>NC_044342.1:17632999-18349496 GCF_007399415.2 Gopherus evgoodei | reverse complement strand
GGTTTAGCAGACTAATGTGCAAACCACTGAGCTATCCCTCCCCCAATCAGCCACACTAACCCTAATTTGCAATGGCAATACTGATTTCAGTGCTACTCCCCTCGTCAGGGAGGAGTACAGATATCGATATTAAGAGCCCTTTATATCAATATAAAGGGCTTCACTGTGTGGATGGGTGCAGGGTTAATGCAGTTTAATGCTGCTAAATTCAATATAAACTCATAGTGTAGACCAGGCCTCAGTATCACCCTCTCATTCCTTACCATGTCACACAGGTTTTGACAAACAGTCTGTACAGCTGGTCAGAACATGTTTTTGTTTTGGGAAAATTTTGACTTTATGACCAAATTGATTATTTTTCAATTTTCAACAATCACAAATCTAAAAACTTTCAGCTGAAAATGGAACAATTTTTGGCCAAAAACTGCTGAAAACTGAAACATTTAAAAAAAAACTGCCACCTTCTACAATTTTTGTTTTTGTTTGGGGGTTTCAATTATCTGATGAAAAATCAATAATTTGCAAGGGAAGAATGTACTTTCCATGACAAATGTTATTTAATCAAACTCCAAGTTGTTTAGAAGAAGTTTTGATGGAAATTTGTTGACCAGCCCCAATAAACTGGTTTATCTGACTCAGCTAACTATCCATGCGTAGAATGTTCTTCATAGTCACATCTTTACATTACGCTAAGGGGTAATAGAGATGGTTGGAAAATAGCAGTCAAATGAAGTTTGGAGGAAAAGCAGCCTGAGGGTGGAACTCATGAACACTTTAGTAATATTCCATCCCCATTTTCTGACCAGATCTATTGTGCATATCAGAGAAGCCTTGAAAAGTTTCATTCACTAATGTCTGTAGAAATGGATCTGAGAACTTTCAGTGGAAGGCTCAGCAGAGATGCAATTATTTGCAAAATAAACACCATTTAAAACACTGAAAGGAAGACAAGCCACATCATTTTCTTTATTTTTGTCATTTTGTTTAAGTGATCAAATATATTGAAGTTGTGTGCCAACAGAATTCTGGACTTCGTGTTAAAGCAAAAACATCTCATTGACAAGCAGATATGAAGCATAGTAAATCAGTGGCACTCTACTGATGTCACAGGCCAATGTACACCAGGCTCTACACTTGTGATTGTTACAGTTCGTTGGAAAAGTAGGATTTTTTCCCATGACAGTTTTTACAGGAAAAATTCCCATTTGACAAATTCCACCTGGAAACTCCAGTGTGAGAAATGTTGAAAATGTGGGAAAGATTTTGTGTCACCCTGTCTCTCACACTTTACCATTTTCCAAATTTTTCCAGGTGGGAAAAGTGAAAAATTCTAATTACATGCTCAACTTACGTAACATTTGCAAGTTGGAAAACAGACAGGAAGTTCAGAAAATCCCACAGTTTTGAAACAAATAATTTCAGAAATAACAAGAAATGTTCAGGTTTTTTTTCCCAGAAGAAAAAATGGTGTTGAAAGTCTGGAAAAGGAACAATTTCAATGAAATATTTCTGTAAATAAAAGAGTAAAACAAAAAATTGATTAAACCCTAATTTTCCAATGCAATTTTTTTTGTTGGACATTTTTTGGCCAGCTCTGTTGTAGAGAATTAGGTTCTCATATATTATCTCATGAATGCCAAAAGTCCAACAGACGTTATTGACCAAAAGTACCTTCAACCTGTTACAGCGCTTAACCCAAGGCACCATTTAAATCGAAAGTACTTCCATGACACGTGTAGGAAATTAGAATGACTGATCTATGTTGCCATGACTTTTCACATATTGTTAATTAAAAAAACGCTTGAATTTACTGTGAATTTACTAATCAAGGTTCAAAACTAATGAGAACTAATCACAAGATGTTTGACTCAATCAACACTCATGAAAATCAACGCTCTGCTGGGAATAAGGACTTGGCTCAAACTGACAACCCGTTTTCTACCACCCTTATTCAGACTAGGGAGTGTGGCAGATCCCACCAGCTGTTCTGCTAGGGTGGAATTCTGCCCATGCTTGGTGCCTCACTGAAGTTAAAATGCAGGATGAGTCCTTGCTCTCCAAGTGCAATTTGAAATCTATGGGATCATTTGTTTAGTGAGGCTTGGATTTTCAAATGGGCCAAAGGGAGTCAGAAATCCAATTCCTACTAAAAATTTATGGGATTGGTCACCTAATTCCTCTAGACTCCTTTGAAAATCACAGCTGTAAGTCATTATCTAATGGGCTGAATTACCACTGCCTTTGTTCCACTTTGGGCTATGTAACTCCATCCATATCAATGGAGTCATATAGACATAACCTGGAGTAGCACAGTGGGGAACCAGGCCCTGAGTGAGAAGTCCAGAAATCTAGCCCTGTGACATCAGTGGAATTGGGACTCCCAAGCTGAGATTTTCAAAGTTACCCAAGGGATTTGGAGGCAAAATTTCCATCGTATTTGATGGGAAATGCACATCTAAATGCCTTTGGTGGCTCTGAAAATCTCATTCCAAGGCTGACCAGTGCCCCCGGTAAGGTCACACCACAGAGTCTGCAAAGGGGTGCCCAAAATGCCTATTTCCTGACAGTTTACGACCCATCACTCTCCTCAAAACCTCTTTTACTTCCATGTTTCTGCACGCTGTAGGTAATGGGGGTCAGCATGGGGGTGAAGACTCCATACAGCATGGCCACCAGCCTGTGCCTGATCCGGTAAGGGGCGGATGAGCAGCGAAAGTAGCTGAAGACGGTGATGCTGTAGAACTGATGTACTACATGAGGTGCAAGGTGCAAGTGGAGAAGGCTTGTGTTTTGGCCCTTGGCTGACTGAATGGTCCAGAGGGTTTGGATGTAGGAGAGCAGGGTGACCAGAAAGGTGCCCAATTGAATATCCCCCCTACAACCAAGGGCCACCATCTCTATTCTAGGTATATGGAAGTGCAGGATGAAGCCAGCAATGGGGGAATGTCACAGTAATATGGTTGACTTTGTTGAGTGGCAGAAAGGCAGGAGGCAAGGTAGGCACTGTGTGCAGGGGGAGTGATCTGAGAATCTGGTGACCCACGTTCCTGTCCGTCATCAGAACACAGAGTCTCTTGTTCCTAATGACCATGTACCGCATAGGGTTACACACGGCAACGTACCAGTGTAGGCCATCACTGCCAGGAGGAAAACCTCCTTCCCTGCTACAGCCACCAGGAAGTTGACCTGCAACATGCAGCCAGTGAAGGAAATTATGTTGCTCTCTGACAAGAGGTTTTACAGCATCTTGGGCATGGTAGCAGTGGGGGCAGCAGATGTCTAACAAGGAGAAGTTGGAGGAAGAAGTCCAACGGGTTGTGCAGCTTAGCCTTGGTCCCTATGGCTAGGATGTTGTTCCAGTGAGGGTTATGAGGTACATCAACAGAAAGGCACCAAAAGAGAGAAGCAATGGCTGGGCAATTGGAAAGTCCCATAAGGACGAATTGGCCACAATTGTCCCTTGGCCATTTCTCTGCTTGAAGAGGAGCTCTCCTGCAAGGAGGTAAAGGAAAACAATTTCATTATGTGAAACTCTGTGCATTGGAATGATGGATGGTCTTCCTGTTAAGGCAAAGGAGTGGGAGATGGAAGATCTAGGATTTCTTCCTCAGGAATGTCTCTACCTTTCTCCCCCCAATAATAAACATTCTTAGATTGATCCATTTTGAGTGGCTTTCTTGAACCAATTGAAACGCAGTTAGACATTAAACAGTCTCCTCCTTGGCTCATGGGCATTGTAGTGTGGGTGCCTCATGCTCTCATTTTCCTTTCTGAGCTGGACTCCCTGGCTTGATTACATCTCATCTGATCTACTGCAATGGAGGCACAAACAGGGGAATCTCAACTAGGCGTAGAGAGGTTATTTGACCTCTGTAGTTGGAACTGGTGTGTCCACTGCTGGAATCCTGTGTCCAGATATCCCATTATCCCAAATATCCCAATAATGGGTATTACACCCTGGCACCCCAATATTCACCACCATCATATAATTCGGATATGTTTTGCACAAGTATGCCCTATGAGGTATCATTATGAAAGTTTTGATCTGCTAGGACATTAATATCTCATTGGATTGTATGTGTTATCGTCATATGTGAATATATGAAGTTTGGGCTATGTATGTGTTACTGAAACATTGTCAGGTTGAAAACACTCACAAACAGACTTTCAGGTACAACAGTAAAAAGGCCAAACAATGTTAATGGATTAAGAAAAGCACAGAAACACAAGGATTACCTCAAGAACTGTGTACAATAGAAACCTCTCAGAGGTAGCACTACACAATGGGGACTGTTTGACCCAGGTCACAGAGAAAGAGCTTTCCAGAAAGTGGGAAGAAGATATAAAAGGGGAGAAATGACATCATGATGGTACCTCACTCTCCCTACAACACCATACCTGGAAACACCTGAGGAATGAAGACTGACCAGGAGGGAAGTGATGGGCCCAGGCTAAGGGATTGCTAGCCTGTGTTTGAAAACCTGGGAAACCCAAGCTGCAAAACCAAGTCAGCTTGTGCCTTAAGAGTCTGTCAGCCTGTTTATCACTCAGAATTGCTATTTTATATCCTACCTATCTAGTGTGTTAAGATCAGTTTGGCGTTTTGTTTATTTACTAAGGTAACCTGCTTTGATCTGTTTGCTATCGCTTATAATCACTTAAAATCTATCCTTTTGTAGTTAATAAAATTGGTTCTGTTTTGTCTAAAACCAGTGGTGGAAATCGTAACGGGGGCATAAAGTTTGTTGCATATCTTCCTCCACAGTGAGGGAGGGGGTGAATTTCATGAGTTTTATGCTGTACAGTTCTCTGTGCAGTGCAAGATGGTATAATGTTGGGTTTACACCCCAGAGCAGGGTGTGTGCCTTAGGAGTTGGAAGTGCCTTAGCTGAGCCTTCCCATGCAGAGCTGATTTCAGCATCTGTGTGTAGCTGCAGTTGGGTGTGTCCCTATCTGTATGTGTGCTTGAGGGGGCTTGAGAGCATGTCATAGCAATACAGTGGAAAGGAGCCCAGGCTGCTGAATCCGGAGGGCTTAGTGGTACCCCAGTTCCAGGTGGCACCCTGGGGAGGAAACCCATCAGAATGGGCTCTTCAATCTAGTAGAGAAATGGCTAACAAGATCCAGTGACTGAAAACTTAAGATGAACAAATTCAGACTGGAAATAGGTGTACATTTTTAACAGTGAGGGTAAACCACCATTGGAACAATTTGTCAAGGATTGTGGTGGATATTCCGTCACTGGACATTTTAAAATCAGACTGGGACTTTTGTTAAAAGATCTGCTTTAATTCAAATAGGAATTACTTGGGGGAAGTTTTATGGGCCTGCATTAGCAGGAGGCCAGATTAGATGACACAGTGGTCCCTTCTGGCCTTGGAATCTGTATTTTTTAATGGTTCAACCAGAAGGCAGTCCTCATTGCATCATGGGAGATGTAGTCCATCCCACAGAGAAGAACAAAGGCAAGGCATATAAACTAGAGTTCCCACGAATTGTTTTGGCAGCTCAGTTGGCTGCCTGTTGATGGCAAACAGCTCTGAAATAAAATGCTTTGTCTGGGCTTGACAAACACTGACATTTTCATTTTAAATCCTCCTGATCCAGAACAAAATATTTCATTCCAATTCCTTCCTAGGAAAAAAACCCTGAAAATGTTTGCCTGGAATTCCTGTGGAAAACGTTGATTCAGACAGAAGTGCATTTTCTGTTGAAAAAGTATTGTGATGGATAGTTCCCAAGCAGCTCACTCTGTTTGCTACTCTCCTCCAGCCATGTAGTAGAATATCTTGTTTTCATCCATAGAGTCGACTATGCAGTTCAATGACAATTACTGAAGAAAAGTTTGAGTTCCTTGGTTATAGTGGGTTATACTGGGAAAGGAGAGAGCTGAACTCAAACTCTTCTTCAGTAATTGTCACTGAAATGCAGAGCCAAGTAAAAGGGGAGAATGGGTGACACGAGGTTGCAGGTTGTCATGTCCTACTGCCTGGATGAGAAGATGCTGGAGATGAGAGGTTTAAAAATCTGTGGAGAAAGCAATTACCAACAGAAGAGCCTCTCCCATAAACAGAGGGGAATCAAACTGCTATTTTAGGAATGGAGAGGAAGCTGCCAGGGAGAGAAGTCAATCAAAGATGTGCATTATGAAGGGTGAAGATATCTGATAAGTTGCTGAGCTGCAAACAAAATACAAACAAAACTTTGTGTGTTTTTCCATGTGCTGGAAACAATTTGTGTTTTAGCAGTTATGAAGCTTTAACTTTTTCAGTCTCTGATCTAACCAACAGGATAAAGGTTAGAGAGAACGCCTCCTTCTTCATAGACTCATGGACTCATAGGTCAGAAGGGACCAATATGATCATCTAGTCTGACCTCCTGCACAAGGCAGGCCACAGAACCCCACCCATGCAATTTTATAATAACCCTAACCCAGGACCGAGTTATTGAAATCCTCAAAATTGGTTTGAAGACCTCAAGCTACAGAGAATCCAGCAGCAAGCGACCCGTGCCCCACGCTGCAGGGGAAGGCGAAAAACCTCCAGGGCCCCTGCCAATCCGCCCTGGAGGAAAATTCCTTCCCGACCCCAAATATGGCGATCAGCTAAACCCTGAGCATGTGGGCAAGACTCACCAGCCAGCACCCAAGAAGGAATTCTCTGCAGTAACTCAGTTCCCATCCCATCCGACATCTCCCCGCAG
Source organism: Gopherus evgoodei (assembly GCF_007399415.2). NCBI lineage: Eukaryota > Metazoa > Chordata > Testudines > Testudinidae > Gopherus > Gopherus evgoodei. The sequence continues at coordinate 18,342,794 of NC_044342.1, read as the reverse complement.
ACCATTGAGCAGACCTATCTGGTGGTAATCCAAGATCAATTGCCCAAATTAACGATCCTATCAATCAATCCCCTCCATATACTTATCAAGCTTTTGTCTTAAAGCCAGAAAAGTCTTTTGCCCCTTCACTACTTCCCTCGGAAGGCTGTTCCAGAACTTCACTCCCCTAATGGTTAGAAACCTTCGTCTAATTTCAAGTCTAAACTTCCTAATATCCAGTTTATACCCATTCGTCCTCGTGCCTACATTAGTACTAAACTTAAATAATTCCTCTCCCTCCCTAACGTTAACCCCCCTGATATCTTTATATAGAGCAAGCATATCCCCCCGCAGCCTTCTTTTGGCCAGGCTAAACAAGCCAAGCTCTTTGAGTCTCCTTTCATAAGGCAGTTTTTTCCATTCCTCGGATCATCCTTGTAGCCCGTCTCTGAACCTGTTCCAGTTTGAATTCGTCCTTCTTGAACGTGGGACACCAGAACTGCACACAGTATTCCAGATGGGGTCTCACCAACGCCTTATATAACGGTACTAACTCCTCCTTATACTTGCAGGAAATACCCGCCTGATGCATCCCAAAATCACATTTGCTTTTTACAGCCGTATCACATTGGCGACTCATAGTCATCCTGCTATCGACCAGTACCCCAAGGTCCTTTCTCCTCCTCCGTTGCTTCCAACTGATGCGCTCCCAACGTATATCCAAAAATTCTTATTATTAATTCCTAAGTGCATGACCTTGCACTTTTCACTATTGTATTTCATCCTATTTCTATTACTCCAGTTTACAAGGTGGTTCAGATCTTCCTGAATAGTATCCCTGTCCTTCTCCATGTTAGCAATACCCCCCAGCTTTGTGTCATCCGCAAACTTTATTAGCACATTCCCGCTCTTTGTGCCAAGGTCAGTAATAAAAAGGTTAAATAAGATCGGTCCCAAAACCGATCCTTGAGGGACTCCACTAGTGACCTCCTTCCAGCCTGACAGTTCACCTTTCAATACGACCCGCTGGAGTCTCCCCTTTAACCAGTTCCTTATCCACCTTACAACTTTCATATTCATCCCCATCTTTTCCAATTTAACTAACAGTTCCCCATGCGGAACCATGTCAAACGCCTTACTGAAATCTAGGTAAATTATATCTACCGCATTTCCTTTATCTAAGTAATCCGTCACCTTCTCAAAGAAGGAGATCAGATTGGTTTGACATGATCTACCTTTAGTAAATCCATGTTGCAATTCGTCCCAATTACCATTGACCTCTATGTCCTTAACTACTTTCTCCCTTAAAATTTTTTCCAAGACCTTACATACTACAGACGTCAAGCTAACAGGCCTATAATTACCCGGATCACTTTTATTCCCTTTCTTAAAAAAAGGAACTACATTAGCAATCCTCCAGTCATACGGCACAACCCCCGAGTTTATCGATTGCTTAAAAATTCTCGCTAACGGGCTCGCAATTTCACGCGCCAGTTCCTTTAATATTCTCGGATGGAGATTGTCCGGGCCCTCTGACTTCGTCCCATTGAGCTGTTCAAGTACGGCCTCTACCTCAGTTGCGGTAATATCCACTTCCATATCACATTCCCATTTATCATCCCTCCATCATCGCTAGATTCCTCACTAGTCTTATTAAAAACTGAGGCAAAGTACTTGTTTAGATGTTGGGCCATGCCTAGGTTATCCTTAACCTCCATTCCATCCTCAGTGTATAGCGGCCCCACTTCTTCTTCTTTGTTTTCTTCTTATTTATGTGGCTGTAGAAACCTTTTACTATTGGTTTTGATTCCCTTTGCAAGGTCCAGTTCAATGCGGCTTTTAGCCTTCCTCACTTTATCCCTACATGTTCTGACCTCACCAAGGTAGCTTTCCTTACTGATCCTGCCTTTCTTCCACTCCCTGTAAGCTTTCTGCTTTTGTCTAATCCCCTCTCTGAGTTGCTTGCTCATCCAGTTTGGCCTACAACTCCTGCCCATGTTTTTTTTTCCCCTTTCTTGGGATGCAGGCTTCTGACAGTCTCCGCAGCTGCGACTTAAAGTAATTCCAGGCCTCCTCTGCATTTAAATCCACTAATTCCTCCGTCCAATCCACTTCCCTAACTAATCTCCTTAACTCTTTAAAATTAGACCTCGAGAAGTCAAAAACCCTAATCCCGGATCTACATTTGTTTATCTTTCCATCTAGTTTGAACTGAATCAGCTCATGATCACTCGAACCAAGGGTGTCCCCTACCACCATTTCTTCTACGAGGTCCTCACTGCTCACCAACACCAAATCTAAAATGGCATCCCCTCTCGTAAGTACTTCAACTACTTGATGAAGAAATCCATCCGCTATCACATCCAGAAAAATCTGACCCCTATTATTCTTGCAAGCACTCGTCCTCCAGTCTATATCCAGGAAGTTGAAGTCCCCCATAATCACACATTTCCCCTTTGTGTTTACTTCATTAAAGAGGTCTCTATCCATATCCCAATCAGATCCCGGCGGTCTATAGCACACCCCAAGCACTATCTCAGGGTAAGCTCTAGTTGCTTTTTTACCCAGTGTGATTTTTGCCTAGACAGACTCTGTCTTATCCATTCCATCGCTTCTTATTTCGCTACAGTTAATTTCATCATTGATGTACAAGGCTACTCCACCACCTTTGCCGTTCTTCCTGTCTTTTCTAAACAGCACTTAGCCTTCAATACCCTTGCTCCAGTCATGAGTACTATTCCACCAGGTTTCGGTTATCCCTATAATATCCGGTTTCACTTCCTGCACCAGTAACTCCAGTTCCTCCATCTTGTTACCTAGGCTCCTCGCATTAGTGTACAGACCTTTTAATTTTCGGCGTTTGGCGTCAGTGACATTCTTTCCCCCGTCGTGCAGAGACCTTCTACCACCAGCGTCACCCGTTACTCTGGTTTCTACTCCACTATTCCTCCTTGGATCAAATCTTGGGACCGCAAGGGTATCCCCTCTCACTTTGTTTACTTCCCTTTCCAGGTCATATTCCGGCGTGGAGATCTCCCGAACATCTCCCAACCATCTCCCCCAACTTCCTAGTTTAAAGCTCTCTTGATGAGGTCGGCGAGCCTCCATCCTAGAATTCTATTTCCCTCCTTGCTTAGATGAAGTCCATCCTGAGCGAACAGTCGTCTATCCGTAAACGCTTCCCGGTGACCGTACATCCCAAAGCCCTCCTTATAACACCACTCCCTGAGCCATCTGTTGATCGCCATAATATTGTCACTCCTTCATCGTCCCGCATTAGGAACCAGCAGAATCCCACTGAAGATCACCTGAGCCTCGATTTCTTTGAGCGTCTTCCCCAGTCTGGCATAGTCCTCCTTGATACAGTCCAGCGAGTAACTAGCCGTATCATTCGTTCCCACATGAAGGATAATCAACGGATTCTTTCTCGCTCCTGCTAAGATCGTATTCAGCCTCAGGTCCACATCCTGTATCTTAGCCCCTGGCAGACAGCACACCCTTCTGTTCTCCCGATCAGGTCTAGTTACAGGCCTGTCTACTCTTCTCATTAAAGAGTCTCCAATAACATAGACTTGCCTTTTCCTGGCGACAGTGCGATTCTGCGGTCCATCCCCACAGCAGCTGGCCGCAATTCCTCTCGATTTGTATTCGCCCTTACAATCCTCCTAGGGCTCGTACTTGGTGTCTCCTCCATTGACTCCTCCCCTCCTTCTGCAGGACTAGCTGCTCGCCTCTTCTTCCTCGCCCTTTCTCCTTCAGCAGCCTGCTATGCTCCATCTTCATTTTCCAACTCAGCAAACCTGTTCCTGTGTTCTATTTCTCCATCGCTGGCCCGTCTTTTCCTCTGCCTGGTTCTCCTAGTCACATGCTTCCACCGTCCACTTTCCTCACCCAGCAGTCCCTCCTCAGAGTCCTTTGGTCCTGCTTCTATCCGCTCGTCTGAGCTTGTCCCCTGTGCCTCATCATGTCTGTGTTCCATCATCTGCTCAAATCCCCTTCTAAACTCAGCCAGAGTTTCCACTTGCATCTCCAGTCCCCTTACCTTTTGCTCCAGCAGCTCTATCAGGTGGCACTTCATGCAGATGAAACTCCTTTCAGGTGTCCCCTCTAGGACCATGTACATGCCGCAGCTACCGCATCCGGTCATCCTCAGTGTGTCTGCACCTGCTACCTCCGCCTCCATCGTATCGTTCCAACTCTGTGCCTGGCTATCCACGCCTCACACCTCACCACAGGCCACCAACAAGCGCTGGGCTGCTGGCAGACTCCTGCCTCTTCCCTAGTCTGCCTTCCTGGTTTCTCTGCCTTGGTCTCCCCTGCAACCTCCCCCGGGCACTCCCACTGAAACTCCCCTGTTAGCCGCTCTGTTTGCTGCCTCCTGTGCCGCTGCAGCTGACTGTGCCGCTGCCTGAGTGCCTGGCTCCTTATATAGGACCCCTAATCAGGTAAGCCCTGCCCCCAACTCAGGGCTCAGCCTCGCTCCCAGCACACAGCCCCTAGCAGCCTGCACACACACTCACTCACACACAAACTCCACAAACTGCAAAAACTACTTCAGCTGTTTTGTGAATGGCGCCTAAGTCCCTTTTTGAATCCAGACTGGAGAAAACAAAAACAAAAAACCAAACACATCTGGGGCTGAAACTACTCAGTGAATTCACTTCATATTCATGATGAGTTTTAGGCTGAACAAAACCAGACAATAATTACTGAATGACTCTAAAAAATGAGACTGAAAAAGTTAAAGCTTCATAATTGCTAAAACACAAATTGTCTCCAGCACATGGAAAAACACACAAAGTAAATAGCCTTAAATCAAACTCTACTATGTTCTCAAGCTGCATTTTTCTTTCTTGCCAGTCTATAGCTTTCTATAATTTTCTATGGAAATATTTTTTTATCAGTTTGAGTGTGCACAGTGAAATCAACATGTACTGATATTTACAGACTAAAATCTAATGCTTCCAAGCCTATTTGTACTGTGCATAACAATTGTTATATAAAGTGGGTACAATGGGTAAATTACATTTGAATGGTGTTGCATTATGGAGTACAGCATCACAGGTGTGTTATTTTACTAGGTGAAACCCTGCTCCATTAAAGTCAAAGGAAGTTTTCCCATTCATTTCAGGAGGGTCAGGATATCACCCATTTTTTTTGACCCTGGAGAAGTCTTGATTATTTAGTTAGTAACTCCATTCTTCTTTGCCACAAGTTATCACTAGCTGTTCTGAAGAAATAACTGCACAACACCAAACAGAGAGATCTGTTTCCCACATTCAGTAAATCTCTTCAGTTGACAGCTAAAACAGTGACCTAACTGTCTCTAAATTCTTGCGAAAGCCGTAAATTTACTGCCTGCTTTTTTTAGAGCCTTTTTTACCTCTTTGTTCCTCAGGCTGTAGATGAGTGGATTGACCAGGGGTGTCAGGATGGTGTAGAAGACGGAGAACATTTTGTTCAGGTCTCGCAGTATCTTAGTTTTGGGGAGGAGATAAACAATGATTAGGGTCCCATAGAAAGTTGTAACCACAATGAGGTGAGAGAAGCAGGTGGAAAAGGCCTTTTGCTGCTCGGTGGTGGAAGAGATTCTCAGGATGGAGGTGATGATACAAATGTAAGATGTTACAGTTAGCAAAGATGGGGGCAGTGAACATACACCCGACAGGACCACACCCAAAAGTTCTATCAGGCTGGTGTTGCTGCAGGAGAGGTCTATCACTGGGGTGAAGTCACAAAAGAAGTGATCAATCTTGCCAGGGCCACAGAAAGGCAGCTGTGACATCAAAGATGTTGTTATGGTAATAGGCAAAAACCCATTTATCCAAGACCCAGCTGCCAGCAGGACACAGAATCTGCCATTCATATGGGCTCCATAGTACAATGGTTTGCATATTGCTAAATACGGATCATAAGACATTGCAGCTAAGAGATAATCTTCTGTGGCTCCAGATAAACCAAACAAATAATACTGTGTAAAGGACCGAGCATTTACATGGTGAACTGGAATGGCCAGAGTTACATTATCAAGAACTCAAAAACAAACCAAAGATAAAATTCAGAGGTTTGAAAAGGAAAATTCCCCTGCCTTAGCATATAGGACAATTTAATAGTTAATTAAATGGGTGGGTTAGAAGAAAGCAGCGTGTGCATGTAATAGTTGGAGACAGGATACTGCACTGGGTGGATCAATGATCTCATATCATCTAGCCATTCCTATGATTTCAAACTATACTCTTTAGGCTGAGATTTCGGAATGTGCCTTGGGGAGTGGGGTGCACAGTAAAGAGGCTATGCAAAGCTCAGCCTATGCAGCTAAACCATTTATCTAGCACTACATTTCCCAACAGCACAAGGAGGCAGATCCCTTCTGAAAAATAAAACACAGCAGTGAGCAAAGAGGATGGACTTTATCAGCTGCTCACTCATGCGCATCTGCAATTCTGATTTAACTGAAAAGAGGAATGAAGGTTGATTCACCTCTAAAATGGGTGGAATCATTTGATAGGACTCCTTTCTTCAGGATGGAGGTTCTACTGTCTGTCTTCTCTTGTCATCTCTCCATGCAGCTGATTTCCTTCAACAGGCAGATTCCAGTCTGGATGTCCTAGTTCTGCTGCCTGTTTGGTGTATGTTGTGCCTTGTATAAAAGTGGCCATCTCTGGTGTCTCATTATTTACCCGTCTTGCAAGAGGGTGAAATCTCCTGGGACACTTCTGCAGATGGAATTTTAAATCCATGTCTAGGACAACTGGGACATTGTTAAGAATGTCAAACTCTTAACCTGAAAGGCAACAAGTTGAAGCAGGTAGAACTTCTAACCTCAAAGAAACTCTTCTCCATTTTCTCTGCCTTTACCATATATATTAAATGCCCCCAAACTTTGTGAAAGCAGAATGACTGAAATCGTTAAACCGCTGAAAACCAGGCAGTGTTGAATTAAAATACACCTGTGTCACTGCAACACGACTTTAACTCCGATTCCTGGAGCGGGCAATAGCCATCGCATCTGAGTCAGTAGCGGGAGTGCAAATATTAAACCATAAGAACATAAGATCTAACGGAAGTGGGGGCTTTTCTATCTCCTGATGTCTCCAGATCAAGACCAGAATATAGTTTCATCAAACATAAGTTACTGGACTCAGTGCAAAAGCAACTAGAGAAATTCTCTAGTTTGTTATACAGGATGTCAGACTACAGGATCTGTTGGTTCCCTCTGACTCTGAAATCTACGAACTCATAATCAAGAGATATAAGGAAGGGCTAAGAGAATAGGGTGTTGTTGGAGTGTGTCCAACAGATTTGAATTCCAGCCTTTGTCTGTGTGTGCTCCAAGTGGTTCACTGCATGAGGCGTAGCTGTGTTGAGCTGTGGAGGGATCAGCTGAAGCAGCTTGTGATCAGATCTGTTGCTGTGGTATGAGGCTGCGCTTTGAGAGATCGACGGCTCATTGCAGAACTGAGTCCTGTTGGAGGGGCCAGTGGAACTGTGCGGACCAGGCTCATGCACGGGGGAGAGGAATAGTTGATCAAACACCTCCAGAGAAGCAGGGTCCCCAGATCCCAACTGGGGCTGGGGAAGCTGCTGCCCTATTCCCCCCTTTGTCTGAGGCGTGTCCCTCTCTGTCTTCTGGCCGTTGCCCTGAGTGATGGCTCTGTGAATAAGAGGTGTCTCTCCTTACTCCTCCCATCCTCATACCACCCAGCTGGACAGGAGCAGGGGAGAGGAGGGGTAAAGAGTGGCAGCTTCAAGTTGGATAGGGGACTGTGGAGCTGACAAGCCCCTCTCCCTGCCATCCACGCCCATGTCCCCCTTCCAGTGTTTCTCCCTTCCCCTAGCCCGACACACCCTCTCCCATCATCAACCCTCTCCCTGACACACCTTCCCCCACCATCAATCCTCTCCTATCTCCATTTATCCACGAGTCATAGAGTTCAAGGCCAGAATGGACCATAGGGACCATTAGAAGCTCTAGTCTGGCTCCCATATAGCAATGGCCATTGCATGTCACCTGGCTACCCATGTTTTGGACCCAATAACTCCTGTTTGGCTAAAGCATCTTCCAGAATGGCTAGTCTGGGTCCGAAGATATCAAGAGATGGGGAACCCACCACTGGTTTGTTCCAATGGTGTCGTAACTATAAAGGGAAGGGTAAAAACCCTCCTGTATAAAATACTATAAAATCCCTCCTGGCCAGAGGCACCAAAATCCTTTTACCTGTAAAGGGTTAAGAAGCTCAGGTAACCTGGCTGACACCTGACCCAAAGGACCAATAAGGGGACAAGACACTTTCAAATTTTTTGGGGGGGATCCTTTTGTTTGTGCTCTTTGTTTTGGTAGTGTTCTCTCTTGGGACTAAGAGGGACCAGATATCAATCCAATCTCCAAATCTTTCTGAACCAGTCTCTCACAATTCAAACTTATAAGTAACAGCCAGGCAAGGCATGTTAGAGTATCTTTGTTTTCTCAACTTGTGAATTTTACTTTTACTAGAGAGAGGTATTCCTCTTTTGTTGTAACTTTAAAACTAAGGCTAGAGGGGGTTCCTCTGGGCTCTCTGAATCTGATTATCCTGTAAAGTTATTTTCCATCATGATTTTACAGAGATAGTTTTTACATTTTCTTTTTAATAAAATCCTTCTTTTAAGAACCTCACTGATTTTTCCATTGTCCAAAGACCCAGGGGTTTGTGTCTTTGATCACTTTGTAACCAATTGGTTAGGATACTATTCTTAATCCTCCTCAGGAAAGAGAGTGTAAGAGATTGTGGGGATATTTTGGGTTTCATTTATTAAGTTTAAAGTTCAAAACTAAAATGCAGATGACATCTTCCCTCCAGTTGCTTATACCCCAAACTCCTTTCATCCGGTCTGAGTCCTGCCCGCCTTAGCAGGCCACTCCCAGCTCTTCCTAGGTGGAGCAACTCCCCTGGTCACAAAGTTTTCCTCACTTCAGCCTCCTGAGTTTCCCTCTTCCCCCATCCCCCTTCTGCCCTTTATTGGAAATGGCCCGAGTCCCCTCTAAGCAGGGTGGCTTGGCCCTGACTCTCCAGCCCATGGGCACGTGGCCCAGTCACAGGGAGGGATAGGCCAATATAGTTTAAGTGGTGCAATTTCTATGTGTAGACCAGTTTTGATGCATTTATTCCTCACACTGGACATGAAGGGCAGAGATAAGGGGAGGTCTGAGAGAGTCAGCAGAAAGAGCAGACTAGTTTAGTTCTTTTATTGCACAATACTTTTGGTGACAGAGACACAGTTATTGGGATCACTGAGAAAATGGAGAAACACGAGAAGGAACTGGTGGAAAACATCCCCTGGGAAAGTTCTCAGGAGAGTGGTTTGGCTGTAAATGTACAGGCTGGGTTTTCCCATAAAAGGTTGATGTTAGGCACCCAAATCCCATGGACAGTGAATGGGAGCTGGGCACCTCACATCCTTCGGTCCCACTGTCAAATACAATGGGACGTGGTGGAGCAGACAGGGTACTAAACTGGGACTCTGGATAGTTGGTTTCCTGCCTCGAACACATTGAGTGATTCCAGCCCTCTGGGATTCACAAACCCAGCTTGGCTTATGGCAAACCCTGCAGGCACCCAAATAAATGGGCCTCGGGTGCCACTGGCCATGCCCTGTGGAGCCCCACACCAGACATCCGGACGCCAAGGCCCCAGAGTGATGCACAATCCTGGGGAAAGTGCACATCCCCCTGCCTGACTCTCCTCAGGACCCCAGCTTGCTGGTTAGGTGCCTAAAGGCTCTGAAAAGTCTCATTCAGACCCTAAGTATCTGGAAACAACTGGCCCTGAACTATTGCTGAAAAATGGACAAATATGAGGCCTGTGCTAGCGTCCTGTGTTCTGGGGCACAGGTCAGAAGGTTTCCTTTGACTGTTCTCTTCCTTTGAATGAAGCCTGGGGATGAAATACACTTTATGAAAAGCAAGTTAATTGTTCAATTTTCTAACATTGAAGTTCCATGATGACATTGCAACCCTGTATTTTTAAAATGCAGGCATCTGATTTTTCGGGGGTTTGTGTATATATCTAGAAGTGTCTCACCCTACCCAGAATAGATACCCAGCATTCCAGCTGAGTCCATTTCACCTGCACCCTCTCACTGAGCACAATCTCTCCTCATACTCTGAACTCTGAGCAGCCACAAGTTCAAGTCTCCCACCAGCCCAGTGATACCCACCTGTGCCATCTTATATAGGTCCTAAAAGGGCTGGAGTCACATGCTTTAAGAGGTCTCCCCATCTCCACTTTCTCCCACAGCTGCAATTCTTTAAGATCAGGACTTGAAGACCGATGAAGCTCAGAGAAATATGACCTGGAACTACAGCCGGTTTTGGTTCAAGCCTGTCTTGGTACAATTCCCCACTCTGAACCTTAGCGTCCAAAAGATGGGGAACCAGCATGAATTCCTCTAAGCTTAATTACCAGCTTAGTACTTGTAGCGCTGCCACCAACCAGGAATTCCAGTGCCTGGTACAGTCTGGTCCCCCCCAAAACCTTGCCCGGGGACCCCCAAGACCCAGTCCCTCTGGATCTTCACACAAGGAAAGTAAACCCTTTCCCTCACTGTTGCCTCTCCCAGGCTTCCCCTCCCTGGGTTATCCTGGAAGATCACTGTGATTAAAACTCCTTGAATCTTAAAACAGAGAGGAAAATCCACCTTCCCCCCTCCTTCTCTCTCCTCCTCCCAGACTCTTCCTGAGAGAAAGTAATCCTGGCACAGAGAGAAATCAGCCTCTCTCTCCCTCTTTCCTCCTTTCTCCCCACCAATTCCCTGGTGAACCCAGACCCAGTCCCCTGGGGTCTCACCAGAATAAAAAAACAATCAGGTTCTTAAACAAGAAAAGCTTTTAACTGAAGAAAGAAAAAAACAGTAAAAGTTATCTTTGTAAATTTAAAATGGAATAGGTACAGGGTCTTTCAGCTATAGACACTGGGAATACCCTCCCAACCAAATACACATTTGCAAATAAAGAAAACAACCATAAGCCTAACTTCCTTTATCTACCTAGTACTCACTAGTGTGAACTTATAAGAGCCTTTATTGGAGAGACTGGAGAGAAACCTGGTTGCACATCTGCTCCCTCTGAGCCCCCAGAGTGAACAACAATCAAAACTAACAGCACAGCACAAAAAGTTCCCTCCCTCAAGATTTGAAAGTATCTGATTGGTCCTCTGGTCAGGTGACAGCCAGGCTTACTGAACCTGTTAACCCTTTACAGTCAAAGAGATATGAAGTATTTCTGTGCTATTAACTTTTCTTATCTGTTTATGACAAAGCCCTACCCCACCCCATATTTTATCTATTTTAACCTAAGGAAATTGACAGCTTAGCATGGTCCAGACATGAATTTCCTGCAAACTTTCCTCAGGGCCTCCTGGACCTCTTTGTTTCTCAGGCTGTAGATGAGGGGATTGACCAGGGGAGTCAGGACTGTGTAGATAGACAACTTTCTTGAAGTCGCTTAGGATGTCGGTGGTTGGGAACATATAGACAATCAGCAGAGTTCCATAATAAATGTTCACCACGATGAGGTGGGAGAAGCAGGTGGAAAAGGCCTTTTGCCTTCCAGTAGTGGACGGGATTCTCAGGATGGTGGCAATGATGCAGATGTAGGACATCAAGGTAAGTAGGAATGGGACCAGTGAGAAAATGAAGGTGAGTGTGAAAGCCAATGTTTCCATCAGGGTGGGCCATTGCAGGAGAGCTTTACAAGGGGGACAAAATAGCAAAAGAAATGATCAATAAAGTTGGGGCCACAGAATGTTAACTGAGATATTGACAATGTTGATATGCCACTACCTATGATGCCACCTATCCAAGAGCCACCTGCAAGCTGGAGGCAGGACCTGCCACTCATACGGGCTGCATAGTGCAGTGGCCTGCATATCGCTAAATACCGATCATAAGGCATCACCGACAGGAGAAGGCATTCTGTAACCATCAGAGAACCAAAGAAATAAAATTGTGTGAGACACCTATTGTATGAAATGATGTTGTCCCCCGTCAGGAGACAAGCCAGCACTTGGGCAAAATGGTGGAGGTGTAGCAGGTCTCCAGGCAGGACAAGTTCCCCAGGAAGAAGTACATAGGGGTGTGAAGGTGCTGATCAGCCACAACTAGCACAAAGATTAGAATGTTCCCAGCCATGGTCGTGATGTAGATGATGAGAAACAGCAGGAAGAGAAGAATCTAGCTCAGGGATATTCCCAAATCCTACCAGGATGAATTCTGTGAGAACCGTTTGATTCCCCTGCTCTGGGTTCGCCATAGGTCCAACTAGGGGAAATAAACCAAAATTCACAATGGACTCTGTAGAGGATACATTTTCATCACACTTTAGCATCAATTTAGTTGCATAAATATTCCATAAGGCCCCTCATCCTGTGGGGTCAGTGAAGAACCAAGACTCTGGAGGCAAATTTCCTGTTTAGATCTTTTTGATTCCATTATCACCCCACCTCTGGTCAGTTAAGAGATCAATGCAGGTAGAAAACCGCACACATCACTGTGCATTTTTATATCAAAACTGGCAAAGCCATTTTTTATTAGTTGTTTGTAACTTTGGCATGTGGTTCCCATGGCTCACCACAATGGACTGTGACTTCTTGCACTGCAAACATATTATACGTTCATCTAACGGCTAGTAGGCTCTAGTGGACTCAGCCAAGAGGTGGAGACTGTGATCAACATAGTATCAAAGCAGGTTATGTTAGTTTCCTGCTTTTATTCTTTTTCCATTTTTTCACATTCATCTTGGACCTGTCCAGAGAGAAGGAAAGAGACACGTCACTGAGCTGTTGCATCACAAACTGATGCCAAATTTACGCTTCACTCCCCTTATGATTTCCTTTGCCAGCATCACAATCACCGTGGTGTTTTAGTCACTTTCCCTCAGAAACACTCTCCAATTGAATCTTGTTTTGTTTCTGTCTACAGTTGAATCGTTCCTCAGTCCTGCTGTTCCTTTGCTTCCACTCCCCGCTGGTATTGTCTGCCACCATGATTAACTTCATGTTCTGGGTGAAGGGGGATTATGAACTTGCACAGGACCCACAACCCAATGAGCTCTCTACCCAAACTGGCTGCCCCCCACTCTCTGATCACCCACTCTCTGATCCCTCAGCTCATGGCTTCTCTCTCTGTTACAGAATCACACTGGTTTTGGAAACTTCATTTGTAAGCCACTCAGCCACACGGTAGTGCCATTAGCAAAGGCAATCGGATATTTTCAGTGCCCTAGTGATACAAAGTGTCCAACACTGTGTAACACCCGAACAAGTCACATCAGTGCAACCTCATTAGCCACTGTATAATTAAACTGACAATAATGACATGTGTGTGATAAGATTTAGTTTTACAGCTGCTCAGTCCTCTGTGTGCCTCATTTTCTCCAGGCCTTCTAGGCAGTTATCAATTTCTCTCTTAATAATCAAACAATAATAATAAAATAGGCAACGTTAGGAAAACAATGTGTAGAATTAGTGGAATTATTGTCACTATTTCAGGATAATGGCACTTCTTTTCCACCTCCATGGTCCACTCTGGGAGTTCCCAGTCAGGTCTCCAGCCATCACCTGTCTGTGGGCAGAGACCATTTTCCCAGTCTCATCTGACAGGAGATTTTAAGACGGCACAACTCCCTGCCTTGCACAGGGAGGTCCCCAGGAAGCCAGTCTGCCTAGCACCCAGCACCACTGCATTGCCTTCTCTGCAAGGGCTACAAACAGGTATTGCTAACACTTATGAGTTACCCTGCAGCACATTTATTTTCAAGGTGAAATCATTACTGTCATAAATAGATAGTTAAGGGCTAATGCCTCTTTTACTTGTAAAGGATTAAGAAGTTCACCTAGCCTAGCTGACACCTCACCAGAGGAACCAATGGGGGAACAAGATGTTTCAAAAGGAAGGAGGGAAGTTTCCTTTGTTTAGAGTCAGTTTCAGTTTCAGCTGGAGTGGAAAAGATCAAGGAACCAGCCTCTTATCAGTTTTAGAAAAGAATAAATAGGTTTATGTTTATTTTCCTTTGTGACTTTGTCTTTGTGCAATTAGAGGAATAATCAAATTGGGAATTCTTTTGTGTATTAAGTTTTGCCCAGGGCAACATCCTCTGTGTTTTGAATCTGTTGTCTGTGAGAGTAGCTGGTATGCTAATCTCTCCCAGAGGTTTTTTTCTTTTACCTTTCTTTTCTTTAATGAAAAGTCTTATTTTTAAGAACCTGATTGATTTTTCCTTGTGTTAGAATCCAAGAGGATTGGATCTGGACTCACCAGGGATTGATGGTGGTGCTGGGGGGTGGGGAGGAGTAATTCTTCCTTGTGTTAAGATCCAAGGTGTTGGATCAGTGTTCACCAGGGAATTGGTGGAGTCGTCTCTCAAGGCTACCCAGGGAGGGGAAGGTTTTCGGGGGGAAGACAGAGTTTTCCAAATGACTCAAATATTTGGATGGTGGCAGCATATTGATTTAAGCTGGTAATTAAGCTTAGGGCTTCTCATGCAGGTCCCCACATCTATACTCTAAGGTTCAGAATGGGGGTGAAACCTATGACAATTACCGAGGAACCGATCATTAAAAAGACAACAAACAGATTTAAAACAAACATCAAACACACCAGGAGTCACCCAGCAGCCTTATGGGGCCTGAGTGGGGCAAAGTCTTCTTTGCCCCACCTGTCGTAGACAGAGATCCTGTTCATTTCTGTGTTTCCTAGGGCTGGTCCACACTTAAAACTTATATCAATTTAGCTACATCATTCAGGGATAAGGACAATTTTACACCTTCTGCAACGTAGTCAAGTTGACCTCCCCTTACCAAACAGTAGACACCACTAGGTTGAGGATACAATTCTTCTGTTGACTGAGTGTCACCGTGTCTCCGTGGGTCACAACTGAGAATACCAAACGCAGGACAAACTGCTGAGAAATACGGCAGACACACCCCAAAACTGGTGCTTATTCTCCCACAAGATATACCAACCCATCAACAAAATAAACTTCTGTCTAACCACACTGGCTAATAAGAAGTCAGAAAAGCAACCTCCTCAGGCATTCCAGTCCTTGTACCACAACCAAAATACTAGATGTAATGAGGAGGGGTTATTTAAAGCAATTTAATCAAACAAAAGGTTTCTTCTGATCCCAAATGACCAGCCACGCACCCAGGTCAAATATAACTCAGATCTTACCCAATAATTATGCAGTTGCCAATTCTTTAATATCTAAAATCTAAAGTATCAGAGGGTAGCCGTGTTAGTCTGGATCTGTAAAAGCAGCAAAGAATCCTGTGGCACCTTATAGACTAACAGACGTTTTGGAGCATGAGCTTTCGTGGGTGAATACCCGCTTCCTCAGATGCATGTAATGGAAATATCCAGGGGCAGGTATATATAAAATCTAAAGGTTTGTTTGTAAAAAGAAAAGAAGAAAGGTGAGAATTAAAAATGAATAAAAGAATAAATGACACACAGTAATGGCAAAGTTCTTGGTTCAGGTTTGTAGCAGTGATGGAATAAACTGCTGTCTTGTTAAGTCTCTGGTTGCTTCCGAATCATTGGAAGGTCCTCAGACCCCTGGTTAGAATGGTCCCATTAGTACAAGTTCATCATAGTCCAGAAGCTGGAGCAGGAAAGAGACCAATACTCACAACGTCAGATACAAAACTGAGACACATACAAATAACATAATCATATTTAGAAAATCATAACTTTCATATCGACACGTTACTTGATACACACTGTATAAGATTTGTTGCAATTGTATAACAGAGGTAGCAACAATAATCTACATGGTCATATTTTAATCAGATAACATCACATCGCCAATGCAAAATTAATTCTGGAAGGGGTGCCCCAGACATTGCTGAATGCATCCTAGGAACTTCCCATTCTTGTTTCTGTATTACTACAGCTTCAAAAACAATATTAGAAGTACCAGTGTTTAACAGAAATGATTTAACAAAATTATGTTTGATCAAAAGAGGCTTTATATTTGTAAGGTTCATTATGGAAGTAATAATATTATTTAATCCCTTTATAAACCCAAGGTCAAACTTGGTTAGACCAATGGTGGCTTGGATTTCCTGTTGCAGCATAATTTCTGTACGTCTCATGCAAACTTACCATGAGCTAATGAAAATAGCTATTTTATCCATCCAAGCTCTGACAAATGTTTGGAACCCAATTAACATCAAGTTAATGTAGGTATTAATATTTTTTATAAAGTAGGAATTTTGGTATTTAGCCATGAAAGCAAGATGGTAGTGTGCCTCAGTTTCCCTTTTTCATACAGCATATTAGGTGTGTAATGTCTTTTCTCCAGTGTACAGTTTCAAGGCTGGTTACAGGCACTAACTGTGTAATATCAGTATCACAAGGCCTTTTACTGTGAAGTGTGTGGTCATGAAATGAAACATTATAACCATAAAGGCTTCTAGCACATAGTGAGTTCTTATATCTCACTCCCAACGTGTTCAAGGGTTTTTTCAAAAGCTCATGCATATTGTATATTTTTACAGAATTTGATATTAGCAACAAACTAGTCACAAGAGTTAACATGAACATGAATATTAACATCACATTGATCACAATTGTACATTTACACACATTTTGGTCATGCCAAGCCTCTTGTTTAGATAGACCATTTTTAGTCAGTTTGTTCAATATCCCTTTCAAACCTTTGTAGCTTTTTCTGTACCTCAGGGTTTTCCTTAATATAGGGTTTTAGTTAGGATTAGGGTTAGGGTTAGGGTCTGGATATGTTCTTATTGCTAGCAGCTATGGGCAACTTTGTTCTTCCCTTGCCAGCTAGCTAGTTTGCATGGACACCATGCCTTAAAGAGACACAACCAGTGGTGCAAGTAGAAATCATTTCTTGTCATGTAGCCTAAAGGATTAATCTACTTGCTTGCATAGATATATCTTTTCGTATAAGTTGAAGTATTTGATGTACTGTAACAGTTTATAGATTTATATTAAAAATAAGTTTGGCTGTAATGCAAGAGACCTACAGGCAAGCTAAGGCAAAGTTAGTATATCTATATTAGGACATTTTACCCAGAAAGTAAAGTTGACCTTCATCTTGTTACCTAAATAGATAAGTACCCACACTTATGTCTAAGACCTTTTACCTAGATCAATAGGCAATGGAGAATTTTGTAGGGTTTTTATCAAAGTTGTTCCCACAGACTTATCAAGCACACCACAAGAAATTTATGTGCGTATGTACATGTTATGAATATGTACATACATACTAGCCTATGGGGTAAGTGTACCCTAACATTTCTATGGGGTGAGGAATGAAATTTGGGCATAAGAGGAAGGATTTTTGGCACTTGTGCCCTATGAAAGAGGTAACACACCCAACACTATCTTATTTTCATCTTCAACTAACTATCAATGCTATCCATCCACGATGGCTATTAACTATTAACAAGACGTACTTATTTTCTTTTAAAACTTTAAGTTCCAAGGGGACTAGGCTAAGCTTGGTTTCCCTAAACTTTTGTTCTTAGCTTTGTTTATTAGGTTTTAATTTTAAGTTAGATAAGTAAACTCTAAGGCAGCTTTGCCAGCTCTTCACATTGGTTTCCTCGGCACACCTCTGCAAGAGGTAAGAAACTGAAACCGCCAGAGGCAAGATCCTGTGCCTTTCAACACAAGGTTATCAAGACAGGGGGTGAGTACATTAACCAAAGTTTTGCAGCACATAATATTGTATTACCATATGTCAAGGTATGATTCCCCACTCTGAACCTTAGCGTCCAAAAGATGAGGTACCTGCATGAACACCTCTAAGCTTAATTACTAGCTTAGAAATGATAGAGCTGCCACCACCCGAAAATATAGTGTTTTGGGACACTTTCTGGCCCCCAAACCCTTCCCTGGGGACCCCAAGACCCAAAACCCCTTGGGTCTCACAACAAAGGGAAATAATCCATTCCCCTCTCCTTTCTTCCTCCCAGATTCTCCCCTCCCTGGGTAACACTGGGAGATCCCTGTGATTCAACTCCTTGAATCTTAAAACAGAGAGGAAATTCACCTTCCCCCCCTTTTCTCCCCCTCCCAGACTCTCCCTGAGAGAGAGACAGTGATTCTAACACAGAGAGAAAGCAGACTTTTCCTCCCCCCTTCTCTCCTTTCTCCCACTAATTCCCTGATGAGTGCAGACCCCGTCCCCTTGGGTCTTATACAAGAATAAGAAAATCAATCAGGTTCTTAAAAAAGAAAGCTTTTAATTAAAGAAAGAAAAAAAAAGTAAAAATTATCTCTGTAAAATCAAGATGGAAAATGTACAGGGTCTTTCAGCTTATAGACACTAGAGAGAATCCTCCACCCAGCACAAATACAAGTTGCAGCAAACAGAGACACAATCCTTCCAGCAAAATCCACATTTGCAAATAAAGAAAACAATCAAAAGACTAAACCGCCTTTCTATCTGGTACTTACTAAATTGAACAGAAGAGGCTGTTTCAGAAAATTGGAGAGTCTGTATACATATCTGGTCCCTCTCAGAACCCAGAGAGAACAAAGAAAAAACCCCAAAAGCACAGACAAAGGCTTCTCTCCACCGAGATTTGAAAGTATCTTGTCTCCTGATTGGTCCTCTGGTCAGGTGTTCCAGGTTTGCTGAGCTAGTTAACCCTTGACAGGTAAAAGAGACATTAACCCTTAACCATCTGTTTATGACACCATATGTATCTTTTAAATAACCATAATACAACTGTAACTTTGTAACTCTGACTATTTTGTCATTTACTTACTGTTTCATTGATTTTAATAAAAAGTGTTTATGACTATATCTGTCTCAGTGTGAGTTTCCTGTCATCCCCCCCGAGGGTCCTTTGTAAATTCTCTGAAGCCGGATTCAGGAGAAGAACTTTTATCTTCTGATCAAACCGATTGGTGAGTCTAAACCCCATACTAATTAATATGAACAATTAATCATTATTAATATTATTAATTCATTACAATAAAATACGATAAACTTAAATTGGTATATTAAATCAATATTACACTGCTCTACAGCCAACATGCTTCTGAAATAAATGTAGTCCAACTTTACTAATTCTGGGTCACTGAGAACGAAAATGATGCTTAAAATTGTTGATTGGCTCTAGTTTTCAAGATATGCTATTGGGTCAGTATATACGACCCTTGAGTTGGGAATGGCGGAGGATAAGTGAGTTATAAAGGGAAGGGATCTCAATTTAAACCAGAAATGACTAAAATACATCTTTGACTGGATCTATGAATAAATCTATGACTGGGTTTGGACAGTACTTGCTTTTTAGGCAAAACAATGAATGATGCAATCTGAAGCTGGTATTGTGTCATACATGATATGAATTGCATCATGTTATTCCTAGAAGTCATGGATGATGCAATCATAATGAAGCTTACATCACTCTGCTGAACAAATTGCCCTATATCAGCTCTAGAAATCATACAGTGTCGTGCTGTCTTATTTGTCAGTGTTTGATTTTGCAAAGGGACACATTTCTATTTAGCCAAAGTGAGCAGAGATGCCTCGTACTTGTGTGAACAGTGCAGATATCTTCTGCTATGTTTGTGGTGAAGTGACTTTTGCACCACAAAAGTGCAGTATAACCACTATGGTTAAGAAAGCCTATCACCTTTATTTTGGCTGCAAAATTGGAGATCAGGACAAGAGGTGGGCCCCACACATATACTGCAACACTTGTGCAAGAAATCTTCACCAGTGGTTGAAGAGGAAGAGGAAATCTATGCCTTTTGCAGTGCCAATGATTTGGAGAGAGCCAATAGATCATACCAGCAATTGTTACTTCTGCATGGTGCCTCCAGTTGGGAAAGGTGTGTCGAAGAAAAAGTGGACTGTGGATTATCCAAACATTCCATCAGCTATACGCCCAATACCCCACAGAGAAGGACTGCCGGTTCATGATGCACCAGAATCATTCTCACTTGAGTCAGACAAGGAAGAGGAAGAGGATGAAACTTCTGGTCCTGAACCATCAACGTCACAGGACCTACATTTTCTCCCATCCTCCTCGTCTGAACCACACCTCCTAACACAAGGTGAACTGAATGACCTTGTCAGGGATTTGGAACTATCCAAGAGTAAGGCAGAGCTGTTGGGCTCCAGACTACAGCAGTGGAATCTCCTGGCAGGCTAACAGGGCAAATGGAGACCATCAATGCTTGGAGACTATTGCTGGACAGTGACAAGAGATGCTTCATTTAATGAATACAAGAGACAATCTAAGAAGCGCCAAGTAGACACTGAATAGGACTAAACTATGTACATAATAGTTTTTTGCCTTTTGCTTCATAATAAATTTTATTTATATAACTCTTTTGCTGATTTTTAAAGTGTTACATAAACAGGACAGGTGAAATATTATCATGTAAAGCAACCATAAACACATGAAAAGACCTAGGTTTACAATTTATGATTAAAACTCTACTATCTACACAATATACATAGACATAAAATGTAAAAACTTTTAAATATCTTAGAAACAGTAGCCAATCAGTTGTTTTAATTGTCATATTTGAATTCAGCACATCAAAATACATAATAAATATCACATTTTATCTCTAAAGCAGACGACTTCTCAAAAATTGTAGACCAGTGTTATTAACACACCCTAGATCAGTCTACAGCTAGTACCGCACTGTTAAACAGATGCAATTGTAAAATGATGGTTTGGGCCCCTGGTGCCACCTGTACTTCCTGGCGTCATTGAGGATCCAGCAGTACCCCAAATTGAAAACTTCTTAAATGAAAGAAGAATAGGAAGGACAATCACCCCACTTTCCCTTAACACACTATCAGTGCCTCCGTTGTGTCCAAACTAAGCTTCTGCCAGCTTGCCTTTATCTAGATATTGCTCTCTGCCAGGCACTAGGAAAGAAAAGATGCTGCATCACCTGGGTTTGATGGAAAAGAGTCATAGAACTGCGTGCGCCATGTACATCTTGATAGAGCTACTGCCCACATTGTTTTATTATTTTCCCCAGCATGACATACAGGAGGGGCAACCAAAATCAGCCTGGCAGAACATACATGAGAACTGTCTCTGGACAGATAAGCAATTGATCAAAATTACATTCTCTGACCTTTTGGGGGCAAATCCTGTTCCCATTGAGATCAAAAGGACTTTTGCTATTGAGTTCAATGGGAACAGGCTTTGACATTTGGCGAGGAAAGAACAAAACCACTCAAGCAAGGGCTATGTTGCTTATATCACAGGTATCAAAGGCTGGTGACTCATGTGAGAAAGTCAGCAGACATCTGATCTTTGTCCATTGCAAGGGAGAACTCAGCAATCAATGAGGCTAGAACAGTTTCTGTACCATATCCAACACATAAGTCCATCTGAAAAGGATCAAGGAAACATGAAGGCTCCAGATTTCCTTAAAGTACTCAGTCAATTGGTTAGAATGCTCCCATTAGTATATGTTCATAGTCCAGAGGCTGGAGCAGGAAAGAGGCAAAATGGATGTGTTTCCAGACCAGGGCCCTTTAACTTCTGCCAAGTGCCAAGTAAAGGGAAATCTGTTCTCAATGTGAAGGATGGTGTTGGAGCCACATGGGCAAGTTAGAACATTCACAAAAAGTCCATTAAGTGTCGACAGGTTGTCAAGGTTCCTTCCCCACTCTGAACTTTAGGGTACAAATGTGGGGACCTGCATGGACACTTCTAAGCTTAATTACTAGCTTAGATCTGGTACACTGCCATCATCCAGAATTTCAGTGTCTGGAGCACTTTCTGTCCCCCTAAAACTTTCCCCTTCCTGGGTTGCCTTGAGGGACTTCACCAATTTCCTGGTGAACACAGATCCAACCCACTTGGATCTTAAAACAAGGAGAAATTAACCATCCCCTCTCCTTTCCCCCCACCAATCCCTGGTGAGTCCAGATCCAATCCCCTTGGATCTTAAAACAAGGAAAAATCAATCAGGTTCTTAAAAAGAAAGCTTTTAATTAAAGAAAGAAAAGTAAAAAAAAATCATCTCTGTAAAATCAGGAAGGAAAAATACTTTACAGGGTAATCAGATTCATATAGCCCAGAGGAACCCCCTCTAGCCTTAGGTTCAAAGTTACAGCAAACAGAGGTAAAATCCTCTCAGCAAAAAAGGAACATTTACAAGTTGAGAAAACAAAATTAAGACTAACATGCCTTGCCTGGTTATTACTTACAAGTTTGAAACATGAGAGACTGATTCAGAAAGATTTGGAGAGCCTGGATTGACGTCTGGTCCCTCTTAGTCCCAAGAGCGAACAACCCCCAAAACAAAGAGCACAAACAAAAGACTTCCATCCACCAAGATTTGAAAGTATCTTGTTCCCCCATTGGTCCATTGGTCAGGTGTCAGCCAGGTTTACTGAGCTTCTTAACCCTTTACAGGTAAAAGAGACATTAACCCTTAACTATCTGTTTATGACACAGGTGTTCTCCAGGGTCCTTTTTGATCTGTGTTTCTTAATGCCCCATTCAACTTGACTTGTCCCTTCATGTGCTGACTAAATACCTTTTGGGCATTACCACAGGGGAAAACATGTAGTAAGCATAGCTTATATTCATAACTTCAGATACCAAGATGATACATGCATAGAAATAGCATAATCATAAGTACCAGCTATTTCACATACATGACTATCCCCAAAAGAGATTTGGAAAAATCACACTATGTACCTGAGACCCTATGTGCCAGCACCATGCCCCACTGGAGTTTTGTTTTGTTTTGTTTTGTAACAACAGATATGGAGCCAGAGACATGACCCTGTTTAGCCTAAGAGGGCAAGGTTAA
Organism: Gopherus evgoodei; assembly: GCF_007399415.2. Taxonomy (NCBI): domain Eukaryota; kingdom Metazoa; phylum Chordata; order Testudines; family Testudinidae; genus Gopherus; species Gopherus evgoodei. The sequence goes on along the minus strand of NC_044342.1, from coordinate 18,320,000 downwards.
TTTTTAGCTGGGCAGGTGTGACTGCACCTTTAGTCAGTGAGGGCATACTGGCTGGCACACATTCAGGTTGATGGGCTTCAGTGTTCCCCTGCAGTTAACTTTTTACTGTTCATAAACCTGGTATGTGCTGAGGTGGTTTAAAGCATAACCCAGGTTCTTAGGTTTGCAAATCTGTGAACCTCTCTCTCATATTTTTTAAATTAATTAATTAATTAATTATTATTTGCTGGTCATACCGTGGAAGAATATCCTCACCATCCTCTGCTCATGAGGTTATGTATGTGTCGTGTAGCACTCTTCTGAACACCAGCTGGAAGGAATTTTTTTTTTCAATAAGTGTGGACTGATTCTTTTTTTTAGAAGGCATGTAATTTTTTCAGGTTCATGCTGATTAACACAGAAAACAACATGCAGGTTACCAGGCTCCACACACACAGATTTAAGGACCATTCCCTCCTTGTTACAAGTTTCCACATTGTCAGTGGGTAACACAGTTAAATCACCTTCATGCTCTCCTTGTGCCCTGGTCATGCTATCAACCTAGTTAAACAGAGTTGTCACATTTTTCCTCAGCAACACACTATCAACAGGCAAAATAGAAGCACCAGAATCACCTGGTCCCTGGGACTTTGCTATGACACTAATTGGGTGCAACCTAGTTACAATGCCAGTCTCCCTAGCAGACACAAACTTAGGAACATTTCCTTTCTGGGATTTTGTTAAATCCAGAGCCAACTCTGGTACAACTGATAAACTTTCAGGTAGCACAAACTAAGAAGCACTTTATGTCTGCCTCACGGACAAAGAACTACACACACACACACACACTTTTGCAGCAGATGCACTGCCATTCTTAACAAACAATTGGAGGTATCCTTTCCTTTGTCCCAGCAATCATGGCTGATTTCAGACATATACTTGGAAAGTGAGCGGCAGCTTTCTTAACAGGCAAGTTGTCACTCCTAACAGATAAATTGCTGCTCTCCACAGATAGTGTCTCATCGCGCAGAGCTGCTTTAAGCAAATCACTTCTACCTTGTTCAGGCTCACTTTCACAAGCTTCACTTGCCAACAATCCATTACTTATCAAAAATCTACCCTTTTCTTCCTCAATTAAGGGTTTAACCTGACCATCAAATTTCATCTGCTCTAGAGAAATATGCTCCTGATTAAGAGTTCTCTCTGTGTTTTCACTTCACTTCTGAGATATTAGCCAGACATTCAGAAACTTCATTCACATACAAAGCACTTTTTTGCACAGGCAAACAACTATTTTCCTCAACAGTATCAGTCACAACACTATATTAATGATTATGGGAATTATTATAAGACTCAATTCTTGATAGAGATTATTATTGATTATTAATATTGCAATGGTTCCTAGGAGACCTACTCATGGACCAAGACCCATTGCGCTCGGAGCTGTACAAACCCAGAATTGCATGTGATAAAGTATCAGTAACATTATTCAGTACTGAAGATGGAAAGTCCTCAGAAATATTCTCATTCTTATCACTGAGAGTTTTCCATCACCAAAATTCTTTACAAGATGAACCCATTAATTCTGTCCATGGCCCAGGGAAAAGACTTAATGTGATCCAAAAGGAAATGATGTCTTTGTGCAGGTGATGGATGCGGTGACATTTTCTTCCCTGTCCTGAATGATCTATTTTTAACAAAGATGAGCGTGAAAAGTTTGTTTACCTTAAAGTTGGCATAGAAGAAGCTGGAATCTGTAACTTGACTTCTTCACTTGGTGTTTCAGAGAGCAGGATCCGTCTCTGATCCGAACTCCCTTCACCTATTTTAGTTGTCTCAAGGTACATCTACCCTGCACACCATTGGCAGAGACGTGTAGGGTCTGAGTAGGTACAAGCGCAGTGAAGAGCAGTAACGAAACCTGCATGTTCCTGGCTGGACACCGTAGTTGTGCTGAGACCCTTGGTTTGCTTTGCCTTGTATCTCTGACCAGAAAATAAATGTTTCTCCTGAGTCACTGTTTACCCTGCAAAGACCACAGGTGAAGTTTCCCTTGAGACTTTGTTACCGGGAAGGAAAAGTGAATAGCATGTTTTGTTTAGATTCTTGAGGTAGACAGTATGTTAATAGACTCAAACTTCTTTTGGCCACTCAGGAAATGGACCAGAGAAGGAAAAGCTTCAGAACTAAAAAGTCTTTATTATATGAAGTCCGAGACACAGACCAGGGCCCCACTCTGCTCGGTGCTGTACAGACACAGAAGAAAGAGATAGACCCTGCCCCAGGCCTCTCTCACTCTGGCCTGTTGAAAGTGTGTGTGAAATGCCTAGATATTCGTTCGGCCAAAGAGACAGACTGAGAATTGCTCTCCAGCCCACTATTTGGGGCACTCTTGTAGGAGCTTGGAGACCCAACCTCCAGTCCCCTTTCTGCAATGAATAGTTAGATATTTCATACTCGTCCATCACAGCCCGTCTGTGCTCTAAAGCTGTCCTGTGCCCTAGTGCCTGAGCACACTGCCAAGGCAGAGTGAGCATGTGGGGATTATGGGAGGTTGGGTCATTGTCCATGGAGCGCAGAGTTCTGGTAGCATTGGCATGTAGCTTTACCCAGCACCTCCTCATTAGGAAGAAAGTCCAGGGTGCCAGGAGACAGTGGAGGTGAGAGTACAGGCTGGTGAAGTTTGCACCTTCCCTTTCTCTTGTCCTTTCGTCAGCCAGCGTGGCAATGGCCAACTTTCCTCTCAAAGTCTCTTTCTCCGAGAACCCTAAAGGGAGTGATGGCGCAATAGACCATTCCCTCACTATCTTGTCTGTCAATTAACTCAGATTTCCCACACACACCAGTTTTGGTTCATTAACTTGTGCTCTCATGCTGTTCTCATTTACTAGGCACGACCGTAACACTGTCCTTGAGTTCTAGCAAAAGCTTTTGTCTGGACTAATTTAGTCTTTTGTCTCTTCTTTGCATCTTTTTTCCATCCCCATTTGTTGTTCTTGGTCACTGTGATGCTCTGTGAACTGTCACTCACTTCTCCCAGTTGAGTTCACACTGAGGGTATGTTTGTAGGCCAATTATCACAGACCCTTTGTGAATCCAGCCCTGGCTGGGACTTTTAAAAGCACTGAAGTTGCGAACACCTTTTGAAATCAGTGAGTTTGAGGAGCCTGGGTCCTTTGGAAAAACCCACTAGGCATAATCTGTCTGTAAGTCAGGAGCGGCACCAGAGCTAATGGCGCCCTAGGCAGAATTCAGAGGGGGGCATTTTGTGCACTCCCCATGGGGCATGTGGGAGCTTCCGGTTCTGCTCCCGTCACCTCGCCAAAGGACCCTCCGCCGAAATGCAGCAGGCGACAGTGGCAGTAATTGAGCTGCTCAATTGCCTGCCGTTGTTTTCCGCAGCACGTCGACAGAGGGTCTTTCTTCGGCAGAGCAACGAGAATGGAACTGGAAGCTCCCGCAGGCCCTGTGGGGAGTGCACAAAATGCCGCCCCCCGAATCCTGGCACCCTAGGCGACAGTCTAGGGTCACCTAATGGAAGCGCCGGCCCTGCTGTAAGTGCCCTTGAAATAACCCTTGAAATAACACACTGATCAAGTGCAGGATTCCCCATTAGGTCCAGGTCCTTGCACCAATACTTTGGACCAAATTGTGCCAGAAGTAGGTCCCAGAACTGAGCTCGATGGGCAGGTGCTTTTGAGTACAGCAGAACTGATGCCTCCAGTTTCCTCCAAACGCTCATGACATAACCACAGAGAAGTGGGTAGGGCACTACATACACACTTCTGTCCTTCTCTTTAACTGGGTTTCCTTATTCCACAGTAGGCCTCACTACATACAGAGACCCAGCCAGGGGAGCATCTTACATCAAAAGTAACAAAGTTTGAAAATCCCTGTGGACAGCTCCCAGGGGTAGAAAGAGTATTACTGGTCACACAATTATCCTATCTTCATTCAAAACACAAACCAAAAAAGCTGCAAATATTATTTTAGCTGGAAATTTACTCTATTAGGCAGAAATAAATTCTGTGTGAAATTTGTAAGAAATCTGGTGGTGATTTTCTCATTATTAGAGCTATGCAGGATCAGAATTTTCATTTCTTATTGCAGTCAGGGATGAAATCCCATTGCTTAACTCTTCGAAGGATGCACATATAATCTAAAACGGGCTAGAATACAGAGACAGACAAAAATCTTCTCGGACCATGTCTTAAATTTTAAATTCCAAGTTGATTGACTTCATACCGTAAGCAATATTTTGTAGCTGAAATCAGGGTTTTAATCATTATTACTGGCTATTTACGATTCACTGTGATCAGCTGTCATGTAGAAAGCAATAGGAAGGATATAGAAAACATTGTCCATATCACCCTTGGCTTCCTCCTAATGCCCATTCTACAAAATGGCCTCACCTTTACCAAACTTCACCCTCTGCTCTCCCTAGGCTCCATGATACAGTACGACTGCCCCTTTCCCATCTCTGCAGCCCCCAAAGACCCTTGGCCCAGTACTACTACTGCTTGTGCAGTAGGTTCTATTATAAGGGCTCAGAGAGGAGCTGGGTCAGTCTCTCTCTAGTAGTGGAGAGACAAGGACCTGGCAACCTGGGAGCAGGGTACCAGAGGTGGAGCAGTGCTGGGAAAGGGCAAAGGGAGCTGGGGAGCTCCAACCTGGTAACTCCCCAGGCTGCAGGCGTTGCTGAAGGCCTCTGAAAGGTACTGTGGCTGCAGAGGGGCAGCCCAGGGATGGGCAAAGGTAGCAGGTCCTACCCCCTTGCCAATGATGAGTGGCCAGTACAGACTGCAGTCTGCCCCAGCTAGATGATGACTGGCAGTAGCCACTGAGGCAAAGTGGGGATAGAGGGTTGGGGTTCCCCTGGGAGGGGAGACCCAGGCTGTGGATTACTGCTGGGGGCAGAATCCCAAATTAAAGGGGCACTGGGGTCTGGGAAGGACATGAGGGCCAGAGGTAGGTGAGACACTGGCCTGCAGAGTGCACTCTGGGCTGGAGAAGAGCTAATTCCCAAGACGAGCAGCAGGAGGCATCGTACAGGTGAGTCTGGACCTTGCTACACATGGAAATCGTTCTACCAGTACAACCTCACAGAGAACCAATATCAAGGTCCCTTGGACTGGTATAGCTTCTTCCCCTTCCGAATGAACTATTCCAATACAGGCAGCTTTACATCAGTGTAATTGCATCCAGTCAGATTAGATGAGTGGCCCCCTCATGGTGCCCACTGGAGGCCTCAGGGGAGCCCAGAACGCAGCCCCTCACCTCAGTTTCCCTAAACTCCACACAGGTTTTGTGCTAGTCCCATCACAACAGCCCCAAATTTAGGTTTCGTTTATTAACTTAATGTTCAAAACTAAAATGCAGATGACACCTTCCCTCCAGTTGCCTACACCCCAAAGTCCCCCCTCTGGTCTGAGTCCTGTCCGCTTTAGCAGGCCACTCCCAGCTCTTCCTAGCTGGAGCAATTCCGCCAGTCGCAGGGTTTTCCCTCTTTCACTCTCTGAACTTTCACTTGAGCCTCCTGAGTTTCCCTCTTCCCCCATCCCCCTTCTGCCCTTTATTGGAAATGCCCTGATTCCCCTCAGGTGGGGACCCTTCTCTAACCAGGGCTGGCTTGGCTCCAGCTCTCCAGACCATGGGCACATGGCTCTGTCACAGGCAGGGATAGGCCAATATAGTTTAAGTGGTGCCATTTCCATGTGTAGACAAGCCTTGAAGCATTTATTCCTCACACCGGACATAAAGGGTAGAGATAAGGGGAGGTCTGACAAGAGAGATGACAGAAAAAGAAGACATAGTTTAGTTCTTCTATTGCACGATGCTCTTGATGACAGACACACATTTATTAGGGTCACTGAGAAAATGGAAAAACACAAGAAGTAACTGGGGGAAAACATCCCCTGGGAGTGAAGGTTTGGCTGTACATATACACACTGGGTTTTCCCATAAAAGGCTGATGTTAGACACCCAAATCCTGTGGGCAGTGAATGGGAGTTGGGCACCTCACACACTTCAGTCCCATTGCAAAATACAGTTGGACATTGTGGAACAGATAGGGCACTGAACTGGGACTCTGGATAATTGGTTTCCTGCCATGAGCACACTGAGTGATTCCAGCCCTCTGGGATTCACAAACTCAATTTGGCTGCTGGCAAACCCTGTAGGCACCCAAGTGTTTGCAGTAAATGGGTCGCTGATGCCCCTGGAAGTGGCCTGTGGAGCCCCATACCAGGCATCTGGACACTGAGGCCTCAGAGCGACACACAAACCTGGGAAGTTGCATGTTCCTCAGCCTGATTCTCCTCCAGGGCCTCAACCAGCAGGTCAGGTGGCCAGAGGCTTTGAAAAATCCCAATCAGTCCCTAAGTATCTGGAAACAACTTTCTGTAAATTGTTGCTGAAAATGGGCAAATTGGAGGAAGTCCAGAGAAGAGCAACAAAAATAATTAAGGGTCTAGAAAACAGGACCTATGATGGAAGATTGAAAAAATGGGTTTGTTTAGTCTGGAGAAGAGAAGACTGAGAGGGGACATGATAACTGTTTTCAAGTATATAAAAGATTGTTTAAAGAAGGAAGGTGAAAAGTTGTACTCTTTAACCTCTTAGGCTAGGACAAGTAGCAATGGGCTTAAATTACAGCAAGAGCGGTTTAGGCTGGACATTAGGAAATACTTTCTAACACCTAGTGTGGTTAAGCACTGGAATAACTTGCTTTGTAAGATTGTGGAATCTCCATCATTGGAGATTTTTGAGAACAGGTCAGACAAACACCTGCCATGAATGATCCCTTAATGACGTAATCCTGCCTTGCAGTGCAGGGGACTGGATGAGATGGCCAGCTGAGGTCCCTTTCAGTCCTACTCTTCTATGATTCTGTTAATGGAAAATACATTTCCCTTGGATTATCAGAGTTTGTTTCAAAGCCAGGAACATACGGACGTATTTTCACAGGGACTCGCACGAGGTCCCCATCCAGATTTTGCACCAGGATAACTATTTTGGTTAGTGATGTGCAAGTGTTATGGAAATAGTTATACCACTACAACTTCTAGTGTGCACAGAGTTTACCTATAGTTTGCTTATTCCCCTTCCCATATGGCAATGAACTATCCCGCCAGAAGCACTGTCACATCAGTAACATTGCATCTACTTGGTGTAGATGAGTGGACACCTCACAACGCCCTATGGAGAACTCAGGACATCCTAGAATACAGCTCCTCACCTCAGTTGCCCTTCTTTGTTCCCCATATAATGGAAGAATTTCCCTGGTCTCAGGGTTTTCCCTGCAGGAGCCTCTCTCACTCTCTGAAATCTCACTACGGCCTCCCTGGTTTGCCTCATTCTCTAGCCCTCCTTCTGCCCTTTATTGGAAAGGCCTGATTCCTCTCAGGTGGGGACCTGTCTCTAACCAGGGCTAGCTTGGCCCCTGGCTCTCCAGCAGCTGGGCATGCAGCCCTGTCACAAGCAGGGATAAGCAGATATAGGTAAAGTGGTGTAACATCGATTTATAGACTAGCCTTGCACATTTATTCCACACACTGGACACGAAGGGGACTGATAACAGGAGTTCTGACAACAAAGACAACAGAAAGAGAAGACTTAGTTTCGTTTTTTTATTGCATGATGATTTTGCTGTAAGATCCACAATAATTAGGGGCTCATAGAAAATGGTAAAACAGGAGAAAGAACTGATGGAACACATCCCTTGGGAGTGGAAGGATTTCTCAGGATACTGCTTTGTCTGTAAATGTACAGGCTGGGTTTTCCCATTAGAAGCCGATGTTATGCACCCAAATCGTACGGGCAGTGAATGGGAGTTGGGCACCTCACACCCTTAAGTGTCATTGTCAATTACAACTGGAAGTGGTGGAGCAGATAGGGCACTGGACTGGGACTCTGGCCCATGATCCCGCTGGGTTGGTTGCCTGCCATGAACCTTCTGAGTGACTTTGGGCAGGTAACGTCACCTTGTTCTGCCTGACTTTCCCCATCTATAATGTGAGGAAAAGGGTGTGGAGCTAGGGCTAGAATCACAAAGCTCCCACTTTAGGCACCCGAATCCCAGAATCTGCCCCTCCAGGATTACCAAACCCAGCTCAGCTGCTGGCTAACCCTGCAGGCATCCAAGTGTTAGCAGTAAATGGGCCGTAGGTGCCTCTGGACATACCCTCTGCAGCCCCACACCAGGCATCTGCACTCCGAGGCTCCTGAGCGATGCAGAAACCTGGGGAAGGTAAGCGATCCGCTGCCTGATTCACCTGGAAATCCCACTGGGCCTTCAAGTATCTGGAAACAAGTGACCCTAAATCATTGCTGAAAAATGTGCACATAAGGAAATCTGTGCCTGTGTCTTGCGGACGAGACCAGAGGGTTTCCTTTGGCTTTTTTCTACCTTTGGAAAGCAGCCTGGGGATGAAATACACACTAGGAAACAAACATTAATTGTATAATCCCCTCGTCATGGTATAATTCCCCACTCTGGACCTTAGCTTCCAAAAGGTGGGGTACCAGCATGAATTCCTCTAAGCTCAATTACCAGCTTAGAACCTGTAGCGCTGCCACCAACCAGGAATTCCAGTGCCTGGTACACTCTGGTCCCCCCAAAACCTTGCCCAGGGACCCCCAAGACCTAGTCCCTCTGGATCTTAACACAAGAGAAGTAAACCCTTTCCCTCACCGTTGCCTGTCCCAGGCTTCCCCTCCCTGGGTTACCCTGGAAGATCACTGTGATTCAAACTCCTTGAAACTTAAAACAGAGAGGAAAATCCACCTTCCCCACTCCTTCTGTCTCCCCCTTCCCGACTCTCCCTGAGAGAGAAAGTGATCCTAACACAGAAAGAAAATTAACCTCTCTCTCCCCCTTCCCTCCTTTCTCCCCACCAATTCCCTGGTGAATCCAGACCCAGTTCCCTGGGAACTCACCAGAATAAAAAAAAATCAGGTTCTTAAACAAGAAAAGCTTTCAATTAAAGAAAGAAAAAACAGTAAAAATTATCTTTGTAAATTTAAGATGGAATATGTTACAGGGTCTTTCAGCTATAGACACTGGGAATACCCTCCCAGCCTAAGTATACAAGTACAAATTAAAATCCTTTCAGCAAAATACCAATTTGAACTCCTTCCAGCCAAATACACATTTGCAAATAAAGAAAACAAACATAAACCTAACTCGCTTTATCTACCTAGTACTTACTATTCTGGATATATAAGAGACTGTATCAAAGAGATTGGAGAGAAACCTGGTTGCACTTCTAGTCACTCTCAGAACCCAGTGAGAACAACAACCAAAAACTAACAGCACACACAAAGCCTTCCCTCCCTCAAAATTTGAAAGTATCCTGTCCCCTGATTGGTTCTCTGGTCAGGTGACAGCCAGGCTTATTGAATTTGTTATCCCTTTACAGGCAAAAGAGACATAGACTCATAGACTCTAGGACTGGAAGGGACCTCAAGAGGTCATCGAGTCCAGTCCCCTGCCTTCATGGCAGGACCAAATACTGTCTAGACCATCCCTAATAGACATTTATCTAACCTACTCTTAAATATCTCCAGAGATGGAGATTCCACAACTTCCCTAGGCAATCTATTCCAGTGTTTAACTACCCTGACAGTTAGGAACTTTTTCCTAAAGTCCAACCTAAATCTCCCTTGCTGCAGTTTAAGCCCATTACTTCTTGTTCTATCATTGGAGGCTAAGGTGAACAAGTTTTCTCCCTCCTCCTGATGACACCCTTTTAGATACCTGAAAACTGCTATCATGTCCCCTCTCAGTCTTCTCTTTTCCAAACTAAACAAACCCAATTGTTTCAGCCTTCCTTCATAGGTCATAGCGACCAGGGAGCTTAGCGAACAGGAGCTGCTAACAGAGAGTTTTGCAAGGGAGTTTGGAAGGGGAGTGGGAAGGGAGGGGGGGTCCCTTGTTGGTCTGATCTGTGACCCATTAGTCCCCTGAACCCATAACCCGAACCACATCGAAAACCTTTCTGTTTACAGCAGAGAGGAGCGTACAGGGAGCTGTAGACGGGAATTTGAGACAGTTTGACAGAGGGAGGCCTACAATGGTGAGGAGGACCCGCAACACCTGTGCCAGCACTGCTTCTGTCTCCTCCACCTGTGCCTGTAGCCAGACAGAGCACCAAAGCATGGATGCTTTTACCCAGATTCTGGTGTGGGCTTGCAAAGACTGTAATTTGCAGTTTCCACTTACTGATATCCAGGCTGGGGGTGGCATCCAATGTAAAAGGTGCCTACTGGTGGAATCTCTCAGGCAGCAGGTGGGAGAGCTACAGGAGGAGGTGGCCAGGCTGAGGAACATCCATGTCCATGAGCAATTCCTGGACAGTATCCATGTGGAGACAGCTGACGGTCCTGTCCCAGTTGACAGGACTATCGACACTCCAGTGGAGGAGGAGATGCCTCAAGGTGTATCTGACACACCAGTGGAGGAGGAGGCTCAGGGTGGACACAGCCAGCTGGTTACTTCTAGCAGCAGGCAGTGCTCCACCCCTGCTGCAAACCCTCCTGTTGTGGTAAAAGATAACCGTTATGCTCTTCTTGACACAGGAGAGAAGAAATCACCCCCAGCAGTTAAGGGGGTGAAGCCTCGTACCCCTAAGGCTGGGAGGTCTGCTGCCACCACTGATAAGAAACGTAGGGTAGTGGTGGTTGGAGACTCTCTGCTGAGGGGGACGGAGACACCCATCTGTCGCCCTGACCGTTCATCCCGGTAGGTATGCTGCCTGCCAGGGGCCCGTATCTGAGATGTTACAGAGGCTTTGTTGAGGATTATCCGGCCTTCTGACTACTATCCCATGCTACTCATCCATGTGGGCACAAATGATACTGCAAGGTGTGATGCTGAGCAGATCAAGAGTGACTACAGGGCTCTGGGAGTACGGGTTAAGGAGTCTGGAGAGCAGGTGGTATTCTCTTCGATTCTTCCTGTTGAAGGTAGGGGTCCGGGCAGAGACAGATGCATCGTGGAGGTGAATGCCTGGCTGTGAAGATGGTGTCGCCAGGAGGGCTTTGGCTTCCTCGACCACGGGATGCTATTTGAGGAAGGACTGCTAGGAACAGATGGCGTTCACCTTTCGAAGAGGGGAAAGGCCTTATTTGCGCGCAGACTGGCTAACCTAGTAAGGAGGGCTTTAAACTAGGTTCGACAGGGACAGGTGAGCAAACCCCACAGGTAAGTGGGGAACAAGACCTGGGAGATGGGTTGGAAACAGAAGAGAGCACGAGCTATAATGGCAGAGAGGAAGGAGGGTCAGGGCAAAGCTGGGAGGCAAGATCAAACCAGTATCTTAGATGCCTTTATACAAATGCAAGAAGTATGGGTAATAAGCAGGAAGAACTGGAAGTGCTAATAAATAAATACAACTATGACATTATTGGCATTACTGAAACTTGGTGGGATAATACACATGACTGGAATGTTGGTGTGGATGGGTATAGTTTGCTCAGGAAGGATAGACAGGGGAAAAAGGGAGGAGGTGTTGCCTTATATATTAAAAATGTACACACTTGGACTGAGGTGGAGATGGACATAGGAGACGGAAGGGTGGAGAGTCTCTGGGTTAGGCTAAAAGGGGTAAAAAACACAGGTGATGTCATGCTGGGAGTCTACTACAGGCCACCTAATCAGGCAGAAGAGGTGGATGAGGCTTTTTTCAAACAACTAACAAAATCATCCAAAGCCCAAGATTTGGTGGTGATGGGGGACTTCAACTATCCAGATATATGTTGGGAAAATAACACCGCGGGGCACAGACTATCCAATAAGTTTCTGGACTGCATTGCGGACAACTTTTTATTTCAGAAATTTGAAAAAGCTACTGGGGGGAAGCTCTTCTAGACTTGATTTTAACCAATAGGGAGGAACTTGTTGAGAATTTGAAAGTAGAAGGAAGCTTGGGTGAAAGTGATCATGAAATCATAGAATTTGCAATTCTAAGGAAGGGTAGAAGGGAGTACAGCAGAATAGAGACAATGGATTTCAGGAAGGCGGATTTTGGTAAGCTCAGAGAGCTGATAGGCAAGATCCCATGGGAATTAAGACTGAGGGGAAAAACAACTGAGGAAAGTTGGCAGTTTTTCAAAGGGACGCTATTAAGGGCCCAAAAGCAAGTTATTCCGATAGCTAGGAAAGATAGAAGATGTGGCAAAAGACCACCTTGGCTTACCCTTGAGATCTTGCGTGACCTACAAAATAAAAAGGCGTCATGTAAAAAATGGAAACTAGGTCAGATCACGAAGGATGAATATAGGCAAATAACACAGGAATGCAGAGGCAAGATTAGAAAAGCAAAGGCACAAAATGAACTCAAACTAGCTATGGGAATAAAGGGAAACAAGAAGACTTTTTATCAATACATTAGAAGCAAGAGGAAGACTAAGGACAGGGTAGGCCCACTGCTCAATGAAGAGGGGGTAACAATAACGGGAGACTTGGAAATGGCAGAGATGCTTAATGACTTCTTTGTGTCGGTCTTCACTGAGAAGTCTGAAGGAATGTCTAGTATAGTGAATGCTTATGGGAAGAGGGTAGGTTTAGAAGAGAAAATAAGAAAAGAGCAAGTAGAAAATCACTTAGAAAAGTTAGATGCCTGCAAGTCACCAGGGCCTGATGAAATGCATCCTAGAATACTCAAGGAGTTAACGGAAGAGGTATCTGAGCCTCTAGCTATTATCTTTGGGAAATCATGGGAGACAGGGGAGATTCCAGAAGACTGGAAGGGGGCAAATATAGTGCCCATCTATAAAAAGGGAAATAAAAACAACCCAGGCAACTACAGACCAGTTAGTTTAACTTCTGTGCCAGGGAAGATAATGGAGCAGGTAATCAAAGAAATCTTCTGCAAACACTTGGAAGGTGGTAAGGTGATAGGGAATAGCCAGCATGGATTTGTAAAGAACAAATCGTGTCAAACTAATCTGATAGCGTTCTTTGATAGGATAACGAACCTTGTGGATAAGGGAGAAGCGGTGGATGTGATATACCTAGACTTTAGTAAGGCATTTGATACGGTGTCGCATGATATTCTTATAGATAAACTAGGAAAGTACAGTTTAGATGGGGCTACTATAAGGTGGGTGCATAACTGGCTGGATATCCGTACTCAGAGAGTAGTTGTTAATGGCTCTCAATCCTGCTGCAAAGGTATAACAAGTGGGGTTCCGCAGGGGTCTGTTTTGAGACCGGCTCTGTTCAATATCTTCATCAACGATTTAGATGTTGGCATAGAAAGTACTCTTATTAAGTTTGCGGACGATACAAAACTGGGAGGGATTGCAACTGCTTTGGAGGACAGGGTCAAAATTCAAAATGATCTGGACAAGTTGGAGAAATGGTCTGAGGTAAACAGGATGAAGTTCAATAAAGATAAATGCAAAGTGCTCCACTTAGGAAGGAACAATCAGCTTCACACATACAGAATGGGAAGAGACTGTCTAGGAAGGAGTATGGCAGAAAGAGATCTAGGGGTCATAGTGGACCACAAGCTTAATATGAGTCAACAGTGTGATACTGTTGCAAAAAAAGCAAACATGATTCTGGGATGCATTAACAGGTGTGTTGTAAACAAGACACGAGAAGTCATTCTTCTGCTTTACTCTGCGCTGGTTAGGCCTCAACTGGAGTATTGTGTCCAGTTCTGGGCACCGCATTTCAAGAAAGATGTGGAGAAATTGGAGAGGGTCCAGAGAAGAGAAAGAAGAATGATTAAAGGTCTTGAGAACATGACCTATGAAGGAAGGCTGAAGGAATTTGGTTTGTTTAGTTTGGAAAAGAGAAGACTGAGAGGGGACATGATAGCAGTTTTCAGGTATCTAAAAGGGTGTCATCAGGAGGAGGGAGAAAACTTGTTCATCTTAGCCTCCAATGATAGAACAAGAAGCAATGGGCTTAAACTGCAGCAAGGGAGATTTAGGTTGGACTTTAGGAAAAAGTTCCTAACTGTCAGGGTAGTTAAACACTGGAATAGATTGCCTAGGGAAGTTGTGGAATCTCCATCTCTGGAGATATTTAAGAGTAGGTTAGATAAATGTCTATCAGGGATGGTCTAGACAGTATTTGGTCCTGCCATGAGGGCAGGGGACTGGACTTGATGACCTCTCGAGGTCCCTTCCAGTCCTAGAGTCTATGAGAGTCTATGAGGTCATGTTCTCAAGACCTTTAATCATTCTTGTTGCTCTTCTCTGGACCCTCTCCAATTTCTCCACATCTTTCTTGAAATGCGGTGCCCAGAACTGGACACAATACTTCAGTTGAGGCCTAACCAGCGCAGAATAAAGCGGAAGAATTACTTCTCGTGTCTTCTTTACAACACACCTGTTAATGCATCCCAGAATCACGTTTGCTTTTTTTGCAACAGTATCACACTGTTGACTCATATTAAGCTTGTGGTCCACTATGACCCCTAGATCTCTTTCTGCCATACTCCTTCTTAGCCAGTCTCTTCCCATTCTGTATGTGTGAAACTGATTGTTCCTTCCTAAGTGGAGCACTTTGCATTTATCTTTATTGAACTTCATCCTGTTTACCTCAGACCATTTCTCCAATTTGTCCAGATCATTTTGAATTTTGACCCTGTCCTCCACAGCAGTTGCAATCCCTCCCAGTTTGGTTTCATCTGCAAACTTAATAAGCGTACTTTCTATGCCAACACCTAAATCGTTGATGAAGATATTGAACAGAGCCGGTCCCAAAACAGACCCCTGCGGGACCCCATTTGTTATACCTTTCCAACAGGACTGGGAGCCATTAATAACTACTCTCTGAGTATGGTTATCCAGCCAGTTATGCACCCATCTTATAGTAGCCCCATCTGAATTGTACTTTCCTAGTTTATCTATAAGAATATCATGCGAGACCGTACCAAATGCCTTGCTAAAGTCTAGGTATATCACATCCACCACTTCTCCCTTATCCACAAGGCTCGTTATCCTATCAAAGAATGCTATCAGATTAATTTGACACTATTTGTTCTTTACAAATCCATGCTGGCTATTCCCTACCACCTTACCACCTTCCAAGTGTTTGCAGATGATTTCTTTAATTATTTGCTCCATTATCTTCCCTGTCACAGAAGTTAAACTAACTGGTCTGTAGTTGCCTGGGTTGTTTTTATTTCCCTTTTTATAGATGGGCACTAAATTGCCCTTTTCCAGTCTTCTGGAATCTCCCCCATCTCCCATGATTTCCCAAAGATAATAGCTAGAAGCTCAGATACCTCCTCTATTAACTCCTTGAGTATTCTAGGATGCATTTCATCAGGCCCTGGTGACTTGCAGGCATCTAACTTTTCTAAGTGATTTTCTACTTGCTCTTTTTTTATTTTATCTTCTAAACCTACCCTCTTCCCGTAAGCATTCACTATATTAGACATTCCTTCAGACTTCTCAGTGAAGACCGAAACAAAGAAGTCATTAAGCATCTCTGCCATTTCCAAGTCTCCCGTTACTGTTTCCCCCTCCTCACTGAGCAGTGGGCCTATCCTGTCCTTGGTCTTCCTCTTGCTTCTAATGTATTGATAAAAAGTCTTCTTTATTCCCTTTATTCCCATAGCTAGTTTGAGCTCATTTTGTGCCTTTGCCTTTCTAATCTTGCCTCTGCATTCCTGTGTTATGTGCCTATATTCGTCCTTTGTAATCTGACCTAGTTTCCATTTTTTATATGACGCCTTTTTATTTTGTAGGTTATGCAAGATCTCTTGGTTAAGCCAAGGTGGTCTTTTGCCACATTTTCTATCTTTCCTAACCATCGGAATAATTTGCTTTTGGGCCCTTAATAGTGTCCCTTTGAAAAATTGCCAACTCTCCTCAGTTGTTTTTCCCCTCAGTCTTGATTCCCATGGGACCTTACCTATCAGCTCTCTGAACTTACCAAAATCCGCCTTCCTGAAATCCATTGTCTCTATTTTGCTGTACTTCCTTCTACCCTTCCTTAGAATTGTAAACTCTATGAGTTTATGATCACTTTCACCCAAGCTTCCTTCTACTTTCAAATTCTCAACAAGTCCCTCCCTATTTGTTAAAATCAAGTCTAGAACAGCTTCCCCCCTAGTAGCCTTTTCAAATTTCTGAAATAAAAAGTTGTCTGCAATGCAGTCCAGGAACTTATTGGATAGTCTGTGCCCCGCAGTGTTATTTTCCCAACATATATCTGGATAGTTGAAGTCTCCCATCACTACCAGCTCTTGGGCTTTGGATGATTTTATTAGTTGTTTGAAAAAAGCCTCATCCACCTTTTCCACCTGATTAGGTGGCCTGTAGTAGACTCCCAGCATGACATCACCTGTGTTTTTTACCCCTTTTAGCCTAACCCAGAGACTCTCAACACTTCCATCTCCTATGTCCATCTCCACCTCAGTCCAAGTGTGTACATTTTTAATATATAAGGCAACACCTCCTCCCTTTTTCCCCTGTCTGTCCTTCCTGAGCAAACTATACTTATCCACACCAACATTCCAGTCATGTGTATTATCCCACCAAGTTTCAGTAATGCCAACAATGTCATAGTTGTATTTATTTATTAGCACTTCCAGTTCTTCCTGCTTATTACCCATACTTCTTGCATTTGTATATAAGCATTTAAGATACTGGTTTGATCTTGCCTCCCAGCTTTGCCCTGACCCTCCTTTCTCTCTGCCATTATAGCCCATGCTCCATCCTGTTTCTGACCCCTCTCCCAGGTCTTGTTCCCCACTTACCTGTGGGGTTTGCTCACCTGTCCCCGTTGAACCTAGTTTAAAACCCTCCTTACTAGGTTAGCCATTCTGTGCGCAAATAAGGCCTTTCCCCTCCTCGAAAGGTGAACACCATCTCTGCCTAGCAGTCCTTCCTCGAATAGCATCCCGTGGTCAAGGAAGCCAAAGCCCTCCTGGTGACACCATCTTCGCAGCCAGGCATTCACCTCCACGATGCATCTGTCTCTGCCCGGGCCCCTACCTTTGACAGGAAGAATCGAAGAGAATACCACCTGCTCTCCAAACTCCTTAACCCGTACTCCCAGAGCCCTGTAGTCACTCTTGATCTGCTCACTGTCACACCTCACAGTATCATTTGTGCCCACGTGGCTGAGTAGCATGGGGTAGTAGTCAGAAGGCCGGATAATCCTCGACAATGCCTCTGTAACATCTCGGATACGGGCCCCTGGCAGGCAGCATACCTCCTGGGATGAACGGTCAGGGCGACAGATGGGTGTCTCTGTCCCCCTCAGCAGAGAGTCTCCAACCACTACTACCCTACGTTTCTTATTAACTGTGGTGGCAGCAGACCTCCCAGCCTTAGGGGTACGAGACTTCCCCTCCTTAACTGTTGGAGGTGATTCCTTCTCTCCTGTATCAAGAAGAGCATAACGGTTATCTATTACCACAGGAGGATGGTTCGCAGCAGGGGTGGAGCACTGCCTGCTGCCAGAAGTAACCAACTGCCAGTGTCCACCCTGAGCCATCTCCTCCTCCACGGGTGTGTCAGTAGTCCTGTGAACTGGGACAGCTACGTCAGCTGTCTCCACATGGATACTGTCCAGGAATTGCTCATGGATACGGATGTTCCTTAGCCTAGACACCTCCTCCTGTAGCTCTCCCACCTGCTGCCTGAGAGATTCCACCAGTAGGCACCTTTCACATTGGATTCCACCCCCAGCCTGGATATCAGTAAGTGGAAATTGAAGTACTTCTGAAGTACTTCTGTTCTATTAATTCTTACTTATCTGTTTATGACACCTCTTACACTGGAGTTCCAGTGGACAGTGCAAGCCTATGTTTTTATAATGTAGGTATCATTCATTTGTGTGTGTTAGTGTCTGTGTATCTAGAAGTCTCCCATCCTACAATGAATGTATACTCAGCATTCCGACCAAGTCCATTTCGCCAGCACCATCTCACTGAGCACAATTGCTGGTCTTTGTCTGAACTCCGAGCAGCCACGAGTTCAACTCTTCCACCAGACCATTGATACCCATATGTGAATTTTTTTGAAGTCCCTAAAAGACTGTGGTCCCAGGTTTTGAGAAGTCTCTCCAGCTCCACTTTCTCCCAGGGCTGTAAGAGCAGTGGTTCTCAACCAGGGGTACGTGTAGCCTAGAGGTACACAGAGATATTCCACCAACTCATCTAGAGATTTGTCTAGTTTTACAGCAAGCTGCATAAAAAACACTATCAAAGTCTGTACAAACTAAAATTTCATACAGACGTGTGTATACTGCTCTATAGACTATACACTAAAATGTAATTACAATATTTATATACTAATTGATTTATTTCATAATTATATGGTAAAAATGAGAAAATCTGCAGTTTTTCAATAGCAGTGCTCTGTGACAATTTTGTGTTTTTATGTCTGATTTTGTAAGCAAGTAATGTTTAAGTGAGGTGAAACTTGGGGATACACAAGACAAATCAGACTCCTCAGAGGGGTACAGTAGTCTGGAAAGGTTGAGAGACACTGTGTAAGAGCAGGACACGAAGCCTAATGAAGCTCAGGGAAACACGACCTGGGACTACACCAGGTTTCGCTTCAGGCCCTACTCCAGACCATGTTATATCTATTTTAACAAAAGGAAATTGACCTGTTAACGTAGTCCAAGCATTAATTTCCTGCAAGCTTTCCTCAGGGCCTCCTGGACCTCTTTGTTTCTCAGGCTGTAGATGAGTGGATTGATCAGGGGAGTGAGGACAGCATAGACGACAGAGAGAACTTTCTTGAAGTCATTCAAGATGTCTGTGGTTGGAAACATGTAGACAATCAGCAGAGTTGCATAATAAATGCTCACCACAGTGAGGTGGGAGGAGCAGGTGGAAAAGGCCTTCTGCCTTCCAGTGGTGGATGGGATTCTCAGGATTGTGGTGATGATACAGATGTAGGACATCAAGGTAAGCAGGAACGGGACAAGAGCGAAAAGGAAGCTGAGTATGAAAGCCAACGTTTCCATCAGGTGAGGGTCATTGCAGGAAAGCTTTACAACAGGGATGAGATCACAAAAAAAATGATCAATACCATTGGGGCCACAGAATGTTAACTGAGATATTGACAACGTTGTTATGCTATTACCTAGGAAGCCACCTATCCAAGAGCCACCTGCAAACTGGAGGCAGACCCTGCCACTCATACGGGCTGCATAGTGCAGTGGATTGCATATCGCTAAATACCGATCGTAAGACATCACCGACAGGAGAAGGCATTCTGTAGCAAGAAGAGAACCAAATAAATAATATTGTGTGACGCACCCATTGAATGAAATAGTCCTGTCCCCAGTCAGGGGACCGGCCAGCATCCTGGGCAGGATGGTGGAGGTGTAGCAGGTCTCCAAGCAGGACAAATTCCCCAGGAAGAAGTACATGGGGGTGTGAAGGTGTCGATCAGCCACAACTAGTGCCATGATGAGGATGTTCCCGGTCATGGTCATGATGTAGATCACTAGGAACAGCAGGAAGAGAAGAATCTGCAGTTCTGGGAGGTCTCCGAATCCTAGGAGGATGAATTCTGTGATAGACGTTTGGTTTCCCTGCTCTGGGTTTGCCATGGGGTACATCTTTGGGAAACAAATGAACTCTGTGACATAAATGAAGAACATTTATTCCAATTTTCCTTTTTAAAAATGAATTTTATTTCTATGATATTTTTATTTTACATTACATTGCCTATTATAGTTATTTACATTTATTTCTATTCATCTTTATATTGTTTTATTTCATAAAGCTCTATACAATTATTCTTTTCTTAAACAGAACTGTACAGAAATTGATCTGTTCCCCCTGGAACATTTTGATCTCTATCAACAAAACATTTTTCCATCAAAAATGCCAATCAGAATTTTTTATCAGCTTTGCATTTTTGTATTTATCTTTGGTTAAAAGTAGTATTAATCCTCTCTCTCTCTAGTCTGCCATTACTGTCTCTTTCCCCATTACTGATCCTAGAGAGACAAGTTGGGTGAGGTCATATCTTTTCCCGGACTGATTTACTAATCTTTATTAACTGCTCAGTAAGGCCCTGATCCTGCACAGAGTGATGCACAAGATTAATTTTACACACCGGGAATAATTCTGTTCCGTTTGAGACTTTTCCGCTGACATCTACAATAAAAGTTCTACTGACTTAATGGATGGGGCCTCTTTGATTTCAGTGGGATTTGGACAGCAAACACCTTGAGCTTTCTTTAAACATACAGCTCGTCTGGATTTGATTTCCATCGACAGACATTGGTAAAGGTCGATATCAGCTGATACAACTAAACCAACAACAGAAACTATCAGGAAGAGTGGGCATTAGTGCAGCCTCTCCCTGCACCTTACAGCTGCAGGGACAGTGTGACCAGCCCCATGGCTGGGCAGGGACTCCTCTGCACCCAGCTGTCCCAGGAGTGAATGAGTGGGACTGGGACCGCTGAGCTGCAGAAGGCTCATTGCACCGCCCCATGGCTGGCGACACCCATTCCTGCAGGCACAAGGTGCAGGGAAGGCTGCGGCCCTGGCAGGCCTGGGCTATGAGGAGGAGGGTGAGTCCTTGGCTGTGGGGGAGGCCACCCAGCTGCTGAATGGTTTTTACCCATCGATGGAGCAGTTCGAGAATGAGGTGACCACTCCCATGTCCGAGGCTCCCTGCCATCCTCCTCCTGCTTCCAGCCCTGGCCATGGATCTCTGCTCCACTGGGCCAGAGCAGCCGCCTTCCCTGCCCCTTGTGCCCTGGTGTCTTGGATCTCTTGGCTGGTCAGGAACCCCCCACTTCCCCACTGGCAGCGCTGCCCTCACCCTGACATGCACCTTAGCCCCCACTGAGCTTCCTGTGATTAAAAATTAATAGTTAAAAATTGAGGGAAAAAACCTTAAAGATAAAATAATCCCAATATTAACCCTCTAACGGGAGAAACAAAAACAATTTGTGCCTAGCCTACTTATAGCCAGCTTCAGCCCCCTGAGCACCGAGCACAGCAGGCCAAAAGCAGCTCCGCTTTCCCTATGGCAGATCACTCAAAGTCCCAAGAGGAGGGAGCTGCCATGGAAGGTACAACTCTGTTGGGGTCAGGAGGGGAGGTCAGAGAGGAATGAAGGCTGCTCCCCTGTTTGAAACCTTGGACTTGGCAGATATTGGTTCAGTTCCCTGCTTCTTCACCAGCTCTTTGCGAGACTTTCAGGCCAGATTTCCAAAGGCCGGTAAGTCCCTAACAATGTACACTGGTGCCTGAGTAGGGACTATACCTAACACCCATCGATTTCCAATCCCCCCGGGGGGTATGTGTCTTGAGGTGCCAAGAAACCTCCATAAATCTAACCCTCTGGGTGTCAGGTCCTGTCTGTAAAGCAGGGGTAATTGCATCACATAGAGGTCGTGGGAGGATAGATGCATTCAAGGCATTGAGGTGCCAAGATACCAGGGTGATGGAGGCCAGATAAGGAGCTAGGATAGACATGATCTGACAAGTCTTTCCTTTTCCCAAATTCCATAATTTTGCTTTGAGTTGGGAGTTTAAGAGAGATCAGTGCCCAGTTCACCTTGGATTTCAGTGGAATTAGTTACCCAACAAACTGACATTGCTTCAAACTGCTTACGATTCATGGATCAGGGAGGAAAGGGTTGATCTACCTCTAAGGTGGGTCTGTCAGCAGCTGGAGTCTCGATTGTCACCTCCTCACACAGCATTTCAGGGACCAGGATCCAGTTTATTCAGCTCATTTTCTCTCCCCACTGCATTCACCTACTTTCGCATTTCCAGTGTCTAGAATGACAACTTAGAAAAGCTATTGAGGCTCCGTTCCGTGTCTGGTAATGTGACCCTGTGCCTCATACCCTCTATCAAATGGGGAACGTCTTTTCTGATTCATTATATATCCATCTGCAGGGAGAAGCAGTCTCCTGAGGCCTGTCTGCTGTGGGGAAAGCAACAGTCAGGGGAAGTTGGTATTTACTGACCTTCTCTAAAACTAAACCAGCGACAAACTTCTAATTTGAAAGGGAGAGTCCTGGAGAGGGAAGAAACTTCTACTCCTGAAACAAATCTCTCTATTGCATGAATGCTATGGTGACTGTTAAGAAATAACACACTAATTCTAGATTTTATAGCTGCTTTAGTGATTTAGATGCTGAGTTTCCATCCAATTCCCTTAGAAAGGTTTGGGACTGTCAGCAGAGTTGGCTGATCTTACATGTTCTCCAACTAACCCCTCTGTTGCCCTCTATAGCAAGCAAACATCCCATTTTCAAAAGTTTCTCAGTTGCTTTATCTTAGCAACCTAAATCTCACTGAAAGGCAATGGGACTTAGCCTCCAATGTCACTTTTGAAGTTTGCTTAAGTGTTTTTGAAAATGTGAACCTTAGCTCAATGCCTCCTGGTCAGTCATTTCTGAAACAAGGAAGTGCAGGCTGCTGCTCAGATAAAATGCAGGTGCAAGAGGGTGCTTCACATATTTAGGTTTCAGAGTGATAGCCGTGTTAGTCTGTATCAGCAAAGAGAACAAGAGTACTTGTGGCATCTTAAAGACTTACAAATTTATGTGAGCATAAGCTTTCATGGGCTAAAACCCACTTCATAGGATGCATGCAGTGGAAATACAGTAGGAAGATATATATACACAGAGGACATGAAAAAATGAGTGTTGCCATACTAACTATAACGATAGTAGTCAATTAAAGTGGGCTATTATCAGTAGGAGAAAAAAAAATTTTGTAGTGATAATCAGAATGGCTCATTTCCAACAACTGACAAGAGGATGTGAGTAACTGTAGGGGAAAAATTAGCATGGGGAAATAGTTTTTACTTTGTGTAATGACCCATCCACTCCTAGTCTTTATTCAAGCCTAATTTAATGGTGTCCAGTTTGAAAATTAATTCTAATTCTGCAGTTTCTCATTGGAGTCTGTCTTTGAAGTTTTTTGTTGGAGTTTTGTGACTTTGTGGTCAGTAATTGAGTGACCAAAGGGGTTGAAGTGTTCTCTGACCAGTTTTTGATTGTTATAATTCTTGATAGCTGTTTTGTGTCCATTTATTCTTTTGCGTAGAGACTGTCCTGTTTGGCCAATGTACAAGGCAAAGGGGCATTGCTGGCACATGATGGCATATAGCACATTGGTAGATGTACAGGTGAATGAGCCTCTGATAGTGTGGCTGATGTGATTAGGTCCTATGATGGTGTCCCCTAAATAGATAAGTGGACAGAGTTGGCAACAGTCTTGGTAGCAAGGATAGGTTCCTGAGTTAGCGTTTTTGGCGTGTGGTTGCTGGTGAGTATTTTCTTCAGGTTGGGGTGCTGTCTGTAAGTAAAGACTGGTCTGTCTCCCAAGATCTGTGAGAGTGAGGGATTGTCCTTCAGGATCGGTTGTAGATCCTTGATGATATGCTGGAGAGGTTTTAGTTGGAGACTGAAGGTGACGGCTAGTAGCATTCTGTTGCTTTCTTTGTTGGGCCTGTCCTGTAGTAGGTGACTTCTGGGTACCCTTCTGGCTCAATCTGTTTCTTCACTTCAGTAGATGTTTGTCTCTGTCTGAGGGGCTGGAGCAAATGTGGTTGTATCTCAGAGCTTGGCTGTAAACAATGGATCATGTGGTGTGGTCTGGATGAAAGCTGGAGGCATGTAGGTAAGTATAGCTGTCAGTAGGTTTCTAGTATAGGGTGGTGTTTATGTGACCATCACTTATTAGCACTGGAAGTGGATCTCTTGTGTGGACTGGTCCAGGCTGAGGTTGATGGTGGGACTGAAATTGTTGAAATCATGGTGGAATTCTTCAAGGGCTTCTTTTCCATGGGTCCAGATGATGAAGATATCATCAATGTAGCGCAAGTATAGTAGGGGCGTTAGGGGACGAGAGCTGAGGAAGCATTGTTCTAAGTCAGCCATAAAAATGTTGGCATACTGTGGGGCCATGTGGGTACCCATGGCAGTGGTGGGTAATGTACACAATAAAGACCAAACTCCCATGACATTACTATGAGAATTTGGCACCTAACTCCCTTAGGCTTCTTGGAAAGGCCCATACCATGGAAGCATGGAAGTCAGAGACCTGAGATTATAAAACACAAATAATTTCTTCCCATTCCCAGAAAAGTTTAAGGGTCACAAACATCTTCAGTGCCATAGCACATAATACAAAAATATAATCTTGTTCCAGAACTGCAGGTCTCTAATTGGTTTGTTAGAGTTTGAGAACCAAGGAATAGCACTGATTCCATCCCGTAAAGGAGAGTGTTCTACATTCGCACTAGCCAGTTCATGGGCCAGTTTGGGTACAGTCAATATAATCATTTGAGTTGTCTGTATTGTAAAGGATACGAATATTCACTTATTTCTGAAAGCAAAACCAACTAGATTGTTATAATTTCCAGTTCTCTCCTTCCATAATTTGCCCCCTATCCATGCAGCAAGGTCTCATTCCAATTTATCCCCAGTGTGAAAATTTTTTTTGTAAAGCTTTGTTGTTTAAAATGTCCAAATGGTGAACATTTGTGGCTCGCATAATTGTATTTTGGGAAAAGGGGTTTGTTTCTTTCTTTGTTTTTTTAATTGTTCTCTAGGAAAAAACATTGCTGTCAGGCCTGGGTGGCGCATATTGTAGGCTGGGGGAAGCTACCCCCCCAAACACTCCAGTATGGCCCCACCCGTGTTCCACCCCGAGGGCCCCTCCTAGTTGCTGCTTTCCCCTTGACCTCTCCAGCCCTGGCAGGCTACTCCTCTTCTGGGAAGTGTACCAGGGTTGGGCTAGGTCTAGAGCCTGTGGCTAGGATTTGAGGCAGATGGGGCTGCCTAGAGCTTGGGGCCCCTGGGTGGTGGGGTCATGCCACCCAGTGTTCGGGAGGGCTGAGGGCACTAGAATGGGGCAGCCAGGGGCTGGGGCTGTGGGGCCAGCAGATGAAGGGGAAGAGAGGGGCTCAGGGCTCCAGCAGGGTAGGGGGGAAGAAGGGGTGGAGAAAGGGGTGGAGGTGGCCGGGGCCTCAGGCAGATGGGACAGGGCTGAGGGCTTGGCTCACCCAGGAGCATCTCACGCATCACCCGTGCCCACAGGGATGAAATCCCATTGCTTAACTCTTCAAGTGAAACACATCTAATCTGCACGTTGACTGGAATACAAGGCTAGTGGTGAATCTTCTCACACTGCAGCTTAAATTTTTAATTCCAAGTTGATTGACTCTTTATCACTTTAAGGAATATTAAGCCTGTGATTTCAGATAAAAATAATTCTTTTATTTGCCATTCCCTGTGATCAGCTGCCTTGTAGAGATCATTAGGAAGGAGACATAGAATATTGGCCAAATTAACCTTTGCTTCCCCTAATGCCCAATACACTATATAGCCGCCCCTTTCCCAGCCTTCCTCCTCTGCTATCCCTAGTGCCCCCATGCTAAAGTAGAGCTGCCCCTTTCCCATTCCTCACTCTCTGCTGCCCCCAATACCCCTTTGCCCCAGGTACATTCTTGCATGTGTGGCTGGCACTGTACCTAAACAGAACAGTACATATAACAGTACACTGGTGGAAAGAAAAAAAACCAACCCCAAACACCATTCAGTGATGTATTAGCAGGAGTGTTGTAAGCAAGGTAAGAGAAGAATTCTTTCACTCGATACCACGCTGATAAGACCTCAACCGAAGTTTTGTGTCCTGTGCAGGAAAGATGGGGACAAATTGGAAAAAGTCCAGAGAAGAGCAACAAAAATGATTAAAAGTCCAGAAAACATGACCTAAGAGGGAAGGTTGGGATTGTTTAGTCTGGAAAGGAGACGACTGACGGGACATGACAAGTGTTTTCAAGTACATAAAATGTCATTACAAGAAGCAGGGAGAAAAGTTATTCCCCATAACCACTTAGGACAGGACAAAATGCAATGGGCTTAAAGTGCACCAAGGGTGCTGTAGACTGGACATTAGGAAAAGATTGTAGGATCTCCACCACTGGAGGTTTTTAAGAACAGCTCAAACACCAGTAAGGAATGGTTTGATAATGACATAGTCCTGCCTTGAGTTCAGAGGACTTGCCTAGATCATAGAATCATAGAAGATTAGGGTTGGAAGACACCTCAGGAGGTCATCTAGTCCAACCCCCGGCTCAAAGCAGGACCAACACCGGCTAAATCATCCCAGCCAGGGCTTTGTCAAGCCGGGCCTTAAAAACTTCTAAGGATGGAGATTTCACCACATTCCTAGGTAACCCATTCCAGTGCTTCACCACCCTCCTAGTGAAATAGTGTTTCCTAATATCCAATATAGACCCTCCCCACTGCCACTTGAGACCATTGCTCCTTGTTCTGCCATCTGCCACCACTGAGAATACCCCGAGTTCCATCCTCTTTGTAACCCCCCTTCAGGTAGTTGAAGGCTGCTATCAAATCCCCCTCATTCCTCTCTTCTGCAGACTAAACAAGCCCAGTTCCCTCAGCCTCTCCTTGTAAGTCATGTGCCCCAGCCTCCTGATAATTTTCATTGCCCTCCACTGGACTGTCTCCAATTTGTCCACATCCTTTCTGTGGTAGGGAGCCCAAAACTAGACACAATATTCCAGATGTAGCCTCACAAAGGCACACTGCTGACTCGTTTCCAGCTTCTCATCTACTGTAATCCCCAGGTCCTTTTCTACAGAACTGCTGCTTAGCTAGTCGGTCCCCAGCCTGTAGCAATGCATGGGATTCTTCCATCCTAAGTACAGGACTTTGCACTTGTCCTTGTTGAACCTCATCAGATTTTTTTTGGCCCAGTCCTCCCATTTGTCTAGGTCATCTGGACCCTAACCCTACCCTCCAGCGTATCTGCCTCTCCCCCTAGCTTAGTGTCACCAGTGAACTTGCTGAGGGTGCAATCCTTTCCATCATCCAGATCATTAATAAAGATGTTGAACAAAACCGACCCCTGGGGCACTCTGCTTGATACCAGCTGCCAACTGGACATGGAGCCATTGATCACTACCCTTTGAGCCCAATGATCTAGCCAGCTTTCTATTCACCTTTTAGTCCATTCATCCAGACCATACTCTTTTAATTTGCTGGCAAGAATACTGTGAGACCATCCCAAAAGCTTTGCTAAAGTCAAGGTTTATCAGATCCTCCACTTTCCCATATCCACAGAGCCAGTAATCTCATTACGGAAGGCAATCAGGTTGGTCAGGCATAACTTGCCCTTGGTGAATCGATGTTGACTGTTCCTGATCACCTTCTTCTCCTCCAAGTGCTTCAGAATGGATTACTTGAGGACCTGCTTCATGATTTTGCAGAGGACTGAGGTGAGGCTGACTGGTCTGTAGTTCCCCGGGTTCTCTTTCTTCCCTTTTGTAACTTTAGCTCCCTCGTGACCAAGATGGAGTCTGATCTGCAGGCAACTCTGGCCAAGAGACAGCGCGCGCAAGAATGCAGCAGGGAAAATCCCTTCCACCCAGGGACACCTGTTCCAATCCCCCTGAGTGAACACACACACCCACAGGAAAAGTACAATGGATATAAGAAAGGGAAATATTTATTTACAGAGGGATGAGAGGAGAAAAACAATAAGGGGAAATATAGGGGGAGCAGCAGAATAGGGTTGCATCCAAGCCAAGGCCTCAGGGGCCCAGTGGTAGCACAGTCTGGAAGGGCAGACTCTGAGCAATGTGTTTGCTCACAGAGTTCAGGAGTCCTGAGCAAAGATCCAGTCCAGTGGTGAGACTTGGGTGTGCCTGCTCCTGGTCTTCTTGTTCCCAGTGCACAGTCACAAGCCCCAGTACTCACAGCCCCATGCAGCTCTGGGCAGCCGTGATACTGGGTCCAGCTCCGGCCTATTCTTCTCGGGCGATTCCTCCCTGGCACAGTGCTTCTCCTGGCTCCTTTCCTGGGGTGTCCCCGATCAGCCGCCCTGTCCTTCTCAGGCTTCAGGCAGATTCTCTGCTGCTTCACTTTGTGAGGGCCTGCGGGCTGCTGCCCCTCTCCTGGGGAGCTCCAGAGCCACACCCCTGAGTTTTCCTCCTTTCTCTCACTGCCCCCTCCAGGAAAAAGATTTAAAGGGGCAATGCTCTCTAAACCCCAAAGGGGTTACACTTCTTTAAAGATGGGCACTACATTAGCCTTTTTCTAATAGTCTGGGACCTCCCCCGATCACCATGAGTTTTCAAAGATAATGGCCAATGGCTCTGCAAGCACCATCTAATCCTAAATCTAAATTCTGCAGTAAGGTCTAAAGACAATTTATCCACGTGTGCATGTGTATGTGCATGTGTATGTGTGTGTGCATGTGTATGCATGCATTTGCATATGTGTGCATGTGTGTGCACATGTGCATGCATGCTTGTAAGTATGTGTGCATAGTGTGTGTGTATGTGTGCATTTGCATGCATATATGTGTGTGTGCTTGTGTGCTTGTGTTTGTGTATGTGTGCGTGTTGGAGTGGGTATCTTGTCCACGCATATGTGCGTGTGTGTGCATCCATGTGTGCATGTGTGTGTGTGTGCACATGTGTACATGTGTATGGGTAAGTATGCCTCTGTGTATGTGTGAATGTACCTATGCATGTGTGCATGTCTGTGTGCATGTATATGTGTGTATGTGTGTGTGCCTGCATGTGTGTGAGCATGTGTGTGTTTGCATATATTTGCATGTGTGGGTGTGTATACATGTATGTATGTGTGTGTATCTAGAAGTCTCTCACCGTACAATGAATGGATTCCCAGTGTTCCAGCTGAGTCCATTTGCCTGCACCCCGTGCGACTGAGCTCCGTCGCGGGTCTTTGTCTGAACTCTGAGCAGCCACAAGTTCAAGTCTCCCACCAGGCCTGTGATACCCACCTGTGGCATCTGATACAGGCTCTAAACAGACTGTGGTCCCAGGTTTTGAGAGGTCTTTCCCAGGGCTGCCAGAGCAGTGGTTCTCAACCAGGGGCACTTGTAGCCTGGGCATACGCAGAGGTCTTCCAGGCGGGTACATCAGCTCATCTAGGGATTTGCCTCGTTTTACAATAGGCTACAGAAAAAGCACAAGCAAAATTCATACAAACTAAAATTTCATGTCGACAAAGACTTATATATTCTGCTTTACAGACTATACACTAAAATGTAAGTACAATCTTTATATACCAATTGATTTATTTCATAATTATATAGTAAAAATAAGAAAATCTGCAGTTTTTCAGTAGCAGTGCTCTGTGACAGTTCTGTATTTTTATGTCTGATTTTGTGAGCAAGTAGCTTTTAAGTGAGGTGAAACTTGCGGATAAACAAGACAAATCAGACTCCTGAAAGGGATACAGTAGTCTGGAAAGGTTGAGTGACACTGTTTAAAAGCAGGTCATGAAACCTAGTGAAGCTCAGGGAAACACAACCTGGGACTATAGCAGGCTTTGGTTCAGGCCCTACTCCAGCCCATGTTATATCTATTTTAGCATAAGAAAATTGACCGGTTACCATAGTCCAAGAATGAATTTCCCACAAGCTTTTCTCAGGGCCTCCTGGACCTCTTTGTTTCTCAGGCTGTAGATGAGGGGATTGACCAGGGGAGTCAGGACGGTGTAGATGATAGAGAGACTTTTCTTGAAGTCATTCAAGATGTCTGTGGTTGGAAACATGTAGACAATCAGAAGAGTTGCATAATAAATGCTCACCACAATGAGGTGGGAGGAGCAGGTGGAAAAGGTCTTTTGCCTTCCGATGGTGGACGGGATTCTCAGGATGGTGGTGATGATGCGGATGTAGGACATTATGATAAGTAGGAATGGGACCAGTGAGAAAAGGAAGCCGAGTGTGAAAGCCAATGTTTCCATCAAGTGTGGGTCATTGCAGGAGAGATTAATAAGGGGTATAAAATCGCAAAATAAATGATCAATAACGTTGGGGCCACAGAATGTTAATTGAGATATCGACAATGTTAATATGCCACTGCATAGGAAGCCACCTATCCAAGAGCCACCTGCAAGCTGGAGGCAGGCCCTGCCGCTCATACGGGCTGCATAGTGCAGCGGATTGCATATCGCTAAATACCGATCATAGGACATCACTGACAGGAGAAGACATTCTGTAACCACCAGAGAACCAAAGAAATAATATTGTGTGAGGCACAGACTAAATGAAATAGTCCTGTCCACACTCAGGAGACCGGCCAGCACCCTGGGCAGGATGGTGGAGGTGTAGCAGGTCTCCAGGCAGGACAAATTCCCCAGGAAGAAGTACATGGGGGTGTGAAGGTGCTGATCAGCCACAACTAGCGCAAAGATCAGGATGTTCCCAGCCATGGTCGCGATGTAGATGACAAGAAACAGCAGGAAGAGAAGAGTTTGTAGCTCAGGGAGATTCCCAAATCCTACCAGGATGAATTCTGTGAGAACTGTTTGATTCCCCCACTCTGGGTTCGCCATGAGGTCCAACTAGGGGAAAGAAACCAAAATTTACAATGGAATCTGAAGACGATACATTTTCGTCATGCTTTAGCATCAATTTAGTTGCATAAATATTCCATAAGGCCCCTCATCCTGTGGGGTCAGTGAAGAACCAAGACTCTGGAAGCAAATTTCCTATTTAGATCTTTGAGATTCCATTACCACTCAGCCTCTGGTCAGTTAAGAGTTTGATGCAGACAGAAAACCGCACACAGCACTGTGTATATTTGTGTCAAAACTAGCAGAGCCATTTTGCATTAGTCGTTTGTAACTTTGACAAATAGTCCACATGGCTCAGCAGGGTGGACTGTGACTTCTTGCACTGCAAACATATTTTCAGTTCAGCTAATGGCCAGCAGGCTCTAGTGGACTCAGCCAAGAGCGGGGACAGCAACCAACAAGGTATCAAAGCAGGTTATGTTAGTCTCCATGAGACAAGGTCCAGCCCTTTCTGGCTTTTATTCTTTTTCCATTTTTTGACATTCTCCTGGACCTCTCCAGAGAGAGAGGGAGAGCGACACGTGTGGTGTTCAGATGTGCTTGTAATTATTAGAACTGGGAGCACTGGCTGATGGGCTTCTGAAAGGACAGGAAACAGGAAGGAGTGGGGAGGAGTTGAGGAGACTGAACCAGAGTTACAGAAGGTGCAGCAGCAGCTTAGTAAAGAGGTTTCCACTGTAAAAATAAAGTCCTGTTGAAGTTTGTTAGTACCTTGCCTTGTTGATATAACATTTTGGCGATGAGGATGGATCTTCTGCCTCTGAACCCACCTACACCCTTTCTGCAAAGCCCAGGTGAGCCTCCAATTGCTTTTACTGTCTGGATCCATATGTTTGAGACTTATCTGCTTGTAATCAGTGCTACAGAGATTTCTGAAGTAACAAAGCGTGCTCTGCTAAGCCACTGCCTTTGAGCAGAAGGGCAGCATATATTTTACACTTTTGCCCTTGCAGATGATAAATATGAGACTGCACTCTTGCATTAAAGAATATTTTTGTGCCAAAAGTGAATGTAGTAGACAGATTTCGCCAGCGTGAGCAGAAAACAGGGGAGACTATAATGCAGTATATTGCATCCCTGAGGAATCTGATTGTAACGTGATTTTGGGAATATGGCAGACGAGATGATCAGAGACCAGCTCATTGAGAAAACAACCATGCTTCATGTAAGAGAACGTTTACTTCTAGAACCACAATTTACATTAGAAAAAGTAATAACCATTGCTACTCAGATTGAGTCAGCTACAGCTGAAGCCAAAATAATGAGCAGAGATACAGAAAGCACAGTCCAGGCTTTGACTCCTTTGCAGAAAAGTTCAGTATCGCTGCAGACAAACAAATGCAAGAGGAAAACTAATAAAAAGCCGCTGAATCAGCAAATGCAAAGTACAGTAAAAGCAGGCTTTCACTGTGGATCCCCACAAACCCTTGCAAGCTACACAGGATATCCAGCAAAAGTAGCTCAGTGCAATCATTGCAAAAAAATTGTGCATTTTTCTAAAGAATGTCACAGTAGCCAGTTCAGTCAACCGGTGCATGCAGTTACAATACCAGATGTTACTGTGCTGAGTGTGAAGAAAATCACTACTGATCCTTGCAAGCATACCGGGCTACACGACATACCACAACGCAAAGATCACCCGCTGAGTTACTGCATGGGAAACAGATGAATACTAAACTGAACATTGCTGGATTGTTAAAGGCACGACCTGATACCTCAAATGAGGATGAAGTGAGAAAAACAGTTGAACAGAACCAAGCAAAGTACAAGGCTTTCACAGTCAAGCAGTGGGGTGCTAAGGAACCAAAGTTTGAGTGTGGTTCCTTCGTTAGAATACGAAAACCTGGAACCTTATGCAAAGGGGACCATAACTTCACAGCTCCTCTTAAAATCATAGAGAAGGGACCTTACACCTATTGACTTTCTGATGGGCAGGTATGGAAAGCTTCTTATCTTGCACCTGCCTATGCACCAAGAGGAGATTATACCAACACCCAGTCTGCATTGGATGACTTCAACATAGAACCAACAGAGCAAGACATTGCACTGGAAATGGGGCTTGTGAGACAGCCTGTCAGACCCAGATGATCACCTGTGTGGACTAAAGACTATGTTATGTAGTATCTACAGTGTTTCCAGTGTAATATTTCTGCCACGAGTATAGTGTCTTGTTTCCTATTTGTTCCTGTGGTTAAAATAACAATGTTTATTTTAATTGGGAGAGTTTCTTAAGAGAGGAGGGAATGTGGTGTTTAGATGTTGCTTGTAATTAGAACTGGGAGCACTGGCTGTTGGGAGTCTGAAAGGACAGGAAACAGGAAGGAGGGGGGAAGAATTGAGGAGGCTGAGTGAGAGTTACAGAGGGTGCAGCAGCAGCTTGGTAAAGAGGTTTCCACTGTAAAAATAAAGTCCTGTTGAAGTTTATTAGTACCTTGCCTGGCTGATACAACACCACGTCACTGAGCTCTTGAATCACAAACTGATGCCAAATTTACACTTCGCTCCCCTTAAAATTTCCTTTGCCAGCATCACAACCACTGTGGTGTTTCAGTCACTTTCCCTCAGAAACACTCACCAATTGAATCTTGTTTTGTTTCTCTCTGCAACTGAATTGTTCCTCAGTCCTGCTGTGAGTTTGCTTTCGCTCCCCGCTGGCGTTGTCTGACACCATGATTAACTTCACATTCCGGGTGAAGGGGGAATATGAACTTGCACAGGACCCACAACCCAATGATCTTGCTCCCCAAACAGCTGCTCCCCACTCCCTGATTGCTCTGTTTTAATGCTATTTTATCCAACACCCCTGTCCCCCAGCTCATGGCTTCGCTCTCTGTTATTGAATCCCATTGGTTTTGGAAACAGAGCTACTCAGCCAGCCACACGGTAGCGCCAGTAGAGAAGGCAAATGGATATTTTCAAACAGTGTCCTAGTGATACAAAGTGTCCAAAATCGTGTAACATCCAAACATGTCACATTAGTGCAACCCTGTCAGCCACTGTATAATTCCATTGACAATAATGGCATGTGTGTGATAAGATTTATTTTTACAGCCTCTCAATCCCCCATGTGGCTCATTTTCCCCAGGCCTTCTAGACAGTCCCATCTGGCAGGGGGTTTTTAGACAGCACAGCTCCCTGCCTTGCACAGGGATGTCTCCAGCATGCCAGTCTGTCTAATGCCCAGCACCACTGCGTTGCTTTCATGCCAAGGGTGAAGAACAGGTATTGCCAACTTTTATGAGTTACCCCACAGCACATTTATTTTCAAGGTGAAAGCATTACTGAGGAACAGATCTTTAAAAGACAAGAAATAGATTTAAAACAAACATCAAACACACCAGGTGTCACCCAGTAGCCTTATAGAGCCCAAGTGGGGGTAAAGTCTTCTTTGCACCCCCTCCACCCCTTCTAATACAGAGATCCTGTCCATTTCTGTGTTTCATAGGGCTGGTCTACACTTAAACCTTACCTCATTTTAACTACATCACTCAGGGCTGGTCTACACTAGGGGAGGGGATCGATCTAAGACACGCAACTTCAGCTAAGTGAATAACGTAGCTGCAGTTAAAGTATCTTAGATCGAGTTGCCTACCATCCTCACGGCATGGGATCGATGTCTGTGGCTCCCCCTGTCCACTCTGCTACCACCGTTCGCATTGGTGGAGTTCCGAAGTTGACAGGAGAGCGTTCGGGGATCGATATATTGCGTCTAGAAGAGACGCGATATATCGATCCCCGAGAAATCGATTGCTATCCGCTGATACGGCTGGTAGTGAAGATGTACCCTCAGGGATAAGGACAATTTTATGCCTTCTGCGATGTAGTCAAGTTGACCTCCTCCCCGCATCACAGTAGACACCACTAGGTTGAGGAAACAATTCTTCTGTTGACCGAGTGTCACCGTGCCTCCATGGGTCACAACTAAGAATACCAAACATAGGACAAACTGCTGAGAAATAGGGCTGACACACCCCAAAACTGGTGGTTATTCTCCCACAAGATAAACCAACCCACCAACAGAATAAACTTCTGTCTCACCACACTGGCTAATAAGAAGTCCAAAAAGCAGTTTTCTTAGGCATTCCAGTCCTTGTACCACCACCAAAACACTAGATGTAATGAGGAGGGGTTATTTAAACCAATTTTATGAAACAAAAGGGTTCTTCTAATCCCAAAGGACCAGCCACACACCCAGGTCAATATATAACTCAGATTTTACCCAATAATCACCTTGTGGCCAATCCTTTAGCATCTAAAATCTAAAGGTTTATTTATAAAAAGAAAGGAAGAAAGGTGAGAATTAGAATTGGTTAAAGGAATCAAATACATACAATAAATGAAAAGTTCTTGGATGAAGCTTGTAGTAGTGATGGAATAAACTGCTGGCTTGTTAAGGCTCTGGTTGCTTCCGAATCACTGGAAGATCCTCAGTCCCTTGGATAGAATGGTCCCATTAGTACAAGTTCATCATAGTCCAGAGGTAGGAGCAGGAAAGAGGCCAATACTCAAAACTTCAGATACAAAAATGATACACTCATACAAATAAGACAATTATATTCAGCAAATCCTCACTTTCCTATTGACATCTTTCTTGACACACTTCGTATAAAATTTGTTGCAATTGTATAACAGTGGTAACAACAATGATCTACATGGTCATATTTTAATCAAATAACATCGCACTGAGCTATCACCTGTCGGGGAGGAGGATTTACTACCGAGATAGGAAAACCTACTCAATCGCTGGAGTAAGTGTCTACACGAACATTAGAATATAAGAACGGCCATACTGGGTCAGAAAAAAGGTCCATCCAGCCCAATATCCTGTCTCCTGACAGTGGTCAATACCAGGTGCCCCAGAGAGAGTGACCTAACAGGTAATG
Source organism: Gopherus evgoodei (assembly GCF_007399415.2). NCBI lineage: Eukaryota > Metazoa > Chordata > Testudines > Testudinidae > Gopherus > Gopherus evgoodei. The sequence goes on along the minus strand of NC_044342.1, from coordinate 18,284,804 downwards.
ATCAAGTGATCTCTCTCCTGCCGTCCATCTCCACCCTCTGACAAACAGAGGCTAGGGACACCATTCCTTACCCAGACTGGCTAGTAGCCATTAATGGACTTAACTGCCATGAATGTATCCAGTTCTTTTTTAAACGCTGTTATAGTCTTAGCCTTCACAACCTCCTCAGGCAAGGAGTTCCATAGGTTGACTGTGTGCTGTGTGAAGAAGAACTTCCTTTTATTTGTTTTAAATCTGCTGCCCATTAATTTCATTTGATGGCCCCTAGTTCTTATATTATGGGAAGAAGTAAATAACTTTTCCTTATTCACTTTTTCCACGCCACTTATGATTTTATATACCACTATCATATCCCCCCTTAGTCTCCTCTTTTCAAAGCTGAAAAATCCTAATCTCTTTAATCTCTCCTCATATGGGACCCATTCCAAGCCCCCAATCATTTTAGTTGCCATTTTCTGAATCTTTTCCAATGCCAGATGAAGGGACCACCTCTGTATGCAGTATTCAAGATGTGGGCATATCATGGATTTATATATAAATATTCCAATGCCAGAGATGAGGGGGCCACATCTGTGCTCAGTATTCAAGATGTGGGAGTACCATGGATTTATAAGGGCAATAAGATATTCTCCGTCTTATTCTCTATCCCTTTTTAAATGATTCCTAACATTCTGTTTGCTTTTTTGACCGCCTCTGTACACTGTGTGGAAGTCTGCAGAGAACTATTCACTATAACTCCAAGGTCTTTTTCCTGATTCTTTGTAGCTAATTTAGCCCCCATCATATTGTATGTATAGTTGTTTTTTCCCCCCAGTGTTCATTACTTTACATTTATCCACATTAAATTTCATTTGCCATTTTGTTGTCCAATCACTTAGTTTTGTGAGATCTTTTTGAAGTTCTTCACAGTCTGCTTTGGTCTTACCTATCTTGAGCAGTTTAGTATCATCTGCAAACTTCGCCACCTCACTGTCTACCCCTTTCTCCAGATCATTTATGAATAAGTTGAATAGGATTGGTCCTAGGACTCACCCTTGGGGAACATCACTAGTTACCTCTCTCCATTCTAAAAATTTACCATTTATTCCTACCCATTGTTCCCTGTCTTTTAACCAGTTCTCAATCCATGAAAGGATCTTCCCTCTTATCCCATGACAACTTAATTTACGTAAGAGCCTTTGGTGAGGGACCTTGTCAAAGGGTTTCTGGAAATCTAAGTACACTATGTCCACTGGATCTCCCTTGTCCACATGTTTGTTGATCCCTTCAAAGAACTCTAATAGATTAGTAAGACACAATTTCCCTTTACAGAAACCAGGTAGACTTTTTGCCCACAATTTATGTTTTTCTATGTGTCTGACAATTTTATTCTTAACTATTGTTTCAACTAATTTGCCCGGTACCGACATTAGACTTACCGGTCTGTAATTGCTGGGATTACCTCTAGAGCCCTTTTTAATTACTGGTGTTACATTAGCTAACTTCCAGTCATTGGGTACAGAAGCCGATTTAAAGGACAGGTTACAAACCTTAGTTAACAGTTCCGCAACTTCACATTTGAGTTCTTTCAGAACTCTTGGGTGAATGCCATCTGGTCCCGGTGACTTGTTACTGTTAAGTTTATCAATTAATTCCAAAACCTCCTCTAGTGACACTTTAATCTGTGACGATTCTTCATATTAGTCACCTACAAAAGACGGTTCAGGTTTGGGAATCTCCTTAACACCCTCAGCCGTGAAAATTGAAGCAAAGAATTCATTTAGTTTCTCTGCAGTGACTTTATCATCTTTAAGTGCTCCTTTTTTATCTCGATCGTCCAGGGGCCCCACTGGTTGTTTAGCAGGCTTCCTGCTTCTGATGTACTGAAAAACATTTTGTTATTACCTTTTGAGTTTTTGGCTAGCTGTTCTTCAAACTCCTTTTTGGCTTTTCTTATTACATTTTTACACTTAATTTGGCAGTGTTTATGCTCCTTTCTATTAACCTCACTAGGATCTGACTTCCACTTTTTAAAAGATGCCTTTTTATCTCTCACTGCTTCTTTTACATGGCTTTTAAGCCATGGTGGCTCTTTTTTAGTTCTTTTACTGTGTTTTTAAATTTGGGCTATACATTAAAGTTGAGCCTTTCTTATGATGTCTTTTAAAAGTGTCCATGCAGCCAGAGCTGACTCCAGGTTTTCTGCCTCCCCAAGCAGCCAAAAAAAAAAAAGCCTCAGAAATGCTATTGCATCACTCCACTCTTCGGTGGCAATTTGGGGGCAGGTCTTTTGCTCCGACAGGGACTGAGGGACCTGCTGCTGAATTGCCTCCAAGGACCCGGATGTGCCACCTCGATAGCGGCTGGAGTGCCCCCCCTTGGTATTGGCTGCCCGAAGCACCTGCTTATTTAGCTGGTGCCTGGAGCTGGCCCTGCATGCAGCTTGCGGGAATTTCACTCTAGTCACTGAACCTTTAAATTTCTGTTTAACTAACTTCCTCATTATTGCATAGTTCCCCTTTCTGAAATTAAATGCCACAGTGTTGGGCTGTTGAGGTGTTCTTCCCACCACAAGGAGTTAAATGTTGTTATATTATGGTCACTATTTCCAAGCAGTCCTGTTGTAGTTACCTCTAGGACCAGATCCTGCTCTCCACTCAGGACTAAATCAAGAATGCCTTTCCCCCTGTGGGTTCCCATACCAGCTGCTCCAAGAAGCAGTTATTTAAAGTATCAGGAAATTTTGTTTCTGCATTTAGTCCTGAGGTGACATGTTCCCAGTCAATATGGGGATAATTGAAATCCCCCACTATTATTGAGTTCTTAATTTTGATAGCCTCTCTAATCTCCCTTAGCATTTCATCGTCACTATCACTGTCCTGGTCAGGTGATCAGTAATAGATCCCTATTGTTATATTCTTATCAGAGGGTGGAATTACTATCCATAGAGATTCTATGGAACATGTGGATTCATTTAAGATTTTTACTTCATTTGATTTTACATTTCTTTCACATATAGTGCCACTTCCCCCGCCCTCACACAGGAGACCCCCCTGTCCTTCTGATATATTTTGTACCCTGGAATGATTGTGTCTCATTGATTGTCCTCACTCCACCAAGTTTCTGTGATGCCTATTATATCAATATCCTCCTTTAACATGAGGCACTGTAGTTCACCCATCTCATTATTTAGACTTCTAGCATTTATGTAGAAGCACTATAAAAACTAGTCACTGTTTATTTGTCTGCCCTTTTCTGATGTGTCAGATTCTTTTTTATGTGAATGTTTCTTGTCTGATCTGGCCCATACTGTAGTAAGAGGAGGCCCTAAGATATAAACCTCGGTATCAGAGGCCTGGTATGAGGCCTAAGGCCTGAACTAAAGTAATGGTCAAGAGTTTGCTAACATAAAGCAAAGTTAAGCTGTGAGCCAGAGGCAGGCCCTGCTCACAGAAGCTGGCAAGGAAAGGGCGGATGCTGCAAGAAGATACGTACCTAAAAGGTACTGAACACTAGAGATCAGAACTGTCACATACTTGCACATTCCACACAGATAACAAGGAACAGACTGACCCATCCCAGTGACAGGGGCAAAAGGGTAATATGATGGACAGAGTTGTTTTGTTCAAACCAATATGTACAAGGCGAGAGGCGGCACCTTACTACGTAGAGGGGTTGCACCTCAATACGTCAGGACTGACGTGTAACTTGTTAGTACCTGTGTATAAGAATGCATCTCTGGGGCGATGTCTTTGTCCGGCCGAGGGGGCAGTGGAAAGTCCCGCCACCTGAGCCGAGTCCATTGACCGGGGGCACATATTCGTAGTATGCCCTGTAAAGCAACAATCTGGAGGGAACTATTATTGTGTCCTATATGGCAATAAACCTGGCCGAAGTGCCTTCGTACCTTACTAGACTCTGTGGTCATTGGGAGTTCTCTTCGGGTCTGCTGTGTCAGCTATCTGCAGAGCTGGGGCAGCACAAGAGGGAAAACACGCACGCAGCCGAATGATACCAACATTGGAGAGAGCAGAGCACCACACCAGTAGCATCTGACAACACATACTTTATCCTCTTGCATCCTCTCCCCCCGACTAAAACCTAGAGAATCTCTATCAATAAACTCTCCTCTAAGAGAAGTCTCTGTCCGATCCACATGCTCTTCTGCAGCAGTCAGCTTTCCCCCATCTCTTAGTTTAAAAACTGCTCTGCAACCTTTTAATGTTGCAATTTGGTTCCACTTTGGTTTAGGAGGAACCCATCCCTCCTGTATAAGCTCCCCCATCCCAAAAGTTTCCCCAGTATTTAATAAATCTAAACCCCTCCTCTCCAAATCATCATCTCATCCACGCATTGAGACTCTGAAGCTCTGCCTGCCTACCTGGCCCTGTGCGTGGAACTGGAAGCATTTCTGAGAAATGCTCAGTACTAAAGATGGAAAACCCTCAGCAATGTTCTCATTCTTATCACTGAGAGTTTTCCATCACCAAAATGCTTTACAACATAAATTCTTTCCATGGCCCGGGGAAAAGACTTCGCATCATCGAAAAGGAAATGATGCCTTTGTGTAGGTGATGGATACAGTAACATTTTCTTCCCTGTCCTCAATGATCTTTTTTTAACAAAGGTGAGGTGAAAGGTTTGTTTACCTTCAAGTTGGCATAGAAGAAGCTGGAATCTGTAACGTGACCTCTTCACTTGGTGTTTGAGAGAAAAGGATCTGTCTCCGATCTGCACTCTCTTCACCTATTTTAGTTGTCTCAAGGTACATCTACCCTGCACACCATTGGCGGAGGCGTGTAGGGTCTGTCTAGCAACACACCACAGAGCAGAGTAGTAATGAGACCTGCACGTTCCTGGCTGGACACCCTAGTTGTGCTGAGACCCATGGTTTGCTTTGCCTTGTATCTCTCACCAGAAAATAAATGTCTCTCCTGAGTCATTGTTTACCCTGCAAACACAACAGGTGAATTTTCCCTTGAGACTTTGCTAATGGGCACATTAAATTACTGGGAAGGAAGAGTGAATAGCATGTTTTGTTTAGGTTTTTGAGGTTGACAGTATGTGAATAGACTCAAACTTCTTCCGGCCACTCAGGGAATGGACCAGAGAAGCTAAAGCTTCAGAACTAAAAAGTCTTTATTATTTGAAGCTGGAGACAAGGACCAGGGCCCCTCTGTGCTTGGTGCTCTACAAACAGAGAACAAAGAGATGGTCCCTGCCTCAGGCCTCTCTCACGCCATTCTGTTCAAGGTGTGTGTGAAATATTTAGATATTGATTGGGCCAAAGAAACAAACTGAGAATTATAGACTCATAGACTCACAGGCTTTAAGATCAGAAGGGACCATTATGATCATCTAGTCTAACCTCCTGCACAAAGCAGGCCACAGAATCCTACCCATCCACTTCTATAACAAACCCCTAACTTATGTCTGAGTTACTGAAGTCTTCAAATTGTGGTTTGAAGACCTCAAGCTGCAGAGAATCCTCCAGCAAGTGACCCATGCCCCACGCTGCAGAGGAAGGCGAAAAACCTCAAGGGCCTCTGCCAATCTGCCCCGGAGGAAAATTCCTTCCCGACCCCAAATATGGCTATCAGCTAAACCCTGAGCATGTGGGCAAAACTCACCAGCCAGCACCCAGGAAAGAATTCTCTGCAGTAACTCAGATCCCATTCCATATAACATCCCATCACAGACCACTGGGCATACTTACTTGTTAATAATCAAAGATCAATTGCCAAAATTAAGCTATCCCATCATACCATCCCTTCCATAAACTTATCAAGCTTAGTCTTAAAGCCAGATATGTCTTTTGCCCCCACTACTCCCCTTGGAAGGCTGTTCCAGAACTTCACTCCTCTAATGGTTAGAAACCTTCATCTAATTTCGAGTCTAAACTTCCTAGTGTCCAGTTTATACCCATTCGTTCTTGTGTCCACATTGGTACTAAGCTTAAATAATTCCTCTCTCTCTCTAATATTAATCCCTCTGATATATTTATAAAGAGCAAGCATATCCCCCCTCAACCTTCTTTTGGTTAGGCTAAACAAGCCAAGCTCTTTGAGTCTCCTTTCATATGACAGGTTTTCCATTCCTCGGATCATCCTAGTAGCCCGTCTCTGAGCCTGTTCCAGTTTGAATTCATCCTTCTTAAACATGGGAGACCAGAACTGCGCACAGTATTCCAGATGAGGTCTCACCAGTTCCTTATATAACGGTACTAACACCTCCTTATCTTTGCTGGAAATACCTCACTGATGCATCCTAAAACTGCATTAGCTTTTTTAATGGCCATATCACATTGGCGGCTCATAGTCATCCTGTGATCAACCAATACTCCAAGGTCCTTCTCCTCCTCTGTTACCTCCAACTGATGTGTCCCCAATTTATAACTAAAATTCTTATTATTAACCCCTAAATGCATGACCTTGCACTTTTCACTATTAAATTTCATCCTATTACTATTACTCCAGTTTACAAGGTCATCCAGATCTTCCTGTATGATATCCCGGTCTTTCTCTGTGTTAGCAATACCTCCCAGCTTTGTGTCATCCGCAAATTTTATTAGCATATTCCTGCTTTTTGTGCCAAAGTCATTAATAAAAAGTTTAAATAAGATTGGTCCCAAAACTGATCCCTGAGGAACTCTACTAGCAACCTCCTTCCAGCCTGACAGTTTGCCCTTCAGTACCACCCGTTGTAGTCTCCCGTTTAACCAGTTCCTTATCCACCTTTCAATTTTCATATTGATACGCATCCTTTCCAATTTAACTAATAATTCCCCATGTGGAACAGTGTCAAATGCCTTACCGAAATCGAGGTAAATTAGATCTACTGCATTTCCTTTGTCTAAATAATCTGTTACCTTCTCAAAGAAGGAGATCAGGTTGGTTTGGCACGATCTACCTTTTGTAAAACCATGTTGTAATTTGTCCCAATTACCATTGACCTCAATGAACTTAACTACTTTCTCCTTCAATTTTTTTCCCAAGATCTTACATACTACAGATGTCAAACTAACAGGCCTATAGTTACTCGGATCACTTTTTTTCCCTTTCTTAAAAATAGGAACTATGTTAGCAATTCTCCAGTTGTACGGTACAACTCCTGAGTTTACTCATTCATTAAAAATTCTTACCAATGGGCTTGCAATTTCATGCTCCAGTTCCTTTAATATTCTTGGGTGAAGATTGTCTGGGCCCTCTGATTTTGTCCCATTAATCTGTTCAAGTTTGGTTTCTACCTCAGATGTGGTAATATCCACCTCCATATACTCATTCCCGTTTGTTATCCTTCCATTATCCCTAAGCTCCTCATTAGACTCATTAAAGACTGAGGCAAAGTATTTATTTAGATATTGGGCCATGCCTAGGTTATCCTTAACCTCCATTCCATCCTCAGTGTTTAGAGGTCCCACTTCTTCTTTCTTGGTTTTCTTCTTATTTATATGGCTATAGAACCTTTTACTATTGGTTTTAATTCCCTTTGCAAGGTCCAACTCTACTTGGCTTTTAGCCTTTCTCACCTTATCCCTACATGTTCTGACCTTACTAGGTAGCTTTCCTTGCTAATCCTGCCCATCTTCCACTCCTTGTAGGCTTTCTGCTTTTTCTTAATCACCTCTCTGAGATGCTTGTTCATCCAGCTTGGTCTGCAACTCCTGCCTATGGTTTTTTGCCCACTGTTTGGGGCACTTGCATAGGACCTGGGAGACCCAAGTTCCAGTCCCCTTGCTGCAATGAAAAGTTAGATATTTCATATGCCTCCTTCATGTCCTGTCTGTGCCCTAGACCTGTCCTGTGCCCTGGCACCTGAGTGTGCTGCCAAGGCACAGTGAGCATGTGTGGATTATGGCAGGTCGGGTCATTGCTCAAGGAGCGCAGAGTTACGGTAGCATTGGCATGTACTTTTACTCCACACCTCCTCATTAAGAAGAAAGTCCAGGGTGCCAGGAGACAGTGGGGGTGGGAGCCCACACTGGTGAAGTTTGCTTCTTCCCCTTCTCTTGTCCTTTGGTCAGCCAGCATAGTGATGGCCAACTTTCCTCCCAAAGTCTCTTTCTTTGAGAACTCCAAAGGGAGTGATGGGGCAATAGCCCATCCTCTCACTATCTTGTCAATCAATTAGCTCTAATTTCCTACACACCAGTTTTGGTTCATTGACATGTGCTCTCATGCTGTTCTCGTTTACCAGGCACTACCATAACACCATCCTGGAGTTCTAGCAAAAGCTTTTTGTTTGGACTAATTCAGTCTTTTGTTTCTGCTTTGCATCTTTTTTCCATCCCCATTTGTTGTTCTTGGTCACAGTGATGATCTACGGCTTTTCACTCACTTCTCCCAGTTGAGCTCGCACTGAGGATAAATTTGTAGGCCAATTATCACAGACCCTTTATGAATACAGCCCTGAGTGAGACTTTTAAAAGCAATGAAGTTGCAAACACCCTTTGAAACCAATGAGTTTGAGGAGCCTCAGTGCTTTGGAAAAACCCACTAGGCACCTAAATACCCTTAAATAACTCCCTGTAAGTGTTGAGATAAGGTAAAAACCCATCACAAGTAACTGCCATAACTAAAGCAACAATCTCTCCCCTCTTCCATCAGTGTTAAAAACACAAATCCATTGTTTTATGTCCCTGTCACCAACACTATGGACCAAATTGTGCCAGAGGTAGGTCCCAGAACTGAGCTCGATGGGCAGGTGTTCTTGATGGAGACATGAGTACAGCAGAACTGAGGTCTAAAATCTCTGTTGTCGTTTCCTCCCGATACTCATGGCATAACCACAGGGAAATGAGCACAGCACTACATACACGCTTCTGTCCTTCTCTTTAACTGGGTTTCCTTATTCCACAGTAGGGATCACTACATACAGAAACCAGCCAGGTGAGCATCTTATGCCAAAAGTAACAACGTTTGAAAATCTAGGTGGTTAGCTCCCAGGGGTAGAAACAGTATTGCTGAGCACACAACTGTCCTGTCTTCATTAAAAACATAAACCAAAAAAGCTGCAAATATTATTTTAGCTGGAAATTTACCCACTTAGGGACGAATAAATTCTGTATCAAATTTGTGGTGATGATTTTCTCATTATTAGAGCTATTCAGGACTAGAATTTTCATTTCATGGGAAATTCCATGAGTTCTGACTTTCTTTATTTTAAATTTTATTTTGAGATTTTGTTATTATATTTTGTCATTTATTTTATTTTCTATTCTATTCTACTGTTTCCTTTTTATGTTATATTTAATTGTGAATTATTTTATACAATTATTGTTTTTTAGAAATTTCCCCTGGAACATTGGAATCTTGACAATTTAGCATTTTCTGATGATAAAAACCTTCCATCAGAAAATTATCGATCTTCATTAGCACATATTAGAGAATCCTGTACCAGAACTATAGGCCCCTTGTTGGTCTACTGGAGTGCATGATAAACATCAGAATGTGTGTTCCAGCATTTACAGAAGAACATAGATATCCAGTTATTTCTCAATGCACAATAAATTAGGCCATTTTTATTCCCAGTCCTTTCCTAGCATAAGGTGATCCCTAATTATGCAGTAAGGTCTCATCCAGTTTATCATCAGTGTGAACAATTTTCTGTCACCAAAGCTTCGGGGCTCATAGTGCCCAAATGTTGAATATATGTGGCTTATACAACTGTACTTTGGACAAAAGAGTTTTTTTAAAAATTAATCTCTGGCAAAAATATTGCAGACAGAGATGAAACCTCATTCCTTAAATCTTCGAAGGATGCACATCTAACCTGAAACAGGCTAGAATACAGACACAGACCAGAATCTTGTCAGACCATGGCTTAAATTTTAAATTCCAAGTTGTTTGACTCCATAACTGACAGAACAAGGAGGAATGGTTTCAAGTTGCAGTGGGGAAAGTTTAGGTCGGATATTAAGAAAAACTTTTTCACAAGGAGGTGGTGAAGCACTGGAATGGGTCACCTAGGGAGGTGGTGGAATCTCCTTCCTTAGAGTTTTTTAAGGTCAGGCTTGACAAAGCCCTGGCTGGGATGATTTAGTTGGGGATTGGTCCTGCTTTGAGCAGGGGGTTGGACTAGATGACCTCCTGAGGTCCCTTCCAGTCCTGATATTCTATGATTCTATAATAATTTAAGGAAGATTTTAAAACTAAAATCAGGGGCTTAATAATTATTACTGGCTATTTACCATTCACTGTGATCAGCTGACATGTAGAGATCAATAGGAAGGATACAGAAAACATTGTCCATATTACCCTTGGCTTCCTCTTAATGCCCATTGTACACTCTGGCCTCGCCTTTACCAAACTTCACCTTCTACTCTTCCTAGTCTCCATGATACAGTACGACTGCCCCTTTCTCATCTCTGCAGCCCGCAATGCCCCTTGGCCCTGGGTACATTCTTGATTGTGCAGCCGGCGCTGAAGCTGGTACCGTGGTTTCTATTTTTAGTGAACTAGCTAGAGTACAGCTAGAGTGGCTACAGGAGATTCCATTCACGCCCCTGGCTGCAGTGTAGACGCACCCCACATATGTAAACTGAATTATTCAATCAGGCCTCTTTCCATCAGTTGACTGTTTTTGACTTGGCAAATTAGCGTAAATATTGAGGTCTCTTGGACTGGTATAGCTTATCCCCCTTCAGAATGATCTATCCCGATACAAGCAGCTTTACATCAGTGTAGTTGCATCCAGTCACATTAGGTGAGTGTACCCCTCACGGCTCCCACTGGAGGCCTCAGGGCAGCCCAGAACGCAGCCCTTCACCTCAATTTCCCTTGTTTGTTCCCCAAATAAAATTCACATGCATTTTTTTCCAGTCCAATAGCAACAGATCCCCATTTAGGTTTCATTTATTAACTTAACAATCAATACTAAAAGACAGATGACACCTTCCCACCAGTTACCTACACCCCAAACTCCCCCTGTCCGGCCTGAGTTCTGCCTGCTTTAGCAGGCCACTCCCAACTCTTCCTAGCTGGAGCAATTCCCTCAGTCGCAGGGTTTTCCCTTATTCACTCTGAACTTTCACTTCAGCCTCCTGAGTTTGCCTCTTCCCCCATCCCCCTTCTGCCCTTTATTGGAAATGGCCTGAGTCCTCTCAGGCGTGGACCCTTCTTTAACTAGGCCCTGTCACAGACAGGGATAGGCAAATATAGTTTAAGTGGTGCCATTTCTATGTGTAGACAAGTCTTGACACATTTATTCCTCACACTGGACACGAAAGGGAGAGATAAGGGGAGGTCTGACAAGAAAGACGACAGAAAGAGAAGACTCAGTTTAGTTCTTCTATTGCATAATGCTTTCTGTGACACAGACATAGCTATTAGGGTCACTAAGAAAATTGAGAAAAATGAGAAGGAACTGGTGGAAAACATCCCCTGGGCATGAAAGTATTCTCAGGACAGAGATTTGGCTGTAAATGTACAGGCTGGGTTTTCCCATAAAAGGTCAATGTTAGGCAACCAGATCCTACAGGCAGTGAATGGGAGCTGGGCACCTCGCACCCTTTTGTCCCATTCTAAAATACAATTGGAAATGGTGGAGCAGATAGGGCAGTGGACTGAGACTCTGGATAGTTGGTTTCCTGGTATGAGCACAGTGTATGATTCTGGCCCTCCGGGATTCACCAACCCAGCTTGGCTGTCAGAAAACCCTGCAGGCACCCAAGTGTTTGCAGAAAATGGGCTGCAGGTGCTACTGGCCATGCCCTGTGGAGCCCCACACCAGGCACCCGGATGCCAAGTCCCCAGAGTGACGCACAAACCTGGGGAAGTTGCACGTTCCCCTGCCTCAGTGTCTTCCAGGGCAGGTCAGGTGCCCAGGGGCTTTGAAAAATTCCACTTGGACTCCAACTATCTGAAAAAACTGGCCCTAAATTGTTGTTGAAAATGTGCAAATAAGAGGCCTGTGCTGGTGTCCTGTGTTCCAGGGCACAAGTCAAAGGGTTTCCTTTGGCTTTTCTCTTCCTTTGAATGATGGCTGGGGATGAAATACACTCCATGAAAGGAAAATTAATTATTCAATTTTCTAATGCTGGATTTTCATGCTGATATTGCAACCCAGTATTTTTAGAATGCAGGCATGTGATTTTTCCGGGGTGTGTGTGTATATCTTGATGTTTCTCACCTTACCTGGAATAGATGCCCAGTGTTCCAGCTGAGTACATTTCACCTGCACCCTCTCACAGAGCACAATCTCCCCTCATTCTCTGAACTTTGAGGAGCCACAAGTTCAAGCCTTTACCCAAGTCTCCTTCTCTTCCTGCTGTAGTAGTACCAGCCCAGTAGTACCCACCTGTGGCATCTTATATAGGTTCTAAAAAGGCTGGGTCACAGGTCTGAAGAGGTCTTTTCATCTCCACTTTCTCCTCTCTGTAAAAGCTGTGACTCTGTAAGACCATGACTCCAAGACCAATGAAGGTCAGGGAAACACGACCTGGGACTCCAGCAGGCTTTGGTGCAGGCCCTATCCCAGCCCATGTTATTGCTATTTTAACCCAAAGAAATAGACTAATTAGCATGCTCCAAACTTGAATTTCCTGCAAGCTTTCCTCAGGGCCTCCTGGACCACTTTGTTTCTCAGGCTGTAGATGAGGGGATTGACCAGGGGAGTCAGGACTGTGTAGATGACAGAGAGAACTTTTTGAAGTCATTCAGGATGTCTGTTGTTGGGAACATATAAACAATCAGCAGGGTTGCACAGTAAATGCTCACCACAATGAGGTGGGAGGAGCAGGTGGAAAAGGCCTTTTGTCTCCCAGTAGTGGATGGGATTCTCAGGATTGTGGTGATGATGCAGATGTAGGACATCAAGGTAAGCAGGAATGGGACCAGTAAGAAAATCAAGCTGAATGTGAAAGCCAATGTTTCCATCAGGTGAGGGTCATTGCAGGAGAGTTTTACAAGGGGGATAAAATCACAAAAAAAATGGTCAATACTATTGGGGCCACAGAATGTTAACTGTGATATCAACAATGTTGTTACATTATTACCTAAGAAGCCAAGCCACCTAGCCAAGAGCCACCCACGAGCTGCAAGTAAGACCTGTGACTCATATGGACTGCATAGTGCATTGGATCGCATATGGCTAAATATCGATCATAAGACATCACCGACAGGAGAAGGCATTCTGTAGCAGCCAGAAAACCAAAGAAATAATATTGTATGACACACCCACTGAATGAAATAGTCCTGTCCCCAGTCAGGAGACTGGCCAACACTCTTGGCAGGATGGTGGAGCTGTAGCAGGTCTCCAAGCAGGACAAGTTCCCCAGGAAGAAGTACATGGGGGTGTGGAGGTGCTGATCAGCCACAACTAGCACAATGATGAGGATGTTCCCAGCCACAGTTATGATGCAGATCACTAGGAACAACAGGAAGAGAAGGATCTGCAGTTCTGGGAGGTCCCCGAATCCCAGGAGGATAAAGTCTGTGACAGAAGTTTCATTTCCCTGTTCTGGGTTCACCATGGGGTGTGTCTACTGGAAAGAAATGAACTCTGCACATAAATGAAGAACATTCACTCAATAAAACATTAGCACTGTTGTCATTGCCCCCCTCTGCTGGCTACTGGAATGATGGGTTATTGGAGAATTGAGACCAGGGGAGGGGAAATGACATCTCGTGATCCCTGGGGCAGATTTCATATCTGAGGAGGCTGCAGCTTCAACAAAACATTAATATCTCTGGAAACACGTGTAGTAACTTGACAGGTGGCACCAAGCGCTCAAATATTAAGGTGATGAGGCTTAGGTACCACAGTACAAAAACATGTTGGTTGAAATAGTCATGTGTTTCACTGCCTTGTGTATCAAAGCAGAACAGTGTCCTTTATAGATTGGAGATCCATGGGAGAAACGGGCCAGGATTTGATATTTGAAATGAAGCCGCAACAGAGAAACAAACCAAACAATTAAGGCTGGGATTTGCAGTGTGTGGGCAGCCAACTCCAAGTGAATTGCAGTGGAAATACGGCACCTAAGTCTATCAGAGCTATTTGAAATTTTTTGTTATCAGACCAATGCCTCTCCTTTAAATGCCCTGCGGTCAGACTCCCTACATATTGAAATCAGGCCGTCATTAAAATACAAAACCAGAAAAACTCCTGCAAGAAAGCACCAAATTAGCTGGAAATTGATCCTGTCTTGTAAGATAAAATTCTGTATAAAATTTGAAATTTGTAAGAAATGTGCAATTTTCATATTATGAGAGTGGTGTAAAACCCAAATTTCCATTTTATCTGCAAATCCATGATTTCAAATGTTGGATTTCATTCCAGTTTTACTTTTTAAAAACATATTTAACCTATTTTAAATTCATTTCTAGGATATTTTTATGTTATATTACATTGTGTTTCATAGTTATTTACAGTTCTTTCTATATTATTTAATTTAATTTAATATTATATAATTAAGCTCTACAGTAATTCTTTTCCTAAATAAAAGTGTGTAGAAATTGATCTGTTCCCCTGGAACATTTTGATCTCTATCAAGAAAACATTTTTCCATCAAAAATGCCAATCAGAAATTATTAGCTCTACATTTTCTTCCTTATCTTTGGTTAAAAGTAATAGTAACCCTCTCTCTCTCTCTCTCTCTCTCTCTCTCTCTCTCTCTCTCTCTCTCTCTCTCTCTCTCTCTCTCTCTCTCTCTCTCTAGTCTGCCACTACTGTCTTTCTCCCCATTACTGATCCTTAAAGAAAGTGGGTGGGTGAGGTCATTTTTTTTCCTGGACTGAATTACTAATCTTTATCAACTGTTCAGTAAGGCCCTGATCCTGCACAGAGTAATGCACAAGGTTAATTTTACACCCTGGGAATAATTCTGTTCCAACCAAGACTTCCATGCTGACATCTAAGATAAAATTTCCACTGACTTCAAGGATGGAGCCCCTCTGATTTCAATGGGATTTGGACAACTAGTGCCTTGAGCTTTCATTAAATGTACAGTTCAGCTGGATTTGAATTCCATCCAAAGACATTGGTAAAGGTTGATATCAGCTGATATAATCAAACCAACAACAAAAACTATCAGGAAGAGTGGGTGTTAGTGCAGCCTCTCCCTGCACCTTGCACCTGCAGGGATGGTGTCACCGGCCCTGTGGCTGTGTAGGGAGCCCTCTGCACCCATCTGTCCTGGGAGTCAATGAGTGGGGCTGGGACAGCAGAGCTGCAGAGGGCTCTCGGCATAGCTGCGTGGCTGGCAACACCCATCCCTGCAGGTACAAGGTGCTGGGAAGGCTGCGGCCGTGGTGGGCCTGGGCTGTGAGGAGGAGGGTTAGTCCCTGGCTGTGGGGGAGGCCACCCCACTGCCAAATGGTTTCTGCCCATCGATGGAGCAGTTCAACAATGAGGTGACCACTCCCATAGCCGGGGACTTCCTGCCATCCTCCTCCTGCTCCCAGCCCTGGCCATGGATCTCTGCTCCACTGGGCCAGAGCAACCGCCTTCCTTTCCCCTTGCCCCCTGGTGTTTTGGATCCCTCGGCCGGTCGGGAGCCCCCCCCCACCCCACTGGCAGCGCTGCTGTCAAGGTTTTTTTCCCGCTTTGAACTTTAGAGTTCAAGAAGTGGGCACCTGCATGATCACTTTTAAGCTTAATTACTAGCTTAAATCTGGTGCCCTGCCACTAGCCAGAAGTCTGTGTCTGGCATACTTTCTGTTCCCCCAAAACCTTCCCTGGGGAACCCAAGACCCAAACCCCTTGGGTCTTAAAACAAGGAGAAATTAACCATCCCCCTCCTTTTCCCTCCAGATTCTCCCCTCCCTGGGTTGCCTTGAGAGGCTATACAGATCAAAACTCCTTGGATCTTACAACAAAGAGGAATTAACCATCCCCCTCCTTTTCCCCCCACCAACCCCTGGTGAGTTTAGACTCAATCCCTTGGATTCTAAAACAAGGAAAAATCAATCAGGTTCTTAAAAAGAAAGCTTTTAATTAAAGAAAGAAAAGGTAAAAATTATCTCTGTAAAATCAGGATGGAAAATGCTTTACAGGGTACTCAGATTCACATAGACTAGAGGGACCTGCCCCCGCAGCCTGAGATTCAAAGTTACAGCAAACAGAGGTAAAAATCCTTCCAGCAAAAACACCATTTACAAGTTAAGACGACAAACATAAGACTAATCTGCCTTGCCTGGCTATAACTTACTATTCTGAGACATGAAAGACTGATTCAGAAAGATTGGGAAAGCCTGGGTGTACGTCTGGTCCCTCTCCGTCCCGAGAGCGAACAATGAACAAAACAAAAAGCACAAACAAAGACTTCCCTCCACCAAGATTTGAAAGTATCTTGTCCCCCTATTGGTCCTCTGGTCAGGTGTCAGCCAGGTTCACTGAGCTTCTTAACCCTTTACAGGTAAAAGAGACATTAACCCTTAACCGTCTGTTTATGACAGCTGCCCTCGCCATGACCCACACCTTAACCCCCATTGAGCTTCCTGAGACTGTAAAAATTAATACTTAAAAATTAGGAGAAAAATAATCCAATATTAACCGTCTAAGGGGAGAAACAAAACTGATTTGTGCCAAGTCTACTTATAGCCAGTGCCTGCCCCCCGAGCAGCGAGCGCAGCAGCCACAGCAGCTCTGCTTTCCCCCTGGCACTTTATTAAAGCTCTCAACACCACATTAGGTAGGGGTCAGGAGGAGATGTTAGAGAGGAAGGAAGGCTGCTCCAGTGTTTGAAGTGCTAGCCTTGGACTTCGCAGATGTTGGTTCATTTCCCTGCTTTTTCACCAGCTCCTTGTGTGACTTTCAGGCCAGATTTCCAAATGCTGGAAGGTACCTAACAATGCACCCAAGTGCCTGAGTAGGGGCCATACCTAATGCCCATCAATTTCCCATCTCTCTGGCAGGGGGGCTGTGTGTTCGAGGTTCCAAAATACCTTTATATATATATATGTGCCCTTCTGTGCTCCAGGTCCTGTCTGTAATGCAGGGGTAACAGCATGGCATAGGGGTGCTGGGAGGATAGATATATTCAAGGCAGCAAGGTGCCCAGATACTAGGGTGAGGGGGGTCAGGTAAGCAGCTAAAATAGATGTGACTTGAGAGTCTTTTCAATTTCCAGATTCTGTCATTTTCCTTTGGGTTAGGAGTTTAAGAGAGATCAGTGCCCAAATCCCCTTGGATTCTCATGGTGTTAATCACCAAACAAACCTACGTTACTTCAAATTCCTCAAGATTCATGTAGCAGGGAGGGAGGAAAAGGATAATTTACCTCTGAGGAGGGTCTGTCAGCAGCTGGAGTCTCTGTTGTCTTCTCCTCACACAGCATTTCTGGCACCTGGATCCAGGTTATTCAGTCCATTTTCTCCCCCAACTGCATTCACCTACTTCCACATGCCCAGTAACTAGAAGGACAACCTATAAAAGCTACCGAGTCTCCATTCCATGTCTCGTAATGTGACCTCATACCCTCTGTCAAATGGGGAACGTCTTTTCTGGTTCATTATATATCCTTCTGCAGGGAGAGGCAGTCTCCTGAGTCACTTCTGCTGTGGGGAAGGCAACAGGCAAGGGCAAGTTGGTATTTACTGATATTCTCTAAAACTAAACCAGAGTCAAACTTCTAATCTCAGAGGGAGAGTCCTGGAGAGGGAAGAAACTTATAATCTTGAACAAATCTCTCTCTTTATTGCATGAATGCCATATTGATAGTCAAGAAATAATGCACTAATTCTAGATTTTACTGCTCCCGCAGTGATTTAGGCACTGAGTTCCCATCCAATTCCTTTAGAAAGGTTGGAAAATGTCAGCAGTTAGCTGATCTTACATTTTCTCCAGCCAGCCCCCCTGTTGCCCTCCATAGCAAGAGCCCATGTACCCAGTTCTACTGCAATGAACTCACTCAATTAGTTCAGGTAATATTTTTAAAAGAGTCTAAGTGATTTAAAAGCCTAAATCCCATTTTTAAACATTTCTCAATTACTCAGGCTTAGCAACCTAAATCTCACTGAAAGGCAATGGGATTTAGCTTCCTATGTTACTTTTGAAGTTTGCTTAAGTGTTTTTGAAAATGTTACCCTTAGCTGAATGCCTGCTGGTCTTTTCTGAAACGAAAAAGTGCAGCCTGCTGCTCAGATAAAATGCAGTTGTAACAGGGTGCTTTATACGTTTAGGTTGAGAATTTCAAAGGAGGTTAAAGTACAGAATAAGGACCCAATAAGGACTCAACTTCCAACTTACTACAGAATTTGGCACCTAACTTCCACAGGGTTCTTGGGAAGGCCCATACCATGGCACCATGGAAGTCAGAGACTTGCAATTATAAAGTACAAATAATTTCTTCCCATTCCCAGAAAAGTTTCAGGGTCACACGCATCTTCAGTGCCACAGCTAATAATACAAATTATGTATCTTGTTCCAGAACTGGTCTGTTAGAGTTTGAGAACCAAAGAATAGCACTGAGTCCATCCTGTAAGGGACGGTGTTCTACATTCACACTAGCCAGTTTGTGGGCCAGATCGGGTACAGTCAATATAATCTTTTCAGGTAAGTGTATTGCAATATATTCCACAACTTGACTCTAACACTGTCCTTTTTCATAGTGAAGTTTTTGACCTACTGTCACTTTTTGCCCTTAAGGGAAGGTTTCTTCCAGTATTTGCAGAAGGATACAAATATCCACTTATATCTGAATGAAAAACCACTATGGGCTTGTCTACACTACACAATTATGTAATTTTTATCTTATTTGCCCTCGAGCCCCCGTATTAATGAAGTTGATTGTGTGTGGCCACACCATGCTTGCTGTTTTGATGGAGTGCATCCTCACTAGCAGCCCCTGCATCAATGCACAAAGCAGTGCATTGTTGGTAGCTATCCCAAAGTGCAACTTGGCACATTGTGCTTTGGGAAGTTTGTGCAATGCCGCATGGGACCAAAACATTGTTGCAGAGGAGAATGAGAACATTGTGTTGACATCCCATGATGCACTGTGCTCCATCCCTGACATCAATGGCAAATAGTGCAGTGGTTTTTGCACCTTTAAACCTCCACGCCTACGCCACAACCCCAGAAGCATGGAGCCTGATCAGCTGTGCTCTCTTGCTGTGAGCATCTAAAACACCTCACGCTTTCTCCTGCAGTATTTCCAGAGCTGAAGTAGGGTCCGTTGCATGGAACATAGCGATGTCCGGCCAGCAGCCCTGGTGCAAACCATTGAAAAAAGAACTTCAGTTACTAAGGGCAGTCGCAGAGCAGCTGCACATTGTTTGTGAGGGTGCTGGTAGGGTCACTTTCAAGAATTGCATGCAGCTCATTGCAGAACAGGCATGTGTGGGGTTCAGCCCCAGAATGCCTGTTCGCCTCCCTTGAGCGCCATTTCTGGTCCTGTGAAACAAGCATTAACTGGTGGAAATGCATCTTTTTGGAGGTATGAGATGATGATCAGTGGCTGCAGAACTTTTGAATGCAGAAAGCCAACTTCCAGGAACTTTTTGCAGAGGTTTCCCCTGCCCTGCAGTTCAGCAACACAAAAATGAAAGCTGCTCTGACAGTGGAGAAGCAAGTGGTGATTGATATTTGGAAGCTTGCAACGCTAGACAGTTACTGGTCAGTGGGGAATCAGTTTGGAGTAGGTAAACCAACCGTGGGAGCTGCTGTGCTCCAAGTGTGCAAGGCCATTAATCGACTTCTGCTACAAAGGATAGCGAGTCTGGGAAACGTGCAGGACATAGTGGATAGTTTTGCCATGATGGGGTTCACTAATTGCGATGGGGTGACAGATGGCACACATATCTCCATCATGGCACAAGATCACCTTCCCAAAGAGTACATAAACCGAAAGAGATACTTTTCAATGGTATTGCAAGAGCTGGTGGATCACAAGGGGGCATTTCACCTACATCAATGCAGGATGGTCGGGAAAGATTTATGATGTGCATCTTTAGGAACTCAGGTCTATTAAAAAAGCTGCAGTCCAGGAGTTTCTTTCCAGACCACAGAATTAACATTGACCACATTGAGATGCCTACAGTTATCCTGGGGGACCCAGCCTACCCCTGGCTCCCAGGGCTCACGAAGCTATACATGGGCTGTCTGGAAAGCCACAAGGAACAGTTCAACTATAGGCTCAGCAAGTACAGAATGGTGGTTGAATGTGCCTTTGGTCTCTTGAAAGGGCACTGGAGAAGTTTCCTAACAAGATTGGACCTTAGTGAGTTGAACATCCTTATGGTTATAGCTGTCTGCTGTGTGTTCCATAATATCTGTGGAAAAAAGGGGGGAAATTTTCTGCCAGGGTGGGCAGTTGAGACTGATTGCATGGTAGCCATTGAGACTGATTGCATGGCAGCCATTTTTGAGCAGCCAGATACCAGGGCAAGAAGACGAGCACAGCAAGGAGCGTGGCAAATCTCCAAGGCTTTGAAAACCCATTTCAGTATTGAGTCACAGTAATGTGAGTTGCTTGTCCGCATTGTGCTTTCCCAAACCTTCCCCTGGCTTGTATCACTGTCCCTGTAAAGCCAACCCCCTGCCTAAGTCCACTGCTTCTACTCAATAAAGAACATTTATTTCTTGAATCCATTTACTTTATTTAACAAACGTTAAGTAAAAAGGGAAAACAGAAAGAAAAGGTAACCTTGCGGATAAAGGGTTGTAAAGTTGGAATAGGAGAAACATTTTCAGCTGTGTAACATAACACTGCATTCCAGACCATCAAAGGTCTGTGGATGGGTGCTTTCTGTTCCTTGTATCCTCCCTCCCTGAGTTAAGTGAAAGGTGTCAAGGTTCCTTCCCCACTCTGAACTCTAGGGTACAGATGTGGGGACCTGCATGAGAATCTCTAAGCTTAACTATCAGCTTAGATCTGGTTTTGCTGCCACCACCCAAATTATTTATGAGACATTTGGGAAACTCTGTCTACCTCCCCCCCAGAATATCTTCCTCCCAAGTACTATAATCCTTCCCTGGGTAGCCTTGAGAGGCTTGAGAGACTTCTTCACCAAGTTCCTGGTCTAGAAAACATGGCCTATGAGGAAAGATTGAAAAAAACAATTTTGCTTAGTCTGGAGAAGAGAAGACTGGGAGGGGACATAAGAGTTTTCAAGTACATAATAGACTGTTATAAGAAGGAGAGTGAAAAGTTGTTCTCCTTAACCTCTTAGGATAGGACAAGAAGCAATAGTCTTACATTATGGCAAGGGCGCTACAGGTTGGACATTAGGAAAAACTTCCTAACTGCCAATGTGGTTCAGCACTGCAAGAAATGGCTTTTGCATTTTCCTTGGATTGTCGAAGTTTATTTCAAAGCCAGGAACGTAGGCAGGTATTTTCACTGGCAGTCACACAAGTTCTCCACCCAGATTTTGCACCAGGATAGCTATTTTGGTTAGTGGTGCGAATGTGTTATGGAAATAGTTGCAGTGCTACACCATCTCATGTGGACACAGTTTACCAATAGATCACTTATTCCCCTTTCCATGTGGGAATGAACTATCCCACCAGAAGCACTGTCACATCAGTATCGTTGCATCTATTTGGTGTACACAAGTGGACATCTCCTGGCACCCCTCAGAGGACTCAGGGCAGCCCAGAATGCAGCCCCTCATCTCATAGCCCCTCGCCTCTTCATTCCCCATATAATGGAGGACTTTCTCTGGGCTCAGGATTTTCTCTGCAGGAGCCTCTCTCACTCTCTGAAGTCTCACTTCAGCCTCCTGAGTTTATGTCTTTCTCTGGCCTCCTTCTACCCTTTATTGGAAATGGCCTGATTCCTTTCAGGTGAGGGCCCTTCTCTAACCAGGGCTGGCTTGGCCTTGGCTCTCCAGACCAAGGGCACACGGCCTGTCACAGGCAGGGATAGGCAGATATTGGTAACATGAGGCAACATTTATGTGTAGACAAGCCTTGACGCATTTATTCCTCACACTGGAGAAGAAGGGGACAGATAATGGGAGGTCTGACAACAGAGACGACATAAAGAGAAGACTTAGTTTAGTTCTTTTTTTACACAATGCTTTTGGTGCAACACACACAGTTATTAAGGTCTCTTAGAAAAAGGTAAAACAGGAGAAGTA
Source organism: Gopherus evgoodei (assembly GCF_007399415.2). Lineage (NCBI taxonomy): Eukaryota > Metazoa > Chordata > Testudines > Testudinidae > Gopherus > Gopherus evgoodei. The sequence goes on along the minus strand of NC_044342.1, from coordinate 18,262,800 downwards.
ACTGGTGGAAAACATCCACTGGGAGTCGAAGTAATTCTCATGCTAGTGGTTTGACTCTAAATGTACAGGCTGGGCTTTCACATAAGGGGCAATGTTAGGCTCCCAAATCCTATGGGCCGTGAAAGGGAGATGGGCACCTAATACCCTTCGGTCCCATTATTAATTACAACTGGACGTGGTGGAGCAGACAGGGCACTGGACTGGGACTCTGGAGAGTTGGTTTTCTGCCACAAGCTTGCTGAGTAACTCTGGGCAGGTAATGTCACCTCATTCTGCCTGATTTTCCCCAGCTATAACATGAGGACAAGGGTGTGGAGCTAGGGCTAGAATCACAAAATTCCCACTTTAGGCACCCGAATCCCAGAATCAAAATCCCCCGGGGATTTACAAAGCCAGCTTGGCTGCTGGCAAAACCTGCAGGCACCCAAGTGTTTGCAGTAAATAGGCTGTAGATGTCCCTGGACATATATTCTGCAGCCCCACACCAGGCATCCAGATGCTGAGGCTCTGGAGTGATGCACAAACCTGGGGAAGGTGCACGTTCCTCTGCCTGACTCTCCCCCAGGGCCACATCCCACAGGCCAGGTGCCCAGAGGCTTTGGAAAATCCCACTAGGCCCCAAGCTATCTAAAAACAACTGGCCCTAAATCATTGCTGAAAAGTGGGCAAATACGAGTTCTGTGCTGGCGTCCTGTGGCCAAGGCCAGAGGGTTTCCTTTGGCTTTTCTCTTCCTTTGGAAAACAGCCTGGGGATGAAATAGATACTAGGAAACAAAGGTTAACGGTACAATCGCCTAACACTGGAGTTCCAGGCGGACATTGCAAGCCTATGTTTTTATAATGCAGGTATCATACATTTTTGTTTAAGGGTGCGTATGCATAAGTGTGTGTGGGTACGTGTGTGCGCGCATACATGTGCTTGTGCGTGTGTGTGTGGCTATGTGTACATATGTGTGCATGTGCGTACATGTGCTTGTGCCTATATATGCCTGTGCGTATGTATGTGTGTGCATGCATGTGTGTGTGTGTGCCTGTATGTGTGTATGTGTGTGCATATGAGTGTGTTTTTGTGTGTGTGTGAGTGTGTGTGTCCATGTGAGCTTGTGTGTGTGCGTGCATATTTGCTTCTCTGTGTGTTTGCATATGCGTGCGTGTATATATGTGTTATGTGCATATACATATGTGTGCATCTGCATGGTTGTGCATGTGTGTGTGTGCATACGTGCATAATAAATACTCACCACAATGAGGTGGGAGGAGCAGGTGGAAAAGGCCTTTTGGTGGATGGAATTCTCAGGATTGTGGTTATGATGCAGATGTAGGACATCAAGGTAAGTATGAATGGGACAAGTGAGAAAAGCAAGGCGAGTATAATAGGCACCATTTCCATGAGGTGAGAGTCATTGCAGGAGAGTTTTACAAGGGGGATAAGATCACAAAAAAAAATGGTCAATACTATTGGGGCCACAGAATGTTAACGGTGATATTGAGAACATATTTATAGTATTACCTAGGAAGCCACCTATCCAACAGCCACCCGCTCTCTACAGTAACTCTTTTCCTAAACAAAATTGCATAGAAATTGATATGTTCCCTGGAAACATTTTGAGGTCTATCAAGAAAAAATTTTTTCATCAGAAATGCCAATTAGAAATTTTTGTCAACTGTACATTTTCTTCTTTATGTTTAGTTAAAAGTAATAGTAACCCTCTCTCTCTCTCTCTCTCTCTCTCTCTCTCTGTCTATCGTCTGCTACTTCTGTATCTCTCCCCGTTACTGATCCTTAAAGAGAGAGGATGGGTGAGGTCATATCTTTTCCCAGACCGATTTACTATTATTTATTAACTGCTCAGGAAGGCTCTGATCCTGCACAGAGTGATGCAGAAGGTTAATTTTACACCCCCGGGTATAATTCTGTTCCATCCAAGACTTCTCGTCTGACAGCTAAGATGAAAGTTCTACTGAATTCAAGGGTGGGCTCCTTTGATTTGAGTGGGATTTGGCCAGTGAACGCCTTGAGCTTTGTTTAAACGTACAGCTCAACTGGATTAAATTTCCATTGACAGACGTTGGTAAAGGTCAATATCAACTGGTACATCCAAACCAACAACAGAAAATATCAGGAAGAGTGGGCGTTAGTGCGGCCTCACCTTGTGCCTGCACCTCCAGGGATGGAGTCACTGGCCCTGCGGCTGCGCAGGGAGCCCTCTGCACCCAGCTGTCATGGGAGTTAATGAGCGGGGCTAGAAAAGCAGAGCTGCAGAGGGCTCTTTGCATGGTCACATGGCTGGCGACACCCATCTTTGCAGGCGCAAGGTGCGGGGAAGGTGTGGGCCTGGTGAGCCTGTGCTGTGAGGAAGAGGGTGAGTTCCTGGCTGTGGGGGAGGCCACCCAGCTGCCGAATGGTTTCTGCCCACCTACGGTGCAGTTCAATTATGAGATGGCCACTCCAGTGGGACTCCCCTCCATCCTCTTCCTGCTCTCAGCCCTGGCCATGGATCTCTGCTCCACTGGGCCAGAGCAGCTGCCTTCCCTGCTACTTACACCCTGGATCCCTGGATCCCTCGGCTGGTCGGGAGCCCCCCCCACTCCACTGGCAGCATTGCCCTCGCCCTGACCTGCGCCTTAACCACCACTGAGATTCCTGTGACTGTAAAAATTAATAGTTAAAATGGAGGAGGGGGAAATTATAAAGAAAAAATAATCCCAATATTAACCCTCTTAGGGGAGAAACAAAACTGATTTGTGACAAGTCTACTTATAGCCAGTGTCTGAACAGCAGTTCTGCTCCCCCCCCCCACCGGCAGTTCATTTAGTGCCCCATGAGGGGGAAGCTGCCATGGAAGGGGTCAGGATGGGAGGTTAGAGAGGAACGAAGGCTGCTTCTATGTATGAAGTGTCTGCCTTGGACTTGGCAGATGTTGGCTTGTTTCGCTGCTTCTTCACCAGCTCTTTGTGTGACTTTCAGGGCAGATTTCCAAAGGCTGCTAGGTATCAAACAATGCCCACTGGTGCCTGAGTAGGGGCCGTACCTAACGCCCATTGATTTCCAGTCCCACTGTGGGGTCTGGGTCTTGAGGCATCAATAAACTTCCATAAATCCACTCCTCTGTGCACCAGGTCCCATCTGTAAAGCAGGGGTAATAGCACAATATAGGGATGGCGGAGAGGATAGACTTTCTCAAGACAGTGAGGTGCCCAGATGCCAGGGTGGTGGAGGCCAGGTAAGGACCTAGGATAGATGTGACCTGACAGATCTTTCCTTTTTCCAAATTCAGTCATTTTGCTTTGGGTTGGGAGTTTGAGAGAGATCAGTGCCCAGTTCCCCAAAGATTCCTGTGGGGTTAGTAACCTAGGAAACCTACATTGATTCAAACTCCTCAAGATTCAAGGAGCAGGGAGGAAAAGGGTGATTTACCTCTAAGTCGGATCTGTGAGCAGCTGAAGTCTCTGTTGTCACCTTCTCACACAACATTTCAGGGACCAGGATCCAGGTTGTTCAGTGCATTTTCTCTCCTCACTGCATTCACCTATTTCCACGTGCCCAGTAACTAGAACGACAACCTAGAAAAGCTACCAAGGCTGGTAACGTGACCCCGTGCCTCATACCCTCTGTCAAATGGGAAAAATCTTGTCTAATAACTCATAATATATCCTTCTGCGGGGAGAGGTGGTCTCCTGAGGCCCGTCTGCTGTGGGGAAAGCAACAGGCAAGGGCAAGCTGGTATTTCTGACATTCTCTAAAACTAAACCAGCATCAATTTTCTAATCTCAAAGGGAGAGTCCTGGAGAGGGAAGAAACTTCTAATCCTGAAACAAATCTCTCTGTTGCATGAACGCTGTGGTAACTGTCAAGAAATAATGCACTAATTCTTGATTTTACCTCTGCCTCAGTGATTTGGACACTGATTTCCCATCCAATTCCCTTAGAAAGATTTGAAAATGTGAGCAGTTAGCTGATCTTACATTTTCTCCAATTAACCCCTCTGTTGTCCTTTGTAGCAAGTGCACATTACCCAGTCACCATCCAATGAGCTCACTCAATTAGTTCAGGTAAAATACTTAAAAGAGTTTAAGTGATTTAGAAGCCTAAGTCCCATTTTCAAAAGTTTCTCACTTACTGAGGCTTAGCAACCTAAGTCTAACTGAAAGGCAATGGGGCTTTGCCTCCTATGACACTTTTGAAGTTTGCTTAAGTGTTTTTGAAAATGTTACCCTTAGTTCAATGCCTCCTGGCCAGTCTTTTCCAAAATGAGGAAGTGCAGCCTGCTGCTCAGATAAAAGGCAGGTGCAACAGGGTGCTTTACATATTTAGGTTGGGATCTTCAAAGGGGGTTAATGTACCAAATAAAGACCCAACTCCCATGACATCGCTATGAGAATTTGGCAACTAACTCTCTTAGGCTTCTTGGAATGGCCCATGCCACGAAAGCATGGAAGACAGAGACCTGAGATTATAAAGTACAAATAATTTCTTCCCATTCCCAGAAAAGTTTTAGGCTCACACGCATCTTCAGTGCCACAGCACATAATACAAATTATGTAATCTTATTGCAGAACCAGGGCGAGATTAAATCTTCTGTGTGCCTTAGGCTATTAGATTTTGTGGGGCCCCTGTATACAAGTATTTTTCCTAATTTGCTTCTTGGAGCAGCTGATCCTGGAACCCACCAGAGGAGAGGCAATTCTTGATTTAATCCTAAGTGGAGCATAGGATCTGGTCCAAGAAGTGAATATAGCTGGACCGCTCGGTAATAGTGACCATAATATAATTAAATTTAATATCCCTGTGGCAGGAAAAACACCACAGTGGCCCAACACTGTAGCATTTAATTTCAGAAAGGGGAACTACACAAAAAGGAGGAGGTTAGTTAAACAGAAATTAAAGGCCAGAGTGCCAAAAGTGAAATCTCTGCAAGCTGCATGAAACCTTTTCAAAGACGCCATAATTAAGGCTCATCTCAAATGTATACCCCAAATTAAAGAACATAGTAAGAGAACCAAAAAAGCGCCACCGTGGCTAAACAACAAAGTGAAAGAAGCAGTGAGAGGCAAAAAGGCATCCTTTAAAAAGTGGAAGTTAAATGCTTGTGAGGAAATAGAAAGGAGCCTAAACACTGGCAAATGAAGTGTAAAAATACACTTAGGAAGGCCAAAAAAGAATTTGAGGAACAGTTAGCCAAAGACTCAAAAAGTAATAGCAAAAATTGTTTAAAGTACATCAGAAGGAGGAAGCCTGCTAAACAACCAGTTGGGCCATTGAACGATGGAGGTGCTAAAGGAGCAGTCAAGGACGATAAGGCCATTGTGGAGAAACTAAATGAATTCTTTGTATCGGTCTTCATGGCTGAGGATGTGAGGGATATTCCTAAACTTGAGCCATTCTTTTTAGGTGACAGATCTGAGGAACTGTCCCAGATTGAGGTGTCATTAGAGGAGGTTTGGAACAAATTGATAAATTAAATAGCAGTAAGTCACCAGGACCAGATGGTATTTACCCAAGAGTTCTGAAAGAACTCCAATGTGGAATTGCAGAACTGCTAACTGTAGTCTGTAACCTGTCATTTAAATCAGCTTCTGTATCAGATGACTGGAGGATAGCTAATGTGATGCCAATTTTTAAGAAGAGCTCCAAAGTTGATCCCTGCAACTACAGGCCTGTAAGCCAGACTTCAGTATCGGGCAAACTAGCTGAAACTATAATAAAGAATTATATTGTCAGACACATAGATAAACATAATTTGTTGAGGAAGAGTCAACATGGTTTTTGTAAAGGGAAATCATGCCTCACCAAGCTACTCAAATTCTTTGAAGGGTTCAACAAGCATGTGGACAAGGGAGATTCAGTGGATATAATATACTTAGATTTTCAGAAAGCCTATGACAAGGTCCCTCATCAAAGGCTCTTACACAAAATAAGCTGCCACGGGATAAGAGGGAAAGTGCTCTCATGGATTGGTAACTGATTAAAAGATAGGAAACAAAGGGTATGTATAAATAGTAAGTTTTCAGAATGGAGAGAGGTAAACAGTAATGTCCCCCAGGAGTCTGATCTGGGAGGAGTCCTATTCAACATATTCATAAATGATCTAGAAAAATGGGTAAACAGTGAGGTGGCAAATTTGAAAATGATACAAAATTACTAAAGATAGTTAAGTCCCAGGTAAACTGCAAAGAGCTAAAAAAAGGATCTCTCAAAACTAGGTAACTGGGCAACAAAATGGCAGATGAAATTTATTATTGGTAAATGCAAAATAATACACACTGGAAAGCATACTCCCAACTATAAATATAAAATGATACTGTCTAAATTAGCTATTACCACTCAAGAAAGAGATCTTGGAGTCATTGTGGATAGTTCTCTGAAAACATTCACTCAATGTGCAGGGGCAGTCAAAAAGCAAACAGAATGCTGGGAATAATTACAAAAGGGATAGATAATAGGACAGAAAATATCATATTGCCTCTATATAAATTCATGGGATGCCCACATCTTGAATACTGTGTGTACATGTGGTCACCCCATCTCAAAAAAGATATATTGGAATTGGAAAAGGTTCAGAAAAGGGCAACAAAAATGATGAGGGGTATGGAATAGCTGCCATATGAGGAGAGATTAATAAGACTGGGACTTTTCAGCTTGGAAAAGAGACAGCTAAGGGTAGATATGATTGAGGTCTATAAAATTATGACTGGTGTAGAGAAAGTAGATAAGGAAGTGTTGTTTACTACTTCTCATAACACAAGAACTAGCGGTCACCAAATGAAATTAATAGGCAGCAGGTTTAAAACAAACAAAAGGAAGTATTTCTTCACACAATGCACAGTCAACCTGTGGAACTCCTTGTCAGAGAATGTTGTGACCGCCAAGACCATAACAGGGTTCAAAAAAGAACTAGATAAATTCATGGAGGATAAGTCCATCAGTGCTTATTAGCCATGATGGGCAGGAATGGTGTCCCTAGCCTCTGTTTGCTAGAAGCTGGGAATGAGCAACAGGGGATGGATCACTTGATAATCACCTGTTCTGTTCACCTGGCACTGGCCCAGGGCTGGCGCTTCCATTTAGGTGGCCTAGGCAATTGCCTAGGGCTCCAGGATTATTGGGGGGCGGCATTTTGTCGGGGGGGGGGAGGCAGGCAGCTCCGGTTGACCTGCCGCAGTGGTGCCTGCGGAGGATCCGCTGGTCCCGCGGGTCCAGTGGAGCTGCCGCAGGCATTTCTGCGGATGGTCCTCTGCTCCCGCGGCTCCGGTGAACCTCCCGCAGGCACGACTGCAGCAGCTCCAGCAGAGCTGTGGACCAGGGGACCCTCCACAGGCACGAATGCGGCAGCTCCACCGGAGCCACGGGACCAGCGCTCAGGGCGGCGAAATGGCCGTATTCCTAGGGCGCTAAAAATATTAGAGCCGGTCCTGCACTGGCCACTGTCGGAAGACTGAATACTGGGCTAGATGAACCCTTTTCTGACCCAGTAGAGCCATTCTTATGTTCTTATGTTCTTAATTTAAAAGAAAAGGATCACAATTATGGCATCGAGGCTATTAACACTACAATAAACTTGACTTTTAATTAACATAAAGTTGTTCTGTGGTTACATTTCTGTCTTAAAACATATGGAATATAGTTAAGTTAATTCAAAATAGCCTACTTCTTGCCCTGGAACTGCTGTTATATTAGTTTCTTTTTGGAAGGGAGTTTGGGTGCAGGAGGGGGCTCCAAGCTGGGGGACAGTGTTGGGGTGTAGGAGAGGGAGCGGGTGAAGGGTGCAGGCTCTGGGAGGAAGTTTGATGCAGAAGGGGATTCTGATCTGGGGCAGGGCGTTGGGGTGCAGGAGGAGGTGCGGGGTACATTAGGGAGTTTGGGTACAGGAGAGGATTCTGACCTGGGGTGGTTCCCAGCCAATGACACCTGCAGGAATGGTGCTGGGGGCGGAGGCAGCGCGCTGGGCTTTGTCTTGAGCTCCCCGCCAGGGGTTGCAGAGATGTGCCAGCAGCCGGCCGCTTCTGGGAGCAATGTGACACCGCCGCATGCAGGCAGTCTGCCTGAGCCCTGCTGTGCTGCTGCCCTTTTAGTGACCCAGAGAGCGTGATGGACTGGCAGAGGCTGCAGGATCAACCAGTCGATCACAATTGGTTGGTGACCACTGAATTGTATATAATTATGGATTTATTTTTGTGGGGTTCCCCTTAGTCCGAGCCAAGGGGCCGCAGCCCCTAAAGCCCCTGCCGCAGCCTTGTCCAGAACTGTAGGTCTGAAATTGGTCTGTTAGAGTTAGAGAACCAAAGAATAGCACCGAGTCCATCCCGTAAAGGAGAGTGTTCTACATTCACACTATCCAGTTCATGGACCAGTTTGGGTACAGTGAATACAATCATTTCAGTTGTCTGTATTGCAGTATATTCTATAACTTGACTCCAACACTGTCATTTTTCAGCGTGAAGTTTTTGACCTACTGTCACTTCTTCCCCTGAAGGGAAGATTTCTTCCAGCATTTACAGAAGGATACAAATATCCACTTATTTCTAAATGCAAAACCAACTAGGAGATAGTTATAATTCCCAGTCCTCTCCTACCATAATTTGCCCCCATCCATGCAGCAAGGTCTTAATCCAGTTCATGCCCAGTGTGAATAATTTTGTGTCTAAACTGTTGTTTATAATGTTCAAACATTGAATATTTGTGTTTAGCATAATTGTATTTTTGCAAAAGGGGTTTCTTCCTTTCTTTGTTTTTTAAATTGATCTCTGGCAAAAACATTGTTGTCAGGCCTGGGATGTGGGTATCATAGGCTGGGGGAGGCAAAACCTCCCCAAACAGCCCAGGATGGCCCTGCCCACGCTCCTCCCCAAGGCCCCCTCCTACTTGCCGCTTTCCCTTGTCTCCCTGAGCCCTGGCAGGCTGCTCCTCTTCTGGGAAGTGTACCAGGGTTGGGCTAGGTTTAGAGCCTGCTTCCGGGACTCAAGGCAACTGGGGTTACCTAGTGCTGGGGTCCCCGGGCAGTGTGGCCATGCCATCTAGTACTTGGGAGGGCTTAGGGCACTGGAGTGGGGCACGCCTGGGGCTGGGGCGGTGGGGCCAGCAGATGCAGAGAGAAGAGAGGGGCTCAGGGCTCCAGCAGAGCAGGGGAGAAGAAGGGGTGGAGGAAGGGCTGGAGGTGGCCAGGCAGACGGGACAGGGCTGAGGGCTTGGCTCACCCAGGAGCGTCTCATGCATCACTCATGTCGACAGGGATGAAATCTCATTGCTTAATTCTTCAAGGGAAACACATCTAATCTGCACGTTGGCTGGAATACAAGGTGAGAGGTGAATCTTCCAACACTGCGGCTTAAATTTTTAATTCCAAGTTGATTGACTCTTTATCACTTTAAGAAATATTAAACCTGTGATTTCAGTTAAAAAGAATTATTTTATTTGGTCATTCCCTGTGATCAGCTGCCTTGTAGAGATCATTAGGAAGGTTACATAAAACATTGGCCACATTAACCTTTGCTTCCTCCGATGCCCAATGCACAGTATAGCCGCCCCTTTCCCAGCCTTCCTCCTCTGCTATCACTAGTGCCCCCATGCTAGAGTCGAGCTGCCTCTTTCCCATTCCTCCCCATTTGCTCCCCCAACGCTCCTTTGCCCCAGGTACATTTTGCATGTGCACCTGGCACTGTACAAAAACAATATGTACAATAGTTCACTGTTGGAAACAAACTGTGGCATTAGAGAAAGAACTGATAGGGATTTGTAGGGGATCTTAATGCATGACGGTCTCTGTTAGCAAGAGTCAGGCTAGCTGTAACCCTAATAACGCGAGATTTGTAGAAGCAAGAATTGTGTGAAGCGAGTGGAAAAGAACTGTGTGAGAAGTTGTTTCGACCTTGTGTAGATGATGTGTAGATAATACGAAATGTAGACTGGAGTCTCTTAAGTGAGAAAAACAAGATATCAAGTTGACCTATGTATAAACAAAATACAGCTCTTGCTTATTATTGTCTGTAACAAAAGTATAAATGCTGCTGTAATTGTTTACCTGTTGAGAGATCTGTCTAGAAAGGGGAGACCCTATGTCCTAATGCACTCTCTCCTTGCTGTAGCTGCTAAGCAGAATAAAGTATTTGACTTTGCTGTACCCAAACAAATAAGTGAGAACTAAGTTTTTCTCCGACAAAACCAACCAACCCTTAACATCAATCTGCGATGTATTAGCAGGAGTGTTGTAAGCAATATGGAGATGCAATTCTTTCACTCGATACCATGCTGATAAGGCCTCAGTTGAAGTATTGTGTCCTGTTTAGAAAAGATGGGGACAAATTAGAAAAAGCCCAGAGAAGAGCAACAAAAATGATTAAAGGTCCAGAAAACATGATCTATGAGGGAAGATTGAAAAAAATGGGTTTGTTTAATCTGGAGAAGAGAAGACTGAGAGGGGAAATTATAAGAGTTTTCAACTACATAAAAGGTTGCTACAAAAGCAGGGAGAAAAGTTATTCCCCGTAACCTCTTAGGACAGGACAAAATACAATGGGCTTAAAGTGCAGCAAGAGTGCTGTAGATTGGACATTAGGGAAAAAATTGAGACCTTCACCACTAAAAGTTTTTAAGAACAACTCAAAACCTGTGAGAAATGGTCTGGTAATGACATAGTCCTGCCTTGAGTTCAGAGGACTGGACTAGATCATAGAATCATAGAACATTAGGGTTGGAAGATACCTCAGGAGGTCATCTAATCCAACCTCTGCCCAAAGCAGGACCAACACTGACAAAATTGTTCCAGCCCGAGACAGGTCCCTGTGTCACATGCACTCCGCGCTGTGTCAGCCTTGGGCAGGGGGAGGACTGCTTTGTGAGCAGGAAGGCCACATATATAGACATTGCATTAGGTAGCTTCTGTAGCTAGAGAAAGCTTCTGTAGCTTGAGCATTTGGCAAAGTCTGTGGCAAAAAAAAGAGAAACCCCATAGTGTAGTGGTTATCATGTTTATCTAACATGAAAAATGTCCCCAGACTGACACTGGGCAGAAACAGGTCATTGTTCCTTTCTCTGACTTCCCTCCTGCATTTTTAGTCTTAGAACAGACTTTGAATTTTTACTTTGAATTATATCAATTATGAGTTAAATAATATGGAAGCTCTCTCTAAATTATAGTCCCGGCTTCCTTACCCTTTCAGCTACTCTGATAAATTAACATTTTTGTTAGGGGCAGGGGAAAATTTTCATGAAGCCTTTTATAAGAACTAAATGCTATCTAGGACTCTGAAGTAATCTTAATGTGGCCCATACAATGCAATCCTTCATTCTGGATTGGTCATTCCACAAGCTGAACTGCTCCTAACTGCTGTCCAGGCTTCATGAACCATGGGAGCAAGGGGCAGGCTGGAGTAGGTGCGACCACACGGTGCTGCCAGCTGGGAGAGCAGCCTGAGGCAGAAGCCTCCAGCTCGCATGATATTCCAGGCAGGACTGACTCTACATGAGACTAAACTTAAAGAAGAGAATGATCTGGAGTCACTTCCATTCGGTGCTCTAAGAGGAGGATAGCCATGTCTGTCCAGGCACCCCTGATCGAACTCACTGAGGTCTGCCAGCTGAGCAGGGCTGAGTGAGACCCCGACTGGCGGACAGAGCCCCAGACCAAGAGTAGGCTCAGTGGGTCCAGCAGACAGACCCCAGAAAAAAGGCATAAAATGATTGTCTGCTGTTGCTTTCACAGATGCGGGGTGTGGGGGGGGATGATGACATGTACCCAAAACTCACCTGCAATAAAGTTTTTGCCCCATCAGGCATTGGGAGTTTAACCCAGAATTCCAGTGGCCAGCACAGACTGCAGGAACTGTGGGATAGCTACCCACAGTGCACCGCTCTGTAAGTCGATGCGAGCCACGGTAGTGAGGACACACTCCACTGACTTAATATGCTTAGTGTGGACATATGCAATAGACTGTATAAAATACAATTCTAAAAAAATGACTTCTATAAAATTGACCTAATTTCATAGTGTAGACATACCCTTAAATACAAGATCATAATTGTGATAGATATCACACTGTCTTGTAACACCTTAGACAAACCTTTTTGAGTTAAATTAAACATTATTGAATTAACACCTTTTGAGTTGTTTGTATTAAAATACACATTTATGTACTATTGCAAGATTGTGTGGAGCTTATTTAGGAAGAAGTCATTATTAGTTCAGTTGCTGGAAGACATTAGGAAGGGGAAGGGATTTTTGGGGATAATACATGTGAAATGGATGTCCTGGGACATTTTGGTGGGTAAAGGAAATGCAAATTTTAAAGGTACTTTAGAAAATGCACTTTGGGCAGAAACCTATTGTCTGGCTGATTACCTAGTTAAGGTCTTTTCAGATAGCCCAACTGGATAAATGAGTGACTGAGTTACAAGTTATTCTGCTGCCCACAAATCCTTTCTCCAATGACGATTCCTTGTATGTCCCCTCACCCACCAATTAAATTGTTGCTTTAATCCTTCTATATATGTGTTGCAGTTGGGGTGTATTCAGACCACCCACCATTTTTTTGGATGTACCACCCATGTATTAGACAGAAAGGACACATTGAAAAGCATTGGGTGCGCCTGCTCCCACAAGTTCACCCTTGGGGGAGTATTTCCGGCTCCAGGCTGTGGCCAGTTTAAATCCAGATTCTTCCAGTTTGGCATCCATATTACCTACAGGGTTACATTCTTCAAAGCGGTTAAATTGTCATATACCCATTGTCCCAGGGGAGATTTTATGCCCAGTGTGATAGGTACATAACACCTGCACACCCTGCGATTTTCCTCTATGGAGATTCCATTGTGATTAGACATGATAACATCACACCCTAATTATGAGACCCCATAACCCAAAGGTGGTTCAAACTGTTGGGGAGACCAGAGGGTCATAATTTTGGGGCCGTCCATGACACATCACATGTCTGGATGACTATTTTTCCTATTGTCATTGATCATGGCATAGCCTAGAGAATACCACACAATATGTCCTGATAAATTTGATATTCTTCACTGGGTTGGGACCCCCCTCCACCATCTGATCTGTGCACCATGTACCAACGCTGCCAAATTCCCATGGGAGGATTGGTGGTACAAATTTTCATAGGTTGATCCTTAAAGTCTTCATTTGCCTCATTACCATAACTTGAGGGTGTAGCAGTCCACGTGTTTCCTCCTTTTGTCACCTCACATTGTGGGCTCCCGGTAGGGCTTACGATAGCGACAATTGTGATTAGCAGCAATGATTGTTACATTCCAGACCAGGGGGGTCCTTGTTTTCCTTTGTGGGTTCACTTGTAAGATACATGCAATAGAATTTATATATCATTCTTCTTAACCTCTGTTTTGTGCCTTTTATTTGTGTGCAATGAACCCATCCCTGCTCTTCATCCTCTGATCCCAATAGCAGCAGGCTGGGTCGTAATCTGCCAAGGGCTATGTAGGGCCTCCAGTGAAGAGCTGAGAATTGATGGTGCTGCTCTGAAATCCGGTACATCACTGGCGTGGATCTTGCTTTTTGGGCAGGTCACATCATACTTTGACCTTTGCTGCTCCTTGTTCCTCTTGCCAGGCCACTGTCTGCTGTGATTCATGGTATTCTGGGTTCCTCTTCAGCTGGCATCAGATTTTCTAAAGTTCTGAAAGACAAAATGCACATTTTTCTACCTCCTTTAGGGGGCAGTAGATTATTGCTTAAAATAACCCTTCCTTTTACAAACTTCCTTGCTGATTGCAGGAAAAAGAGAATAATTGCTGCCACACTTTCTTGGGTTTTTTTGTTCTATCAGCAGACCAGGTTTCAATGGCATCTATCCTTAAGAGGAAGGGTGGATTATCCTACTGTTCATTTATGAAATTCATATAGGTGGTGTAATTCAATTTCCCTTCTTCTGCAGCAGACCAGGTTTGTAATGGTTTCTCTTCTGTGCCAAGATTTAGATTTATTTACAGGTAATATCTGAGAGGCAGCATTACCATGAAACCTTTGAACATGAGGTTTGTTTTCAATTACCATTTTTAGGATGCTTAATTTGCCCCCCCCCCAAGCCATATATATTATACATTTTTGCATGGTTACTTACTAAGATTACATTTATCCCAAGGTTTAACATTTTGACTGTCTGAGTACTCAGAGCCACCTTAAAGCTCAGGGTTTCTGACATTGCTTCTTTTGTCTATTCCACCCCTGTCTTTGTGTCAGAGGTACACGGTCTTAACTTTTTGTTCTGCTCCTGCAGTTCTTAGCAGCTATTGATTCCCCCTGCCCCCCATAAAAAAGAATCCAGAATCTCACTTTATTCTCCTGGTTCTGTCTGCCCCAGCCATGGCCACATTCTCTGGTCCTTATTTCAAAAGATATTAAACTTTATAAAAACATGGAAGTATCCAAAGGGTTAAATACTAAATACCAAAGCCAAATCACACTTGCTGCCTGTGTCTGGCAAAAGGACTGTAAGTGTTGCAACTCTGAGGCCTTGTCTACACTACAGAGTTGCAGCACTGGTGAGGGGGTTACAGCGCTGCAACTTAGGATGTGTACACACCTGCACAGCACGGCCAGCGCTGCAACTCCCTGTTTGCAGCGCTGGCCGTACACCCGGTCGAGCCTCGGGTGTAGAGGATCCAGCGCTGGATCACCAGCGCTGGTCATCAGGTGTAGACACTTACCAGCATTTTTGTTGACCTCCGTGGCATAAGCAGGTATCCCAGCATACCTGAAGAAGCCTCTCTAGTAATCAAGCAAACTCCACTGCCCTGGGCTCACCTGACCCCTCCTTTAAATGCCCCGGGAATTTTAAAAATCACCTTCCTGTTTGCTCAGCCAGGTGTGGAGTGCAATTAATCTATCAATCACTCAGGGACCATGCCTCCATGCACCAAACAAGCCCCAGCATGGACCAATGCAGAGCTGCAGGACCTCATTAGTGTTTGGGGAGAGGAGGCTGTGCAAACACAGCTGCGCTCCAGAAGATATTGCAGTCCTTGATGAGAAGGGGCCATGAACGGGACGCCTTGCAGTGCAGGGTAAAAATTAAAGAGCTGAGGAGTGTGTACTGCAAAGCCCGTGAGGGAAATCGCTGCTCAGGAGTGCCCCCACAACCTGCCGGTTTTACAAGGAGCTGGATGCCATACTTGGGTGTGACCCCACTGCAAATCCTAGGAGCACGATGGAGAGTTCAGAGCAGGGAGAAGTGGGGGAGTTTGTAGAGGACGGAGACAGTGAGGCTACTGGCGTGGAGGGAGACACCCCGGAGTCCCAGGACACATGCAGCCAGGAGCTCTTCTCAAGCCCGGAGGAGGCTAGCCAGTCGCAGCAGCTGGAAGTTGATATCGAGGAGGAAGCTGAGGATCGTGATCGGGGTAAATAGATTTCTATGTTTTAGGAGAGGAGGATTTTGGTTATGGCTCCCTGCATGCATGCCTAAACGTGGAATAGCCCATTGATTTGCTCTATCACGTCTCTGTAATCTGCCTTGGTAATCTCTTGAAATGTTGCTGCAAGAGCATTTGCAATTTGCTTTCTCAAATTGATCGGGAGAGCCACCGTGGTCCCTGTCCCGGTCAGGCTAACTCGTCCGATCCACTGTGCAGCGAGGGGCGGGGGGACCATGGCTGCACACAGGCAAGCTGCGTAGGGGCCAGGGCGGTATCCACATTCCTGTAGAAGACCCTCCTTCTCTTCCCAGGTAACACGCAGCAATGATATGTCTGGCAGTAGGAAACTCTGTGGAGAGTTTAGGGATAATTGAGTGCAGGGCGCCAGGTTCGTGTTTCCCCAGCCCATGGCTCTCTGTTTTTAACCGCCCCCTTCCCAGCACGTAGGCAGCCATGCGGTGCGCTGCTGTGTTCCTGACCCCCCCATTCAAGCAGGCATCCAGCACCGCGGTGTGTTCCCGTGTTTCCCACCCCCCCTCCCAGCACGTAGGCAGCCCCGCAGTGTGCTCCCATGTTCCCCACTCCCCCTCCCAGCAGGCATCCAGCCCTGCGGTGTGCTCCTGTGTTCCCCACACCCCTTCCAAGCAGGCATCCAGCCCCGCGGTGTGCTCCCGTGTTCCCCACACCCCTTCCAAGCAGGCATCCAGCCCCACGGTGTGCTCCAGTGTTCCCCACACCCCTTCCAAGCAGGCATCTAGCCCCACGCTGTGCTCCCGTGTTCCCCACACCCCTTCCAAGCAGGCATCCAGCCCCGCGGTGTGCTCCTGTGTTCCCCGTCCCCCCCTCCAAGCAGGCATCCAGCCCTGCGGTGTGCTCCTGTGTTCCCCACACCGCTTCCAAGCAGGCATCCAGCCCCGCGCTTCTCCCCCCCCCCCCCGTCACCAGCAGGACAGCGTGAACGCGGACCAAAGAAAACGCCCCCTCCCAAGCAGCTAGCTCACCGCCTTCCTGTTCACTACTGTCCCCTCTTCAGGACACCAGCTACCTCCTGTACCCACTGCTGATAAACCCCAGTGACCCACTGCTCAATTCCAACTTCCAAGGGGAAATCGGGGCAAAACCACTCACCCCATTGCTCGCCATGACTTAGCTTGCCTTCCCTCTCTGTGTTATGTGAGGTATGTGAGAAGGATGCTACCAAAAGTCGAAAAAGTCCTTCACCAAGTGATAATAAACGATGTAGCCTCTGTGCATTACATGTTTCTATCTCTCTTTTTTCTAGTGACCTTGACTGCTGCAGCTGGATCACCGGCCTCACATAGGTTGCAGAACTTGAGACGGAATCCTAGAAAATCAAAAGAGGAATTGATAAAATCTGTTATGAGCCACTACAACAGAGAAAGTAGGAAGACAGAGGAATGGAGAGAGAAGACCTATGAATGGAGAAGCACTGTACATGAATGGAGAAAGAGTGTACATGAATGGAGAAAGAGTGTACATGAATGGAGGCAAACAGAAAGCAGGAGAAAGGAATTGTCTGCCAAAAAACCCACAAAGCAGATGATAAGCCTCCTGTCTCGCCAAACTGAGTCTTTCGAGTCTCTTGTAGCCATGCAGACAAATATGTACCGTGGTAACCCACAGCCCTCCCAAAGCCCTCTTCCTTGTTCCCCAGTATTTCCACAAAACAACTTTCTCCAGCAGCCAGTTCCGTATTATCCCCAGTTGCCCCCAACACCTGTAAGATCACCTACCAGCCCTGATAACTATAATTCTTACCCTGTTCACTCCACCCCCATTATTCTGCAGCATAGTAATCCTGAAGTGCAGCAGACAGTGAATATTGATCAAAACAGGACATATTAAAACCTGTAAATGTACAGTCCACCACCCCTACCCCCTTGCCTGTTATGTACTGTATGTTGAATAAAGTTTTTTTTTTCTATTTCTTTCACTACGTTTTATTGTTGCTGAAAGTGGTAAATATTACACACCAAGGTAAAGCAAAGCACATCAAATGCATCAAACATTACTGCTGGCTCTCAGCATCAAATTGCTCCCTTAAAGCATCCCTAATCCTTGAAGCCCTTTCCTGGGCCTCCCTATTAGCCCTGCTCTCTGGCTGAGCAAACTCATCCTCCAGGCGTCGAACCTCGGAGGTCCATTCCTCACTGAATCTTTCACCCTTCCCTTCACAAATATTATGGAGGGTACAGCACGCGGATATAACAGCGGTGATGCTGCTTTCCACCAAATCTAGCTTCCCATAAAGACAGCGCCAGCGAGCTTTCAAACGGCCAAAAGCACACTCCACAGTCATTCTGCACCGGCTCAGCCTGTAGTTGAACTGGTCCTTGCTCCTGTCAAGCTTCCCTGTATACAGTTTCATGAGCCATGGCATTAAGGGGTAAGCGGGGTCTCCAAGGATCACAGTGGGCATTTCGACGTCCCCTACTGTGATCTTGCGGTCTGGGAAAAAAGTCCGGGCCCTCAGCCTCCTGAACAGGGCACTGTTCCTAAATATGCGTGCATCGTGCACCTTTCCAGGCCATCCTGAGTAAATGTCAGTGAAACGCCCACGGTGATCCAGAAGCGCTTGCAGAACCACAGAGAAATACCTCTTGCGATTAACGTACTCTGATGCCAGGTGGGGTGGTGACAGAATAGGAATATGCATCCCATCTATTGCCCCTCCACAGTTAGGGAACCCCATTTCTGCAAAGCCATCCACAATGTCCTGCACGTTCCCAAGAGTCACGGTTCTTCTTAGCAGGGTGCGATTAATGGCTGTGCAAACTTGCATCAGCACCATTCCAACGGTAGACTTTCCCACTCCAAACTGGTTCGCTACCGATCTGAAGCAGTCTGGAGTTGCCAGCTTCCAGATTGCAATAGCCACCTGCTTCTCCACTGGCAGGGCAGCTCTCAATCTTGTGTCCCTGCGCCGCAGGGTAGGGGCGAGCTCAGCACACAGTGCCATGAAAGTGGCTTTTCTCATCCGAAAGTTCTGCAGCCACTGCTCGTCATCCCAGGATTGCAGGACGATTTGATCCCACCACTGAGTGCTGGTTTCCCAAGCCCAAACGCGCCGGTCCACGGAGCTGAGCACGTCTGTTACTGCTACAAGCAATGTACTGTCTTCACAATGAGGCGATTCAATATCATCGTCTGACTCCTCACTCTCACTGTCACTGTCACTCTCACTCTCACTCTCACTCTCATTTTGCAGCTGAAGGAATAGCTCCACTGCCAAGCGCGATGTGCTGGCAACATTCATCAATAAGGTCGTCAGCTGCTCATGATCCATTTACAACAAAAATCGCAGAAAAAGCGCTGTACAATCACAATGCTGCCACACTGCTCGGAATGTGTACCAAAGCACCACGGGGCGTTGTAACAGGAAGCGGAAAGACAATCACACTTCCTTCCCCTTCCCACAAGCCACAGTGCCGAAATGGGACGAGGTGCTCTGTGGGATAGCTGCCCACAATGCACCACTCCCAACAGCGCTGCAAGTACTGTTAAATGTGGCCACACTGCAGCGCTGGTTGCTGTAAGTGTGGCCACTCTGCACCGCTGGCCCTATACAGCTGTTCTAACACAGCTGTAACTACCAGCGCTGCAAAAACGTAAGTGTAGACATACCCTGAGTGAGAAATTCAAATGGCGTTTTAGTGACATTGTTATTTTAAAACAAACAAAATAAAATCAATTTATCTTAAAACCTACAAAACATGTGTTGGTTTAGGTCCTTAAAACCTTACATAATACATACACACACACAAAAATTCCCTTTTTCCAACATTCATTGAGCTGCTTTACTGCATTTTTATTACAACTATACCCAGACTACATTTCCATAGCATACAATTGGAGACAGTCAAGTCAAATTCCAATGGAAAACCCTTATCTCTTTTAGCAATTCTGATTAAATCATCCAATATTTAAATAAATTAAATCAGATTGTCTCTCTGCATGCTACCTACAGCATCCCATTACAATTGATTATTTACAGACCATTCCTTTGGGAAGAGGGCCCATTTTCCTTTAGATTACATGTAAAGATGTTGTACTAGATCTGAAGGTTGCGTAGACCCAGAACACAATCTTAGCAATGTGTGACTCACCCCTGCAGCACCTTCTGCTGGTTGTCCAGCCTCTGGAACACCCTCTTCAGGCCAGTGTCCCACTGCCACTGGCCCCCATGTCCCTCCCAGGACCCAGTGCCCCTTGTGTTTGGGGTGCTGCCCCCCAGCAGTACCCCCCTCAGTCTCAGGGTCTCCCCTCCCCAGGGAACCTCCATCCTCTTAACCCACCTCACTTCAGTCATAGACTACTACCAGTCACCAATTAACCCCCACTCCCTGGGGCAGACTGTATAAGCCACTCATCACAGGCAAAGGGGTTTGGACCTGCTGCCTTTGGCTACCTATGGGCTGCCCCTGCAACCCAGTACCTAATAGGCCTTACCAGGCCTGCAGCCTGGGGCTTTCCTAGGCCGGAGCTCCCCA
This sequence comes from Gopherus evgoodei, assembly GCF_007399415.2. Taxonomy (NCBI): domain Eukaryota; kingdom Metazoa; phylum Chordata; order Testudines; family Testudinidae; genus Gopherus; species Gopherus evgoodei. The sequence goes on along the minus strand of NC_044342.1, from coordinate 18,242,913 downwards.
GCTCCCTCAGCCTTTCCTCAGCCCTGCTCCACTCCAGATACCTGGTTAACCTCCCTACAGCCAGGCCCTTCTCTCTCTGAACACAGAGGAAGACTGCTGAGTTCCTGGCTCCCAGCCTTTTCATACAGGTCAGCTGTGATCAGACTGGGGTGTGGCACAGCTGCAGTCACTTCCCCAATTAGCCCAGCTTTTAGAGCTGCAGCCCTCTCCAGGGCTGCTTTTACCCTCTTTCAGGAATGATTTCAAGCCTTTGGTCCTGAAGCCCGCCGTGGATATCAGCTGGCGACTCCTTCATGGGGCTGTGAGCACGGGCATGTATTTGGCGTGGTTTACCCCAGTCCCAGACACCTGCCCCTTCTGCAGCTTGAGGGAGACCCTGGCTCATGTTTACTTAGAGTGCACCAGGTTGCAGCTCCTATACCGGCTCCTCACCAATATCCTGTTAACGTTTCTGGCTGCACTTTTCTCCTCACCTCCTTCTTTATGCACTCCCTATCCATGGCCCCACACAGTCACAGGACCTCTTGGTCAACCTCCTCCTCACCCTGGCTAAAATGGTCATCTACACAACCAGGGAGAGGAGGTTGGCCAATGGAGACTTCTGTGACTGTGGGGCTTGTTTCCGATCCCTTGTCTGTTCACGTATCCAGGTGGAGTTCCTCTGGGCGGCGTCCACTGGCTCCCTTGATGCCTTCGAGGAGCAGTGGGCGCTGACCAGGGTTCTCTGCTCAGTGTCCCCTTCAGGCTCCCTTCTTATGACCCTTTGACCGCACTCCTGTCCCTGTTCTTTTATTAGTTGTCCCCCGAAATCAGTTGGGTTCTGAGGTCCTTAGATCCTCTCTATAGGCTGGGAGGGGATCCTTAGCAGTGGGCAGGCTTCTGTCTGCCCACTTCCCAGAAACTCAATAGGTGCAGCGTTCAAGCTAATTGGAAAGCAGGCTTTCAGAAGCAAAGCCGTATCTAGCTGACCATTTCTGCTAAACAGAATGGGAGGAGGAGACAGACAAGCAGGCAAGCGAGACTGAAAACCTTGGTGGTTGGAAAGCCTTGAATCTAGATGCCTCTGGCATTAAAAAAAAACTGAAAGTTAGAAAAATAATGATACAGTAGGGCTTATCATGACCTATGTGTTTTGTAGAACTTAGCTATAAAAAGTTTAGATAATAGTGTGCACTTTGGAGCAGTCCTTTGAAGCCATCTTGAGAGACTTTCCTGACACCTTTTCTGGCCAGTGGGTGAGCAACTGGCCACTACAAACCTGCTGTTAAGTACTCAATACCATTCCAGATGTTCTAAACCTATTGCTTATGTTTGTGTGTGTGTGTAAATCTAATGAACTGCAGTGTTAGACAAGAACATGCTTATTTGCATTTAATCCTTGATAAACAGAATTGCTCTGTTCCTATTGATTTATTCCTGACACTGGGGATTCTGAAAACCCTGGGTAACAAAGGCGTCTGGGGACAAAAACATAGCTGTGCTAGTGGCCAGTACCTGACCCCCTTGTATAATTTAACAGGATTTCACCCAGTGTGACTGTACTGAGTTGCACACATATTTATATTTACATGACTGGGTTTTATTATCAAAGCAAGAATTCTATTCTTGTAACACCACAACTGTTACCCTTCAACATTTCCACAACTCTCAACTATTTACTTCCCTCCAAATTCTGTAATATTAATTTCTGCAACCGCTACTTTTATCTCTTCACGCTCTTTCTTTAAATCACTCACTTCTGCATTCATTTCTTTAAAGTGGTGCATTTTGCCTGTAAGGACTTAACCACTAAATACAGTCCATGCAACACAGCTACCTTAGTCTGTGCTTTCTTTACCATGGGATTGTTGGAAAAGGCAGTATTAATATTATTTCCATGGTTGCCCATGGGTCTTTTGCTTTAAAATGTCAGTGGAATACAGCGACCTCTGTCAGGCTTTGTCAAAAATACTTTTCACATAAGTATCCAAAGTAACCTCCCTGAAAACTTCAGAAAAACAAGTGCGAGCGGCAGTAAGGGAGATGGGAAGCAACCAGTTAACCCTGTGAAGTCATTTTAAAGTACGGGCTAACAGCAGCAAATTTAGCAAACTGAAAAAAAGGACGAGAGAAAAATAATGAAAAAAAGGATATTATTAGCTCCGAGCAAAGAGTAGGGCTCCCCGGGTTAAAATAATTGGGAACCCTTACCTCTAGTTGTTATCCTGGCTCTTGGGGGAAAAGTGGGTATTTGTTACCTGCACCTGCAAACCTGCATTTGTTCTCCCAGTGTTGCTTTTGTTTGCATGCCAAATGAATTGCAGGCGTGACATTGCCTGCTGCAGTTGACTGTTCCTGGGCAACCCCATATATTAATCCATTAATTCTAGAAGTTAACCCACTCACTCACTGGTTTTCACTTTGAAATTCCTTTGTATTCCCTTCCCTGGGATTTAGGTTGCAGTTCCTGGTTCTTAAGGTGGTCTATTAAATTTGCTACCATAAATGATTCCTGCTATTCCCTTCAGGGAAGGCATGGGGAAGAGACTGACTATCTGGGATCTGTTCCCTCAGGATAATAACATGGATTGGCTCCCCCCTCTGATGTATTTACCTCCACACATCCACCTGCTGCAAAAACTGAGGTTTGAGACCCCCAAGACCATTACTTCCATGCTTACATTGATAGAGCTCATCCTATAAATCTGCTACGCTCCCCAGCAGTTCATGCCTCTCCTGACAAATTGCCTCACAGGACTCCTCTGTCCATACAGCATCGTGTGTCATTAGATTCACTACCTCTACTGCTAGTATGGATTTTTTCCATTAAAATCTGTTGTTGGTCCACTTCAAAGCCTTAATATGTTGGAGGAGATCAGCTTCCCTTTTTATCCAGAACACCATGCTGGGGCACAGACCTTGTAATACCATTCCTCTTTTCCAATATTCCTTTCTCTTGGGATCCCCAATAACACCCCCCACCATCTCCTTTTCAATCTCTTCTCAGGTTGACCCCCCTTACCTGGTATGGGCCCTGATTCCTCTGTATCAATTTATTTAAAAAAGCTGTTACCTCAGGTTACCAGAGCCCACCGTATCACTGTCAAGCAGCTTTGTGGACTATTATTGAGGGCGACTTATCTGGCTGTTACTCACCTGCCGAGCATGATGCATCTGAGTCATGGCAACGCAATATTGGGGCTTGTCCTTTGCCTTCCCTTGGTTCTTGTCACACAGACAGAAAGCAGAAGACCAGAAGTGCAGGCAATGTGATGTTTATTGGGGTTAATCAAACAAACTTATCCATAGCTCTACACACCAGTAGCGCCTTTTCCCTGCTCCCCCCTTCTCTTTCTCAGCAGACATAATTATACCTTTACTGCATGCCCTTGGCAGCACCCCTTACAATTATTAGTCATGTTCCATTTTAGAGGGTCTTGAGTCTTGGGGCTTTGATTCCACCTCTTTGTACCCCATGGGAGGGAGAGGAAGGGAGGTTGTGTTCTGGTCAGGCTTTTCTTTAGCTTTTAATGTTTCTTATGTCTCTCTCCCATCCCCCCCTTGTCCCTCCTAACTGGTTTCTTGACTTTGGCTAGAGGGAGGAGTCAGGCAGCCTTCAAGTGTATGCTTGTATATTACACTCCCCACCATACCCAGCAACAACTCTCTTCCTTATCTTTTCTCACTGTGCTATAAAACCTGTCTGGTTGTGAGCAGATCCAATACACAGTGTCTTTGTTCTCACATATTAGTAAGAATATCAAAGTATCACAGGTCAAACAAGCAAACAAAGCCCAAAATTCTATCTAAGGCAAATATACAGGCCTGAATATTATGTTATCACAACTAGCATGGACCGCCCACATAATTTTTATCCCAGTGCTTAGGGTAGTTAACTAGGATATGGCAGATCCCCACTTCAAGTGTATGATGAGGAAAAATATTTGAACAAATCCCATACGTGTGCCCTGACCACTGGAATATGGGATCACTCTCTCAATTTCTCCTGTTGAAGATCCTTTGTGAGTCTAACTCCAGCACCCGTTGGTTCCCATGTAGTTATGCTATTTTACGCATGCATTCTGGAGATCTGGCCAATTTACTTTACTGGATCTACGCTGATTAAATTAGTGGAAGATTTGGCTCAAAATGTCTGTCAGATATCTTAGCCGAGAATGTCTCAAATACCAGTTACCCAGAAATCTATGGTCTCTGATTTTTTTTTAAAAAGGTAAGAACATCAACACTGGTTGAGAAACCTGAATCTCCCTAATATATTCCTTACAGCTGTTTTCACCTCCTTGTTTTTCAGGCTGTAGATGATGGGGTTTAACATGGGGGTCAAAATGCTGTACTGGACAGAGAACATTTCATCCAGAAGCACCGAGGAGACTGATCTGGGTTTTGTGTACTGGAAAAAAGCTGTCAGATACAACAAACTAACCACAATCAGGTGGGAGCTGCAGGTGGAGAAGGCTTTCCGCCTGCCCTCCGCAGAGCGTATCCTCAAGATGGTGGAGATGACGTGAATATAGGAGATGAGGGTAAAAAGAAAGGAGCTTGATCCCAGTATCACAACAGAAGTAAGAAGCACCATCTGATTGGTGAGAATGTCAGTACAGGAGAGTTGTAACAGAGGAGGGAGCTCACAGCAAAAATGGCTGATTTGATTGGGTCCACAAAAGTGCAACTTGAGGGCAAAAACAGTGTTAATTAAGGCATAAAAGAAGCCCGTGATCCATGCACCACTCACGAGCTGAACCCAGATCTCTTTGTTGATTGCATCAACGTAATGCAATGGGTCACAGATGGCAGCATAGCGGTCATAAGCCATGGCTGAGAGAATGAAAACTTCTGTACCAGCTGAGAGGAAAAAGAAGAACATCTGGGCAATGCAGCCATCAACTGAAATAGTTTTTTGCTTTGCCCGGAAGTTCATCAGCATATTAGGCACCATGACTGAGGAATAGCAGATATCAACAAAGGATAAATGAAAGAAGAAGAAGTGCATGAGGGTGTGTAGGTGAGAATCAGCCTTTATGACCAGCATGATCATCACATTCCCCACCAGGGTGACTAGGTAAATAACTAAAAACAGCAGGAAGAGGAAAATCTGCATGTGTGGGTCACTGGAAAGTCCCAGGAGGATAAATTTTCTCACTGTGGTTTGATTTTCCATTGATATTTTTTTTCAGGAAAACTGTGACCTGGGAAATGAGGGGAAAAAACCCAAATGAAATTAACATTTATAACCAAGGTAAATTGAAACAGCATGTGGAGATAATCTGATCAGCAGCATGGAAGTAAAAAGAATCCTATTCTAGCCTGTAAAATATGTGTTTTACATCATTTAAATAGAGAGAGATAGAGGCTGAATGGAATTTGTATATTTTAAATAGACAAAAGGGGCTGGATATATGAAAGGACTTAAGCATCTAACTGCCCTTTTAGATGCTTAAAACCCAGAATCAGGCCCCACTGGTATCCACAAATACCCAGGCTGACGTGGGGCTCCTCAGTCTCTTCTCTTCAAGCTGTTCCACTCTGGCTAAAGAATTAGAGAGAAAGTGCAATGGGCATGCTGGATACTGGGGTTTCCACATCCAGGGTGAGTGCTCTAGCCATGAGGCTACAGAGTCATTAATTTTCTCGCTCACTCTCTATGTTGTCCGCTCCCTCTGGCCTAATATCGCTTTATCTGCCCCAGTGATGTCAATGCAGCCACAGCAAATTTGCACCAGCAGGGGATCATAGACACCAAAAGAACTATGTATGATTTACACCAACTGGGGATCTGGTCAATTTCCATTTTGTCTTTTATTTATGTCTACTGTTTTCAACTACTTTGCTGAAAATGCAATTTAATATCTTTAGTGTCTTATTGGATTCATCCCTATTAAAATCACTAATATTTTTGAAGAAAAAATGAATGTGCCTAGCAAACATTCTCTAGTCACAGTGACATAATTTTAAAAAGAGCAAGATAGAAAATTAATGGGATTTTTTCCCCTAAATTACTTAAGCTCTTTTGAAAACTGACTTTAATTCATTGTTCTGCACAACTGAATGTCAGGCTGTACATACAGAACAGAATCTTTTCTGCCCTCATGTAAGTAAGTGGCTATCTGACATCAGTTTTTAATAGAAATTGGAATGAAGCCAATATCCTCTCCAATGTCCAATCTTTGACCCCATATGACCCTAGAGAGAAACTAAACCTTTACTCCATTATCAAGAAGAGATATATTAAGAGAGAAATACCTAAGAAAAGAAATAGACCTTGTAATTGAATGTAAATGTTAACACAGGCAGACTCTGTGCAGAGGGAAATTTCACAGTGGAGAGAGGTAAATAGCTGGGTTTCTTGAGGATCAGTACTGCTACCAGTGCTGTTTAACATACTTATAAATGATCTGGGAAAATGGGTAAATAGCTATGTTTGTAGATGATACAAAATTACTCAAGATAATTAAATACAAAGGAGACTACAAAGAATTACCAAGAAATCTAAAGAAACTGAATGACTGGGCAAGAAAAAGGCAGATGAAATTAAATGTTCATAAAGTGAAAATAAATCACATTGGAAAACATAATCCCAATTATACATGCATAACAATGATGTTTTAATTAGCTGTTACAGGAAAGAGATCTTGGAGTCATTGTGGATAGTTCTTAAAACACATCTGCTCAATATACAACAGCAGTCAAAAAAGCTAATAGAATATTAGGAACCATTAAGAAAGGAAGAGAGAATAAGACAGAAAATATCATAATGCCATTAAATGAATCCATGGTATGTCTACATCATGAATATTACATGCAGTTCTGGTTGGCCCATCTCAAAAAATTATGTTAGAATTGGAAAAAGTACAGAGAAGGGCAACAACAATGATTAACGATATGGAACAGCTGCTGTATGAGGAGAGAATTAAAAGATTGAGACTGTGTGGCCTCTGTTTCCCAGAAACTAGGGAGGATCAACAGGGGATGGATCACTTGATGATTACTTGTTCTGTTCATTCCCTCTGGGACACCTGGCACTGGCCAGTGTCAGAAGACAGGATACTAGGTTAGATGGACCCTTGGGGCTGACCAGTAGAGCCAGTCCTATGTTCTCATGAAAAGAGATGATGAATAGGAATGTGATAGAGGCCTATACAATCATGAAATGTGTGGAGAAAGTGAATAAGGAAGTGTTATCTATCCCTTCACATAACATACAAACAACGGGTCACCTGTTGAAATTAATAGGCATCAACTTTTCATAGAATCATAGAACATTAGGGTTGGAAGAGACCTCAGGAGGTCATCGAGTCCAATCCCCTGCTCAAAGCAGGACCAATACCCACTAAATCATTCCAGCCAAGACTTTGTCAAGCTGGACCTTAAAAACCTCTAAGGATGGAGATTCCACCACCATTCCAGTGCTTCACCACCCTCCCACTGAAATAGTGTTTACTAATATCCAACCTAGACCCCCCCCACTGCAACTTGAGACCATTTCTCTTTGTTCTGTCATCAGCCATCACTGAGAACATCCAAGTTCCATCCTCTTTGGAAGCCCTCTTCAGGTAAGGCTGCTATCAAATCCCTCCTCATTCTTCTCTTCTGCAGACTAAATAATCCCAGTTCCCTCAGCCACTCTTCATAAGTCATGTGCCCCAGACACCTAATATTTTCATTGCCCTCTGCTGGACTCTCTCCAATTTGTTCACATCTCTTCTGAAGTGGGGGGACCAAAACTGGAAGCAATACTCCAGGTGTGCCCTCACCGATGCCGAATATAGGGGAATAATCACTTCCCTCGATCAGCTGGCAATGTTCCTACTAATGCAGCCCAATATGCCATTAGCCTTCTTGGCAACAAAGGCACACTGCTGACTCATATCCAGCTTCTTGTCCACTGTAACCCCCAGGTCCTTTTCTGCAGAATTGCTGCTTAGCCAGTCGGTCCCCAGCTTGTTCATGGGATTCTTCCATCCTAAGTGCAGAACTCTGCACTTGTCCTTGTTGAACCTCATCAGATTTCTTTTGGCCCAATCCTCCAATTTTTCAAGGTCACTCTGGACCCTATCTCTACCCTCCAGCGTATCTACCTCTCCACCAAGCTTAGTGTTATCTGCAAACTTGCTGAGGATGCAATTAAATCCATCATCCAGATCATTGAGAAAGATGTTGAAGAAATATAAGGAAGTACTTCACACACAACACACAGTCAAGCTGTGGAACTCATTGCCAGAGGATATTGTAAAGGCCAAAATTATAACCAGATTCAGAACAGAATTGAGTTCATAGAGGATAAATCTATCAATGACTACTGGACGCTGGAACTGGACAGCAGGGGATGGATCACTTGATAAATTGCTCTGTTCTGTTCACTCCTTCTGAAACATTTGACACTGGCCAACATTGGAAGGCAGGATAGTGGGTTAGATGGACCATTTATTGGACCTGGTATGACCATTCTTAATATAGTTAAGAGGCTTCTCCAGAGAATGCCATACCCCTAATCTCTGCATGCCCATAAAACACACACTCACAGAAAAAAGAAACACTAGGTAACACTAACCAAATTATATCAATTTGTCATAGACTTTAGACTTTAAGGTTAGAAGGGACAATTATGATAATCTAGTCTGACCTCCTGCACAACGCATGCCACAGAATCTCACCCACCCACTCCTGTAATAAACCCCTAACCTATGTCTGAGCTATTTAAGTCCTCAAATCATAATTTGAAGACTTCAAGGTGCAGATAATCCTCCAGCAAGTGACCCATGCCCCACGCTGCAGAGGAAGGCGAAAACCCCCTAGGGCCTCTGCCAATCTGCCCTGGAGGAAAATTCCTTCCCAACCCCAAATATGGCGATCAGTTAAACCCTGAGCATGTGGGCAAGACTCACCAGCCAGACATCTAGGAAAGAATTCTCTGTAGTAACTCAGATCCCACCCCATCTAACATGCTATTGGGCATATTTACCGCTAATTGTCAAAGATCAATTAATTGCCAAAATTAGGCTCTCCCATTATACCATCCCCTCCATAAGCTTATCAAGCTTAGTCTTGAAGCCAGATATGTCTTTTGTCCCCACTACTCCCCTTGGAAGGCTGTTCCAGAACTTCACTTCTCTGATGGTTAGAAACCTTTGTCTAATTTCAAGTCTAAACTTCCTGATGACCAGTTTATATCTATTAGTTCTTGTGTCCATATTAGTACCGAGCTTAAATAATTCCTCTCCCTTCCTGGTATTTATCCCTCTGATATATTTATAGAGAGCTAAATAAGCCAAGCTCTTGGAGTCTCCTTTCATAAGACTGGTTTTCCATTTTTCAGATCATCCTAGTAGCCCTTCTCTGTACCTGTTCCAGTTTGAATTCATCCTTCTTAAACATGAGAGACCAGAACTGTCTCAGTGGTATCTCGGAAAGAGAGAGAGACAGAGTGAGAGTGATGCGTGATTGAAGTAATAGCCGAGTTCTCAACCACAGCCCTGGGTGGCAACTTACTCTGTGTGAACATGCAGTGTTGTTGTAGCTGTCTCGGCCCTAGGAGATTCAATACTCCAAATGAGTGAGACCAACTTTTCTGGGTGAGAGGTAATAACTCTGTGTGGCTCAAAAACTTATTCTCTCATCAACGGAAGCTGGTCCAATAAAGAATATTACCTCACCCAGCTTGTCTCTGTGTGAGCAGACTGCTACATGTGGGCAGAACTTAATGGGACTCAGTAGAGAGACCCACCCCTGGATACGGGGGAACAGAATCTGGTCCTTTGGCATGGAAAGGATAAAAAAGGATAAAAAGGAATAAAAATATGAATCAACTCACCTGTTTTTTAAATGTGGATCATAAAAATGATGAGATCACTCTGACCTGTGCTTTCATCTTTCTGTTGTCTTAGTCTATTTATCTCTCTACTTCCTGATGTGTCTGTCTGCCTCTGCAAGACAGCATCTTAGGATATCAACTTTTCTTTATTCCAAACACTTAAATCTGACAAGGGAGGTAGGGTTATCCCTGTGAGTGAAGTAAAGAGCTTTTCCTCATCTAACTCCTAGACTAAGAGCTGATTCTTGAGAGCTGTTTAAATGCTGTCCAATTCCCTCAGGACAAGATCACTGAAGTTCACTCTCTGTAACAAGCTACAAGTAACACGGTGCTGGGTCAGTCCTTTAGCAGCAGTTTACCATGTGTAAGAATGAGAGGACAGAAGCTTGGATTGCCAAAGGAGCCTAATGGATTTAGGTATCCAATCTCAGTGACAGTCAATAAAAAAGACACATATTTAGACTTGAATTTTTAAAGCATCCTAGTAGCTAGGCACCCACCAGAAAATCATTTCATCTCCCAAATACTTCTTTAAAGATGCTAACCATAATGTGAAGGGAACAACTAGACTGCAGGAGGTGGCAGGAAAAAAGTAGGTGGTGAGACAAAGGTGGAGTTATATTGTGCAGAACTTGGCAAAACTTTTCAGATAAATACTTTTTTTGAAAAAAAAAAGCAGTTTTGGTTGATCCCATATTATTTGCAAATTTGATGCCCATTCACCAAATATCTGCAAGCAGGGGGTGGGAGGGAGTCTAAATTGACAACCCTAGCACCCACACCCAATACATTTAACCTATCGGCTGGGCTACTTGGATGTTGGAGAAACTCATTAACTTCCCACCTCTGCTTTCTGTGGAGCAGAGATATGTAGATAGGTCTCCCATCTCTCAGGAAATTGCTTTAATCTTTGGGCTATAAGGTAATTTAGGGCATCACTTTCTAAGGCTTTCCTGTTGAAGATGTTGATATCGTATAAATCAGCAGCACATCAGCAGCAGGAGAGACATATCACTATAATGAAAGTGGTGGTCAATGGGGAGACATTCTTGGGATGGCAAGATCCTGGGACAGAGAGAACTGTTGTCAGACCCCGAGTGGTGCAGCCTCACCAGATGATGAGGGGCTATGTGACCTTGGTATCGGTGCCAGGGATGAAGCCCCTCGCCCTGCCTATGGCCCGGATCCCTGTGCAGACACAGGAGGGGTCAGGCTGGCTGGTAGTTGGGGTTCTCCAAGATATCGACTGTGAGGTCCTTTTGGGACAGGATCCAGGCCCTGCTCCAGTACCAGCCAGGATTGTGAATTTGAATCCAGGGAATCAACTGGCTGAGACTGAAGTGGTCAGTGAAATGCTAAGCTCAGGATACCTGCATCTCTGTAACCAGAGCCCTGGAGCTGAGTGGGACAGATAGATGCTCCCCGTCTTCCTGAAAATGGGGGAGGTGGCTCACGCTGGCTCTGATGCTGTGAACCAAGCAAAGGGCTCTTTGCCTGCCTTCACTGGGACAGCAGGGGCAAAGCTGAGCCCAGGAGGATTGGAGACCCCAGCTGAGTGTGGGGAAGCACAGCCAGGGTGGGACAACTGCCAACCAGGGCTGCTTTGTCCAGAGGTGCAAATGGCCCAGGACAAGGGTAAAGCAGCCTTGACACCTGCCTGTCCTAGATGAGCCTTTTCAGAAGGTGGCCCTGGACGGGGTGAGGGACAGATGTAAGGGGAAGTCCTCTCCTGGTGGAGAATCAGTGGTGGAGTATGTACTGACTTTCCAGGAAAGCTCGCTGAGCTCATGGGTCTGGTCAGAGAGAACCTAGCCAGGGCCCAAGGGAGACAGAAGATCTGGTACGACCGCTCAGCCTATGACACCGGGGACCAGGTGAGAGGTCTCATCCTGGTGAGGAAGCATAATCTACAAGCTGCCTGGGACGGGCCCTTCAAGGTCATCAAACAGCTGAATGAGGAGAATGATGTGATGGAACAGTTCAACCAGGCTCACAGCCTCCGAGGGGACCAGGTCAACATGATGAAGCCATACTGTGACAGGGAGAGACTGGTACTGGCTGTGTGTGGCCAGTGGGATAAGGGGGAAGATCTCCTGGTGGGTCTCTACCCTGAGACCAGAGCCAGCCCCTCGCTGGAATCAGCTCCCCTCTCTGACCAGTTAACCCCTTCCCAGCAGGCAGAGATCAGAGAGATGCTGCATTCATACCAACAGATGTTTTCCAACCAGCCTGGGCTCACTAACTGAGCTGTCCATTGGGTGGAGACAGGAACCGGCCCTCCCATCAAGTGTTCCCCATTCAGAGTAACAGGGAACACAGCACAGGCCCTGGAGGGAGAGGTCAGAGACATACTTGCTTTAGGGGTGATCCAGCCATCCACCAGCCCCGGGGTCCTCTCCCATGGTGCTGGTTCCCAGGAAAGATGCGTCGATCCAGTTCTGTGTGCTGTATCAGAAGCTCAATGCCAGCACCATGTTTGGTGCCTGCCCATACCAAGGACCGATGAGATCCTGGGATTTCACCAAAGGCCACTGGCAGGTGCCTTTGCATCCAGATGCCAGGTTGAAACCTGCTTTTGTCACCTCTGTGGGGCTGTACACATTCCTAGTCCTACCTTTCAGCCTCAAGGAGACGCTGGTCACCTGCCAGCGCCAGGGGGATCAGTTACTGAGGGGGAAGGAGAATTTACCCTAACATACATTGATGATATTTGTGTCATTAGCTAGACCTGGGAGGACCGTGTGTCCCAGGTGAAGAGGGGCTGAGTCACCTTCAAGATGCAGGGCTGACTGTAAAAGCTGGGAGGTGCCAGGTGGGGATGGCAGAGGTTGTACCTGGGCCACAAGGTGGGAAGCAGCTGCCTAAAGCCAGAGCCAGCCAAGGTGGGGGCGATGAGAGACCGGCCTGCCCTCAGACTAAGAAACAGGCCCAGGCCTTTATTGGGATGGCGGGGCACTACTGGAGGTTTGTGCCCCACTTTAGCTCTGTGTCAGCTCCCATCGCTGAGCTATGCAGGAAGGGGAAGCCAGACAAGCTCGTGTGGACTGGGCAGTGCCAGAGGGCTCTCTGCACGCTGAAGGAGGATCTGGTCAAGGGCTTGATGCAGGGAAACCCAGACTTTGACAAGACCTTTGTGGTGTTCACTGATGCCCCACACACAGGGCTTGGCACGGTGCCGAGGTAGGCCAATGCAAAGGGGGAGAAACACCACATCATGTATCTAAGCAGGAAGCTGCTGCCCTGGGAGCAGGGCTATGCAGCCATAGAGAAGGAACGTCTGGCCATGGAGTCGGCTCTTAAAAAGCTGTGGCCAGATCTATTTGGGCGGCGCTTCACTGTGTATCTGGACCACTCGCCCTACTCTTGCTGCACCAGATGAGAGGGGCTAATGCTGAGCTCCTGAGGTGGAGTCTGTCCTTCTAGGATTATGAGATGGAAGTGGTCCACGTTAAGTGAAGTGCAAATGTTATAGCTGATACTTTGTCCTGGAGAGGGGGGCTTGAACTTGCCCAGGTCACTGGCTAAAATGACCCCACTCAGTTCGGTCTCAAAGAGGGGAGAGATATGACAAAGTAGGGATTTTACCTTGTTATGTTGTATGTAAGCCTATGCGAGTCTCTCTGTTTTGCATGAATGCTGTGTGTGCCTCAGCTTCCCTGTGTATTGCACCAATGTCTAGGTGGTGGGAATAAGGGGGTGTGGCTTTTGTGGAGGCTGCTCCAGCTGCCTGCATGGATGCTATGACCCTTTGTAACCTGAAACCCAGGAGGAGGATGCAACCAGGTGACTCTTGGCCTGGGAAGTGAGACAAAGGCTGGAGGAGAAGCAATGGGCAGGCAGGGGCCAGGCATCTGGAAGCGAGTCAGTCTCAGCTGGCTTGGGGCTCAGGGGAGGACCAGAGCCCTGGCTCTGGGCTCTCTTTCCCCCAAGATGGACTTGGCTTAAAGTCACTGATTTCTGTCCTAACAAGTTGTGTTCTGCGCTGTGTTTCTTTCGACTAATAAGTCTCCTGTTTTACTGGCTGGCTGAGAGTCATGTCTGACTATGGAGTTGGGGTGATGGGTAATACACCAGTAGCTGATGTAGCTCCAGTTGTTTCTTTCAGGTGCTGTCTTCCAGATAACCTACTGAATGAACAGTAAACGATTTCTGAAATATTGCTGTGTCAGGATTTAGTATAGGTCCCCAGAGCCTGAAGATTATTTTGAATAACATGTGCCTCAGTTAGGATGCAATGTCAAACGATCCAAACTGTGACCGGTACTAACAAGGAATTTGTTACCTCTTTTGTAGTTACTGTATAACTTAATGATTTCTTTACCAATTTGTTTTTTCCTTGCCTGCATTTTGTTTGCTGTCATTAATTTGTTGATTTTTACCTGAGTGTTGGTTAAAAAGTTGAGCAAGTTCATGCACATTGTAAATGTTGTACAGCAAGACAGGCAGGGCTGGCACAACACATTAGGCGACCTAAGAAGTCGTCTAGGGTGCTGACATTTTGGGGGACGGTGACCGAACATCCAGCCACCGCGGTCATCGACAGTATTTTGGGGGCGGGACCTTCTGCTGCCTCTTTTGGGGGCGCCTTTTTGGGGGCAGGACCTTCCGCCGCCTAGGGCATCAAAAAGGCTGCCGCCGCCCCTGAACACAGGACTTACATGATGTCACGGGTTGGGCCCCATGGGATGTCACTTGCGGTGCTGCGACACCACTGAGCCAGACTCTTCTGCCAGCCTGGGCCCCCTTTTTCCTGGACTTGCTGGTTGGTCTAGGCTCTCCAGCCTTTTCCAGCCAAGCACATGGGCAGGGCCATGCCCAGCTGCACAAAGAGACTGAGATCCACTCTGGGAATGCTCATCTTAAGGGGCTTGCCACAGCACCCAGATGTTTACCCCTCCTTGGAGTACAAACCCCAACTTATATGACATTTGCCTCTTCCCTCAATGCAGAAGAGAGTATGCAGTTTTTTGTCCCCCCCCAGTTAGAAATCACATAAACTGGGTTATATTATAAACCATAAATTTATTAATTATAACAGGTATATTTTAAGTAGTTAAAGAGGTAGCAGACATAACAAGGCAGATGACTAAGAAAATAAAACAGAACACGCAAACTAAGCTTCATACACTAAAGAAACTGGTTACATGTGAGTTCTCACCCTAAATGTGATTCTAATAATCTTCTTCATAGGCCAGACACCTTTCCAGCCTGGGCCAAGTTCTTTCCCCCAGTTCAGTCTCAGTTGTTTCTAGCAGTCATCTTTGATGGGGTAGCAGGGAAGAACTGAGGGCCTGGATTACGTCACTCCCCACCCTTTACTAGGATTTGCGTAAGGCAGAAGTCCTTTGTTTCCTAGTTGACCCTCCCACTCTAGCTTCTCCTGGAAAAGTACAGAATTCAAGATGGATTCCAGTATAAGGTGACATAGTCACATGCCTCTGCAAGGCCCCTTTTGCCATTCTTCACAGGTTGACTTACACATCCACAGGAAGACTAAGCTCTTTTAGAATTCACTGTCAGTGCTGATGGTCCATCAGCACTGTCCTGCTTTTCCATTGTTGTACCTGAAGCGTTAGCAGGGGCATCACCCAAAGTAACATAGTTGAAATATAGATACATAGTCAATATTCCTAATTTCAGCTATAGAAATGATACATGCATACAAATAGGATAATCACATTCAGTAAATCATAACTTTTCCAATGATACCTCACAAGCGTTATATTGCATAAAGCACATCTTAGTTATGTCATATTCCTAACACGAGCATATTTTTATAAAGAATATGGAGTATAGTGTCACACATGACATACAGGACAAACTTATAATTAAAAACAAATGGCTCCAGAATTCAATTTATAACTATACAAAATAAAAAGAACCAGGAGTACTTGTGGCATCTTAGAGGCAACAAATTTATTTCAGCATGAGCTTTCGTGAGCTACAGCTCACTTCTTCGGATGCATAGAATGGAGCACACAGACAGGAGATATTTATACATACAGAGAACATGGAAAGGTGGAAGTATGCATACCAACAGGAAGAGTCTAATCAATTGAGATGAGCTATCATCAGCAGGAGAAAAAAAACTTTTGAAGTGATAATTAAGATGACCCATCGAAGGTGTGAGGAGAACTTAACATAGGGAAATAGATTCAATTAGTGTAATTACCCAACCATTAGACTAATGTAATGACCCAATCATTGATTAGACTCTTCCTGTTGGTATGCATACTTCCACCTTTTCATGTTCTCTGTATGTATAAATATCTCCTGTCTGTGTGTTCCATTCTATGCATCCGAAGAAGTGAGCTGTAGCTCACGAAAGCTCATGCTGAAATAAATTTGTTAGTCTCTAAGGTGCCACAAGTACTCCTGTTCTTTTTGCGTATACAGACTAACACGGCTGCTACTCTGAAACCTATACAAAATAAGGAAAACAAAAATAATAATTAAAAAAGGGTTAAGCATTTAAATAAGCAAGTTATTACCTTGTTATTTAAAACTTTTAATAAAAATGGATAACATTTATATTATTATTTCCCAAAATTGTTGTATTAATGCAGTAACTTAAGGCATTTTCCATTACTTTAATTAACTATATTTTAAAACTCTATGTGGTAATAAGGAAGGCCATGTTTCAAATATTAGTCAGTGGTTAGGATTAGAAGCAGAGTCTGCATTTCTGTTACTCAGCAACGATATCTTTAAGAAAGTTAGGAGTAATTTCAGCTGCTGCATTCCTGAAGGGTTAAAATTATTAATTTACTGGATTTATTTAAAGTAAACTTTTTCCTTGTTTTTTCTGTGTTTGATTGTTGTTTTGTTCTATTTTCAATTGCTATATCTTTTGGAGGTTTCTATAAAAACTATAACTTTTAACTTTTAAAACGGAGTGAGTGGAAGTGAGGAGAGGTGGGGCGGGATGGGGGGGGGGAGGTGAAGAGCAACCTAGGAAGGTAGCAAGACCTGAGCCAAAAGAGATTAACTCTAGCAAACTGTGAAAGGATATACAGGAAAACTTTATTGGTATGTAAAAGTATTTGAGAAAGAAAGTTATATTTTTAGCCATGAACAAGGAGTGTTGCTCTGTATGTTAGAGAAGTTGGGACGATCATCTGAGCCTTGATTTCCTTAAGTGTCTTCACTAGCCTGGCATAGTCTCCCTTGATACGTTCCAGCAAGAATCTAGCCGTATCATTTGTTCCCACATGAAGGACAATTACTGGATTCTTTCCCACTTCCGTTAGGATCCTCTTCAGCCTCAGGTCCACATCCCATATCTTAGCACCCAGCAGACAGCACACCCATCTGTCCTCTGGATCAGCTCTGGTTACAGGCCTGTCTATTCTTCTCAGTAAGGAGTCTCCAATCACGTAGACCTGCCTTTTTCTGGTGATGGTGCGATTCTCCAGTCTATCCCCTGTTCCCTCTGGCTGCAAGTTGTCTCAATTCCTATTCACCCTTGCAATCCTCTGCAACACATCCCGTATCCTCCTGGTGGCTCATATTTCGTGTTGCTATCTCCATTGACTCTTCCCCTCTTCTTATAGGACTAGCTGCTCTTCTCTTCTTCCTTGCCCTCACACCTTCCGTGACCAACTGCTGTGCCCCTTCTTCATTTTCCAACTCAGCAAACCTGTTCCTCTCCTCAGAATTCTTTGGTCCTGCTTCCATCTGCAAGTCTGAGCTTTTTTCATTCAGACTCCTCATATCTTTGTTCCATCATCCGCTCGAACCCCCTTCTAAACTCAATCAGAGTTTACACTTGCATCTCCAATCCTCGGATCTTTTCTTCCATCAGCTCTATCAGGTGGCACTTCATGCAGATGAAACTCTTATCAGATACCCCTTCCAGGATCATGTACATACAGCAGCTTCCACATCCAGTGATCTTCATTGTGTCTTCCACTGCTTGGGTCCCTACCACTTCTGCCTCTGTATCTGTCATAGCTGTCTCACTTAAATCCTGTAAATCTGGGAAAACCAAACCAAAACACTACCACCCACCGCAAAACAAACCCCCAACAAGCACCAAAACACTGCTAGAACACTTCACACTCCCTTCACTAACCTGTCTATTCCTCTGCCTGCCTCTTTTCGTCTTCCCCCAAACTCCTCCAACAGAACTCCCACTCAAACTCCCCTGTTTACAGCTCTGTTTGCTGGCTTCTGTGCCACTGCTGTTGTCTATGCTGCTGCCTGCCTGCCTGGCTACTTTTGTAGGACCCACTTCAAGTGCCTGACAAGGAGAAAGGATTTAAACAGGGATCTTTCTCTACCCAGATGGGTGCCCTAACCAACTGGCATATGGGATATCCTAATCCGGGTCTCGCTCATATTCTCCTGTTCAAGGCTCAGTCCCATTGAGTATATAGCACTATGTGGGGAGTAAACCCTTTGACTTCACAGATTATTATTGAATCCCCCCATAGATTTTAATAGGGTAGAATCCAATAAGATACTACAGATATTAAATAAGTTTTCTACAAATTAGGCCCAAAACAAAGAGAACAGAAATTAATAGTTGAAGAGATTCTTTTTATAGAATTGGCTAGATGCCTGGCAGGTATAAATTGTCCATAGCTCCCCTGAAGACAGTGAGCCATGTTAAAGAAAGATACAGAGAGATGAAAGAGTAACATGTGCAAATGACTCCACATCTTGGTGGTCTGAGCACTCAATCCAAGTGCAAGTGACCCAGGCTCCAGTCCCCCAGTTTCTAGTGACTGTTGTATAATTAGGGCCCTGGCCTGCTGGCTTCCAAGGAGCCACACCAATTTAGCCCAGCTGAGGTTTTGTCCCATCATGTCGCTCAGTTACCTGAGCTGAGAATGTTTCAAACACAACTCATCCTTAATTCTGTGCTCTCTGATTTAAAAATAAATAAATAAAATAAGATCATCAACACTACCTGAGAAAGTCAATGTCCCCAACATTCTCCCCAGTGCCCTTTTCACATCCTTTTTTCAGGCTGTAGAGATGGGGTTTAACAGGGGGGTCAAGATGGTGTACTGGACAGAGAACATTTCATCCAGGGCCCCAGAAGAACTGAGCTGGGTTTGTGTGACTGGAAAAAACCTTCAGATACCATAACAACCACAATAAGGTGAGAGCTACAGTGAGAAGACTTTATGCCTGCCCTCTGCAGAGTGTATCCTCATGATTGTGGAGATGATGTGAATGTAGGAGACCAGGGTGAGGAGGAAGGAGCTTGATCCAAATATCACAATAGAAGGAGAAGCACCACTTGATTGTGAAGGTTTCAGCACAGGACACAATTTAATAATGAGGGAGCTCGCAGCTGAAGTGGCTGATTTGATTGGGGTCCACAAAAAATACAAATTGATGAGAAGACTGTGTTAAGAAGGGCATGAGAGAAGCCTATTGCCCATGCACCACTCACCAGCTGAAAACAAATCCTTTTGTTCATTTTCTTCACATAATGCAATGGGTCACAGATGGCAGTGTAGCGGTCATATGCCATGGCTGAGAGAACGAAAACTTCAGCACAGGCTGTGAAGAGGATGAAGAACATTTGGGCAATGCAGCCACTGACCGAAATAGTTTTGTGCTCTGCTAGGAAGTTCATCAGCATTTTAGGCACCGTGACTGAGGAATAGCAGGTATCAACAAAGGATAAATGGAAGAGGAAGAAATACATGGGGGTGTGAAGGTGAAAATCAGCTCTTATCAGCACCATGATCACTACATTCCCAACCAGGGTGATTAGGTAAATAACTAAAAACACCAGGAAGAGGAAAATCTGTATCTGTGGTTCACTGGAAAGTCCGAGGAGAATAAATTCGGTCACTGTGGTTTGATTTTCCATTGATATTAATTCAGGAAAACTGTGACCTGTAAGACAAGAAAATGAAATTAACTGATATTTTAAAGTGAATGAAATTGATTGTGGAGACCATGTGTTCAGAGGTATGAATTAAAAGAGAACGGTATTCTAGCCTGTAATTTTTTTTAATAGACAAAATTTATAGAAAGAGATAGCAATGAGATGTTTGAATTTTGTATGTTTTATGGTGACAAAATGGGCCAGATACAGACAATGATTTAGACCACTAACTACCACTTTAAGTACCTAAATCCCAGAATCTGGCCCCACAATTATTCACACAATCCCCACCCAGATGGGATTATGGGACAGTTTGATGCTAGTCTTGCTTAGTCTCTCCTGTTGACTCTGTTCCACTGTGGTGCAAAAATTAAAGAGGCATTGGAGAAAGGGGACTGGACACTGCATCTGGGGTGAGGTCCCCAACCACCAGGCTATAACGTCATCCACTCTCTTGCTGTTTCTTTCTGGTCTAATAATGTTTTAATCTGTCCCCCTAACATATATAGAGATACAGTTGTTTTCCCTCCAGCTGGGGATCTGGCCTCTTTACTCTAATGGAACTATAGCTGAGTCACACCCACTGGTGTGGCCAATTCTATAAGAAGTACATCTTTCTGTGTCACATGTGATAATTTGTGAAGAGTATTTAGTATTTATAGTATTTTACTGGATTCATCCATATCAAAATACCTGGGATTTCAATAATAATAATAATAATAATAATAATAATAATAATAATAATAATAATAATAAATCATTAATCATTAATCATTAATACCAACAAGAATATCCCAGCCTAGAATTACTGGTTTGTGACCCAGCATGGCATAGACAGACAACCCAACTAAAGTATAGAGTGCTGTTTGGGGTAGCCATGCTGCTGCTGACATGGATGCTTGTTGAGATAAATTGTGGTTATCACATCAGCAAAGAGAAATAATTAATTAACAATTTGTTAGACATGGGCAATCTGAAAATCCATAAATAGTCACAAAAAAGAGCTACAGAAATGTGTGGAACAGTTTGGTGAAGATATAAAGCTACTGGTTGTCTTGGCTAACTGTGCATCAGCATCTGTAAAGATGTCCGGACTGGTACAATCTGATGGCATACAAGTTAATGAAGGAACTTTCCATGATATCTCAGCATGACTTCTACAGATATCTTTGAATCAGGGAACTGTCACAGCTCCAGCATAAGAAATTGAAAGAAAAATTGAGGATAGCATATTACAGATGTATACAAATTACTTTAAGAACAAAACTCAAGTCTAAGAATTTGATCTCAACCATTAATATGTCCATGATGCCAGTAGAACAGTACAATAGTCACAGACCGAAAGGTGTAGTCAAACAGGCCAGACAAAGTAGAAAACAAGTCTGTGTTAACTGCTGTTGCCATGCCAGCAGCCAAAAACATAAAAAAGAAACACAGATAGAAAATGCAGAAGTCTGAAGAACTCTGACTGAAAGGGGACCAGTTATGGAAAACTGGAACAAAGACGACCCCAGCAGTTATTGGCACCCTTGGAGGGATTCCTAAGGTTATGGACAAGCAGGAGTACGGACATGTTTGGACTGCAAGACATCATGGTCAGTGGCTTCCAGCAGACAGCGTTCTTAGGCACTGTGAGAATCTGAAGGAAAGTCAAAGGCGAGTGCGTGAATTTGGGCACCTAAAAGGCAGAAATTCTACAAAGGGTTTAACAAACCTCCTGACTCCACAAACCTCCAGAGTCCATTCAGCCAGAATTTAATGATGATTCACAGGGATACATTTTAGTCAGCAGCTTTCTCCTTTTTAAATGTAAGCAGAGTCAGGATGAGCTCTACCCTGACATCTGGTGGAAAGAATTTCAGAGAGTGTATTTGTATAGGCACACCTACCCCAACGGCAGCCTGGGATGGTTGTTTTGACAATTCTGGGATCCCCAGTTTCTTTGCTGTTGGGGTGGGAGGAGTGGAGTTTGTCACCCTGATTGTGTGAATGGGGAGCTGTGGGACTGCTTTGTGACAGAATTGACTCAACCTCAGTTGGGTGGTACTTGCTAGACAAGGGACATGGGTTCCAAAACTGAGTGAATTGAGAGAGGCTGGGGATAAGTATTTGTGTCTGGTGTAGGTGCCTTGTAGAGCCAGAAGCACCAGTTCCATCCACTTCTCTGTCCACTGTGGAGTGTCAGAGTTGATTTTTTATTCCCTTAAGAAGCTAGATACAGGTTACTGAGCTGAACTCACTTTGGGCTAATGGTGCACTGGGGCTCCCCTACTACGAGTGGCAATTGTTAAGAGTTGGAATCACTAAAGAGCTGGAATGACTTTGCTGAGAGCACTGAGTACTGTGCTAACTAGTGGGGGAGCCTGAAGCTATACAGCAGAACAGAGCAGCTGGCAGAGTGGAATGGAGCAGTTTGTGGGGATGGCTGGAGCAGAACCCCACGGAGAGGCTGGGCAGTTGGCCCTGGACCATGTAAGGTGTCCCTTTCTACCCAGGCTGCGGGGAGGGACCTCTGCAGATAGACTCTCAAACTTTGGGGCTGCACTGACCCAGGACAGAGACTTTTGGATTGTGGGACTTTTGGGACTGTGGGTGATTTGGGGGTTGTTGGACTCAAGAGCCCAGGGAAGAGGACACAGCCCAATTCCTGGGGTGGGTCTTTGCTCATGGTTTGGTCTAGGAACTCTAGTTGAGGTGTTTTCCCAATTTAATTCTTGTTGTTTATCTCATATAATTAAACCTTTTCTGCTACACTGAGACTTTGTGCTTGCGATAGGGGAAGTATTGACTCTTCGACGCACCTAGGGATGTGTGTAAGGTTTTCCCAGGTCTCTGGGTGGGGGCTCGAGCTGGTTTGGCATTGTGTTATTGAAATGGAACCCCTGGATACTGAACCCGGCCCTTGTTGCTGCCAACTCAGAGGGGCAGAAGGGTTACATAAGCTTAAAGATTTTGTATGTTGTGAAAGCTATTTTTTTTAAAAAATACACCTTATATAATACTGAAGGACATTAATAATGATCATAATAAAGGAATGTGCCCAGAAAACACAATCTAGGCACGCTGATGGGAGTTGATGGGAGTCTTATGTGTAAATCACGTACATTTAATTCCTTTTAAAATTTGATGCAATGGGACCTGCAAGTTTGAATATCAGGCTGCTCATACATAAGAGTCTCTTTCCTGCCCTCTTGGAAGTGACTGGCTATTTTGATATTGATTTTAAATGGACATGGGAATGAAGCCAATGTTCTGTCCAATGTCAAATCTATGCTTAATCTTGAATGTCCCCCACAGATAAACTAAATCTTTTCCCCATTATCAGCTCATCAGACAAAGGCCCAAGCAATGAGATCTTGCACTAGAACATGAATGTCAATGAAGGCAGTTTCTATGCAAAGTGAATTCCAAAGCTAAGTGCTTTCTGCAGAAACTGCCCTGCCCCTAACCTTGCTCCCTCTAACACACACACACACACACACACATACACATACCACAAATATAAATTACTGCTAATGTTCTCATTTGTCTCAGTGCTGTCCTGGGAGAGAGGGAGAGTAGCTGGGTTACCAGCCATGGCCTCTGTGCTGTAACTCACTCTGTGAGAGCAGACTGTTGCCTCCAGGCAGAAGTCAATGTGCAATCCTGCAGAGAGATCAACCGCTACATAAGTGGGGCAGATTCTGGTCCTTTGAAATTGAAAGAATAAAAAAAAGATTAAAAAGGAATAAAAATATGAATCAACTCACCTGCCTTTTAAACATGGATCATACATATGGTGAGAACATTCTGACCTGTGATTTTTCTCTTTCTGTTTTCTAGATTATCTACCAATGTATGGATTTGGCTACCTCGTTTGTCTATCTGCATCTGGAATGCAGCATCCCAGGACATCCAACATGTCTATGGATGTGACTCTTGCACATTTTCCCTGGAGCAGTGAAACTCCTCAAGCTGTGTAGGGTTATCTGTGGAAATGGAGCAAAGAGTCTTTCCTCATCTGAGGTTCATGGACTAAAAGCTGATTTCTGAGAATTGTTTAATGCTGTTTTGTTCCCCTGGGACAAGCTCCCTGGAGTTCACTCTCTGTAAGGAGCTCCTGCTAACACTGGGCTGGGTCAGTCCTTAAGCAACGCTCTGTAGTGTATAAGAATGAGAGCAATGGGGCTTGGATTATCACAGGATTTAGGCATCCAATTTCAGCTACTGTCAATAAAAAAGGTGTGGATTTAGGCTTCAGAGCAGCCTAAGGAGCTAGACACCCAAATAGCAAATCACTTCATCTCCCCTACCGTGCTTTGGAGCTCTTAGCTAAATATATATAATTACCACAAGAAGGCAACATGGCCAGCCAGCCTTAAAGTTAACTAAAAAATGGACACAGGTTAAGGAATGGGAAAAATGAATAAATACACTGTATATGTTGATGGTAAATAATAAGCATTGAGACAAAGGAGGAGCTAAATTGTATGTTTTTTTCCCATGAAAAGTTTATTTTTGAAAACAGAAAACCAATGTCTGTAAAACACAAGGTCCACACACCACTAAAGTCCTGTAAAGCCTGCTTCCTCTTACCATGTCATCCCAAAGCTGTGGGACCCTTGCACCCACTGTGATTCTAGAGCTATACCTATCGCCTTGGTGCAACTGTTTCATAGGCTGTATCTGTGTATTGTCTCTGTAGATGTACCCAAAGGGGTCATCACATTCCTATTTCAAGGGCTTAATTGGCCCTGTGTTGACTCTGCACATGGGTAAATGTCACTTTGCACGAACTGGTATATGTTACAACTTACCACGGAGGTTCCTTTATATCATGGTGATTTGTGGTGCTTTAAAGAAAGGCAGATTGTTCCTCTACATTAGGGCTGGGGGACACTGATTACAATAAAGAGATGGGGAAGAATGTAATGCTTAGATTCATAGATTCTGATGCCAGGAAGGACCATTGTGCTAATCTAGTCTGACCCCCTGTATTGCAAAGGCCAGAGAACTTCTCCAGAATAATTCCTAGAACATATCTAGGATGCTGTTCACATTATATATATATATATGTCCCGTGGATGAATATAAGGTTCAAACAAAGCATGTGTGTTTTATCTGGCCAGCCTGATCCAGCACATCCAAAACACACAAGTTGTAATTTTCCAGGCTACCAGCGGGTATGATTTCCAGCAGGGTCTAAGGGAGTTAGGTATGATATTCTAAGATTCTTTGGAATCCCCCTTGAGGTAGTTGAAGGCTACTATCAAATCCCCCCTCAATCTTTTCTTCTGCAGACTAAATAACCCCAGTTCCCTCAGCATCTCCTTGTAAGTCATGTGCTCCAGCCTCCTAATAATTTTCATTGCCCTCTTCTGCACTCTCTCCAATTTGTCCACATCCTTTCTGTGTGGGGGGGGGGGAAGGGGGGGTAAAACTGGACACAATACTCCAGATGTGGCCTCACCAGTGCAGAATATAGGGGAATAATCACTTCCCTCGATCTGCTGGCAATGCTCCTACTAATACAGCCCAATATACCATTGGCCTTCTTGGCAACAAGGGCACAGTGCTGACTCATATCCAGCTTCTTGTCCACTGTAATCCCCAGGTCCCTTTCTGTAGAACTGCTGCTTAGCCAGTCGGTCCCCAGCTTGTAGTGGTGCCTGGGATTCTTCCTTCTTAAGTGCAGGACTCTGCACTTGTCCTTGTTGAACCTCACCAGATTTCTTTTGGCACAATCCTTCAATTTTTCTAGGTCACTCTGGACTCCATTCCTACCCTTCAGCATATCTACCTCTCCCCCCAGCTTAGATACATCAGGCCAAGTTCTCCCACCACTTTCAGAGAGGCAAATCACAGGTGGCTGCATTGAAGTAATTGAGGGGAGATCAGTGCAAAAAAACTGGAATGAATGGATAATCACGTCAGGCATTTGTTCTTCTGGTAACCACACTAGTTAGGGACTGAGTTATGTACACCCTCATATGGGCCTAACCCTGAAAATCCTTACTCGTGTGAATAGGTCTGCTGACACTAGTGGTTTCATTGGTGACAATGAGATCACTGGGGTAAGAAGTACTTTCCTCAGTAACAGCTGACAGAGTGAGCCCTCTGAATAATTCTTAGTCAGGAACTGCTGATTGTGCCAGGTATTCAGCTGCTATAGACTGACATAGCTCTGTTGGTTTACACCAGCTGGGCATTTTATCCCTTTGACCTTGGTGGAGGTGGCCCCACTGTCTGCACAGGAACTATGTGGATTCACACCAGCTGGGGATCTGGCTCCATTGGGAGGTATGCCAATTTGCACCAGCTGGGGATCTGGCCCATTGAGGTAAGGGGACATGTTCCTGATGTAGATCAGAGAAAGCGCGAAATGGGGGGAATCAGGCCTATAGACATGGACAGCTCTAGTTTTTTGAAATAAGAAAGCCTAGCAACTGCTCAAGTGGGATTCTCAAATAGGTTAAGTGTCAATATCACCAGATGGAGAGGGTGAGGCACAGAATCCTAATCCACAGGAAATACCTGGCAGTGTTTTGACAGGAACAAAAAGACTGAAAATCTTCAGATCTTATTAACTGCAGTGAAGTTTCTCTGAAATTATGTCAGTGTAACTGAGGTCATGGAGTGACCCAAACTCCTGGCTCACAGTTCAGTGCCCTGGATACCAAACCATAGTTGCTCATGATCAGTGTACTGGGGAATAGGTCAGAGGGAAGAATTTAGGCTGTGGCTTTCAAAGGATGCCAAGGTAGTTAGTCAGCACCTCTGATGAGATTTGGTTACCTGATCTCTTGCGCTCCTTTGGAAATCCAAGCTTCAGAATAGATAGTTTTGTTTCAAAATTTATGTTTATATTATTTCTGTTATTTTCCACCATATTTCACAACATAAGTTGAAACTATTATTGTATTGTATTTTTCTATTATACTTAAAAAAAACTGATGACAGCCACTGCTCAGTAGAGACTGAAATATCTTTTTTCTAGATCAAAAGGGATCTTGCTTCTGTTTTCATGAGGCACTTTGTCATTTTCACACATTATCGTATTTTCTGATCCGATCTGTCCTAAGTAGCAGCTGCCCTCCAAAATTGTTTGCTTGTTTATGAAAAGGACACAGGGAAGAGAAAAAATAAATGAGAAGAGAAAAGAATATTTTGACTCTTTTATTGTCATAATATGAAGACAATATAATAAGGCATGGCTTTACTGACATGTCATGACATAATGCTAAATTAATATAAGGAAGTAGCCGTAAATTGCAAAACAAAAATTTCAGTTTGAAGGGGAGTTTTGATTTTCCCACCAAAACAAAGCTTTGAAATAACCCTTGTTTAACAATTTCCACTTCAAATGACAATTGGAAAATACTGCTTTCTGTTCTAGTTAGGAACAAAAATTCAAAACGTCAACAGATCCTACAAAATGGAAATTCAGAGTTCGAACAGCTCTATTGCCTCCCAGAAGTCTTGCCATATACCTTAGAAAGATGAGGAGGGTTATGCTGTTCTTTGTGGAACTCCCTACCTACTATAAGAACTTATATACAGAAAAGAAGTTAATGGGCAGCAAGCTTAGGGTAATTTACAGTACATTACCTGTCTCTGCACTAACTCCCATGTGATCTCCTCTTTTCCATGTACTAAAGTGTCCCTTGTCTTCTGTATCTTAATGTACTTTTCAAATACTTTCTGAGTTCTCATGTCGTGTGGACAGCACAGAGGACATTGAATAAACGTTGTTCCTCCATGGGTTCTATCCTGAACCAAATCTGCATGTTACACGGTGTAATGCCTGTATGGGGCAGATGTCTATTGACCATCTAAATGTAATGGTTGATGGCATCAAGAGGGTCTTTTGATCCTGCTTTCATGGATAAAAGTCAAAGATGATTTTCATGGGGAATTTGGTAGCATTTAGAGCAAAATGATCATTTGCTCTAAATGGTTGAGTGAATGGGAACCGTTTAAATATACTCCAAGTAGAAACGCCCAAAATATAGGGCTATTGAGGAGATATAAAAATACATAGGTAACCTTATCTATTTATATAAGTCAAAGCTACCATGTTTTCATGGGATTCAGTATAACTCATTCTAATCAGGGTTTGTGGCCAGTTTCTGAACCAGTTATCCCAATGAAGCCAATGGAATTAGGTATAGGTTTCTAATCTTAGTTACCTCAATGTAAATCCACAGCCTCCTCTCTGAAGTCAAAAGAATCAAGATGGAATCTGATCTCAGTTATCTTATTATAAATTCAGAGTTAGCCCTCTTTAATCAATGAATTTAGACACAAATTCTGAACTCTGCTAAGAGATTTCACTTGTTCTGCTTGAGAAGCAAATGGCTTGGAGATATCAGCTGGAATGAGAGATTTGTCAAGGAGCAATGTAAATGAAGGCTGAGCCATCAGAGTTAGAGGTGAATGATATTGAGCACACAGTTATTAGTATCAAGAGAACAGTTTCTTCATCAGACATCCTAGGAGATTCTTTGATCTTATGGTGTGTTAAAAACAGAATAGGAAAAATAGAGAGCCAATAAATGATGTGGAATAGTTTCAGTGCTACCGGACGGAACTCTAGTCTGAGATTGCGCAACATAATCAGAAATGAACCAGGATTCTAAAATGAGAGAAAAAATTTACAAATTACACCACAAAGGAATAACAGAAAAATCAAAGAAAGAAAAGTTAGCAATGTGTGGATAGACTATTCTAATATATACAACAGGTTCCACAATCATGGCTCACTGAGACACTGAAAATGCCCCATGGCTCATCCAAAGATCATTTTTTTTTCTGCAGCAACTATGTTGAACTGGAGCACTCGACTCTTAGGGGTAAGGGACTCATTGATGAGGTTCAAATTAAAAAAAAATTTGCAAAGGGATTCCTTAGCACCAGTGCTGTTTGTGGTAGCCATGCTGCCACTGGCATGGATACTTGTTGAGATATGATAAGTTGTGGTGATCAGCAAAGAGCAATGACAGTTAAGACTGTTAGACATGGGCAATCTGAAATTCCATGAACAGTCACAAAAAGGCTCTATAGAGATGGATGATGCGTGGAAAAGTTTGGTGAAGATATAAAGCTATGGGTTGGCTTGGTTAACTGTGTATCCACATCTGTAAAGATGGCCAAACTAGTACAATCTGATGACATGCCCTTTAGTGAAGGAATTGTCCATGAAATCTTGGCATTGCCCCTAAAAATATCTTGGAATCAGGGAACAGTCAGCGATGCAACATCAGAAATTGAGAGAAAGAGGGAGAAAAGAATTTTATGGATGTGTAAGAACTACTCTAAGGACAAAACTCAAGTCTTAAGAATTTGATCTCAGCCACTTATGTGTAGGTGATGCCAGTAGTATAGCACATTGCTAGAGCGATCAAGTGGAGTCAAGAGGAGAACAAAAAAAATATGCATCACCAGCAGTTGTCTTTTTTGGATGTCAGAATATTGATTAGCAAGGAAGGCATGGAAAAGATGTACATCCCATGGTGTGATGAGAGAAAAATTCTGCTATCTGTGGAGGAAACAATTGATAATGAAGAATATAACATCAAATTATATGAGACGTCAACCACAATAAAGATCATCTGGTCATGTTAACAAGCAAGTGTGAAAGAACGGAGTCCCCCAAAAGACTCGATTTACAAGAAATCAGTGCATGGACAGTGGTGGAGCAAGATCAGACCTATTAGTGATAAAATATAAAAAAACTCATGACTTGTAGAAGGATCACTCAAAAGAGAATCAGAGAGCTTCATTGTGAGTGGACAGAGGAAATCCTTAAGGCTTAATTATATAAGAAGTAAAAATGACTGACAGAACTTCTCCCTGAAGTGTAGAATGGATTCTAAAAAGGAAGAGATGGTGGAACAATATTGAGTAACTGCTAAAGTCTGTCTAGGAGAGAATATATGAACAGACACAGTGAGGTTGCCAAGTGTCTGCACTTGAGAAACTGTGTTAAGTACGGATTTGTATGAACATTGCACTGTTACAAACATCCAACTGAAAGCACTCTAGAAAAAGAAGAGGGTAAGATTTAATGGGATCTGGCAAATGTCACAGACCAAATGGTCAGTCAAACTGGCCAGACAAGTTTTAGAAAAGAAGGCATAACAAGCCTGTGTACATTGATTTTGTCATGCCAGCAGATAGAAACATAAAAAAGAAATAAGGAGAGACGATGGAGAAGTATGAAGGACTCTGCCTCAAAGGGAGCGGTTATGGAAAACTAGAATAAAGACAATCCCAGCAGTTATTAGAGCACTTGAAGAGATCCCTATGGGTAAGGACACGTTTGGACTGTGAGACATCATGGTCAGTGACTTCCATTAGACAGCACTCTAAGGCACTACGACAATGTGAAAGAAAGTCAAAGGAGAATGAATAAATTTGAGCACCTACAATGCAGGATTTCTGCAGATGATTTAACAAATCTTCTGACTACCCAAACCTACAGAGTCCATTCAGCGAGGATTTACTGATGACTCATGAGGATACATTTTAGTCAGCAGTTATCTCCTTTTAAGCTTAAAGACTTAGTATGTTGTGAAAACAATTTTTTAAAAAAATACACCTTATAGAATATTGAGGGTTATATTAATAATCGTAATAAAGGAATGTGCCCAGAAAACACTCTTTATGCACGCTTACATAATTTTAAAAAGAGGGGTCTGGCTGAATGTCAATGAGACTTTTATGCCTAAATCACGTAAGTTCCTTTGAAAGTCTGACCCAATGGCACATCTGGCTCAGTGTCCTGCAAGTCTGAATATCAGACTGCTCATACATAAGATAATATCTCCTGCACTCTTGGAAGTGAGTGGCTATTTTGACATTGATTTTAAGAGGAACTGGGAATGGAGCCAGTGTTCTGTCCAATGTTAAATGTATGTTTAATCCTAAATATCTCCCAGAAATAAATTAAATCTCTTTTCCCCATTAGCTCATCAGACAAATGCCTAAGCAAAGAGATCGTGCATTAGAACCTGAATGTCAACACATCCAGATTCTGTGTGAAGTGAACTCCAAAGCTAAGTGCTTTCTGCAGAAAATGCCCTGCCCTTAACCTCACCACCCACTAACACACACATCCAGTGGAGAAACCATTTTACCTGACAGCCAGGAACTGTTTCTCACCCTGGACTTGGAGTTAGTACCCCCGAATGCACCCAAGGCTGCCTCCTGGATCCACCAGGTGAAGAAGGGACCTCTGGTGAGCATACCTTTGTAAATATTATATATGGTTTAAAAACAAGTGTGTTTAATGATTAATTTGCCCTGGCATTCGAGGCCAGTACAGCTACAGGAAAAGTTTGTTAACGTGTCTGGGGATGGAATGGAAATCCTCCAGGGTCATCTCCATAAAGCTCTCATGGATGTACTCCCAAAGCCTTTGCTAAAGGTTTCTGGGGAGGGCAGTCTTATTCCGTCCTCCATGGTAGGACACTTTACCATGCCAGGCGAATAGCACATAGTCTGGAATCATTGCATAACACAGCGTATGGTCCCAGTGTTTTGCTGGCATTGAAACAACATCTGTTCTTTATCTCTCTGTGTTATCCTCAGGAGAGTGACATCATCCATGATCATCTTGTTGAAATAGGGTGATTTTATTAAGGGGACATTCAGAGTTGCCCGTTCCTGCTGGGCTGTTTGCCTGTGGCTGAACAGAAATGTTCCCTGCTGTTAGCCACGTGGTGGGGGGAGGGCTGAAGCGATCATCCCAGAGAATCGTGTCTTTGTGTGTTGGGGGGTGGTTAGTTGGGTTTGTGCTGCATATTAACCTGAAAACCGCAGCCCCTCCTTTTAAATTGCCAACCTGTTTTAAATGGCCAACCCAACGGCTGCTTGGTATGAGAAATGAGGGTGCTGCTGTTTGAAACCATTCTCGCATATGAAAGTTAAAGAAGCCAAAAGACTGTGCCTTACCATGGCTGCCTGCAAGCTGAATTCTGTTGCCTGGCCCTGCATGTGTGATCTCTCACTCTAAACTGGCATACCCTCAATAAGAGGTAAAATGCACCCTTGTATCAAAAGCACGTGCCATGTAATATTAACAGCAAGGTTTACCATGAAAGAGTCTACCCATTGTTCTCTAAAATGTGTCTTTTTATCTGCCACTCTCCCTTTTTTTCCCCTCCACCAGCTGCAAATGTTTCAATGCTCACACTATCTTCTCCTTCCCAGAGGCTAGCGAAGATTGGAAGGCGAAAAAAATGCACTTGCGATGAAACGTTCTCTTAGCTTATGCAGTCCTCCTACACTGAAAGAGAACAGCAGAATGCGTGGAGGCAGACAATGTCAGAGTCCAGGAAAGCACAATATGAATGCGAGGACAGGTGGCAGGCTGAAGATGATAGGTGGCATCAGCTTGCTGACAGAAGGCAAGAGGCAATGGTGAGGCTACTGGAAGAACAAACTGATATGCTCTGGCGTATGGCTGAGGTTCAGGAAAGGCTGCATGAGCACAGACTGCTGCTACAGCTTCTGTGTAACCAACCGCCCTCCTCCCCAGGTTCTATAGCCGCCTCACCCAGACGCCCAAGAACATGGTGGGGGGCCTCTGGGCACCCAACCACTCCACCTCAGAGGACTGCCCTAGCAACAGAAAGCTGGCATTCAATAAGTTTTAAAGTGCAGTGTGGCCTTGTCCTTTCCTCATCCCTCGCCCCACCCAGGCTACCTTGGCAGTTATTCCCCTATTTGTGTGATGAATTATTAAAGAATGCATGAATGTGAAGAAACAATGACTTTATTGCCTCTGCAAGTGGTGATTGAAGAGGGGGAGGGAAGGGTGGTTAGCTTACAGGGAAATAGAGTGAACCAAGGGGTGGGTCATCAAGGAGAAACAAACAGAACTTTCACACTGTAGCCTGGCCAGTCATGAAACTGGTTTTCAAAGCTTCTCTGATGTGCATCGCGCCCTTCTGTACTCTGCTAACTGCTCTGGTGTCTGGCTGCATGTAATCAGCGGCTAGGCAATTTACCTCAATCTCCCACCCCGTCATAAACATCTCCCCCTTACTCTCACAGATATTGTGGAGAGCACAGCAAGCAGTAATAATAATGGGAATATTGGTTTCGCTGAGGTCTATCTGAGTCAGTAAACCGCATCAGCGCACTTTTAAACATCCAAATGCACATTCTACCACTATTCTGCACTTGCTCAGCCTATAGTTGAACAGCTCCTGACTACTGTCCAGGCTGCCTGTGTACGGTTTCATAAGCCCTGGCATTAAGGGGTAGTCTGGGTCCCCAAGGATAACTATAGGCATTTCAACATCCCCAATGATTATTTTCTGGTCTGGGAAGAAAGTCCCTTGCTGTAGCTTTTGAAACAGACCAGAGTTCCTGAAGATGTGAGTGTCATGTACTTTTCCCGGCCATCCCACGTTGATGTTGGTGAAACATCCCTTGTGATCCACCAGTGCTTGCAGCACCACTGAAAAATAACCCTTTTGGTTTAGATACTCACTGCTATGGTGCTCCAGTACCAAGATAGGGATTTGGGTTCTGTCTATTGCCCCACCACAGTTAGGGAATTCCATTGCAGCAAAGTATCCACTATGACCTGCACATTTCCCAGAGTCACTACCCTTGATATCAGCAGCTCTTTGATTGCATTGGCTACTTGGATCACAGCTGCCCCCCAGTAGATTTGCCCACTCTAAATTGATGCCTGACTGACTGGTAGCTGTCTGGTGTTGCAAGCTTCCACAGGACTATCACCACTCGATTCACAGCTGTGAGGGCTGTTCTCATCTTGGTATTCTTGCACTTCAGGGCAGGGGAAAGCAAGTCACAAAGGTCCATGAAAGTGTCCTTACGCATATGAAAGTTTCGCAGCCACCGGGAATCATCCCAGACCTGCAACACTATGAGGTCCCACCAGTCTGTGCTTGTTTCCCAGGCCCAGAATTGGCATTCCACAGCATGAACTTGCCCCATTAACACTATGATGTCCACATTGTTGGTGTCTGTACTTTGAGAGAAGTCTTTGTCCATGTCCTCATCACTCTTGTCACTGTGCTGCCATTGCTGCCTCACCTGGTTTTGCTTTTGCAGGTTCTGGTTCTGCATATACTCCAGGATAATGTGCTTGGTGTTTACAGTGCTCATAATTGCCACAGTGTTCTGAGAGGGTTCCATGCTTGCCATGCTATGGCATCTGCCCTGAAAAAAGGCACAAAACAATTGTCTGCTGTTGCTCTGATGGAGGGAGGGGTGACTGATAACATGGCTTACAGGGCATTAAAATCAACAAAGGGGGTGGGCTTGCATCAAGGAGAAACACACAGCTTTCACACAGAATGGCTCCCTCAAGTATTGAACTCAAAGCCCCGACTTTAGTAGGCCAAAACTCAAACCATTGAGGTATCCCTCCCCCCACTATTCATGGAAGGAGGGAGAGTGGAGCAAATGAATACAAAATAAATCTGGTCTCTTTCTTGTTTTGATCTACTCCATCTCTCTTATACATCTTAGGCTGACAGCAGACGATGCAGTATGACTGCTAGCCATCGTCATCTCCTGGGTGCTTACCAGAAGATGGTGCAGTATGACTGCTAGCCGTCATCTCCTGGGTGCTTACCAGAAGACAGTGCAGTACAACTGCAGGCAGGACTGAATCTCCATGAGACAAAACTTAAAAAGAGAATGACCTGAAGTCACTCCCATTTATGTCCAGGCACCCCTGACAGACCTTACCGAAGTCTGCCAGGAGCAGCCATGTCTGCCCAGGTGCCCCTGAACAACCTCACCAAGGTCGGCTAAAAGAGCACCCAGGAGATGATGATGGCAGCTACCAGTTGTAAAGCACCGTCTGCTGCCAAAAGGCAATGAGCTGCTGGTGTGTAGCAATGCAGTATCATGTCTGCCAGCACCCAGGAGGCGTACGGTGATGGTGAGCTGAGTGGGCTCCATGGGTAACCCAGGAAAAAAGGCTCGAAATGATCGTCTGCCGTTGCTTTCACGGAGGGAGAGCGGGCCTGATAACATGTACCTAGAACCACTCGCGACACTGTTTTTGACCCATCAGGCACAGGGATCTCAACCCAGAATTCCAGTGGGCGGTGGAGACAGTGGGAACTGTGGGACAGCTACCACAGTGTAATGCTCTGGAATTTGATGTTAGCCTCGGTACTGTGGACGCACTCCGCTGAGTTAATGGTCTTAAATGAGGATACACACAATCAACCGTATAAAATCGATTTCTAAAACATTGACTTCTATCAATTTGACCGAATTCCGTAGTGTAGACATACCAAATATAAAGATATGGGGCAGAATGCAGTTCTTTGATTCATAGATTGGGACATTAGAAAGGACCACTGTGATCATCTAGTCTGACCTCCAGCATGTCATAAACAACACAACTTCCCAAAAATAATTCCTAGAGCAGATCTAGGATGCATCCCATATTGTACATTTCTTGTGGATGAACATAAGGTTCAAGAAATAAACATATTTCATCTGGTCAGCTTGGTCCAGCACATCCCTGTAAAGGCGCACGGCCGGAACTCGACCCTCCCTGAGGAGGAGGGGAGCCACACCGGCCTCGATACACGTCGTCTGTGTCAGCCCCTTTCTTCAGGGCTGAGCGACGCCGCACAGTCGCTCGGGGCCTCGGCCTTCTGCTATAGGGCAGGGTAACAAACACAAAGTTATAGAGGCTCAGACCCTCTTGGCTCAGGGCTGAGCAACAATAGTTCAGGCAGCTCGAGCCCTTTGGGCAGGCCCGAGCAGTGGCACAGTTAAAGGGGCCCAGGCCCTTGGTTCGGGTGGGGCACCAAACACACAGTTACAAAGGCTCAGACCCTCGTGGCTCAGGGTTGAGCAGTCAGTCACTAGACTTGATGGCCTCCTTAGGCTGGGGAGAGGGGGATTCTGCCACCCGGGTACAGGTGGCAGGGGGAACGCAGGCCCACCCACTCCACTGTGTTCCAGCCTGGGGCCCTAGTAGTGGCTATCATTGCTAATGGTCAGTGGGGTTCCTGACCGCAACACACTGACATGGGTTCAGGTACACTTGCAGCCTGACTGGGGTCGGCTGCCCCCGGGATACTTTCAATCTCCCCCTCTGGGTCTACCTGTTCTGTGGCGTCAGCCCCTGGGAAGTCCAGTAGCATGGGCCCCTCCCGGCTGGGGCTGGGTGGTAGATCTGGTAGTACCTCTGGGAAGTCCAGCCAGGGTTGCTTCGGGGGTTCCTCGGGGTAACAGCAGGGACGGGGCGACTCTGGCAGTCCCTCCTCGTAGTGGGCGCGGGGAAGCTCCAGCAGCTCCTCGTCGTAGCGGGCGCGGGGAAGCTCCAGCAGCTCCTCGTCGTAGCAGGCGCGGGGAAGCTCCAGCAGCTCCTCGTCGTAGCGGGCGCGGGGAAGCTCCGGCAGCTCCTCGTCGTAGCGGGCGCGGGGAAGCTCCAGCCAGTCAGGGCAACTGCCCTGGGCCTCAGCAGCCTCCCAGTCACGAGCACCTTCTGTCAGGTCTGCTCCCGATGGTGGCTGGGCTCCAACTGAGCGCCGCCGGCCGGCTTTTATACTTCCGGGTCGCCTCCTGACCCTCTGAGGGGTGGATCCAGTGCCCTGTGGCCCCGCCCCTTCCGGCCCCTGGCGGGGCTCGACCCTCCCTGAGGAGGAGGGGAGCCACACCGCCTTGCTACAATCCCAAACTCCCAGCTTGTGATTTTCAAGGCTTTCTCAAAGTGTGATTTTCAGAAGGGCCTAAAGGAGTTAGGTGCTCAACTCTCACCTGATTCCTGTAGGCTTCTTTGTGAATGCAGCCTAATGGATTCAGATGCCTGGTTCCATCAATGGGATTTGGACATCTTTGAAAATCTCAACCACACAATTTGCTCAGGAAAATTGCAGTTGAGATTTTCAAATGGGAATGAAGGAAGTTAGGTGTCCAAATCCTACAGAGAGTCATGGGCGCTAGGCATCTAGCAACCTTAGGCTCTGTGTAGCTGCGAGATCTGGAATTTTAAGTCATCACTAGATACATCAGGCCAAATTTTCCCATCGTGTTCACTGAGGTAAATGGGGATTGGTTCCATTAAATCACTGGAGATCTGTGCAAAGAAAATGGCATGAGTGAATAATCAGGTCAGTCATTTGTCCTTTTAACCACACAAGTTAGGGGCTGCATCCTGCAAATACTCAAATGGGCCTAACCCTGAAGATCCTTACTTGTGGGAATAGGCCTGTTGATGCCAGGGCTTTCACTGGGGTAAGAAATAGTTTCATGACTAACTGCTGGCAGAGTCAGCCCACAGAATAGTCAGAATAGTCAGAAAAAAAACTCTTTGTCCAACATATTCAGCTGGTGTAAACTGACATAGCTTCACTAATTTACACCAGATGGTGATCTGGTCCCACTGATCTTAATGGAGCTATGGCTGATTAAAACCATCTGAGCAACTGGCCCATTGAGTTCAACAGAAATAAATTAGTTTACATCAGCTGCAGATCTCACCCTTTTGACCTCAGTGGGGCTATGCTAGTTTACATCAGGTTGGGGAAATGATCTATTGAATCCAATGGAGTTAGTTCACACCAGCTGGGGATCTGGCACCACTGATTTCTTTGGAACTATGTTGATGTCCACCAGCTGGGGATCTGGCCCCACTGATGTCAAGGTCGTTATTCCTGATTTAGACCAGAAAAGGGGGAATCAGGCCCATAGACACAGATATCAATTTTTTCAAATAATAATGCCTGATACTGTCTGAATAGGGATCTCAGATAGCTTAAGTGTCAGTAAGTCCAGATGGGTAGGGTGAGTGTCATGGGGCCCATCACTCACCACTGGGCTGGTGCCTCCTCCTGGTCAACTCCTGGGATTAGCTCGAGGCTGATGCTTTCTCTCTGTGATTTGCACACTATCACTCTGTCTCTGCATCTTCCTGCAGCCCCTCTCACAGCCTCAGGAGCTGCAGCGCCCTCTTCTTAGCTTGGCTTTCTGGCTGTGTCATCATCTGTGTTTCCTCCTTCCAGCGGTTAGTATCGTAGTCCAATAATCATGCCACTTCTCCAGTAGTGAGTGGGGGAACCCGGACCCACCCATTACTCTGGGTGTTGACCCAGGGACCCTGTCAATGGCAGCCTCATGCTGTTCTCATTGGAACTGCTCACTACTTTTCCCTGGGCCTGTTCCATGTAGCCTCTTTGCCTATTTCACCCTTATCTCACAGCCTCCAAGCTCTGCAGTGCTAGTGGCCTTCCACCTGCTGGGAGCCCAGTGTTCACTAAATGAGCTCCAGGCAGCTACTCACCCTCCTCTGCCTTTCAGCTCCTCTCATCTGAGCTAGCTAGCTGGTCCTGGATTGGTTACTCTCTGCAACTCCTGCCAGATTGGTTGCACCTCACTCAGCCTCCCTGGGCTGCTCAACGGACTCACCTCTACTGCTAGCTATTTAGGTTAACTCTTTCTACACCTGAGTGGGCCCACTACCCCATTGCAGTGAGGCACAGAATCTTAACTCACAGCAAATAGTTGGCAATGCTGTGATGAGAACCAAAAGACTGAAAATCTTCTGATCGCATTCACTCTGGTGTCCACCTACTACATGCAGTGGATTTCCTCTGGAATTACATCAGTGTAACTAAGTAAGGCAACATGCTATCTACAGTTTTAAAAAAATATAAAACAAAGCAGAAAATCTCTGGAGTCACTAGGCCAGACTGTAATTGTCTTACTCACATGAGTAGCATCATTGACTTACATTTGATGTATATGCATTGGCTTGGTGGAAATTTGATGGATAATATCAATGTTTTCTCTTAAGCATTTCTCTTTTTTTTAGATTGATTTAAATTTTCACAATTTTGCAAATTATGGGGAAGCAAACAATTATTTAATGACAATAGACATTGAGATTCAATATGTTAAGCTTCATAAACATTAAAGCAAAAAAATTTTCAACCTCTCCTATCCAAAATATGCACATTAAATATCCTTAAATCAACAAAATGCACCTTTTTTATTGTTCATTTGGTAGACCATGTGAAAGTAGAATGAATTATATTGTGAAAATAGAAAGGATTAATAAGAAATGTTGTCTGTATCTTTAAGCAAGATGTTGGGAATGTTGCAACCAGGTGTCAGGAATACAGACATTAACATAAAACAATTGCCCGTTAAGGGCAATTTGTGAGCATTAGTCTTAGATCGATAACAGTTAGTAAGGAATTAGGATATGCATGCTGTGCCCCGGTGATTTTACTGTTTTGGTATCTTTGTCCCTTTGTCTAATTCCCGCTCTTTTATCTGTATAAATAAGACTGTTTGAGCCTTGCATGGGCGCTCACATATTCTGAATGTTATTGGCAGAGCGCTGTGCTAATAAAACAGAGTGGTCTGACAAATTGTGAGTCCTGATTCTAACTTTGACAATTTGGAGGTTCCACCGAGATGGCAAACCGTCTTCACTGGGGCTGTGTGATTCCTGACTGTTTTTGTAGGATGACCGTGGCAGCCGGCACCTGGGCGTTTGGCCCAAGCGGTCCCCCACTAAAGCGGAAAGGCGCACAGCCACAGTGAGGTCTATGCCATCGAACCTGTTGGTTCTCACTCTGTTCTGGTAGGGATCCCGGGATCTGACATCAGGAATCTGGTCAGGTAATTATTTCTGTGTTTTGTCCGGACTGAGGACTGTCCTGTCTCTGTGTCTATCTGTCCTCTTGTGGAGTGTTTGAGTCTGGGTGCCGTCTCTGTCTGGGGATCGGCCGACCAAGGGGTTCCTGTCCCCGCGGTCTGAGTGAGTGAAATCTGCACAATTGCAGCCGCACCACACCTTGGGTAAAACCCTTAGTGTGAAAGCAAGGGCAATTGAGGCAGTAGCCTGTGGGCTCCTTTTGTGTGTTGCAGCAGGCATCGCTCTGACGAACCTGAATTTCCTTCTTGTGTGATTGGTGTGTGAAAGTCCTCCTGTACTGGTAACCAGACGTCTAAGTCGGGACAGTTCCCTAAATGAATGCCGGCTCATTTTATGTATTTAGGATGGGTCCAGACTCCTGTAAAAAGGGTCCAGACTCCTGTAAATTTCTGGGAAAATGGTCTAGGCTAACTCAGGGGGGATCCCAAAACTCAGTGGCCACTATTAAAATCTTGGAACAAAGACTGAGTAGACGTCTTAAAAGACAAACTAGGCCAACCTAAAACTAAATTGGCTAAAGGAGAGGTTAATTGTTTCATGCAGTGGTGGGAAGAGGCAAATCACAGGTGGACAAAAATCAAACTGGCCTCTCTCACTTATTCAAATAATAAGTTAAAAGCTTTATTAAAAGCCTCCTCCCCACCACTAGATAGGGCGCTCCCCCTTTATCCTGTTCTCCAAACCCCGGATCGATCCAAACCCCATTCATACTCCCATCTCATTGTAAAAGGACAAAAAGTCCCTTGTTCTGTTCCCTTTGTTGTCTGCCCTCAGAAACTGATTCTTTATAGTGTCCCACTACCAATTCAGCAAGGCTGGGGGCGGGGGGAGCTCAACTAGCCCCCACCCTTCCTGGTCCCTTTCCTTGAACATTTTCTTTCAAAATTGTGAAATGACCACAATATCACTCACAAATGGTTAAAAAAAAAAAAAAAAAGCAGGATCGGGCCCAGACAAGCAGGCAAGCAACAGATAAAGAAACAGGTTGAAAGCCCTAAGGGAATAGTGTCAGGAGTAAGAAAAGTAGTAAGTGCAGGCATGAACCCCTGGAACAATACTTAAAATGGTGAAATCTGAGGTGATAAAGGTGTCATTTTGGGACATAAACAAGTGATTTAAGGAAAGAGTAAAAGTTAACTCTATAGAGGCTGGAGAGAATTAAGCAGTTAAATTTTGTGGAAAATGTTAAAAAGGACCATGTTAAAGAGAGAGAATTCTTGGTTTCTTTGCAGCCATTGTGAAGGGAAAATGGGCCCTTTTCCAGAAGAGTGCCTGTAAATAATCCATATATATATACAGCTATGCAAAAACAAAGCAGTGTAAAAAAAAATGTTAAGGAAAAGAAAATGTGTATGTATCTATTTGTCTGTGAAAATATGTAAAGTTCTAAGAATCTAAACCAACACATCTGGTTTGTAAAACTACTGTTTTGTAGGTGTAAGATAAATTGATTTTGTTTTTGTTTTTAATGCCACTAAAATTCATTTGACTCTTTAATTCAAAGTTGCAAAACTGACAGACCTTTTTTGCAAGACACAGGTAATTAGTGTTGTTTGGCTTTGGGATTTAGCATTTAACCCTTAAGGGGTAACTTGATTCTTTACAAAAATTAAAATGTTTTTAAATAAAGACCAAGTCATGGCTGCAATAGGGCAGTCAGAATCAGGAGAATAGGTAGAGATTCTGGAGTCTTTTTGTTTGTTTGGTTTGTTTTTTTTGTAACAATAGCAGATAAGAGCTGTAATGACAGAATAAGAAATTAACAGTGACCCTCTGAAGCAACAGCAGAGGTGAGGTGCACAAAACAAAAAGAAGCAATGTTAAAAACACTGAGCCTTAAAATGACTCTGTGTAATCAGACTGTTACTTTAATAAAAGTACATGAAAACTCTAAAAACAAAACAAACAGTTATACCTTATGTAAAAATTAATATGGCTAATGTTTTTGAAAAGTTATAGTATAGAAAGAATGTGCATTTTCCGTAGGACATGTGCAGCGTATATTGTAGAAAGGGATGTAAAACAAAAAAAATGCAAATGAAACATGCTGCTGAATTAAAATCCTATTAGGGCTCCAAAAAGAGCCGCAATAAGTTGTGTTTTCTTTTTCAGATCCCTGTGTGTCTCTGAGCTCTGCTGATGGCTTTGAATCCAAAAGCCTAGCCTGTGTTGATGCAAATTACCTAACTGATAAAGAAAGGTGAGAACTGCCAGCACAAACGAAGCTGCAAATAAAGAACATACCTGGTCAGCAAACAAACTGCCTACATAAAAGGCATGGTATAACAAGATACCTTTAATAGATTTGATGCTAATGTTACTGTTAATATTAAACATTAAAATAACTTTAATGTTAGTGAGTACCCCTGTAACAACTTGTAGTGTGTATGATTTTTGGAAAAATCCTTTAAAGTAATATGGTAATGATGCTTCTCAGCTATTACCTGTGAATAAACTTAAAGCTTAACACAGCAGGAAAAACATTACAAACTTGGTCTGCTATATAAGAGGCAAAACTTGAGGTACACCACCTCATGAATTTAATAACTAAACAGTGGAATAATTTTTGCATAACCCTTAAAATGTAGAAGCCATTAAAACCTGGCCTGCCTATAAAAAAACAAAACAAAACAAAAAAAAAACAGGAAAATATGGGGTAATTCCTCTGTT
The DNA here is from genome assembly GCF_007399415.2 of Gopherus evgoodei. Taxonomy (NCBI): domain Eukaryota; kingdom Metazoa; phylum Chordata; order Testudines; family Testudinidae; genus Gopherus; species Gopherus evgoodei. The sequence goes on along the minus strand of NC_044342.1, from coordinate 18,200,931 downwards.
TTGCCTGCAGTCAGGAAGGGTATTTGTAAAAGAATGGAATCTTTAAGCAATAATCAATGCCACCCCAAAAGGGGTAGAAAACTGTTCTTTTTGTCTTTCAGATAATCCAAAGTACTGTATAATGGACTATGTGTATGTGTTAATTCTTGGGGAAAAGTGTTTAAAAAGTGTTAGCAACCCACCAGAAGACAAATGTAAATGTAATGTAAGTACTGTGTTTACCAATAATCACATTTACTATTTGCCACAACAACAACACCAAAAGAGTCTCAGCTTACTGTAAGCACTGATTTAGCTGAGTTCTCTATCAATCTTGGCATTGAATGGCAAACAGTTACCAATCATCTGTTAAAAGGTAAAAAGGTAACATAGTTCCTAAAATAAATAAATAAATAAATAAAATAAAAACAAAAATTTGGAAAACTGGACTATTCATATTATACACGCAAATGGGGACATGTTAAGAATTGCCACTGCAGAAAAGCATAACAGCTTACCATTGGTATAACATATTTTCTGGATGGTCTCCCACAACTACTGGCATACTAATGTTACTACCCTTAATTGTTTTTGGTTTTAAATTGTATGTGTTTAATTGAAATGTTTAAAATGTGCTGGTGGATAAAACAAATGTATGTAAAGCTAAAGCCACAGGCCCAAATCACCTCCCAGTATTTTCTATTACGTGGACTAAATAAGAAGTGACACTGGCGATTAATAATCTTAGTGTCAAAAGGGGGATATGTAGGAGCAGGATTTTATAATGTCCCATAAGAACTAAAGTATAATTTGATTTCATCCTGCTAGCCATTTTTTTTAAATAGCAGAAAGAACTGACCCCCTGGGACTATAAGATTCTGTTTTCCCATATGCATTACAAATTGGGCCCTCTCTAACTCTTTGTTTTAAGATTTAGGTAGTAAGAGACAGGATTCTCTATTGTGTCTGTGTAAAGTAAATTAGAGAAACATTGAAGGCCTGGGTCTCAATGTAAATTGTCTTAGTTATCAATTGTAAAACTTAGCAAGGTTTAATTTGCAATGCTTTTTTTTGTTTTATATAAAATACTACTGTTTGTATTCTCAATCTGTTTGTGTGAATGAGGAATGTATGCATCAGGAAAAGACAAGGTGTGAAGGCCATTGTTACAGCCAGAGTCAAGGGACTGCTGTTAAACTGTCTGGCATCTCAGGCCATGTCTACATCTAAAATTTTGCAGCGCTGGTTGTTACAGCTGTATTAGTACAGCTGTATAGGGCCAGCGCTGCAGAGTGGCCACACTTAGAGCAACCAGCGCTGCAAGTGGTGTTAGATGTGGCCACACTGCAGCGCTGTTGGGAGGCTTCAAGGGGAGTTCGGAGAACGCGAGAGCAAACCGGGAAAGGAGACCAGCTTTGCCGCGGTTTGCTCTCGCGTTCCCCGAACCACCCTGCAAACCGCAGGGAAGGAGACCTGCTTGCTCGGGGTTCCGGGAACGAGAGAGCAAACCGGGAAAGGAGACCAGCTTCGCTGCGGTTTGCTCTCGCGTTCCCCGAACCACCCTGCAAACCGCAGGGAAGGAGAACTGCTTCCTCGGGGAACGCGAGAGCAAACCGCGGCGAAGCTGGTCTCCTTTCCCGGTTTGCTCTCGCGTTCCCCGAACCACCCTGCAAACCGCAGGGAAGGAGACCTGCTTGCTCGGGGTTCCAGGAACGCGAGAGCAAGCCGGGGAAGGAGACCAGCTTGATTACCAGAGGCTTCCTCCTTCCACGGAGGTCAAGAAAAGCGCTGGTAAGTGTCTACATTGGATTACCAGCGCTGGATCACCAGCGCTGGATCCTCTACACCCGAGACAAAACGGGAGTACAGCCAGCGCTGCAAACAGGGAGTTGCAGCGCTGGTGATGCCCTGCAGATGTGTACACCTTCAAGTTGCAGCGCTGTAACTCCCTCACCAGCGCTGCAACTTTCTGATGTAGACAAGCCCTCAGAGTGGATACATGCTTCGCAGTGTAAGAATGCACCACCCCCAGTGAACCAACCACCACCTCAGGACCATGCAGAGTCAATTTTTTTGACTCCAGAAGAAGACGTAGAGGAACAGCCTGCAATAACTTACAATCTACGCTCTCGTAAGGGTTGCCAGAAGCAGATGACTACATAAAGCAAGGCCCAAGAAGAAGCAGTAGTGAGCTTAGCGCCTGCTGCCTGGTGGACATAAAACTGTGACTGCAGTTCCCTCATTTGAGGTTGTCAGAACCAGAAGGGCCCTGCCTCCAACATGCGCCTCTGGTGGTGCCTGTTCTTCGGCTGCTGGTATCTTAAGGTCTGGGGAGTCCACAATGACAATTATTTTATCCAGCAGCAAGTGTGGATAGCTCAGACCCTTATTATTTCTAAATGCTGGGTCTGCAGCCACATCCCAGCCCACTCTCAAACTGGTGTTCCTGTCCTGGCTATCCCACTCAATTCCCCAGACCTCACTGGAGGACCGTGTCCGTTTAACACAATATGGAACAGTCATGACACCTGGAAGAGGCTATTGGCAGTTCCTTTATCCCACTTGGGGGAGCAATACACCAGGCAAAAAAAAAAAGGCTCCTAAGTAGTTAAATAATGGCAAATAAAACCAGAGAAAGTTTAAGAGCCCTGGCCAAAGAAACAGGGGCGATCGGACAGGTGGCCCTCCAGAACCGTCAGGCATTGGACATAGTGCTGGCGGCCAAAGGAGGGACCTGTGCTCTCACTGGAAAACAATGTTGTATGTTTATACAATACCAATGAGGTAATAGATCGCTATAGCCACTTAGAACAAATCGCATATCTTCCTCATGAAGAGCTGAGTTCTTTATGGAAGTGGCTAAGTAACCTGTTCAAATTCTCTGGGATAGGAAACTGGTTGTTTCAGGGAGCCCTAACTATCCTGTTCAGAATCTTAGTCATTTTTGTATGCTTTCAGTTAATCTCCTGTTGTATCCAGAATTGTGTCACCCAGATGGCTGCCCCAAAACAGAGTGCTAATATGATGATTTTGAATATCACTGATGAACAAAGAGATAAGGAACGGTTAATTTGTGGAACCCAGTAATTGTTGGTCATGGCGTGCGCTTGACCAAAAGGAGGGATTGTGAAAGTAGAATGAATTATATTGTGAAAATAGAAAGGATTAAAGAAATGTTGTCTGTATCTTTAAGCAAAGATGTTGGAATGTTGCAACCAGGTGTCAGGAATACAGACATTAACATAAAACAATTGCACCGTTTAAGGGCAATTGGTGAAGCATTAGTCTTAGATCGATAACAGTTAGTAAGGAAATAGGATATGCATGCTGTGCCCCAGGTGAATTTTACTGTTTTGGTATCTTTGTCCCTTTGTCTAATTCCCGCTCTTTTATCTGTATAAATAAGACTGTTTGAGCCTTGCATGGGCGCTCACATATTCTGAATGTTATTGGCAGAGCGCTGTGCTAATAAAACAGAGTGGTCTGACAAATTGTGAGTCCTGATTCTAACTTTGACAACCATTTGTAACAAACCTAATTCAAAAGTCTAAACCACTGCATTTTGACTCTCATAAGTGGTCAAGCAGCATTTTTCTTACTTTGAATATCTATCATTTCTATGGTTATCAATGGAAATATGTTTTCATCAGTTTGTGTGTGTATAGTGAGCTCCATATTTACCAATGTTTAGGGATAAAATCGAAACCTTCCAAGCCTACATCTGCAGTATTGAAAATGTGAGGATTACCAACATCTAGCTCCAATAAGTTTTATTGTTGTTTAGGTTGCAATTCTGAAAATCACTTAAGAGAGCTGGGCTCACAAATCCCATGAGAATGAGAGTTTTATGCCTAACTCCCTTAGGCTCATTTGAAAGTGCCAATCTGATTTTAGCACCTAAATACCTTTAAGGAGTTGGGCCGTAGACCCTTGTCAAAGGATATAAGAGAGCGAGAGAGAGAGGTCAGATCATGTAAAAGTTTGTTAAACCACATCAGGATTACATCAGTGTGACAAAGTATTGTCACAGCTTTGCAGTCATGTCTAATCTTCAAGTTTTCAGACAGTCTGATCAAGGTTTTCTGGAATGTAAGCAAAGTGCTGCCAGTGCATGAGGAGATTAGCCAAAAGTGTCTGAGTGCTAAATGTCACAAGCAACTATCTGGGTAAAATAGAGAAATATCTCCTATCAGACTACTTTACACACAAACAATGAGGACATGACCTCATTGTAAATACAGCCTGTAATGAGGCGGTGTTACCGCTTCCGAGCCAGAAGGGGAGAAACCACTCTCTGTACCTAAGTGGGCAGAGCTAGGCCTGCCTCACCCCTCCAACCAGGACAGGAAGCATAAAAGACAGGGCCTCACATTCAGTTGGTGCTGGGACACCAAGATAGGCAGTTGGATCCTGCTCTCTCCTGGGTGCTGACCCTGCTGCTGAACCCAGCGACACCCTGCCCTCCAGGGAACTTGCTTCTGCCATGGACCCGCTGGGACTGCTATAGGCCACCTACCCAGAAGAGCTGAAGGACGCCCGCTGACCCAGGTACACCCTGAGAGGAGGAGGTGACCCAGGAATAACCAGCCTTAGTCTGGCTACAGCTCTGCCTGAGGCATGGTCAGTATGTTGCAGTTGGGAACCCCGCTGACCCAGGAGTGGACTGCTTCGCCACAGTTAGGACCCTGGGTCGGGGTCCAGTGGAGTAGGGTGAGCCCAGATCCCACTTGCCACTCCACTGTGGAGGTGGCAGCCTCCCCTTGCTGGGTCCAGTGGTCTGTGTCCGTGGGCCGTCCGCTGGAGCTAGGACACCCGACACCTAAAGTTTGCTCAGGCTCTGCAATAAGGGTCCTGAACTAATTGACTACGGGGTTTACTCTGTCTCTGCAACCAGAGGCCAGAGCTGATTGACTACTGGGTTTGCTCTGTATCTGTATCAAAAGGTCAGGGCCAATTGACCAGGGTGTTTGCACAATTCTTGCTTAAAGGTCACATGGGCTATAGACTCTTGACTGTTCAGCCCCCGCCTCAGGGCGAGGGCATATGGGACCCTGTGAGAGCCTGTTTCTGCCTACAGGCAGAGGCTAGTTGCCTATCAGAGAATTCAATCCTGTTAGGCTAGTCAGGATACTAACACCGAAATGCTCATTCCTGCCAAATACTAGGCCAAGCTCCCGATGGCGTAGTGAGGTGGTGTGGCCTCCCTCCAACCTGGAGGGGGAACGAGGGCCACCACCCGACGATACGTCCCCTTTCTGTCATTCCATCAGCGTAAAGAAGTCTTCAAGAGCTTGAAAAATTAGTACACCTTTACCCCGATAGAACGCTGTCCTCGGGAGCCAAAAAACCTTACCGCGTTATGCTGAAACTTCGTTATATTGAACTTGTTTTGATCCACCGGAGTGCGCAGCTCCCTCATCCCCGGAGTGCTGCTTTACCATGTTATAGCTGAATTCGTGATATATCAGGTCATGTTATATCGGGGTACAGGTGTATTATACCTACTTTAAAGCCCATTTATACTGCCAAAAGGGTCCAGAGTTGCTTTATTGTGAATGAGAAGCAGGCCCATGTAATATAGTTTCCAAACACTGGGCCAAACTCTGTATTAATTATTATTATTAGTAGTAGTATATATTAGGATAACCAGACAATTGTATTTGATAGTGTTATGTTTTGATGTTTCACTTGATTCACTTGTTTCACTTTCTGCCTGCCTAAATTAATGATATCCAGGTCATTGAACAATTGTGTCATATCCTACTGAAAGCCTTTATCATGACTTCTTTGACATCTTTGTTTCTTAGAGTGTAAATGAAAGGGTTAAGCAATGGTGTCACAATAGTATTGAAGACAGAGACAATTTTGTTCATGTCCAGTGAGCTCTGTTTAGAAGACTTGATGTACAGAAAGATGGAGCAGCTGTACAACATAACCACAATGGTGAGATGGGCAGAACAAGAGGAAAAGGCCTTTTCCTGGCCTTGGGCAGATGGGATTCTCATGATGGTGGAGATGATGTAAATGTAGGAGCCAAGGGTGACTGCACAGGACCTCAGAACAACAATAAAGAAAAGAGCAATGTACACCATTTCAACCAGGTGTATGTCTGTGCAGGACAGCGCTATCCAAGAACCTATGTCACAGAAGAAATGGTTGATGACTGTAGGGCCACAGAAAGACAACCTGGTGATCAGAAACATTGGCACAGAAATAGTTAGGAAACCACCTACCCATGAGCCCAGGGCCAACTGAGTGGACAAGGTGTTGTTCATGATGGAGTGATAACGCAATGGGTGGCATATGGCCAAATAGCAATCATAGACCATGACTGCCACGAGTAGAAATTCAGTGCAGCCTAGGGAGAAAACAAAGTACATCTGCAGGAGGCAGCTGGGGAAGCAGATAGTTTTGCTTTGTGACATGAGATTGGCAAGAATTTTGGGAATGTAGACTGTGGTGACCCAGATCTCCAGGAAGGAGAGATTGCAGAGGAAGTAATACATAGGGGTGCGGAGACAACGGTGGGTCCACACTAAGGATATGATGGCGGTGTTTCCTGTGAATGTCAGGAGGTATATTAAAAAGAATATCATGAAGAGTGAGATCTGCAAATACCGAGAGCCGGGGAACCTAAGCAGAATAAATTCCTTCACATTGGTTTGATTTCCCTTCACCAGTGGGGACAGGTGGTGTACCTGCCAAAATACAAGAAACTATAAAGGGAAGACAAATAAATAATAGGTGATATTGTTAGAGCCATATCATTGTTGATAGACAATAACGTGAGCAATCACATATATATTAGGATGCTGAACAGAACTTGTATGGTGTAGTGCACATTTATAGAATCATAGAAGATCAGGGTTGGAAGAGACCTCAGGAGGTCATCTAGTCCAACTCTCTGCTCAAAGCTCTCAATGGGAGCCCAGAGCCCTCAGCATATTGTCGGCTCAGAGCATTAGACAGAGATGGGCACCCATTTGAATCCCAGACCTGGAAACAGAACCTGATTCCCTGTTCCGTTGTCCGAGCTATTCAAACACACTCCTCACCCAGAGCCTGAAACGGCACCCAAGAGTCCTATAGTTCCTATATTTTCAAAAACGACTCTGATTTTGGGTGCCTCTGTTTTGGGACATCTGCTCTGAGACATCTTAAAGGGGTCTGCCTCTAGTGTGCAACTTGGTTCCCAACTCTAACACCGAAAAGGACAATCCGATGTTGCTGTTCATGATACCCTCATATTTGACTTATGTCTCCTTTGACCAATGGTAACTGTGATGGGACCACAGATTGGCAGACTCCACTCACCTCTAATTTTGGTCATAATTTATATTAATAAATAGTTCATGAAGGATTAGTAATTGAAGTTTTCATAAATGCTTAAAGCAATTTGTACTGAGTCCACTAGTCATAATATGTTGCTTATAAATCTGATTTACAGCTTGTCATAAACAGATAGTTAAGGGTTAATGTCTCTTTTACCTGTAAAGGGTTAACAAGTTCAGTGAACCTGGCTGACACCTGACCAGAGGACCAATTGGAGGACAAGATACTTTCAAATCTTGGTGGAGGGAAGTCTTTGTTTGTGCTTTTTGGGTTGTTCTTTGTTCTCTCTTGGGATTAAGAGGAGCCAGACATGCAACCAGGTTTCTCCAATCTTTCTGAAACAGTCTCTCATGTTCTAACTAGTAAGTACTAGACAGAAGGCGAATTAGTCTTTATATTTGTTTTCTTGATTTGCAAATGTGTATTTTGCTGGAAGGATATTTTACCTCTGTTTGCTGTAACTTATACTTAGGCTAGGGGGGAGGGAGTCCCTTTGGTCTATGTAAAGCTGAGACCCTGTAAACATTTTCCATCTTGATTTTACAGAGATAATTTTTACTTTTTTCTGTCTTTAATTAAAAGCTTTTCTTTTTAAGAACCTGACTGATTTTTTTTATTCTTGTGTAAGACCCAAGGGGACTGGGTCTGAACTCACCAGGGATTGGTGGGGGAAAGGAGGAGGGGAGGAAGGTGAAATTGAGTCATTTTGCAGTCCTCAATTATATGAGTCATGGTTTGTGGCTGTCTACAATAACATAATGCTTCTGAAATTCTGCTGCAGCACCAATTCCAGGTCCGGTATGAAATCGTTTCAGAAGGCTTCATTGTCTTTGTGGTAAATCAAACCCTGGTTGACATTGAGTGTGGTCTGAGACAAGATACTTGTTTGTCACTTTCTCTGTGGACCATGAAGCTTGCCATATGTCCTCTTTCATAAATCCCTCATCCAGAAAATGTATCCACAAGGGGCAATGTGAGGGCAGATGACCATGTGGTGGACTAAACAAGTAGTTAATTAACAGTATGTGGTATAACATATATATAATCTATTAATCATTTGTAGGAAGGCTGGACAGATTTTTTAAAATAATTTCAGCACATAATATCAATGTTTATTTTTAAGCATTTTTTCCTAATTTTAGCTATTTACATTTTCACAGTTGTGTCAAATTATGAGAAGGGGGACAGACAATGGGTGGGTCAGTCAATAATTATTTAATGCCTGTAAATGTTGAGTTTCACATATTTAAAACTTTATGACCCTTAAAACACAAACTGTCAACTTCACATGTCAAAATACACAAAGTAAATAGCCTTAAATTAAACTCTAATAAGTTCTCAGGTAGCATTTTCTTTACTATTCTTTCCTGTACATTTAGACTCATAGACTCATAGACTAATAGGTCAGAAGGGACCAATCTGATCATCTAGTCTGACCTCCTGCACAAGGCAAGATTATTATCAATGGAAATATTTTATCAGTTTGTGTGTGTAAGGTAAAATTGGCGTTTATTCACATTCAGCAATAAAAATCTAATCTTGCGAAGCCGATTTATAAAGCATTTATAAATGGTACCCTAATATAAAGTTTGACCCCATTTTCTTCACTTAATGACCCTTCTGCAAACTTTACTGTCTTCAGGATATTTTCACGAGTGTAACTGATGTAAACTTAGTAAATAATTATGTTGATGATACAGAAGGTAGAAGGGAATCCATGTCCTTCTTTCTGAGCCGTACTGACTGCAGAACTATTTCTTTTCTTTTCGGCAATTTTTTTCTCTCTCTAAAGTGATCAGATCTGATTCAGAGTAAATAGCGGGGAAGATGGTTTTATTTTGGAAAGTGGAGAGGCTGCATTATTTGCAAAACTGACATCATTCTGCAAGACAGAAAGATGGTGAAACTGATCAGAAACTGACTATAAGCACTTGTGAAATTGTCTAATCTGTTTTTATACTGGCGTGTGGGACAAATGCAGAAACATGGGCTGGCATTCTCAAAGAAGCTTGAGGGAATTAGGCACCTCAAACCACTGTGTGTCAATGGAATTTATGCACCAGACTCCTTTAGAATCCAATGAAAATTCTAACCTAAACCCTTCCCTCCCACCCCCACAAACAATGAAAAGAAAATCAGGCTGAAAAATTTGTTCCATTTAAGGAACAAATATTAACTTGAATGTTAGTAATAATAATAAAAACAACACATTTTCATTTCAATTAAACTGATGTAAATGTTAAGTATTCTGGGAAGGTGTGACAGAGTAGGGAGCGGGGTGGATTGACCTGGGAATATCGTTTAGTTTTACTGAGACTGTCTGAATGGGGAGTCGGAGAGCAGGGGATGACTTTAGGTGAGGGACGGTACCTGAGCCTGTAATCTGAGCGAGGAAGGGAGGTGGGGCGAGTCGTCACCTTTGCCCAGGAAACTGGACAAAGGGAGAGGGGGAGAGAAGGAGGGGGAGACAGTCTGCTGGAGTGTTTTTTGTTTTCAGTTTTGGGCTGGCTGGGAAGAGGCAGGGAACCCCAAGTCTGGGGTCTAAGATCCTTGCCCCACAGAAGGACCTGGCTGAAGGGTCCTGGTTGTACCTAAAAGCCCTGCTTGGGACTGTGTTCCTGTCATCTAATAAACCTTCTGTTTTACTGGCTGGCTGAGAGTCACGGTGAATTGCAGGAAGTGCGGGGTGCAAGGCCCTGACTCCCTCAAACTCTGTGACAGAATGTACTTGAAGAATTTTCAAAACATACTCACTGTGTTTGTAGCAAACCTGTGGATGTATCCTGAATTGAACAAACAAACAAACATTTGATATCACATCATATGCAGAAGAAAGTGATCTTTTAGCACCGTCAGAAAACCAAAACCAGTCAATCTGCTTCTCTAACACACACTTCTTTTGAAACTTGTCAAAAATTCAAGCACTCAGCCTGCCCTATTGGAGTCAAACATCCAATATCTTAGTAGATTGTAGGCACATCACATTGTAATTGAAAACCGAACTATCTATATCTTATATGCTTAGGTTTTCCTGTATGCTCTATCCAGGCAAAATAACAGTGTTCGACTCAGGAAGGCTGATTTCATCTGCTCAGAGGCAGCCTTGGGACATGATTTACAAAGAAATTCACAGACTTTCTCCTGAACTTTGGGGTGGATTGCTTGTGAGGTCATTAAATAAATAACTCAAGGGCCAGGTCTCAGAGTAGCTGGCTGTAATTCCCACATGTCTGTATGGGTGTTGTGAACTCACATATTTTCCTACATAGAGTTCCCCTGTACTAAATTCTGAGCAACGTCTTCATGCTCTTGCCTCATGTCAAACCTCCATCCATTATTCTTATATCTTGTTCCCAAAAGAGTGGGCTGAATAACAGAGCACAGTGGGACAGCCAAAGAATAGCAATAATACTTAGCTCTTACACTGGGCTTTAAATCGGTAGATCTCAAAGCATTTTACCAAGGAAGGCAGGATTCCGATTTCACTTATGGGGAAATTGAAGCACAGAAATGGGACCAATTACATTGGAATGAGTGAGAGGGGAATCAGCCCCACTGACTGCAGTGGAGTTGCTCAGGAGCAATTTCTATAGGGGTGAGTGAGGAGACAATCAGACCCACTGAATTCAGCAATTCATAGATATTAAAGCCAGATTGTACCGTTATGATCTAACCTCCTGTGTCACCCCAGTCAGGGAATTTCACCCCATGATTCCTACAAGCCTCTAACTTCAGTTTGAACAAGAGCATCTCTTTTAGAAGAGACATCCAGTCCTCACTTAAAGACTTCAAGTGATGGAGAACTTACCACACCCATTATAAGTTGTTCCAGTGGTTAGTTACTTGCATGGTGCAAAATGTGCTTCTAATTTCCAGGCTGAATTGGATCTCATACTGTTTTTGTTCACTAGATTAAGGACATCTCTACTATTAGAAATCTTTTCCTTTGGCAGGTACGTAGCACTAGATTTTCAAAGGTATTTAGGCATCTAGTGACATTCTCAAAAGTGCAGAGGCAAGTTAGGTTCCTACTCCCACTTGACTCAATGGCAGTGAGGTGATTTTTTAAATCTACACTAGCTGCATCTTTAGGCACCTAAATCCTTGACAAAGCTGACCATTATAAACCATGTTCAAGCCACCTCTTTGGTAAACTAATAGATTAAACTTCTTCTTTTACACTAAGACATAAGAACATAAGAACGGCCATACTGGGTTAGACCCATGGTCCCTCTAGCCCAGTATCCTGTCTTCTGACAGTGACCAATGCCAGATCCTTCAGAAGGAGTGAAAAGAACAGGGCAATTATTGAGTGATCCATCTGCTGTAGTTGAATCCCAGCTTCTGGCAATCAGAGACTTAGGGACACTCAGAGCATGGGGATCTGTCCTTGACCATCTTGGTTAATAGCCATCAATGGATCTATCCTCTAATTGGGGAAGGGATAGCTCAGTGGTTTGAGCATTGGCCTACTAAACCCAGGGTTGCAAATTCAATCCTTGAGGGGGGTCATTTAGGGAACTGGAGTAAAAATCTGTTTGGGGATTGGTCCTGCTTTGAGCAGGGGGTTGGACTAGATGACATCATGAGGTCCCTTCCAACCCTGAGATTCTATGATATAAGTGAAAACAGAACTAGTGGAACCAGAGGCCCATCTGGTGCCATCCAGGAGAGCTATCATGATGTAAACCAGTGAAGGGTCTGGCCAATGTATAACATTACAGAACACGCCTGTAACAGGGAGAAGCAAGCTGTGCTATGTCAAGCATATGAGGGAGAAAATGTGCCTTGTAGAGACGTCTGAGACACTGGGGAAAATGTTCACATGTGCCTGAAGGCCAGATGTTTAAAGGTAGTTAGGCAGCCCACTGAAATCCATAGGAATTAGGTGACTAACGTGCCTAAGTATTCCTGTAAATCCCTTGAGACATCTGGCTGCGTTTTCAGATGCCTAATCACCTTTGTTGCTTTTGAATATTTTAACCACAAGGCCTACCAGAGTGAAACAGAGAATCTTGTGTTGCAAGTTCACCCAGATTTATGCTACAGAGATGTAGCCCTTTAAGACTAGAGACTGCTGGGAGTTGCAGGCTCTGGACAGGGCACATGATGTAGATCTGGTCAGCTGACAAAGGATAGTGTGACTATCACCCTGAAGACTATAGAAGGGAAGACCCTGAGTCCAGTCCTTCCATGGGACATAGCAGAAGGCTGATAGAGTAGCTGTGAAGAGGTAATTACTTTTTGCCCACACAAAACATTGTAATATTAGAAAATGTGGCTTAGTTGAAATCAAAGTTTTCCAGCGGAAAATGTCAATTTTTACAAAATATCTCAATTTTCTGTTGGAAAATGAAAAGTATATATTTAATTAAGTTGGACATTAAAAATATTTCCAAAGATCAAACTGAAACAAAACATTTCATTTTTAAATAAGGGTTTGATTTTTTAAAATTGACATATTTAAAATTGACAGAAAAGGGCAACTAAAATGATTAGGGGTTTGGAGAGGGTCCCATATGAGGAAAGATTAAAGAGGCTAGGACTCTTCAGCCTGGAAAAGAGGAGATTAAGAGGGGATATGATAGAGGTATATAAAATCATGAGTGATGTTGAGAAAGTGGATAAGGAAAAGTTATTTACTTATTCCCATAATACAAGAACTAGGGGTCACCAAATGAAATTAATAGGTAGCAGGTTTAAAACAAATAAAAGGAAGTTCTTCTTCACACAGAGCACAGTCAACTTGTGGAACTCCTTACCTGAGGAGGTTGTGAAGGCTGGGACTATAACAATGTTTAAAAGGGAACTGGATAAATTCATGGTGGCTAAGTCCATAAATGGCTATTAGCCAGGAAGGGTAAAAAATGGTGTCCCTAGCCTCTGTTCATCAGAGGATGGAGATGGATGGCAGGAGAGAGATCACTTGATCATTGCCTGTTAGCTTCACTCCCTCTGGGGCAACTGGCATTGGCCACTGTCGGTAGACAGATACTGAGCTAGATGGACCTTTGGTCTGACCCAGTATGGCTGTTCTTATGTTCTCATATTGACTTAAATTAAGACCGAGAAGGGATGAGAGGGGAAACAGAGATAAAGGAAGAGGGCAAGTGACTTGCTCAAGGTCCATACTGTAGGTCAGTGGCGGTATCAGGAACAGGACCCAGGTGTTGAGTCCTGGCCTCGTGCTCTAGTCAGAAGCCCACAATTCCTGCCACTGCACAACATCTGGCTGGGCAGAAAATCGTAAGGGGGTTGCACTTATAGTTGCATTAATGATTTGGTTGCTGTGTCCCTAGAGGTATCTCTACACAACTCGTGGAAATGAGCCTCCAAGCTCAGGTCGACAGTCTTGGTCTTGCGCTACTGCATTAAAAATAGGTGTGTAGATGTTGCGGCCTGAACTGGAGTTTGGGCTCTGGTGTGTACAGAAGAGGGGGTGGGCTTCAGAGCTCCAGCCCTAGCTGAACAAGTGTGCTGTTATTTTTATCACAGTAGCATTAGCCCTGGGAGCCTCAGTCTGTGGACCCGGGCTCTGAGTCTTGCTGCCGCAGCCTGTGTAGACATACCTCAGGAGCACCAGTCATAGACTGAGACCCTGTTCTAATAGGCATTGTACAAACACAGAACAAAGTGATGGTCCCTGCTCCAGAGCATTGCAATATAAGTCACTCTGTGGCTAGACCTCTGATGACTTTATTAATGCTGATTCTTGTAGCTAGACATGCCACAACCCAAGGGATTTGATGGCAGCTCAGTGACTAATTGCCTTAATCTCAACCACACCCCCTTTTGATTGGTGTGTACATTTTGTGCTGCCCCTCTTCACGGGGTGAATTTCAGCTTGAGTGGAAGACTCGCCACAGTATCTGAACACATTCAAGACATTAGTGTACTATCGGAGCAACTTACTTAGGATTGTGGTGGATTCTCCATCACTGACAGTTTTTAAATCGAGTGGTTTTTTTTTTTGTTTCTAAAAGCTCTGCTCTAGGAATTATTTTGGGGCAGTTCTCAGGCCCGTGTTATTGAGGAATTTAGACGGACAGGACCTTCTGGCTTTGGAATCTATGAATTTATGGGAGAAGACCATGAAAAGACAGCTAATTTGAACAGGTGGGAGTTTGAAGTCACCTGAGCAATTCAGGGCACCCATTTCCCATTAATGGAAACTGGACATCTATATGCCACAAAACCTCTTAACAGGTCCTATGTGGCACTGCAGTGATGCCTAGGCTTTGGGCGGGCCCACTGGATGGGGGTGAATTTCACCCAGTGGGGAATAGACAAGACTTGGGTGTAATTAATAGAAATACGATTCCTTGAGGATGAAGATCCGGGACAGCCTGCTGTCAGAGACAAGATACTGGAATTGATGGACCCTGGTCTGGTCCAATCTGGTGATTCTAAGGCACTTGTACTGGTTCTCTAGATCCCAGCCTGCACTATCAAATGGCACCACCCAGGGACTGGACTGGAGTAAACAGAGATGCGGGCTGGTATTTTAAAAGGAGGCCTAAGGGAATTAGGTGCACAACTCCCTCTGAAGTAAAATGGCATTTGAGTGCAAACTCCATTAGACTTCTTTGAAAATCCCACGTGGAGCAAACCTGTTGGCTCAGTTCAGGCATTGTGCTTACCTCCAGTGCAACAGTCATACTCCCTCCAGAACAGGACAGGAGGGGTAATATCCCAAGTTAGGAGGGGATCTGCAAGTTGCATGGAAGCAGCTTCAGCAGCCTGAGAGCTGGCTGCAGAGGGAAGGCCGCGTAGCAGAACCCTTAGAGTTGGGGCTGAAGGGTCTGAGAGCTGCTGCTGCTGGGAGCTGGTTTGAGAACCCTGGTTTAACATAATCAGTATTTTTCAGATACTTGAGTGGCCCAAAATTAGGGTGAAAATTGGTAAAAAAAATAGCAGGGCCTTTGTATATGATAGTGCTACTATGTGTGTGCATGCATATTGTGTGTGGGGGCCTTTCTGTGAACCACCTTATGTGGAATATACTTGTGTGTGCATGCTTTGTGTATTTCTGCATTGTGTGTGTATCTCTGGGTGTCTCCTTCTGCCTGCACGTGTAATTGTGTGTGCATGCTGGGAAATGAATTCTTTGTGTGAGTTGTAATTTTCTGTGGAACAGACGGCTGAAGGCAGACCCTCAGCTGGTGTAAGTGAAAGTAGCTCCACTGTGGACAACTGAGTTAGGTGGTGAAAACGAGTGTGAGGATCTAGCCTGATGTTCCAAATGTCTCTCTGATTGCTGCCCTGTACCACTGATGTCCAGGCACAATGGTACTCCACAGAGCTGCCCCTTCAACTGACTGAGACATCCATGGGGAACATCATGGGAGACAGGAGAGATTCCAGAAAACTGGAAAAAGGCAAATAAAGTGCCCATCTATAAAAAGGGAAATAAAAATAACCCAAGAAACTACAGACCAGTTAGTTTAACTTCTGTGACAGGGAAGATAATGGAACAAGTAATTAAGGAAATCATCTGCAAACACTTGGAAGGTAGTAAGGTGATAGGGAATAGCCAGCATGGATTTGTAAAGACCAAATCATGTAAACCAATCTGATAGCTTTCTTTGATAGGATAAGGAGTCTTGTGGATAAGAGAGAAGGGGTGGATGTGTCAAATATCAGAGGGGTAGCCGTGTTAGTCTGGATCTGTAAAAGCAGCAAAGAATCCTGTGGCACCTTATAGACTAACAGACGTTTTGGAGCATGAGCTTTCGTGGGTGAATACCCACTTCCTCAGATGCATGTAGTGGAAATTTCCAGGGGCAGGTATATATATGCTAGCAAGCAAGCTAGAGATAACGAGGTCAGTGGATGTGGTATACCTAGACTTTAGTAAGGCATTTGATATGGTCTCACAAGATATTCTTATCAATAAGCAAGGGAAATACAACTTAGATGGGGCTACTGTAAGGTGGGGTTCCTAACTGACTGGATAACCATACTCAGAGAGTAGTTATTAATGGTTCCCAATCCTGCTGGAATGGTATAACAATTGGAGTTCCATAAGGGTCTGTTTTGGGACTGGCTCTATTCAATATCTTCATTAAGGATTTAGATGTTGGCATAGAAAGTACTCTTGTTAAGTTTTCAGATGATACCAAACTGGGAGGGATTGCAACTGCTTTGGAGGACAGGGTCATAATTCAAAATGATCTGGACAAATTGGAGAAAGGGTCTGAGGTAAACAGGATGAAGTTTAATAAAGACAAATGCAAAGTGCTCCGCTTAGGAAGGAACAATCAGTTTCACACATACAGAATGGGAAGAGACTGTCTGGGAAGGAGTATGTCAGAAAGGGATCTGGGGTTTATAGTGGACCACAAGCTAAATATGAGTCAACAGTGTGATGCTGTTGCAAAAAAAGCAAACATGATTCTGGGATGCATTAACAGGTGTGTTGTGAGCAAGACACGAGAAGTCATTCTTCTGCTCTACTCTGTGCTGCTTAGAAAGAGAAGACTCAGTTTAGTTCTTTTATTGCACGATGCACACACAGTTATTAGGGTCTGATGGAACAAGGTAAAACCTGAGAAGGAACTGGTGGAAAACATCTCCTGAGAGTGGAAGGAATTCTCCTGCTAGCAGTTTGGCTGTAAATGTACAGGTTGTGTTTTCCCATAAGAGGCCAATGCTAGGCATCCAAATCCTATGGGCAGTGAATCGGAGTTCAGCACCTAACATCCTTTGGTCCCATTGTCAATTACAACAGGACGTGGTGGAGAAGACAGGGCACTGGACTGGACTCTGGAGAGATGGTTTCCTGCCATGAGCCTGCTTAGTGACTCTGGGCAGGTAACGTCACCTTGTTATGCCTGAGTTTTCCCAGCTATAATGTGAGGAAAAGGGTGTGGAGCTGGGGCTAAAATCACAAAGCTCCCACTTTAGGCACCTGAAGCCCAGAGTCCAGCCCCCGGGGTTTTCACACCCAGCTCAGCTCCTGGCAAACCCTGCAGGCACCCAAGTGTTAGCAGTAAATGGCCTGTAGGTGCTCCTGGACATGCCCTCTGCAGCCCCACACCAGGCATCCGGATGCCAAGGCCTCAGAGCGCCGCACAAACCTGGGGAAGGTGGGTGTTCCCCTGCCTGACTCTCCATCAGGGCCCCGTCCACAGGCCAGGTACCCAGATGCTTTGGAAAATAGCACTGGGACCCCAAGTATCGGGAAACAACTGGCCCTAAATTGTTGCTGAAAAGTGGGCAAATACGAGTTCTGTGCTGGTGTCCTGTGGCCAAGGCCAGAGGGTTTCCTTTGGCTTTTCTCTTCTTTTGGAAAGCAGCCTGGAGATGAAATACATATTAGGAAACAAACATTAATGGTACAATTGCCTAACACTGCTATTCCAGGCGGATGTTGCAAGCCTATGTTTTTATAATGTAGATATCATACAATTGTGTATATGAGTGCATATGCATATGTGTGTGCGTGCAAATGTGAGTGTGTGTGCGCGTACATATGTATATGTGCTTGCATTTGCGTATGTGTGCATGTGGGTGTGGATATACATGTGTGTGTGTGTCCATGCTTGCATGAGTGTCTGTGTGCATGCATATGTTTGTCTGGATAAGTGTGCATATGCATAAGCGTTTGAGTGTGTGTGTGTGTGTGTGTGTGAGCATGTGTGGATGTATGTGTGCATGTATATTTGTGTGTGTTTTCATGTTTGTGCATATATGTATGTGTATATATGTTTGTGTATGCGTATGTGTGTGTGAGTGTATGTGTGTATGTGTTTGCATGTGTGTGTGTGCGTGTGTGTGTACAAGTCTCCCATTCTACACAGAATAGATGCCCAGTGTTCCAGCTGAGTCCATTTGGCCTGCACCCTCTCACTGAGCACAATCGCCCCCATTGTCTGAACTTTGAGCAGTCACAAGTTCAAATCTCCCACCAGCCCAGTAGTACCCACCTGTGGAATCTGACAAGACTGGGGTCCCAGGTTTCAAGAGGTCTCTTCATCTCCACTTTCTCCCAGGGCTGTAAGAGCAGTGGTTCTCAGCCTGAGGTATGCGTACCCTGGGTACACAGAGATCTTCACAGGGATACATCAACTCATCTAGAGGTTTGCCTAGATTTACAACAGGCAATATAAAAAGCACAAGCAAAGTCTGTACAAACTAAAATTTCGTAAGACAATGACTTGTATATACTGCTCTAGACTATACACTGAAACATAAGAACAATATTTGTATTCTAATTTATTTATTTCATAACTATCTGATAAACATGAGAAACTCAGCAGTTTTTCAGTACTAGTGCGCTGTAATAGTTTTGTATTTTTATCTCTGATTTTGTAAGTAAATAGATTTTAAGTGAGGTGAAACTTGGGGATACACAGACAAATCAGACTCCTGAAAGGGGTACAGTAGTCTGGAAAGGTTGAGGGACACTGTGTAAGAGCAGGACATGAAGCCCAGCGGAGCTCAGGGAAACACAACCTGACACTACATCAGACTTCACTTCAGGCCCTACCTGTGGTTGGGAACATATAAGCAATCAGCAGAGTTCCATAATAAATGCTCACCACAATGAGGTGGGAGGAGCAGGTGGAAAAGGACTTTTGCCTCCCAGTGGTGGACAGGATTCTCAGAATGGTGGTAATGATGCAGACATAGGACATCAAGGTAAGAAGGAATGGGACCAGTAAGAAAATCAAGCTGAGTGGGAAAGCCAATGTTTCCATCAGGTGAGAGTCATTGCAGGACAGTTTTATAAGGGGGATTAAGTCGCAAAAGAAATGGTCAATAACATTAGGGCCACAGAAAGTTAAGTGAGATATTGACAAAGTTGTTATGCTATTACCTAGGAAGCCACCTATCCAAAAGCCATATGCAAGCTGGAGGCAGACCCTGCCACTCATACGGGCTGCATAGTGCAGTGGGTTGCACATCGCTAAATACTGATCATAAGACATCACTGAGAGGAGAAGGCATTCTGTTGCAAACAGAGAACCAAAGAAATAATATTGTATGACACACCCATTGAATGAAATAGTCCTGTCCCTAGTCAGAAGACCAACCAGCATCCTGGGCAGGATTGTGAGGTGTAGCAGGTCTGCAAGCAGGACAAGTTCCCCAGGAAGAAGTACATGGGGGTGTGAAGGTGCTGATCAGTCACAACCAGTGCAACGATGAGGATGTTACCTGCCATGGTTGTGATGTAGATCACTAGAAACAGCAGGAAGAGAAGAGTTTGTTGATTAGGAAAATCCCCAAATCCCAGGAGGATGAATTCTGTGATGGACGTTTGGTTCATTTCCTCTGGGTTCACTATGCGTTCCAACTAGGGGAAAGAAACAAAAATTTACAATGGAATCTGTAGAAGATACATTTTCATCATGCTTTAGCATCAATTTAGTTTCATAAATATTCCATAAGGCCCCTCATCCTGTAGGATCAGTGAAGAACCAAGATTCTGGAGGCAAATTTCCTATTTAGATCTTTTTTATTCCATTATCACCCCCCTCTGGTCAGTGAAGAGAGCGATGCAGACAAAAACCACACACACTGTTGTGCATATTGATGTCAAAATTGGCAAAGCCATTTTGAATTAGTCATTTTTAACTTCGACAGGTGGTCCCCATGGCTCACCAGGGTGAACTGTAACTTCTTGCACTGCAAACATATTATCAGTTCAGCTAATGGCTAGCAGGCTCTCGTGGACTCAGCCAAGAGAGGGGACAGTGACCAACACACTGTCATAGCAGGCTATGTTAGTCTCCATGAGACAAGGTCCAGCCCTTTACTGATTTTATTTTTTTCCCCTTTTTTCACATTCATCTTGGACCACTCCAGAGAGAGAGACATGTCACTGAGCTGTTGCATCACAAACTGATGCCAAATTTACACTTCACTCCCCTTATAGTTTCCTCTGCTAGCACCACAACCACCATGGTGTTTCAGTTACTTTTTCTCTGAAACACTCGCCAACTGAATCTCGTTTTATTTTTGTCTGCAAGTGACTCGTTCCTCAGTCCTGCTGTGATTATTCTTCCGCTCCCTGCTGATGTTGTCTGCCACTATGATTAACTACATGCTCTGGGTGAAGGGGGATTATGAACTCGCATGGGACCCACAACTCAATGTGCTTGCTCTTCAACTGTCTGCTTCCATGAGTCACAACTGAGAATACCAAATTCAGAACTAATTCCTGAGAAATAGGGCAGACACAGCCCAAAACTGGTGATAATTCTCCCACAAGATATACCAAACCAGCAACAAAATAAAGTTCTGTCTCACCACACTGGCTAATAAGAAGTCAGAAAAGCAGTCTCCTTAGGCATTCCAGTCCTTCTATCACCACCAAAATACTAGACTTATGGAGGAGGGGGTATTTAAAGCAATTGCATCAAACAAAAGTTTTTGTCTGATCCCAAAGGACCAGCTGCACACCCAGGTCAATATATAACTCAGATCTTACCCAATAATCATGCCATGGCCAATCCTTTAGTATTTAGTTAACCAGCACCATGCCCCACTGGAGTTCTGCTATCTGTTATGTAACAACAGAGATGGAACCAGTGACATGACTCCATTTAGCCTAAAAGGGCAAGTTTAATTTTCAGCTGTTCAGGTGTGACTGTACCTTTAGTCTGTGAGGGCATACTGGCTGTCACACATTCAGGTTAACGGGCTTCAGTGTTCCTTTGCAGTTGACTTTTTAATGTTCATAAACTTGTTATGATCTGAGGTAGTTTAAAGCATAACACAGGTTTTTAGGTTTGCAAATCTGTGACCCTCTGCCTCTTTGAGATTATTTATTAATTATTATTATTATTTATTTTATTTTGCTTGTCATAATGTGGGAGGGTATCTTTGCTGCCCTCTGCTCATGAGGTTATGTATGTGTCTTGTAGCATCTTCTTCATGCCAGTTGAAAGGCTTTATTTTCAGTAGGTGTGGACTGATTCTTTTCTCTTAAAAGGCATGTAATTTTTTCAGGTTCACACTGATGAACACAGAAAACAATTGGGGCTGTTAAACTTTCTTCAAATTCCATAGACAATTAAGTTCTATATTTTCCAGTATAGTGCTGAAATGGGTTTGTATATACACACATCAACATGCTTAACTACTCACTTTCCCCCAAAACATGGGAGTTGTGTGAGGAGCCATATCAGCGTGTATGACATATTAAAAGGCAAATTTTAAGTAGAACTGTATTCTAAACTGCATTATGGTATTGTATCAAAATATTGCATTTCAATGGGAGATTCACCTTCCTTTATAGGAACAGAACAGACTCCTGAAACTCTTACCATAAAAGTGGTCCACAGACATTGTCTTCAATGGGATTGAACAAATGATTAAGGGTTTACAGGATTAGGTTCCAAATATGTAAATTGTTCTAATGAAACTGACAAGGCCTGAGCTGTCAGATCAGAAGAATCTTCATTCAAATAAAGGTGGGCAGATGTTTGATAAGTCTTAGCTCCATTGCTAAGATGAGGAAATTTTTTTAGCACAATTCTTGGCAGATGCCTGAGGCAGCTGGTTTAAGGTCATCAGTGTCCAGCATTCTAATCTACACTTATAGTTCTCTCACCTGCAAAGCTGGAAAATGAGGCATTTGTTTTCTTTGTTTTGCTGCTCTAGTTCCAGTTAACAAATGCATGTTAGACTAGTTTGGCTGCAAAGAATAATTCTATGTACATGGGACAACACCTGATTCCTTTCAGGCTGTGGAACTGGGCTGACATCAGTATCCAAACATCCTCTGGTCAGAGCAAGCAGAGGCATTCATCTAATGATTTGGACTTGATGTGATTCAGTATGAATGCCATGGATAACCAAGACCAGTGGAGAAATAGAATAAAAAACACTGTTTAAACACACACACACACACACACACACACACACACACACACACACACACACACCCCCCTCTTGAGGACTCCTTACCAATTTAACAGTATAATACATATGCCAACAAATTTAAATAAAGCCTTTGTTTAAGTTTGTTAGCATATGTATTGTGCTGTTAAAGCCATATAAAGAATGAATGCCCTCTCTAGCCATGTTCTGCCCTGCTGCACGTAGGAGGAGGGGGGGCCTAGCCCCAAGTCTTTCCAGTACCCCGTACCCACTAAAAATTTCTTACCGGTACTGCATTCTGGAGAGTACCACCCTAACTGAAATACTAGACACAACCATTTTCTGTCATCATGTCTGAACTACAGTTCTCCTTTTCAACTACCAATTTTGGCATCCACAAGGCATTAGATGCATCAGAGCTTACTAAGAAATCACAGGACATATTCAAAGCATCTATGGGTTTATCCAGTATGCTGCTTTGCTGTGTATAGCCAGGAATCCAGCCTTCCTTTGACTGGAACTAACTAACTGTTCACTTAAAGAATCAACATGGAGACATTCATGTCTCAACAATGTTGTCTTCCCAACAAGCTGGTCAAGCATAGCCACCTGCTTTTAGGGCTGTTTAAATTCTCTTAGAGTTTTTGCTGCATCTAAAGCCTTCCTTAAGTTACCCACACTGGATCTTTCTAGAGCTGTGTTGGGTAAAATCTGTTTCTGACCTGTATTATGTAATGTCCGTCTTGGATTTGTAAAAGGACAGCTAAGCCTCCATCTTGGATACCCTTCTCCTCAGACGATTTAGTGCCCTTTCAGCTTTTTTCAAATCAAGGAGGGGAAAGGTCAGGATAGTTAGAGTCATATCACAGCCATAATCTGCCTAGCAACTGCAGGTGATTTAGTGAGTGGCAGGCCTGCCATTCAGGGCTGCCAGTCTGAGTAGCAGCCAGAGACCCACACAGTTCAGCTAGCTGCTAGGAGCCTCAGAGGGACCAGGATTCATAGGACTTTGGATTCATGGTCTCTATTAACATACTTGCACTCAACTGCTGCAGACCATTAGTGAGCACATACTTGCACTGGACTACGAGATCAAGCAGAGACTGCATGGGCAAGCACTGAAGACCTACCTGAGGGAGAAGACCTGCCTGGAGGACCTGTCCAGAAGGAGAAAAATACCCAGTTCCTGAGTTCCTGTTTGGTGTCCAGCACCCCTGATTTTTACCAGTATCCCTGTTGGTATCCTGAGTTTTTGTCATTGTGTCCCTGTCTTCATGATATGGTATTGTAATACCCATTGTGGTTTTCCTCTATTTTACATCCATAGGTTCAGGGTGTTTAAGGGCTCTGAGCTTCATGCTCTAGTAACTGTTAACAACTGAGTGCCTCTTCCTTATGTTGTTTATTCTCTGAAGGTGTCCTTGTCGAGTTTACTGACTAGTGGCATAATAAATATGTGTCTGTTACATCTTATTCTGCCTGTGTCTTACTAAATCACCCGAGGATAGATGTGGGAGGGGGTGGGATCTGCAGACAGCCCATCTTCTGATCTGTGTAAACCATAGTTAAAATATTTTGGGCTAACACTGGGTCAGTGGTGTCATAAACAGATAGTTAAGGGTTAATGTCTTTTTTACCTGTAAAGGGTTAACAAACAGGGAACCAAACAGCTGACCAGGGGACCAATCAGGAGACAAGATACTTTCAAATCTCGGTAGAGGGAAGCCTTTGTTTGTGTTTTTTGGATTTGGCTTTGTTCTCTCTGGGATCTGAGAGTGACTGGACGTACTACAAGCTCTAATTTTCTATTCAAGTAGTAAGTGCAAGTAGAAAGGCGGTTTAGTCTTTTTAATTGGTTTTCTTTATTTGCAAACGTGTATCTGGCTGGTAGAGGTCTAATGTGTATTTGGCTGGAAGTATTTTAAATTGTATTTCTGCTGGAGGAGGCTTTTTCTCCAGTTTCTAGAAGCTGACAGACCCTGTAATATTCCATCTTGAATTTACAGTGATTTTCTTTATTCTTTTATTAAAAGTTTTGCTTTTAAGACCTGTCTGATTTTTTCCCCTTGTTGAGGCTCAAGGGAATTGAATCTGTACTTAACAGGGAGGGAGAAGGGTGGAATCCCTTTGTTTAGATTCATGGAGCTTGAATCTGTATATCTCTCCAGGAGCCCAGGGAGGGAACACCTGGAGGGGAGGAGAAGGGGAGGGAAATGGTTTATTCCCCTGTGTTGTAAGACTCAAGGAATTTGGGTCTTGGGGTCCCCAGGGAAGGTTTTGGGGGGACCAGAGTGTATCAGGCACTGGAATTCCTGATTGGTGGCAGCTTATCAGATCTAAGCAGGTAATTAAGCTTAGAGGAATTCATGCTAGTACCCCAACTTTTGGACTCTAAGGTTCAGATTGGGGAAAGATACTATGATATGGTGTTAGCGGTAGGATAAGAATCCAAAAGCCAGTGAGTTAAAAGCAAAAGCCAGTAAGATTATTATTTTTCTTTTTTCTCTGCTAGCTGCTTATAAGTAGAGAAAAGGGGGTTTTTAAAAGCAAGTCTGCAGGGTTTTTTTTCCTCTCTTCCTTCTGAATACACTGAAGGCAGAGAGATTAAGGTTTAACAAGGGTCTTTTGTTAAACAAAAGGACTCCAGCTGTGAGTCAGAGACCAGCAAAACACATCTGCAAATCAAAGGGTTTCTTTTTTTTGTACTCTATCTCGAATAGCTACTTAGAAAAGTTAAAAAAGACTCTGTTGCTAAGCAACCCTAAGCAGGCAGCAGAGGAACAGCATTTCAGGCAGTAAACAGAAGAGGGCACACCAGCACAAGAAAGCAGGAACAATGAGCACCAGTGCAGCAACAAGCAAACTAAAAATAGCTAAACTAAAAGCAATAAACAAACACAACGAACATAAAAGACGAATGGAACTAATTCAGGCAGAAATGGCCAGGGAAGAGGCTGCCCACAGGAGAGACATGGAGAAGCAACAAAAAGAGATAGAAAAGCAGCAAAACCAGCTGGAACTAAAAGAAAAAGAGATGGAGCTCCAGAGGGAAGCCCACCAGCAGGCCATGGAATTAGAACAGGCTAAGCAACAGAACACAGCCAATCCTAACAACACTTCACCAGTTGTTGTTCCACATCCCAAAAAATTTCCCACCTACAAGGCAGGTGATAACACTGAAGCCTTCTTAGAAAATTCTGAAAGGACCTTCCATGGATACAGCATCTCTGAAGACCAGTACTTGATAGAGCTGAGGCCACAACTCAGTGGACCCTTAGCAGAGGTGGCGGCTGAAATGCCTAAGGAGAACATGAATGATTACAAACTTTTTCAAACCAAGGCCAGATACAGAATGGGGATAACACCTGAGCATGCCCGTCGGCAGTTCAGAGCCCTAAAATGGAAACCAGATGTGTCATTCCCCTGACACACCTACCACATTGCAAAGAATTATGAGGCCTGGATATCAGGAACAAATGTTAACAATATGGACGAGCTGCATCTCCTGATACAAATGGAGCAGTTCTTAGATGGTGTTCCTGAGGAAATAGAGAGGTACATCCTAGATGGGAAACCCAAAACGGTAACCGAGGCAGGGGAGATTGGAGCCAAATGGATGGAAGTGAAAGAAAAGAAAAAAGCCACTGTCAAGGGGAGCGAATACCCCAGGGGGCACACCGACAATAAACCCTATAACCGAGGGCAACCCAAGACCCCACCTACAACCCAAGGAAAGCCCCAGACTACCTATTAGCCCACCTCACCAGTCTCCAGTAACCCACCTCGGCCCAGTGACCAGTCAGCTGGACGATCCTTTAAATGTAATGAACTGGGACACATAAAGGGCAACTGCCCCAAGAACCCCAGCCGAGTGCAGTTCATTACACCACCATCACACCAACGATCCCCAGGCCCAGATGCCTCTCAAATACCCTCGGAGTGAAGGGAAATTTTGAGAGTGGGCGGAAAGAAGGTTATCGCGTGGAGAGACACGGGGGCACAAGTGTCAGCTATCCACCAAACCTTAGTGGACCCCAAATTCATCAACCCAGAGGCCCAAGTGACAATTTACCCCTTCATGTCACAAGCTGTACACTTGCCTACAGCTGAACTGCCTGTCCAGTACAAAGGCTGGTCAGGAATGTGGACTTTTGCAGTCTATGACAATTATTCCATCCCCATGCTGCTGGGGGAAGACTTGGCCAACCAGGTGAAGCGGGCCAAGAGAGTGGGAATGGTTACATGCAGCCAAACCAGGCAAGCTTTCAGACCCATTCCTGCTCCTGAGCCGTCCACAGAGGCCCCATCTGTGTTACCAGAGACCCAGTCAGAGGTAGTGGACCTGGATCCCCTGCCAACGACTGAAACAGCCACAGTGACTCCAGTCTCAGACCCGGAACTGGAAAAGCAACGAGCACCAGTGCCAGCAATTGCAAACCAATCTTCAACCCGAAAGCCAGAGGGCGCCGGCGAGCCTAAACTGGCAGAAGCAGCAGACAACCACATCCAAGAGGCTCAGCCAGAGCCTGAAATACCACCTGGTACACCAGCGGAGAGCAGTTCATCAGCAACGAAAACAAACCCATCACCTACATCGCTTCCAGAGGGACCAAGCCCAAGTCCACATCTAAGAAAGAACTGGTGTCTCCAGCTTCAAGGGAACAGTTCCAGACTGAGCAGGAAGCAGATGACAGCCTTCAGAATGCGTGGGCGGCAGCAAGGAGCACCCCACCGCATATCAGCTCTTCTAATCGATCCTGTTTTGTTGTAGAACAAGGACTTTTATACAAGCAGACTCTTTCTGGTGGACACCAGGAAGAATGGCATCCACAAAAACAGTTGGTGGTTCCAACTAAGTACTGGGAAAAGGTCTTAAGCTTAGCCCATGATCATCCTAGTGGCCACGCTGGGGTAAACAGAACCAAAGACAGGTTGGGGAAGTCCTTCCACTGGGAGGGGATGGGCAAGAACGTTGCCAAGTATGTCCGGTCTTGTGAGGTGTGCCGAAGAGTGGGGAAGCCCCAAGACCAGGTCAAGGCCCCTCTCCAAAACCATTCCCCATAATTGACGTCCCATTTCAGCAATTAGCTGTGGATATCCTGGGTCCTTTCCCAAAAAAGACCCCCAGAGGAAAGCAGTACATACTGACTTTCGTGGACTTTGCTACCCAATGGCCGGAAGCAGTAGATCTAGGCAACACCAGGGCTAAAGCTGTGTGCCAGGCCCTAACAGACATTTTTGCCAGGGTAGGTTGGCCCTCTGACATCCTTACAGATTCAGGATCTAATTTCCTGGCAGGAACCATGAAAGAACTGTGGAAAACTCATGGGATGAATCACTTGGTTGCCACCACTTACCACCATCAAACCAATGGCCTGGTCGAAAGGTTTAATGGAACTTTGAGGGCCATGATATGTAAATTCGTAAATGAACACTCCAGTGACTGGGACCTAGTGTTGCAGCAGTTGCTTTTTGCCTACAGGGCTGTACCACATCCCAGTTTAGGGTTTTCACCGTTTGAACTTGTGTATGGCCACGAGGTTAAAGGGCCATTACAGTTGGTAAAACAGCAATGGGAGGGGTTTACGCCTTCTCCAGGAACTAACATTCTAGACTTTGTAAGCAACCTACAAAACACCCTCTGACACTCTTTAGCCCATGCTAAAGAAAACCTGAAGGATTCTCAGGAAGAGCAAAAGGCCTGGTATGATAAACATACCAGGGAGCGTTCCTTCAAGGTAGGAGACCAGGCTATTTTCTTGAAGGCGCAACAGGCCCATAAGATGGAAGCATCATGGGAAGGGCCATTCACGGTCCAAGAGTGCCTGGGAGCTGTTAACTACCTCATAGCATTTCCCAATTCCTCCCTAAAGCCCAGAGTTTACCATGTTAATTCTCTCAAGCCCTTTTATTCCAGAGACTTACAGGTTTGCCAGTTTGCAGCCCAGGGAGGAGATGACGCTGCATGGCCTAAAGGTGTCTACTACGAAGGAAAAAGTGATGGTGGCGTGGAAAAGGTGAACCTCTCCACCACCTTGCAACGTCTGCAGTGGCAACAAATCAAGGAGCTGTGCACTAGCTTCACCCCATTGTTCTCAGCCACCCCAGGACGGACTGAACGGGCATACCACTCCATTGACACAGGTAATGCTCACCCAATTAGAACCCCACCCTACCGAGTGTCTACTCATGCCCAAGCTGCTATAGAACAGGAGATCCAAAACATGCTAAAGATGGGTATAATCCGCTCCTCTACCAGTGCATGGGCATCTCCAGTGGTTCTGGTACCCAAACCAGATGGGGAAATACACTTTTGCATGGACTACCATAAGCGAAATGCTGTAACTCGTCCCAACAACTATCCAATGCCACGCACCGATGAGTTATTGGAGAAATTGGGACATGCCCAGTTCATCTCTATAGTAGACTTAACCAAGGTGTACTGGCAAGTACCGCTAGATCAACCCGCCAAAGAAAGGTCAGCATTCATCACCCATGCAGGGGTGTATGAATTTAATATGCTTCCTTTCGGGCTGCGAAATGCACCTGCCATCTTCCAAAGACTTGTAGATGGTCTCCTAGCAGGATTGGGAGAATATGCAGTTGCCTACCTCGATTATGTGGCCATTTTTTCTGATTCATGGCCCGAACACCTAGAACACTTGGGAAAAGTCTGTGAGCGCATCACGCAGGCAGGACTAACTGTTAAGGCTAAAAAGTGTCAAATAGGCCAAAACAGAGTGACTTACCTGGGACACCAAGTGAGTCAAGGAACCATAAACCCCCTACAGACCAAGGTGGATGCTATCCAAAAGTGGCCTGTCCCAAGGTCAAAGAAACAGGTCCAATCCTTCTTAGGCTTGGCCAGGTATTATGGGTGATTTGTACCACACTACAGCCAAATCGCTGCCCCACTAACAGACCTGACCAAAAAGACCCAGCCGAATGCAGCTAAGTGGACTGATAAGTGTCAGAAGGCCTTTACCCAGCTTAAGGCGACACTTATGTCTGACCCTGTGCTAAGGGCCCCAGACTTCGACAAACCATTCCTAGTAACAACAGATGCATCTGAGCGTGGTGTGGGAGCAGTGTTAATGCAGGAAGGACCAGATCATAACTTCCATCCTGTCATGTTTCTCAGCAAGAAACTGTCTGAGAGGGAAAGTCACTGGTTAATCAGTGAAAAAGAATGCTACGCCATTGTGTATGCCCTGGAAAAGCTACGCCCATACGTTTGGGGACGATGGTTCCAGCTACAAACCGACCATGCTGCGCTAAAATGGCTTCATACTGCCAAGGGAAACAACAAAAAACTTATTCAATGGAGTTTAGTTCTCCAAGTTTTTGATTTTGAAATTCAACACATTTCAGGAGCTTCTAACAAAGTAGCTGATGCACTCTCTCGTGAAAGTTTCCCAGAATCAACTGGTTAGAAATTGTCCTTAAAATGTGAGAAGTCTTGTAGTTTACATATTTAGTAGTGTATGTAAAGGTGCATGTGTTTTATTAATCTGTTTATTCTAAAGTCCTAGGAAGAAATCACCGCCAGGGTGGTCCCACATTGTCTGAGATTTGGGGGGGCATGTCATAAACAGATAGTTAAGGGTTAATGTCTCTTTTACCTGTAAAGGCTTAAGAAGCTCAGTGAACCTGGCTGACACCTGACCAGAGGACCAATGGGGGGACAAAATACTTTCAAATCTTGGTGGAGGGAAGTCTTTGTTTGTGCTGTTTGTTTTGTTTTTCGTTCGCTCTTGGGGCTAAGTGGGACCAGATGTGCAACCAGATCGTTCTCCAATCTTTCTAAAACAGTCTCTCATGTTCAAAATAGTAAGTACTAGCTAGAAAAGGCGAATTAGTCTTATGTTTAACAGCACAATACATATGCTAACAAATTTAAACAAAGCCTTTGTTTAAGTTTGCTAGCCTATGTTTTGTTCTGTTAAAACGATATGAAGAATGAATGGCCTCCCTAGCCATGTTCTCCTCCTCTGGAGGGGGTGGGGGCTGGCCCCAAGAATTTCTGGTGCCCCATACCTGCTAAAAATCTCTTGCTGGTAATGCATTCTGGAGAGTACCACCCTAGCTAAAATACTGGACACAACCATTTTCTGTCATCATGTCTGAACTACAGTTCTGCTTCTCAACTACCAATTTTGGCATCCACAAGGCATTAGATGCATCAGAGCTTACTAAGAAATCACAGGACATATTCAAAGCATCAGTGGGTTTATCCAGAATGCTGCTTTGCTGTGTATAGCCAGGAATCCAGCCTTCCCTTTGAACCTGAGACACTAACTGTTCACTTAAAGAATCAACCTGGAGAAATTCATGTCTCAACAACACTGTCTTCCCAACAGGCTGGTCAAGCATCGCCACTTGCTTTTTAGGGCTGTTTAAATTCCCTTAGAGTTTTCTTTCCATCTAAAACCTTCTTTAAGTTATCCACACTGGATCTTTGAAAAGCTGGGTCAGCGGATCCATACACATCTGAAAGACTCTGGCAGTTAGGAACTGAAAATATCTCAATCAAAACACTTTCACACTCCTCCTTGCAAAAACTACCATGAGGATTCTTCTCCTGACAAGCTTCTCTAAGCAACAATCCATCAGTTACAGAAATTCTGCCCTTACCCTCTTCATCTAGCGCTTGCTCTAAAGGAACATTTTCCTGAGAAACAACAGATTCTTTCAGAGTTTCACTTAAATCCAAAATCACCTCTGGCACATTAGGAGGATTTCCACACAATTCCCTTTTATGCAAGCAGCTAGACTCCATAGTTAAAAGATTAGAGGCACTTTCTTTCCCTTTGCAGCTTTCCTCACTGGCAACATGCAGGTTACCAGGCTCAATACACACAGGTTTAGGGACCATTCCCTCCTTGTTACAAGTTTCCACACTGTCAGTGGGTAACAGAGTTAAATCACCTTCATGCTCTCCTTGTGCCCTGGTCATGCTATCAACTTGATGAAACAGAGTTGTCATAACCTTACTCAGCAACCCACTAGCAACAGGCAAAATAGAAGCACCAGAATTGCCCGGCCTCTGTTCAGTACTGAAGATGGAAAGTCCTCAGCAATGTTCTCATTCTTATCACTGAGAGTTTTCATCACCAAAGCACTTTACAACATAAACCCCGTTAATTCTGTTTATGGCTGGGGAAAACACTTGGCATCATAGAAAAGGAAATGATGCCTCTGTGCAAATGATGGATATGATAACTTTTTCTTCCCTGTCCTGAATGATCTATTTTTAACGAAGATGAGGTGAAAGGTTTGCTTACCTTAAAGTTGGCACAGAAGAAGCTGGAATCTGTAACTTGACCTCTTCACTTAGTGTTTCAGAGAGCAGATCTGTCTCTGATCCGCACTCTCTTCACCTATGTTAGTTATCTCAAGGTATGTCTTCCCTGCACACTACTGGCAGAGGCACTACATCGCAGATCAGAGCAGTAACGAGACCTGCGTGTTCCTACCTGGACACCCTAGTTGTGCTGAGACCCTTATTTGCTTTGCTTTGTATCTCTCACAGAAAATAAATGTCCCTTCTGAGTCATTGTTTACTGCGCAAACACAACAGGTGAATTTTTCCTCGAGTCTTTGCTAACGGGCATATTAAATTACCATGAAGGAAAACTGAATACCATGTTTTGTTTAGGTTTTTGTGATAGAGGGTATGTAAATAGACTATTACTTCTTCCGGCCACTCAGGGAATGGAACAGAGAAGGAAAAGCTTCAGAACTAAAAAGTCTTTATTATATGAAGTCCGAGACACAGACCAGGGCCCCACTCTGCTCAGTTCTATATAAACATCGAACAAAGAGGTGGTCCCTGCCTCAGGCCTCTCTCCCTCTGTCCTGTTGAAAGTGCGGGTGAAATACTTAGATATTCATTGGGCCAAAGAGACAGACTGAGAATTGCGCTCTAGCTCATTGGTTGGGGCACTCACATAGGAGCTAGGAAATCCAAGCTCCAGTCCCCTTGCTGCAATGAATAGTTAGATATTTCATACGCCTCCTCCATGTCCCGTCTGTGCCCTAGAGCTGTCCTGTGCCCTGGCGCCTGAGAGCACTGCCAAGGCAGAGTAAGTGCATGTGGTTATGTTGGGCCACGGCATTGCTCAAGAAGCGCAGAGTTCTGGTAGCATTAGCATGTACTTTTACTCTGCACCTCCTCATTAGGAAGAAAGTCCAGGGTGCCATGAGATGGTGGGGTTGGGAGCCCACACCGGTGAAGTTTGCACCTTCCCCTTCTTTTGTCCTTTGGTCAGCCAGTGTGGCAATGGCCAACTTTCTTCCAAAGACTCTTTCTACAAGAACCCCAAAGGGATCGATGGAGCAATAGCCCATCCCCTCATTATCTTGTCATCAATTAGCTCTAATTTCCCACACACCAGTTTTGGTTCATTGACTTGCGCTCTCACGCTGTTCTTGTTTACCAGGTACGACAGTAACACCGTCCTTGAGTTCTGGCAAAAGGACTTTTTGTTTGGACTAATTTAGTCTTTTTTCTCTTCTTTGCATCTTTTTTCCATCCCCATTTGTTGTTCTTGGTCACCATGACGCTGTATGAACTTTCATTCACTTTTCCCAGTTGAGGTCGCACAGAGGGTAAGTTTGTAGGCAAATCATCACAGTTCCTTTGTGAATCCAGCCCTTGGTGGGACTTTTAAAAGCACTGAAGTTGCAAACACTCTTTGAAATCAGTGAGTTTGAGGAGCCTTGGTGCTTTGGAAAAACCCACTGGGCACCTAAATACCTCTAAAAATCAGTCTATAAGTGCCCTTGAGATAATTTAAAAAGCTATCACAAGTAACCTCATAACTAAAGCGCAGTCCAGCATAACTCACCACCAGCGTCCCTGAAAGTCCCACTCTCTCCCCTCTTTCCATCAGTGTTAGAAAGATGAACCAGTTGTGTTAGTCCAATGGATTCAATATTTTAGCAGTAACAGGCATAATGAACAGATCTACCCCAGATGCTAGTCCAGCAAACCACTCAGACACCTTGAACTGTAGTGATTTCAGTGGGAATACCCTGGTGTTTACAATTAAGCATGTGCTTAAATGCTTTGCTGTCTGGGGGCTGGAGCACTCAGTGCTATGTAGGATCCAGTCTGCTCATACTGAGCAAGTGCAGGATCCCCCATCAGGTCCAGGTCCCTGGCACCAACACTTTGGACCAATTCTCATCCAATTCCCTTAGAAAGGTTTGAAAATGTCAGCAGAGTTAGCTGATCTTACATTTTCTCCAACCAGCCCCCTGTTGCCTTCAATAGAAAGCACACATGTACCCAGTCCCCATCCAATGAGCTCACTCAATTAGTTCAGGTAGCATTTTAAAAAGGGTGTAAGTGATTTAGAAGCTTAAGTCCTATTTCAAAAGTTTCGCACTTACTGAGGTTATGTAACATACATCTCATCGAAAGGCAACGATGTGATGGTTGGATCACAGAAACCCCCTTGGGGCTGCCAACTGATATGCCAAAACTACTTCTGCCCCTGCCTTTCCTGCCAGCTTGGGACTCCAGAACCCAGCCTGGTTGTGCCAGACAAGCTAGCTAGCTACAAACACAGACCCAGGTTTGAACCACATCCCACAAGCTTAAGGCTTAACTGAAAGCATCTTAAGAAGTGTTCCTGTCTTTAACACTCAGATGCCCAACTCCCAATGGGGTCCAAACCACAAATAAAGCCATTTTACCCTGTATATTATAAAGCTTATACAGGGTAAACTCATATCTTGAGCCAGCTGAAGACAAAATGGAGGGGTCTCCCATGGGTTTAAATAGACTTTCTCTTGTGGATGGAGAGTCTCCATTAGACTTTCTCAAAATGGAGTTTTGGAGTCACCTGGGCAAGTCACATGTCCATGCATAACTGAGTTCCTTACCAACCAAGCCACATCCCTGGGAAAGCTCAGATGTGGATTGGCATCTCCAAGTTCATTTTTAGCTTAAGGGCTTCTTGAATGAGCACGTACTGAGAATAGTCTTTTCTCAGGAAGCTGACCAACGGCTTCACTTAAGATTAAACAAGTACATAGCCAATATTCATAATTTTAAATACAAAATGATACATGCATACAAATACAATTAATATATACAGTAGATCATAACTTTTACAGAGCTATGTTACATGGCATATGTAGTATAAAACACATTCCCGTTATGTCATATGTACTGTGATAGACCCAGGCCAGTTGGGTACAACAAAGTAGTAGAAGACACATATACTGGCCACTGGATAAGCAGTTCTCTATTCCCTGACTGACCAGAGCAGGGACTGCTCCAGGCTAATGAAAACACCTGACTCCAATTAACCTGCAAAGAGTCAAGTGAGGCCATTAAGGTAATGTGAACACTTGACTAATTAAGGCCCATTTGATACTATAAAAGGACTCACTCCAGTCAGGCTGAGGAGAGCCAGGGAGCCAGAGGAGAGGAAGTGCAGCTGAATGGCTGGTTAGTGAAGACACCCTCAAGTCATCGGTAAGGGAGCCCTAAGGTAAGGGTGAAGAAGAGAGAAATGAGAGAGCTGTGGGGAAGTGGCCCAGGGAAATGTAGCAACTCTGGTAGTGAAAGTCGGCTGCCAACAGCTGCTACCACTAGGGTCCCTGGGCCGGAACCTGGGGTAGAGGGTGGCTGGGCTGGAACCTCGGGTAGCGGGTGGGGGTGGGGGTGGGCCCGCCCTGCCCTGCCCTGCCCTGCCCTGCCCTGCCCTGCCACTACAGAAACACCTCCTGTGGGAGTTCTCTCACTAACCTCCTTGCTGGTGTATGATGAAAAAGGCTCAGTAGATTGTAACCCTGGCCCTAGAGAGAGAAGGGCTACGTGGAGGGTTGCCGTGAGCCCCTGAGGCTAGCATAAACCACCTAGAAGCACGGGACCCATGGGGACAAGGTCGGAGCTCTACCACAATACATTCATAAGCATATTCCCATAAAGCATTATAGGGTGCAACATCACAAACGGGACTTAGCCTCATATGTCACTTTTGAAGTTTGCTTAAGTGTTTTTGAAAATGTTACCCTTAGCTCAATGCCTGCTGATCAGTCATTTCTGAAATGAGGATGTGCAGCCTGCTGCTCAGGTAAAATGCAGGTGCAACAGGGTGCTTTACACATTTAGGTTGGGATCTTCAAAGAGGAAGTAATTTACACAATAAAGACCCAATTCCCATGACATTGCTATGAGAATTTGGCACCTAACTCCCACAGGATTCTTGGGAAGGCCCATACCATGGCAGCATGGAAGTCAGAGACTTGCGATTATAAAGTACAAATAATTTCTTCCTATTCCCAGAAAAGTTTCAGGGTCACAAGTATCTTCAGTGCCACAGCACATAATACAAATTATGTTATATTGTTCCAGACCTGTAGGTCTCTAATTGATCTTTTAGCATCTGAGAACCAAAGAATAGCACTGATTCTATCCCATAAAAGACATCGTTCTACATTCAAACTAGCCAAATCATGGGCCAGTTCAGGTGCAGTCAATACAATCATTTCAGGTAGGTGTATTGCAGTATATTCTACAACTTGACTCTAACACTGTCCTTTTTCAGCATGAAGTTTTTGACCTACTGTCACTTCTTCCCCTGAAGGGAAGGTTTATTCTAGCATTTACAGAAGGATACAAATATCCACTTATTTATGAATGAAAAACCAACTAGGAAATTGTTATAATTCCCAGTTCTCTATTACCATAATTTGCCCCCTAATCATGCAGTAAGGTCTCATTCCAATTTATCCTCAGAGTGAAAAATTTTATGTCAAAACTTTGTTGTTCTTAATGTCCAAAGGTTGAACATTTGTGGCTTGCATAATTGTATTTTGAAAAAAAGGGGGTTGTTTGTTTAATTGATGTCTGGCAAAAACATTGCTGTCCTGCTTGGGTGACTGCTGCTTGGGGGGCTGGAGTAGCTGGGGAGTGGTGGCCCAGGGTTGTAGTAGTGGGGCAGGGAGAAAGGGCTCAGAGCTCTGAGTGGATAGGGGAGGCAGAAGGGGTCAGGTCTTCTCACACTGAGGGTTAGATTTTGAATTCTAAGTTGATTGACTCTTCATCACTGTATGGAATATTAACCCTGTAATTTGAGTTAAAATAATTGTTTTATTTGCTCATTCCCTGTGATTAGCAGCCATGTAGAGATCTTTAGAAATGATACATAAAAGATTGGCCACATTAACCTTTGCTTCCCCCAATACCCAATACACTGTATAGCCGCCCCTTTCCCAGCCTTCTTCCTCTGCTATCCCTAGTGCCCCCATGCTAGAGTAGAGCTGCCCCTTTCCCATTCCTCACCCTCTCCTGTCCCCAGTGACCCTTTGCCCCAGGTACATTCTTGCATGTGCAGCAGGCAGTGTACAAACACAGGAGGTACAGAATTACACTGTTGGAAACAAACCAACCAACCCTGAACACCATTCTGGGATGTATTAGCAGGAGTGTTGTAAGCAAGATGTGAGACACACTTCTTTCACTGTATGCCACACATATTGAGCCTGATCTGGAGTACAGTGTCCAGTTCAGGAAAGAGGGGGACAAATTGGTTAAAGTCCAGAGAAGAGCAGCAAAATGATTAAAGGCCTAGAAAACAGGACTTACGAGGGAAGACTGAAAAAATTGGGTTTGTTTAGTCTGGAGAAGAGAAGACTGAGAGGGGATATGATAACAGTTTTCAAGTACATAAAAAGTTGTTACAAGAAAGAGGGTGAAAAGTTGTTCTCCTTAACCCACGGTTTCTCAAACAGGGGTCACTGCCTGTGTAGGGAAGGCCCCTGATGGGCTGGGTCGGTGTGTTTACCTGCCCCGTCTGCAGGTCTAGACGATCTCGGATCCCAGTGGCAGGGCCGGCTCTAGATTTTTTACCACCCCAAGCAAAAAAAATTTTGGCTGCCCCCCATCTCAGCCCTTGGCTCCCCTTCGTACCCCCTTGCTGCCCCAGCCCTGGGCTCCCCCCCACACCCTGTGCTGCCCCAGCACTGGGCTTCCCCCTTTCCCCCCCAACAATGCCCTCCCCCCCACCCTGCTGCTGCCCCAGCCCTGGGCTCCCCCTTCTCCCCCCAGTACTCTCCCCCTACAGCTCTTGCCACCCCAGCCCTGGGCTCTCTCCCACCCCTACCTGCACCCTCCTTCTGCCCCAGCCCTGGGTCACTGGTGACTTGCTCCCAGAGCAGGTCATTCAGCAGGAATTTTGGATGTGCACAAAACACAGACAGGATTGGTTCCCATATGGTTACAGAACTGCAGCAAAGTGGAACAATTTTCAGCTTGTGTGATTGGAGGATATCTGGATGCATTTTATAAGACTGTCCTCCATAAATGAGGAAAAGTTGAGGTGTCTTTATTATTGTTTTATTCCACTCTTTCTTTCTATGGGGAATTTGCCAGTACAGTATCACTGTCTTCCTTTTAAACAAACAAACAAAAAAAGGCAACGGCTGTTGAAAATAGCAATTCCAGTCCTAATAACCACTGGGACGCATTTCTTGCTCAATTTTATCCTACTTTTTCTACAGCAAGTTACAGTGGATCCGTATATTTGATTTGGGAGAAATGAAGTAACAGCTGCCCAAACTGAGCTTGAGCACTCCTGAATTTTGAGGTGTTCAAATCTGGAAGGCAGGTGCTGTGTGTGTGTGTATGGGCGGGAGCTTTGGCGCCAGGGGGGAGCACGGAGGTATGTATACAGCAGCGTGTCTGGAATGGCGCGGAGCCAGACACGCTGGTCTGAGTGGCACGAGAAGGGGGTTGGGGGCTCCAGGGGGGCAGTCAAGGGGCAGGGAGCAGGGGGGGTTGGATGGGGTGGAGGTTCGGGGGGGCAGGCAGGGGAAAGCAGCGGTTGGATAGGCATGAGAGTCCCAGGGGTTTGTCAGGGGACAGGTAGGGGGTGGGGTCCTGGGGGGGAAGTTGGGGGGGTCTCAGGAGGGGGCAGTTGGGGACAAGGAGAAGGGAGGCTTAGTTAGGGGCAGAGATCCCCGGGCAATCAGGGGACAAGAAGCAGCGGTGCTTAGATAGGGGGTGGGGTCCTGGGAGGCAGTTAGGGGCAGGGACGCTCAGGGGACAGGGAGCGGGGGGTTTGGATGGGGTGGAGGTTCGGGGGGGCAGGCAGGGGAAAGCAGCGGTTGGATAGGCATGGGAGTCCCAGGGGTTTGTCAGGGGACAGGTAGGGGGTGGGGTCCTGGGGGGGAAGTTGGGGGGGGGTCTCAGGAGGGGGCAGTTGGGGACAAGGAGAAGGGAGGCTTAGTTAGGGGCAGGGATCCCGGGACGGGGCAATCAAGGGACAAGAAGCAGCGGTGCTTAGATAGGGGGTGGGGTCCTGGGGGGCAGTTAGGGGCAGGGACGCTCAGGGGACAGGGAGCGGGGGGTTTGGATGGGTTGGGGTTTCTGTGGAGGGCAGTTGGAGGGAGTGGACGGTGGCAGGGTGGGGCTTCCCTCCTCCTGGAGTGTCCTGTTTTTCGAATGTTAAAATGTGGTCTCCTTACCAGTCACAGTGCAACTCTCCACTCACAGCAGGCTGCCACATGAGGTCCCCCCTTCCTTTCTGGTTGGTAGTGGCCAAGGGAATGCTGGGAAATGTAGTTCTTTCCCTGCTCCAGGGCTGGCTCTATAGGCAGAGAGCTAACCAAGGAACTACAGCTCCCAGAGCCCCCTGTTGGTTCTCAGCTCCCATGCCGCCCCTGCAAATGGGCTGCCCCAAGCAGATGCTTGCTTTGCTGGTGACTAGAGCCGCCCCTGCCCAGTGGGGGCGGATTGCTGCTCCGGGCCAATGGGGCCTGGGCTGCTGGAAGTGGCGCGGGTCGCGGGTCTTAGTGGTTGCCGCTGCAGCAGTCCCCTTTGGCCCGGAGCAGCAATCTGGGGCCAGTGGGAGCTGCAATCGGTTGGACCTGTGGTCAGGGCAGGTAAACACACTGGCCTGGCCTACCAGGAGCTTTCCCTACACAAGAGGGGACCCCTGTTTGAGAAACCCTGCCTTAACCGCTTAGGACAGGACAAGAAGCAATGGGCTTAAATTGCAGCAAGGGTGCTATAGTTTAGACATTTGGTAAGACTTCGTAACAGCTAGTGTGGTTAAGCACTAGAATAAATTGCTTCACCAGGTTGTGGAATCTCCGTCATTGGAGGTTTTTGAGAACAGGTCAGACAAACACCTGTCAGGGATGGTCTCCTAATGACATAGTCCTGACTTGAGTGCAGGGGACTGGACGAGATGACCAGCGAAGGTTCCTTCCAGTACTACTCTTCTATAATTGTGTTAATGGAAAAGATATTTCCATTGGATTATTGGAGTTTGTTTTAAAGGAAGAAACATATGGATGTATTTTCACAGGGACTCACACAATGTCTCCACCCATGTTTTGCACCAGGATAACTATTTTGGTTAGTAGTGCAAATATGTTATGGAAATAGTTACACTGCTACACCGTCGTATGGACACAGTTTACCAATAGATCGCATATTCTCCTTCCCATATGGGAATGAACTATCCTGCCAGAAGCTCCATCACATCAATATCATTGCATCTACTTGGTGTAGAGGAGTGGACACCTCACAGTGCCCCCTGGAGGACTCAGGGGAGCCCAGAACACAGCCCCTCACCTCAGTTTCCCTTCTTCATTTCCCATATAATGGAGGAATTTCCCTGAGCTCAGGGTTTTACCTGCAGGAGTCTCTCTCACTCTCTGAAGTCTCACTTCAGCTTCCCGAGTTTGCCTCTGATTCTGGCCCCCTTCAGCCCTTTATTGGAAATGGCCTGATTCCCCTCAAATGGGGACCCTTCGCTAACCCAGGCTTCCTGGGCCCCGGCTCTCCAGCCCAAGGTCTCACAGCCCTGTCAGGGATAGGCAGATATAGGTAACCTGGTGCACCTTCTATGTGTAGACAAGTCTTGACACATTTATTCTTCATGCTGGACATGATGGGGACAGATAACGGGAGGTCTGACAACAGAGACGACAGAAAGAGAGGACTCAATTTAGTTATTTTAGAAAAAATACTTTTAGAAAAAAAATAAAAAAATAAAAATACTTTTAGGAAAAAGTAAAACCTGAGAAGGAACTGATGGAAAACATCCCCTGAGAGAGGAAAGAATTCTCATGCTAGTGGTTTGGCTGTAAATGTACAGGCTGGGTTTTCCCATAAGAGGCAGATGCTAGGCACTCAAATCCTATGGGCAGTGAATGGGAGTTGGGCACCTGACACCCTTCAGTCCCATTGTCAATTAGAACTGAACATGGTGGAGCAGACAGGGCACTGGACTGGGACTCTGGAGAGTTGGTTTCCTGCCACTAGCCTGCTGAGTGACTCTGGGCAGGTAATGTCACCTCGTGCTGCCTGAGTTTCTCCAACAAGAACATGAGGACAAGGGTGAGGAGCTAGGACTAGAATGACAAAACTCCCACTTTGGGCATCTGAATCCCAGAATCTGGCCCCTGAGATTCACAGACCCAGCTTGCCTGCTGGCAAACCTTGCAGGCACCCAAGTAGGCATGCCATAGGTGCCGCTCTACATGCCCTCTGCAGCCCAACACCAGGCATCCGGGCACCGAGGCCACAGAGCAACACACAAATCTGGGGAAGGTACACAATCACCTGCCTGACTCTCCTCCAAGGCCCCATCCCACAGGCCAGGTGCCCAGAGGCTTTGGAAAATCCCACTGGGCCCCCAAGTATCTGGAAACAACTGGCCATTAATTTTTGCTGAAAAGTGGGCAAATACGAGTTCTGTGCTGGTGTCTTGTGGCTGAGGCCAGAGGTTTCCTTTGGCTTTTCTCTTCCCTTGGAAAGCAACCAAGGGATGGAATACACAGTAGGAAACAAACATTAATGGTTAGGATTCCAGGCAGACATTGCCTATGTTTTTATAATGTAGGTATCATATATTTATGTGTATGTGTGCATGTGCATGTGTGTGGGTATGTGTGGTTGTGCATGTCATGCTTGTGTGTGTATGTATGCATGTGCATATGGATATGTGTGTGTATATGTGTGTGCCTGTAAGTGCGTGTGTACATGCATGTGCATGAGTGTGTGCATCCATGTGCGCATGTGTGTGTGCGATGTGTATGTGTATCTGGGTCTGTGTATGTATGCGTGTGCATGCATGTAGATATCTGTGTAATATTTTGTGTACGTATGTGTGCATGCTTGTTTGAGTTTGCGTATATGTGCATGTGGGCGTGTTTATGTGTGCCTGTGAGATGGGGGGGCAGGTGTGCATGTGTGTGTGCGTACATCTGTCTGGGTAAATGATTATGTGTGCATATGTGCATGTGTGTGTGCATGCGTATGTGTATCTGTGCATGTGCATATGTGTGCGTGTGTGTATGTGTGTCTCTAGAAGTCTCTCACCCTACAATGAACGGATGCTCAGCGTTTCTGCTCAGTCCATTTCACCAGCACCCTCTCACTGAGCACAATCACCCACATTGTCTAAACTTTGAGCACCCATGAGTTCAAGTTTCCCACCAACCCAGTGAAAACCACCTGTGGAATCGGACACGGGCCCTCATAAGACTGGGGTCCCATATTGTGTGCGGTCTCTCCATCTCCACTTTCTCTCAAGGCTGTAAGAGCAGTGGTTCTCAACCAGGGACTCATGTACGCTGGGGGTACACAGAGGTCTTCCAGGGGTACATCAGCTCATCTAGAGATTTGCCTAGTTTTACAACAGGCTACAGAAAAAACACTAGCAAAGTCTAAACTAAATTTCATACAGACAGTGACTTCTGTATTCTTCTCTACAGATTATACACCGAAATGTAAGTATAATCTTTATATACCAATTGATTTGTTTCATAATCATATGGTAAAAATGAGAAAATCAGCAGTTTTTCAGTAGTAATGTGCTGTGACAGTTTTGTATTTTTATGTCTGATTTTGAAAGATTTTAAGTGAGGTGAAACTTGGGGATACGCAAGACAAATCAGACTCCTGAAAGAGGTACAATAGTCTAGAAAGGTTGAGACACACAGTGTAAGAGCAGGACACGAAGACCAGTGAAGCTCAGGGAAACACGACCTGGGACTACAGTGGGCTTCACTTCAGGCCCTACCCCAGCCTATGTTATATCTATTTTATCTCAAGGAAATTGAACAATTAGCGTGGTCCAAATATGAATA
Organism: Gopherus evgoodei; assembly: GCF_007399415.2. Taxonomy (NCBI): domain Eukaryota; kingdom Metazoa; phylum Chordata; order Testudines; family Testudinidae; genus Gopherus; species Gopherus evgoodei. Next base: position 18,158,667 of record NC_044342.1, on the reverse strand, counting down.
TCCTGCAAGCTTTCCTCAGGGCCTCCTGGACCTCTTTGTTTCTCAGGCTGTAGATGAGGGCATTGACCAGAGGAGTCACGATCGCATAGAAGACAGAGAGAACTTTCTTGAAGTTGCTCAGGATGTCAGTGGTTGGGAACATATAAGCAATCAGCAGAGTTGTAAAGTAAATGGTCACCACGATGAGGTGAGAGGAGCAGGTGGAAAAAGCCTTTTGCCTCCCAGTGGTGGATGGGATTCTCAGGATGGTGGTCATGATGAAGATGTAGGACATCAAAATAAATAGGAATGGGACCAGTGAGAAAAACAAGCTAAGTGTGAAAGCCAATGTTTCCATCAGGTGAGGGTCATTGCAGGAGAGCTTTACAAGGGGGATAAAATCGCAAAAGAAATGATCAATAACGTTAGGGCCACAGAATGTTAACTGAGATATTGACAATGTTGTTATGCTACAACATAGGAAGCCACCTATCCAAGAGCCACCTGCAAGCTGGAGACAGGCCCTGCCACTCATACGAGCTGCATAGTGCAGCGGATTGCATATCGCTAAATACCGATCATAAGACATCACCGACAGGAGAAGGCATTCTGTAGCCACCATAGAACCAAAGAAATAGTATTGTGTGAGGCAGGCACTAAATGAAATGGTCCTGTCCCCTGTCAGGAGGCCAGCCAGCAGCCTGGGAAGGATGGTGGAAGAGCAGCAGGTCTCCAAGCAGGACAAGTTCCCCAGGAAGAAGTACATGGGGGTGTGAAGGTGCTGATCAGCCACAACTAGGCCAAAGATCAGGACATTCCCAGCTAGGGTTGCAATGTAGATGGCAAGAAATAACAGGAAGAGAAGAGTCTGTAGCTCAGGGAGATTCTCAAATCCTCGCAGGATGAATTCCGTGAGAACTGTTTGATTTACTTGCTCTGGGTTCACCATGAAGTCCAACTAGGGGAAAGAAACCCAAATTTACAATAGAATCTGAAAAAGATATATTTATATCATGCTTTAGCATCAGTTTAGTTCCATAAATATTGCATAAAGCCCCTCATCCTGTGGGGTCAGTGAAGAACCAAGACTCTGGAGGCAAATTTCCCATTTAGATCTTTGAAATTCCAGTATCACCCCCCTCTGTTCAGTAAAGAGATCGATGAAGGCAGAAAACCACACAAACTGCCGTGCATTTTTATGTCAAAATTGGCAAAGCCATTTTGAATTAGTCGTTTTTAACTTTGATAAGTGGTCCCCATGGCTCACCAGGGTGGACTGTGACTTCTTGCACTGCAAACATATTATCGGTTCAGCTAACAGCTAGGAGGCTCTAGCGGATTCAGCCAAGAGCGGGGACAGTGATCAACATGCTGTCAAAGTAGATTACATTATTCTCCATGAGACAAAGTCCAGCCCTTTCCTGCTTTTATTCTTTTTCAATTTTTTCACAGTCATCCTAGACCTCTCCAGAGAGAGAGAGAGAGAGAGAGAGAAACCGAGAGAGATCACTGAGCTGTTGCATCACAAATTGACACCAAATTTACACTTCAGTCTCCTTTCAGTATCCTTTGAAGCATCACAACCACAGTGGTGTTTTGGTCACTTTCCCTCAGAAACACTCTTTTTGCTTCTGTCTGCAATTGAATCGTTCCTCAGTCCTGCTGTGAGTATGCTTCCGCTCCCAGCTGGTGTTGTCTGCCACCATGATTAACTTCATGTTCTTGGTGAAGGGGGATTATGAACTCACACAGGACCCACAACCCAATGAGCTCACTCCCCAACCTGGATGACCCCCACTCTCTGATTGCTCTGTTTTAATGCTATTTTATCCAACATGTCAATCCCCAGCTTTTGGCTTCACTCTTTGTTATAGAATCACACTGGTTTTGGAAAGGGAGTCACTCAGCCAGCCACATGGTAGTGCCAGTAACGAAGGCAATTGGATATTTTCAAACAGTGTCCTTGTAATACCCGAACAGGTCACATCAGTGGAACCCGTCAGCCACTGTATAATTCCACCGATAATAATGGCACATGTGTGAAAAGATTTATTTTTATAGCTGCTCAGTCCTCTGTGTGGTTCATTTTCCCTAGGCCTTCTAGGCAGTTATCAATTTCTCTCTTAATAATCAAACAACAATAATAAAATAGGCATTGCTAGAAAAACAATGAAACAACGTGTAGAATTAGTGGAATTATTGTCATGATTTCAGGGTAATAGGACCTGTTTTCCCCCTCCATGGTCCACTCTGGGCGTTCCCAGTCACATCTCCAGCCATCATCTGTCTGTAGGCAGGGACCCTTCTCCCAGGCCCATCTGGCAGGGGGTTTCAAGACTGCACAGCTCCCTGTTTTGCATCTTTCTAGGTTTTAATTGAATCTAGAACGACTTTTGAGACAACTGACATATCCTCAATCAGCATAAGCTGAGAGCCACATTCTGCCTGCTCCTGAGACAGAAGATTGGATACAAACTCTTCCCCAGCAGATAAACTGCCATTCTTAACATTCACAAAGTTTGGATTTTCCACTCTTTTGTTCCCAGACAAGTGTCTGGAGATTGGGGTAGCTCCCTCCATGGGCAAGTCATTATCCCCAACAGACACAGGCTTAGGAACACTTCCTTCCTGGGTTTTAGTTGAGTCCAGAACCACATCTGGCACAACTGACAAATCCTCAGTCAGCATAAACTGAGAGGTCCTTTCCGTCTGCTGCACAGGCAGAACACTGGAGACATTTTCTTCCCCAGCAGTTCAGCTGCTTTTCTGACTATACAAACAGTTTGAACTTCCCTCTCCCTTCTCACAGACCACATGGCTGTTCACAGACAAACACTGGGAAATTGGAATGTTTTTTTTAACAGGCAAATTGCCACTCCCAAGAGACAAACCATGGGAGACAGTTTCTCCCTTACACACGCTGAGCTGAACCTGTTTAGCGATGGGTCTCCCTTCGGAGATCTTGTCCACTAGCAATTGGGCTAACATCTCTGGGTTCCCCACTGTAGCCCTCACAGTGAATCTGCCCCATACATTGCACTGACGTCTTGCGATCAGCTAGGGAGGCCCATGGGGAACTGGGCACCCCTACTAATTCTCAGACTCCCTTGAGAGCCTGCACTCCAAAGAGGGAGCAGGGATCTGGCTTTGGCAGAGAGTGCGCATGGGGGATGCACTCCATACCAGGTCAGTGGGGGAGCTCCCTGCATTAACTCCGTTCTCCGCATGTCCTGAGATGCTGAGGGGCTGGTGATCATATTTTCCCATAGCCTCCCCTAAATTCACCAGCTCCTTCCAAATCATGTTCCTAAGGGTCTCCTTGGTTCGGCACTGCCCAGGGCTGTGGGAGGTAGGGGAATTAGAATTGGGAGAGTGACTGGCAGAGTGGGGATCTTTATTTGTCAATGTGAGAGCCTGCACGGGCTCCGAGGTAATCTTTTTGCTGACTTGTCTTTTTAAGAGACCAGTCTCTTGCAGCAAATCTCCTGCCTGTTTGATTTTTGCTACTAGTTCACTCCAGGTTAGGTGTTCTAAATCCACAGTCCCCATGGTCATTTTTGTCTGAAAATTTAGTCCTGCATAAGTGCTCTGTACTAATTCCTATCCCTGACACTGGAAAGTGATAATCCCATTTTCTTCTGTCTGGGGTAATGAATCAGAGAGAGCTGCCAGCATTTTCTTTCAAATTAGGTAAGGTTCTGGGGCCTCTCCTGGTTTCTGCTCTTCAATTGTATACAGTTTCTTAAGGGAAGACTAAGGCAGTAATATTTTAAGAGCACTTATCCATTCCTGGGGTCCAGTAGCAGTCCACTCCCAAGAACCTATGCCATCTGCATCACAAGGAGAGACAGATAGCTGAGCCAATTGGGTTAAGTCCATGCCATCAGCAGAGGGGAACATTTGCCAAACACAGGCCAGCCACGCAATGGCTGTGTCACGGTTCAGTGGCCCCAGTCTCTCAGCAATAGCCTTGGCTTGACCAGAAACCACCTTACTACATCCGTGACCAGCTCTGTTAGGGGAAGATTGGCTCCTGCAACTGTGTGTTTAACCTCCATTGTGGAAACAGGGGCAACTTTATGCATGTGTGGCCAATCGGGGTTGAATGGGTTTTGGGGGACACATCAGGGGGTATGTTTATTTTCCATGGGGGCTCCAAATCACAATCCTCTCTCAACCTTACAACTGGTACCACCCCCTTATGGGTGCTAAATTGGGCGCATAATTTACTAATCTTTGCCTCACACTCCTGATGGTCTGCTGCTGCCTTTGTTGCCCTGTTCTCCTCTGCCAAGAAGCGAGTTGCTGCTCTTGCTTCTTCTAACAGAACTTGTGTGTGTGTTAACTCTTTCCTATGCTGTCCTGCATTTCTGCTTTCCTTGTCCCTCTCCTCTTGTATATCTCTAAATACCATCACCATTCTGAGCTTTTCTGCTATCAAGTCACACCCGTCTGTCTCACATTTGTTCAAATGCTGTTGTAACTGCTTTTCCTCCAGCTCCAGGTCCTGTCTTCCCTTTACCATTTCCACCATGTCCAGACATGCATAAAAAAATGCCCATGCAGCAGCTGCATCCTTTGCACTGCCACATGGCTTCAAGGTTGTGCAATATTGTTCAAAGCTCAGACTAGCTTCAGTCAGGTGATTCTCACCCTTAAAACACTCTCTTTTCCAGGGGCTTTCCCTCTTCTTCATTACCCATCTCTCTAACCTGTTGGTTTTCTCCTGTCTCAAGCGAGCAGCAAAAAGGTCTTTTTCAGCCATCTCGATTTCCTTATCTCACTAAGGATCCCCACCAACAGCCCTTACACTAGTCACAGTATTGCTCTAAAACCTTTATTTTTAAGATACAATTCTTAACTCCTTATTGCACAGTTCTACGGGTATTCTAAGCACAATTCTTAACAGAAGGTTACCAAATATTCTAGTAGAGAAGGACCTTGCTAAAGAAACTTGGTCTGAAAAGTGAAAGAAAGAAAGCTTGCTCAGGTCTCTGCCTCAGTTTCCCTACTCCACAGCAATTACTCAACAATTACCAAGTGCTGTGGGTCATGTGTTGCCTATGTTTCTTCACCAATTTACCAGACTTGCCTGTTACTTTGGGGTATGCTCATTTATTAGGGTTACTTTTCTGGGAGGAGGGGTTCTGTAATTCTATCACTGTACTGCTTATGTCACTTCTGTGTTCATATGGAACTCTTCTTCTCCCTTCTGCAAGTCCCCTCCCAATGGAGCTATCCTGCAGGACCTAGGTTCCCCAGGGCTGGGTTCCTCCACCCTTAGAACCAGATGAACATGCACACACACATTAATAGAGCAGGTCTGAGCGGACTGGGTCAATTAACACTTTCAAGCTGACCGCTTATATATCCCTGGGCTCAATAGGTTAGGCCTGCAGCACTTTCAAGCAGCAACCCTTATATGCCACAAGTACTGCACCGAAATAGAGTAAGACTGAGCAGGCTGGGTCGAGCAGCACTTCCAGGCTGCCTCCCTTATATGCCCCTGTACTCAGCAGACTGGATCAAGCAGCACTTTCAAGCTGCCACCCTCTTATGTCACAGGTTTAGCTCATCCCTATCCCCACTTTCACATCACGATTGTACTGATAGTAACCCACTGGATGAGCAAACCCCACAGGAATTTGGGTGCTGCAGGGATCTTTAGCTTAGGTAAAAAGCATTTCTGCAGAGTAAATGGGGAAGCTAAAGACCCAAAAGAGTAAAGTTCAGAGAGAGAAGCAACCTGCTTAACCATAAAAGTTATTTATTGAATAATAGTGATAACTATACAAGGATAGCCTTGTAACAGTTACATTATTAAAGCTTAATACCTGAGGTAGAGAAGAAAACAGAGGCAGGGAGGTGGAGGGAATCTTACCCACTCCATGGAGCTTGAACTGGTCAAGATTCCCTGGTGATGGTGGTAGGTTCAGGGTCCTGAGTGCTGGAGACAGGCAGAGGCCCCAGCACGATCAGTCAGGAGAAGATGGAATCCCAGTGGAACCGATGCAGAATTTGGATCCAGGAATCAGATCACTTACTTGGGCATAGGTAGAGGTTTTTGTAGAGAAAATACGGTGGTTCAAGGGAGAACACTAGATTGGTTTACAGGTAAAGTGATGACTCAAGGGTTTTCTGTAGACAATAGGAGCTGATCACTCTTGGCTATGGATGATGTTCCATCCAGGGAGCTCACAATGCAATTAGGCTGCTTCAGTAGTTTGGATATCAATAAAGGATTTATCACTAGAATTGGTCTAATAACTGCTGAGCTGGATGTGTGCAGGCGTAGGTTCATTACCATCTGGAGCAGAGATCCCTCAGGATGCAGTGCTTCCTTGCTTTTCTGGTCCAAGAGTTCAGTGCAGTTCTTGCCTTGGAATCTCTGTTCTCCATTCTGTATGCTAATAGAAATGTCTTAGGGCTGGTCTACACTACGGGGGAAAATCGATCTTAGATACGCAACTTCAGCTACGTGAATAACGTAGCTGAAGTCGAAGTATCTAAGATCGAATTATTCACTGTCCTCACGGCACAGGATCGATGTCCGCGGCTCCCCCTGTCGATTCCGCAACTCCGTTCAGGTTGGTGGAGTTACAGAATCGATATAAGCGTGTTCAGGGATCGATATATCGCATCTAGATGAGACACGATATATCGATCCCCGAGCAATTGATTGCTACCTGCCGATACAGCGGGTAGTGAAGATGTACCCTTAATCTTGTCACACTTGTCAGGAGGGGTCTTCTAACGCCCTTCACTGCTCTCTGCAAGTCTTTTCTCTAATCGGTTTTGGTTCAAGCAGAGACTGGTGGGATGCGGTGTCTTGAGTCAGACAGGCTGGATACTGCGCCCTGGTTTCCCAAGAACAAAGAGCTGACTGATATCACTTGCACAGGGAGGAATCCAGCAAGCCAGTCTACTTAATGCCTAGCACCACTGTGTTGCTTTCTCTCCAGGGGCTACGAACAGGTATCGCTAACACTTATGAGTTACCACACAGCTCTTTTATTTTCAGGGTGAAAGCATTACCAAGGAACAGATCATTAAAAGACAACAAACAGATTTAAAACAAACATCCAACAAACCAGGAGTCACCTAGCAGCCTTATGGGGCTTGAGGGGGGCAAAGTCTTCTTTGCTCCCCTCTCCCCCCCCCCCCCCCGTCATGGACAGATATACTGTTCATTTCTGTGTTTACTAGGGCTGGTCTATACTTAAAACTTGGATCAACTTAGATACATTGCTCAGTGCTGAGGACAGTTTTATCCCTTCTGCGACGTAGTCAAGCTGACCTCCCCGCCACATACACACACAATAGGCACTACTAGGTTGAGGATACAATTCTTCTGTTGACTGAGTGTCACCGTGCCTCCGTAGGTCACAACGGAGAATACCAAATGCAGGACAAACTGCTGAGAAATAGGGCAGACACATCCCAAAACTGGTAGTTATTCTCTCACAAGATATACCAAACCAGCAACAAAATAAACTTCTGTCTCACCACACTGGCTAAGAAGAAGTCAGAAAAGCAGTCTCCTTAGGCTTTCCTGTCCTTCTACCACCACCAAAACACTAGACTTAATGAGAAGGGGTTATTTAAATCAATTGCATCAAACAAAAGAGTTCTTCTGACCCCAAAGGACCAGCCACACACCCAGGTCAAATATAACTCAGATCTTACCCAATAACTATGCTTTTGCCAATCCTTTAGTATCTAAAATTGAAAGGTTTATTTATAAAAAGGAAGGAAGAAAGGTGAGAGTTAAAATTGGTTAAAGGAATCAAATACATACAATAAAGGCAATGTTCTTGGATCAGGCTTGTAGAAGTGATGGAATAAACTGCTGTCTTGTTAAGTCTCTGGCTGCTTCCAAATCATTGGAAGATCCTCAGTCTCTTGGTTAGAATGCTCCCATTAGTACAAGTTCATCATAGTCCAGAGGCTGGAGCAGGAAAGAGGCCAATACTCATAACATCAGATACAAAAATGAGACACATACAAATAACATAATCATATTCAGTAAATCATCACTTTCATATTGACACCTTACTTGACACACTTTGTATAAGATTTGTTGCAATTGTATAACAGAGGCAGTAACAATGATCTACATGGTCATATTTTAATTAGATAACATCACACCGCCAATGAAAATTAATACTGAATGCATCACAGGAACTTCCCATTCTTGGTTCTGTATTACTACAGCTTCAAAACCAATATTAGAAGTATCAGTGTATAACAGAAATAGTTTATCAAAATCATGTTTGAACAAAAGAGACTTTTATCTTTGTAAGCTTCATTATGGAAGTAATAATATTATTTAATCCCTTTATAAACCCAAGGTCAAACTTGGTTAGACCAATTGTGGATTGGATTTGCTATTGCCGCATAATTCCTGTACATCTCATGTAATCTTGCCATAAGCTAATGAAAGTAGCTATTTTATCCGTCCAAGCTCTGGCAAGTGTTTGGAACCCAATTAACATCAAGTCAATGTAGATATTAATGTTCTTCATAGTGTAGGAATTTTGGCATTTAGCCATGAAAGCAATATAGTAGTGTGCCTCAGTTTCCCTTTTCCTAGAGCACATTAGGTGTGTAATATCTTTTCTACAGAGTACAGTTTCAAGACTAGTTACAGGCATTAACTGTGTAACATCAGTCTCACAAGGACTTTTAATGTGAAGTGTGTGGTCATGACATGAAACAGTATAATCCTAAAAGTAGCAAAGAGTCCTGTGGCACTTTATAGATTAACAGACGTATTGGAGCATGAGCTTTCGTGGATGAATACCCACTTCGTCGGATGCATGTAGTGGAAATTTCCTAAAGGCTAAAGGCTTCTAGCACACAGTGAGTTCTTATTTCTCATTCCCAACATGTTCAATGGCTTTTCCAAAAGCTCATGCATATTGTACATTTTTACAGATTTTGGTATTAGCAGCAAACTAGTCACAAGAGTTAACATTAGCATTAATATTACCATCAAATCAATCACAATTGTATATTTACAAGCATTTGGTCATGCCAAGCCTTTTGTTTTGATAGCCCATATTTATTTAGCTTCTTCAATATCCCTTTCGACCCTTTGTAGCTTTTTGTTTATCTCAAGGTTTCCCTTAACATAGGCTTTTGGTTTAAACACATCCTTGAAGCTTTAGTATTTTAGAGATGAGTGAGGAAAGTCTATAAGGGAATTTGGCTTTTCGTGGGTTAACTTGCCTTCCTTCTTTTCCCTTTTTAGAGGGTTGAAATTTGAGATTTCTAGTATGTCATAATCTATGGTCTGTCTGGCTATGGTCTTATTGCTGGCAGCTATGGGCAGTTTTATTCCTCCCTTGTCAGCTAGGTAGTTTGCATGGACACCATGCCTTAAGGAGACACATCCATTTTCTGTCATCATCTCTGAACTACAGCTCTGCTTTTCAACTACCAATTTTGGCATCCACAAGGCATTAGAGCTTACTAAGAAAACATAGTCAAAGCATCTATGGGTTTATCCACAAAGCTGCTTTGTTCTGTATAGCCAGGAATTCAGCCTTCCTTTGAACCTGAGACACTAACTGTTCACTTAAAGAGTCAACATGGAGACATTCATGTCTCAACAATGTTGTCTTCCCAACAAGCTGGTCAAGCATAGCCACTTGTTTACAGGGTTTATAGGCTCCTTGTTACAAGTTTCCACACTGTCAGTAGGTAACAGATTTAAATCACCTTCATATTCTCCTTGTGCTCTGGTCATGCTATCAACCTAATTAAACAGAGTTGTCATAACCTTACTCAGCAACACACTAACAACAGGCAAAATAGAAGCACCAGAATCGCCTGGTCCCTGGGATTTTGTTATGAAAGTAACTGATTGCAACCTAGTTACAATGCCAGTCTCCCTAGCAGACACAAACTTTGGAACATTTCCGTTCTGGGCTTTTGTTAAATCCAGAACCAACTCTGGTACAACTGATAAACTTTCAAGTAGCATAAACTGAGATGCACTTTATGTCTGCCTCACAGACAAAGAGCTAGACACACCCATACACTTTTGCAGCAGACACACTGCTATTCTTAACAGACAAACAATTGGAAGTAACCTTTCCTTTGTCCCAGGATCCATGGCTGATTTCAGATATATACTTAGAAAATGGGTGACAGCTTACTTAACAGGCAAGTTGTCACTCTCAAGAGATAGTGTATCATCTGATTTAGCTGCTTTAAGCAAATCACTTCTACCTTGTTCAGGCTCACTTTCACAAGCTTCACTTGCCAATAATCCATTACCTATCAAAAATCGACCCTTTTCTTCCTCAATTAGAACTTTAACCTGACCATCAATTTTAATCTGCTCTAGAGAAACATGCTCCTGATTAAGAGTTCTCTCTGAGTTTTAGCTAATTCCTGTTTCACATCTTAGATATTAGACAGACATTCAGAAACTTCATTCTCATACAAAGCACTTTTTTGTGCAGACAAACAGCTATTTTCCTCAACACTATCAGTCACAACACTATATTAACAATTATGGGGAGTATTATAAGACTCATTTCTTGATGGAGATTATTATTTATTAATATTTCAGTGGTCCTAGGAGACCTACTTATGGACCAAGACTCATTGCGCTCGGAGCTGTACAAAAACAGAATTTAGTGTGGTAACGTATTGGTAATGTTACTCAGTATTGAAGATGGAAAGTCCTCAGCAATGTTTTTATTCTTATCACTGAGAGTTTTCCATCACCAAAATGCTATACAACATGAACCTCTTATTTCTGTACATTGTCCAGGGAAAAAACTTGGCATCATCTAAAAGGAAATGTGCAGGTGATGGATATGGTGACATTTTCTTCAGTGTCCTCAATGATCTACTTTTAACAAAGATGAGATGAGAGGTTTGTTTACCTTCAAGTTGGCATAGAAGAAGCTGGAATATGTAACTTGACCTCTTCACTTGGTGTTTCAGAAAGCAGGCTACTGGTTCTGCCATCCCCTTCGCCTATTTTAGTTGTCTCAAGGTACCCTGCACACTACTGGAGGAGGCAAGTAACGTCTGTGTAGCTACACACTGCAGAGCAGAGACCTGCATGTTCCTGGCTGGACACCGTAGTTGTGCTGAGACCCTTTGTTTGCTTTGACATGTATCTCTCACCAGAAAATAAATGTGTCTCCTGAGTCTTTGTTTACCCCGCAAACACCGCAGGTGAATTTTCCCTTGAGACTTTGCTAATGGGCACTGGGAAGGAAGAGTGAATAGCATGCTTTGTTTAGATTTTTGAGGTTGACAGTATGTTAATAGACTCAAATGTCTTCCGGCCACTCAGGGAATTGTACAGAGAAGGAAAAGCTTCAGAACTAAAAAGCCTTTATTATTTGAAGCTAGAGACAAGGACTAGGGCCCCTCTGTGCTCGGTGCTGTACAAACAGAGAACAAGGAGATGGTCTCTGCCCCAGGCCTCTTTCACTTCGTCCTGTTGAAGGTGTGTGTGAAATATTTAGATATTCATTGGGCCAAAGAGACAAACTGAGAATTTTGCTGCAGCCCCACTGGTTGGGGCACTTGCATAGGAGCTGGGAGACCATGCTCCAGTTCCCTTGCTGCAATGAATAGTTAGATATTTCATATGCCTCCTTCATGTCCCGTCTGTGCCTTAGAGCTGTTCTTTGTCCTGGCGCCTGAGTGTGCTGCCAAGGCTCAGTAAGCATGTGGGTTATGGCAGGTCAGGTCATTGCTCAAGGAGTGCAGAGTTATGGTAGAATTGGCATGTACCTCCTCATTAGAAAGAAAGTCCAGAGTGCCAGGAGATGGTGGGAGTCCTCATTGGTGAAGTTTACATCTTCCCCTTCTTTTGTCCTTTGGTCAGCCAGCATGGCGATGGCCAACTCTCCTCCCAAAAAGCGACAAAGAGTCCTGTGGCACCTTATAGACTAACAAAAATATTGCAGCATAAGCTTTTGTGGGTTAATACCCACTTCGTCAGACCCATGTGGTCTGACGAAGTGGGGTATTCACCCACAAAAGCTTATGCTCCAATATGTCTGTTAGTCTATAAGGTGCCACAGGACTCTTTGTTGCTTTTTACAGATCAGACTAACATGGCTACCCCTCTGATACTTTCCTCCTAAAGTCTCTTGCTCAGAGAACACCAAAGGGAGTGATGGGGCAATAGCCAGTCCCCTCGCTATCTTTTCATCAATTAGCTCTAATTTCCCCACACATCAGTTTTGGTTCATCGACTTGCGCTCTCATATTGTTCTCATTTACCAGGCATGACCGTAACACCGTCCTTGAGGTCTAGCAAAAAGGGCTTTGTGTTTGGACTAATTCAGTCTCCTGTCTCTTCTTTGCATCTTTTTTCCATCCCCATTTGTTGTTCTTGGTCACAGTGATGCTCTATGAACTTTCATTCAGTGCTCCCAGTTGAGCTCGCACCAAGGGTACTTTTGTAAGTCAATTATCACAGACCCTTTGTGAATCCAGCCCTGGATAGGATTTTTAAAAACATTGAAGTTGCGAACACTCTTTGAAATCAGTGAGTTTGAGGAGCCTCAGTGTTTTGGAAAAACCCACTAGGCACCTAAATACCTTTAAAAATCTGCCTGTAAGTGCCCTTGAGATAACTTAAAAAGCCATCACAAGTAACCGGCATAACTAAAGTGCAGTTCAGCATAACTCGTCACCAGGGACCCTGAAAGCTCCAATCTCTCCCCTCTTCCATCAATTTTAGAAACACGAATCTCTTGGTTAGTCCTCTAGATTCAATATCCTGGCAGTAATGGGCATAATGAACAGATCTCACCAGATGCCAGTCCAACAAACCACTCACATAGCTTGAACTGTAGTGACCTCAGTGGGAATACCGTGGCATTTACAATTAAGCATATTCTTAAATGCTTTGCTGCCAGGGGGCTGGAGATCCATTCTGCTCACATTGATCAAGTGCAGGATTCCCCATTAGGTACAGGTCCCTGACACCAAGACTTTGGACCAATTTGTGCCAGAAGTAGGCCCCAGAACTGAGCTTGATGGGCAGGTGCTTTTGAGTACAGCAGAAGTGATGCCTAAAATAATTTTTTTCCAGTTTCCTCCGGACGCTCATGGAATATCCACACAGAAATGGATATGGAACTACATACACACTTTTGTCCTTCTCTTTAACTGGGTTTCCTTATTCCACAGTAGGGCTCACTATATACAGAGACCCAGCTAGGGGAGCATCTTATGCCAAAATTAACAAAGTTTGAAAATTCCTGTAGATAGCTCCCAAAGGTAAAAACTATATTACTGGTCACAGAATTATCCCATTTTCGTTAAAAATACAAACCAAAAAAGCTGCAAATATTATTTTAGTTGGAAATTTACCCTATTAGGCACAAATAAATTCTGCATGAAATTTGTGAGAAATGTGGTGGTGATTTTCTCATTATTAGAGCTATTCAGGACCAGAATTTTCATTTCATACTGCAGTCAGGGATGAAATCCTATTGCTTAACTCTTCGAAGGATGCATGTCTCATCTGAAACTGGCTAGAATACAGGGACAGACCAGAAACTTCTTGGATTTTGGCTTCAATTTTTTATTCCAAGTTGATTGACTCCATAATTTAAGGAATGTTTTTTAATGGAAATCAGGGGTTTAATAATTATTATTGGCTATTTACCATTCACAATGTACCCCATGGCCACGCATTTACCAAACTTCATCCTCCGCTCTCCCTAGTTAGTGATGCAAATGTGTAATGGAAATTCTTATACCGCTACACCCTCTAGTGCTGACTCAATTTACCAATAGATCGCTTATTCCGCTTCCCACATGGGAATGAACTATCCCGCCAGAAGCACCGTCATATCAGTATCATTGCATCTACCCGGTATAAGAACATAAGAACGGCCATACCAGGTCAGACCAAAGGTCCATCTAGCCCAGTATCTGTCTACCAACAGTGGCGAATGCCAGGTGCCCCAGAGGGAGTGAAGCTAACAGGCAATGATCAAGTGATCTCTCTCCTGCCATCCATCTCCATCCTCTGATGAACAGAGGCTAGGGACACCATTTTAACCCTTCCTGGCTAATATCATGAGTGATGTGGAGAAAGTGGTTTGGCCCTCGGCTCTCCAGTCCAAGGCCTATTAGGGATAGGCAGATATAGGTAACGTGGTGCATCTTCTATGTGAAGAAAAGACTTGAAGCATTTACTCTTCACTCTGGACACGAAGGGGTTGGATAACAGGAGGGCTGACAACAGAGATGACAGAAAGAGAAGACTCAGTTTAGTTCTTTTATTGCATGATGTTCTTGGTGACAGACACACAGCTATTAGGGTCTCATGGAACAAGGTAAAACCTGAGAAGGAATTGGTGTAAAACATCTCCTGGGAAAGGAAGGAATTCTTACGCTAGTGGTTTGGCTGTAAATGTACAGGCTGGGTTTTCCCATAAGAGGCCGATGTTAGGCACTCAAAACCCATGGGTAATGAATGGGAGTTGAGCACCTCACACCCTTCCTCCCATTGTCAATTAGAACTGGATTAGACTGGGACTCTGGAGAGTTGGTTTCCTGCCACTAGCCAGCTCAGTGACTCTGGGCAGGTAATGTCGCCTCGTTCTGCCTGAGATTCCCCAGCTATAACATGAGGTTAATGGTGAGAAGCTAGGACTAGAATGACAAAGCTCCCACTTTGGGCACCCAAATCGCAGAGTCCAGCTCCCGGGATTCACACACCCAGCTCAGCTCCTGGCAAACCCTGCAGGCATCCAAGTGTTTGCCATAAATGGGCTGTAAGTGCCACTGGACATGCCCTCTGCAGCCCCACACCAGCCATCCGGATGCCAAGGCCCCAGAATGATGCACAAACCTGCGGAAGGTGGGCATTCCCCTGCCTGACTCTCTTCCAGGGCTGCATCCCACAGGCCAGGTGCCCACAGGCTTTGGAAAATCACACTGGGCCCCCAAGTATCTGGAAACAACTGGCCCTAAATCATTGCTGAAAAGTAGGCAAAGTTCTGTGCTGGCGTCCTGTGGCCAAGGCCAGAGGGTTTCCTTTGGCTTTTCTCTTCCTTTGAAAAGGAGCCTGGAGATGAAATACACACTAGGAAACAAAATTAATGGTACAATCGCCTAACACTGGCATTCCAGGCGGATGTTGCAAGCCTATGTTTTTATAATGAAGATATCATATATTTTAGTGTATGTGTGTGCATATATGTGTGTGGGTATGTCTGTGTGCTTATGTGTGCATATGGATGAGTGTGGATTTGTGTGCATACATGTGCCTGTGCATATATGTGCATGTGTATGTATGTGTGTTTGCCTGTATGTGTGTATGCATGTGCATATGAGTGTGGTTTTGTATGTGTGCATGTGTGTGGGCATCCATGTGTGAGTGTGTTTGTGCATTTACATATGCATGTGTGTGTATGCATGCACATAGGAGTGTGTGTGTGTGTATGCACGTACATATGTGAGCATCTGCATGTGTGTGCGTATGTGTGTGAATGCATGTGCATATGTGTACGTGTGCATATATGTGTGTATGTATGCCTATGTGTTGGGGGCATATGTGCACATGTGTGTTGTGTATATGTGCTTGCATTTTTGCATGTTGCATGTGTGCCTGTGCATGAGTGCATGTGTGTTTCCATGTGTATGTATGTGTGTATGCACATGCGTATGTGTGTCTGGGTTAGTGTGCATGTGTGCAAGTGTGCATCTCCATATGCATGTGTGCATGTATGAGTACATGTATATGTGTGTACATGTGTATGTGTGTAAGCGTTTGTGTGTGTATGCATATATGTGTGTGTATCAATAATCTCTCACCCCGCAATGAATGCATGTTCAGCATTCCTGCTGAGTCCATTTCACCTGCACCCTCTCACTGAGCACAATCACCCCCATTGTCTGAGCTTTAAGCAGTCACGAGTTCAAGTTTCTCACCAGCCCAGTAGTACTCATCTGTGGAATTGGATACCGGCCCTAACAAGACTGGGGTCCCAGGTTTTCAGAGGTCTCTCCATTTCCACTTTCTCCTAGGGTTGTAAGAGCAGTGATTCTCAGTCTGGGGTATGCGTAGCCTGGGGGTACACAGAGATCCTCCAGGGGGTACATCAACTCATCTAGAGATTTGCCTAGATTTACAACAGGCTACAGAAAAAGCACAAGCAATGTCTATACAAACTAAAATTTCATACAGACATTGACTTGTGTATACTGTGCCATAGACTATACAAGGAAATGTAAGTACAATATTTACATTCTATTTGGTTTATTTCATAATTATATGGTAAACATGAGAAAATCAGCAGTTTTTCAGTAGTTGTGCGCTGTGATAGCTTTGTATTTTTATGTCTGATTTTGTAAGCACAGCATTTTTAAGTGAAGTGAGGGTACACAAGACAAATCAGACTCTGGAAAGGGATACGGTAGTCTGGAAAGGTTGAGAGATGCTGTGTAAGAACAGGAAATGACGTCCAGAGGAGCTCATGGAAACATGACCTGGAACTACACCAAGATTCATTTCAGGCCCTGCCCCAGCCCACGTTACAGCTATTTTAAAACAAGGAAATTAACCAATTAGCATGGTCCAAACTTGAATTTCCAGCAAGCTTTTCTCAGGGCCCCCTGGACCTCTTTGTTTCTCAGGCTGTAGATGAAGGAATTGACCAAGGGAGTCAGGACTGCGTAGACAATAGAGAGAATTTTCTTGAAGTCGCTCAGGATGTCGGTGGTAGGGAACATATAGACAATCAGCAGAGTTGAATAATAAATGCTCATCAAAATGAGGTGGGAGAAGCAGGTGGAAAAGGCCTTTTGCCTCCCGGTGGTGGACGGGATTCTCAGGATGGTGGTGATTATGAAGACATAGGATATCAAGATAAGTAGGAATGGGACCAGTGAGAAAAGCAACATGAGTATGACAGCCAATGTTTCCATCAGGTGTAGGTCATTGAAGGAGAGTTTTACAAGTGGGATAAAATCGCAAAAGAAATGATCAATAACGTTGAGGCCACAGAATGTTAACTGAGATATTGACAATGTTGTTATGCCACAACATAGGAAGCCACCTATTCAAGAGCCACCTGCAAGCTAGAGGCAGGCCCAACCACTCATATGGGCTGCATAGTTCAGCGGACTGCATATAGCTAAATAAAGATCATAAGATATCACCGACAGGACCCTGGGCAGAATCGTGGAGGAGCAGCAGGTCTCCAAGAGGACAAGTTCCCCAGGAAGAAGTACATGGGGGTGTGAAGGTGCTGATCAGCCACAACTAGCGCAAAGATCAGGATGTTCCCGGCCATGGTTGCAATGTAGATGACAAGAAATAGCAGAAAGAGAAGAGTCTGTAGCTCAGGGAGATTTCCAAATCCTCACAGGATGAATTCCGTGAAAACCATTTGATTCACTTGCTCTGGGTTCACTAGGAACTCCAACTAGGGGAAAGAAACCCAAATTTACAATAGAATCTGAAGAAGATATATTTACATCATGCTTTAGCATCATAAATGTTAAATAAAGTTTAGCATCATAAATCATAAATAAAGTTCCATAAATATTGCATAAAGCTCCTCATCCTGTGGGGTCAGTGAAGAACCAAGACTCTGGAGGCAAATTTCCTGTTTAGATCTTTGAAATTCCAGTATCACCCCCCTCTGTTCAGTGAAGAGATCGATGAAGGCAGAAAACCACACAAACTGCCGTGCATATTTATGTCAAAATTGGCAAAGCCATTTTGAATTAGTCGTTTTTAATTTCGACAAGTGGTCCCCATGGCTCACCAGGGTGGACTGTGACTTCTTGCACTGCAAGCATATTATCAGTTCAGCTAACAGCTAGGAGGCTATAGTGGACTCAGCCAAGAGCAGGAACAGAGATCAGCATGCTGTCAAAGCAGCTTACATTAGTCTCCATGAGACAAAGTCCAGCCCTTTCCCGCTTTTATTCTTTTTCCATTTTTTCACAGTCATCCTAGACCTCTCCAGAGAGAGAGAGAGAGAGAGAGAGAGACATCACTGAGCTGTTGCATTTCAAACTGATGCCAAATCTACGCTTCAGTCTCCTTAAAGTATCCTTTGAAGCATCACAACCACAGCGGTGTTTTGGTCACTTTTCCTCAGAAACACTCACCAATTGAATCTCATTTTGTTTCTGTCTGCAATTGAATAGTTCCTCAGTCCTGCTGTGAGTTTGCTTCCACTCCCAGCTGGTGTTGTCTGCCAATGGGATTAACTTCACGTTCTTGGTGAAGGGGGATTATGAACTCACACAGGTCCCACAATCCAATGAGCTCGCTCCCCAACCTGGCTGCCTCCCACTCTCTGATTGCTCTGTTTTCATGCTATTTTATCCAACATGCCGGTCCCCAGCTCTTAACTTCGCTCTCTGTTATAGAATCCCACTGGTTTTGGAAACGGAGCCACTCAGCCAGCCACATGGCAGTGCCAGTAGCCAGGGCCGGCGCTTCCATTTACGAGGCCTAGGTAATCGCCTAGGGCACCAGGATTATTGAGGGGCAGCATTTTGCCAGCGGGGGGCAGCAGGCGGCTCGATGGACCTGCCGCAGTCGTGCCTGCGGAGGGTCCCCTCGTCCCGCGGCTCTGGTGGAGCTGCCGCAGGCATGGCTGCGGCATCTCCACCGGAGCTGCAGACCCTCTCCGCAGGAATGCCTGCTGCAGCTTGACCGGAGCCGCAGACCAGCGTGCGGGGAGGCAAAATGGCCGTGCGCCTAGGGCGCTAAAAACACTAGCGCCGGTCCTGTCAGTAGCAAAGGCAGTTGGATATTTTCAAACAGTGTCCTTGTAACACCCAAACATATCACATCAGTGGAACCCTATCAGCCACTGTATAATTCCACTGATAATAATGGCACGTGTGTGAAAAGATTTATTTTTGCAGCTGCTCATTCCTCTTTGTGGTTCATTTTCCCCAGGCCTTCTAGGCAGTTATCAATTTCTCTCATAATAATCAAACAGTAATAATAAAATAGGCATTGTTAGAAAAACAATGGAATGTGTAGAATTATTATCCTGATTTCAGGGTAACAGGACCTGTTTTCTCCCTCCATGGTCCACACTAGGAGTTCCCAGTCATGTCTCCAGCCATTACCTTTCTCTTGGCAGGGTCCTTTCTCCCAGTCCCATCTGTCAGGGGATTTTAAGACTGCACAGCTCCCTGCCTTGCATAGGGAGGCTTCCAGCAAGCCAGTCTGTCTAAGGCCTAGAGGCACTGTGTTGCTTTCTCTCCAAGGGCTAGGAACATGTATTGCTAACACTTACATGTTACCACACGGAACATTTTTTTTCAAGGTGAAAGCATTAAAAGACAACAAACAAATTAAAAATAATCACTCAACACAGCAAGAGGGAGGCATAGCTTAGTGGTATGAGCATTAGCCTGCTAAACTCAGGGTTGTGAGTTCAATCCTTATGGGGGCCATTTAGGGATTGGGGCAAAAATTTGTCAGGGGGTTGGACTAGGTGACTTACTGAGGTCCCTCCCAACCCTGGTATTCTAGGAGTCACCTAGTAGCCTGAGTGGGGAAAAGTCTTCTTTACCCTCCTGTCATGGACAGAGATCCTGTTCATTTCTGTTTCCTTAGGCTGGTCTATGCTTAAATTTTAGATCAACTTGGCTACATCCAGGGCCGGCTCCAGGCCCCAGCACGCCAAGCACCTGCTTGGGGTGGCATGCCACAGCGGGTGCTCTGCCAGTTGCTGGGAGGGCAACAGGCGGCTCTGGTGGAGTATCTGCAGGCACGCCTGTGGGAGGTCCACCGGAGCCATGGGACTGGCGGACCCTCCACAGGGATGACTGTGGGAGCTCCACTGGAGCCGCGGGACCGGCGAGCGGCAGAGCACCCCCGCGGCGAGCCACCATGCTTGGGGCGGTGAAATGGCTAGAGCTGGCCCTGACTACATCACTCAAGGCTGAGGACAATTTTACACCTTCTTTGACGCAGTTAAGTTGACCTCCCCAACCCAACAGTATACACCAGTAGGTTGAGTGCCACCGTGCCTGTGTGGGTCACAACTGAGAATACCAAATGCAGGATAAACTGCTGAGAATAAGGGCAGACACATCCCAAAATTAGTTATTCTCCCATAAGGTATATCAAACCAAGATAAACTTCTGTCTCACCACACTGGCTAATAAGAAGTCAGAAGAGAAGTCTTCTTAGTCATTCCAGTCCTTGTATCACAACCAAAACACTAGACTTAATGAGGAGGGGTATTTAAAACCAATTTTAAATAATTGCATAAAACCTCCACACCCTGGTCAATATGTAACTCAGATCTTACCAATAATCATGCTGTTGCCAATACTTTAGTATATTAAATCTAAAGGTTTGTTTATAAAAAGAAAGGAGGAAAGGTGAAAGTTAAAATTGGTTAAAGGAATCAGATACATACAATAAATGCAAAGTTCTTGGATCAGACTTCTAGCAGTGATGGAATAAGATGCCGGCTTGTTAAGTCTCTGGTTGCTTCCAAATCATTGGAAGGTCCTCAGTTTCTAGGTTAGAATGCTCGCATTAGTACAAGTTCATCATAGTCCAGAGGTTGGAGTAGGAAAGAGGCCAATACTCATGATTTCAGTTACAAAAATGAGACGCATACAAATAAAGCAATCATATTCAGCAAATCATCACTTTCATGTTGACAACTTACTTGACACACATTGTATATGATTCATTCCAACTGTACAACAGTGGTAGCAACAATGATCTACATGGTTATATTTTAATCAGATAATGTCACACTGAGCTATCGCCTCTTGGGAAGGAGGATTTACTACAGAGATAGGAAAACCCGTTTAGTCGCTGGGGTAAGTGTCTACACGACAGTGGCATTACTGCAGTTGTGCCCCAGATCTCTTTGTAGTTGTAGAAGTAGAGAAAGAACTGACAGGGATTTGTAGGGGATCTTAATGCAAGACGTTCTCTGTTAGCAAGAGTCAGGCTAGCTGTAACCCTAATAACGCGAGATTTGTAGAAGCGAGGATTGTGTGAGGCGAGTGGAAAAGAACTGTGTGAGAAGTTGGTTTGACCTTGTATAGATAATGTGTAGATAATATGAAATGTAGACTGGCGTCTAAATAGAAGTGAGAAAAATAAGATATCAGGATGGCCTATGTATAAACAAAATGCAGCTGTTGCTTATTATTGTATGTAACAAAAAGTATAAATGCTTGCTATAATTATTTACCTGTGGACAGACCTGGCTAGGACTGGGGCAACCCTGTGTCCTAGGGCACTCCCTCCCTCTATACAATTGTAAAGAGAAAATAAAGTATCTGATTCTGCTTCACCCAATCAAAAAATGAGAACTAAGTTTTTCTCTGACATAGTGTAGACATGCCACCAGTCTCTGGAAAAGCCAGCCTGAACCAGTACATGCAAACCATCCCTGGGAGGGTGCAACTTCTCTGGAGGTGCGTAGTCTCAGTAACTTGCCTTCATTACCCACCGCTCCGGTTTTTGGTTCCTGATGGAGCTGTGGTGACCCTCCTTCTCGGAGCTTCATACAAGCCCCAACGCATATTGATCCATGACCTTAGTACAGTGAGGTCCCCAACAGTATCAGTCGCAACACTATATTAGTGATAGGTGAATTATTAAAAGACTCAATTCTTGATGGAGATTATTATTGATTATTAATGTTGCAATGGTCCTTAGGAGACCTACTTATGGACCAAGACCCATTGCGCTCAGAGCTGTACAAACCCAGAATGTTCTTGTGGTAAAGTATAGTAACGTTGCTCAGTACTGAAGATAGAAAGTCCTAAGCAGTGTTCTCATTCTCATTACTGAGAGATTTCCATCACCAAAATGCTTTACAACATGAACCTATTAATTCTGTCCATAGCCTGAGGAAAAAACTTGGCATCATCTAAAAAAAACGTGCAGGTGATGGATATGGTGACATTTTCTTCCCTGTCCTCAATGATCTATCTTTAACAAAGATGAGCTGAAAGATTTGTTTACCTTAAAGTTGGCATAGAAGAAGCTGGAATCTGTTGCATGATCTCTTCACTTGGCATTTCAGAAAGCAGGATATTGGTTCTATCGTCCATCTCCGATCTGCAACCCCTTCACCTATTTAATTGTCTCAATGTATGTCTACCCTGCACACTAATGGTGTGTAGTGTCTGTGTAGCTACACACCAAAGAGCAGAGCAGTAACGAGACCTGCATGTTTCTTCCTGGACACCCTAGTTGTGCTGAGACCCTTGGTTTGCTTTACCTTGTATCTTTCACCAGAAAATAAATGTCTCTCCTGAGTCACTGTTTACCCTGTAAACTCCACAGGTGAATTTTTCTTGAGACTTTGCTAATGGGCATGTTAAATTACCAGGAAGGAAAAGTGAATAGCATGTTTTGTTTAGGTTTTTGAGGTAGACAGTATGTGAAAAGACTCAAACTTCTGGCCACTCAGGGATTGGAATAGAGAAGGAAAAGCTTCAGAACTAAAAAGTCTTTATTATTTGAAGCCCGAGACATGGACCAGGGCCCCACTGTGTTTGGTGCTGTACAAACAAAGAAGAAAGAGATGGTCCCAGGTCCTAGGCCTGTCGAAGGTGTGTGTGAAATACTTAGATATTCATTGGGCCAAGGAGACAGACTGAGAATTACACTCCAGCCCACTAGTTGGGGCACTTGCGGAGGAGCAGGGAGACCCAAGCTCGAGTCCTCTTGCTGCAAAGAATAGTTATGTCATACGCCTCCTCCACATCTGGTCTGTGCCCTAGAGCTGTCCTGTGCCTTGGTGCCTGAGCACGCTGTCAGGGCAGAGTGAGCACATTTGTTTTGGGTTGGGTCATTGCTCACAGAGCAGAGAGTTATGGTAGCATTGGCATGTAGCTTTACCCCACACCTCCTCATTAGGAAGAAAGTCCAGGGTGCCAGGAGAGGGTGGGGGTGGGAGTCTAGGCTGGTGAAGTTTGCACCTTCCCCTTCTCTTATCCTTTGGTCAGCCAGCGTGGCAATGGCCAGCTTTCCTCATTCTCTTTCTCTCAGAACCCCAAAGGGAGTGATGGGGCAATAGTGTTATGCCTGAACAAAGCACATGAGTTTTTTTATAGGGGAAAAGGCAACATGCCACATTTATTGAGAATACAGCAATTAACATGTGCTTTTCAGTCACACACACGCACTATGCACACACTCCTGGCCCTCAATGTTTATAATTACCAGTCTAGAGTCTGGATCAGTCTAGAGGCCAGCCAGCTTGGTTGCAGAGGGGAGCCGGGCTCTGTTAGTAGCGATCCGATGCTCCTGGACTTGTTGGCAAGATGAACCCAAATCCCCAAGGCAAAGCACCCTGTTCTTATAATCCTTTTTCTCCATTTAAGTCTATGGATTTTGCTGTGTCAATTTATGACTGGTCATTCCTCAGTGGGTGTAATCTTTTGATGGCCCAAAACACCTGTGGGAGGGTCATCCTGTCTGGTTTTGATTTAATCAATTACCTTGTGTTTTAAGAGTGCCAGCCTTCACCTCAGGGTCGTCAGTCTGCCTCTCCTCAACCATGGATGCGCTTTGATGGTTCTGCGGCATCTCTGAGCCTCTTCAGTCTCTTCACTCCTCCTTCCTTGGCCATTTGACTTCAGGGATGGCCTTCAGATCATATCTTTTCCTCATGCATGCACTCCTCATTCACACAAACAGTTCTTTACAGAGACCTTCAAAAGGTAACAAATAGCCGTGTTTTATGTTGAACAAAACAGACATCGTCATAGGCCTTCTAAATCTTGCAACGATATTTTCCTACATTGGGGCCTCAGCCTTCAAAATTCCTCTAATCTAATTAACATAGACACAGACAAGATACTGTCTGTTACTTGAAAGGCATGAATAAAAAGGAAATGGCTAATACTAGTAGCCACTATCCTATTCATTTATTCTAATACCTTAATTCTTACTATAAAACATACACTGTGCATAAACAAAACATAAACAATTATATAGAACAGTACCCATGATACGACAATAGCCCATCCCCTGACTATCTCATCCATCAATTAGCATTAATTTCCCACACACCAGTTTTGGTTCATTGACTTCTGCTTTCACGCTGTTCTCGTTTACCAGGCACGACCATAACAACAGACTTGAGTTCTAGCAAAAGGGCTTTTTGTTTGATTCATAGCCCTCGTCCAGACTAACCCGCGGCATCGGCGGGTTAAAATCGATTGCTCGGGGATCGATATATCGCGTATAGTCTGGACGCGGTGTATCGATCCCCGAGCGCGCTTACATCGATTCCGGAACTCCATCAATCCGAACGGAGTTCCGGAATCGACACGGAGAGCCGCGGACATCGATGGAGCCCCGTCCAGACTGGTGAGTACCTCGATTTTAGAAATTCGACTTCAGCTACGTTATTCTCGTAGCTGAAGTTGCGTATCTAAAATCGATTTTAATTCCTAGTCTGGACGTGGCCATAGATTCGTAGATTCATAGACTTTAGGGTCAGAAGGGACCAATGTGATCATCTAGTCTGACCTCCTGCACAAAGCAGGCCACAGAACCCTACCCATCCACTTCTATAACAAACCTCTAACCTATGTCCGAGTTATTGAAGTCTTCAAATTGTGGTTTGAAGACCTCAAGCTGCAGAGAATCCACCAGCAAGTGACTCGTGTCCCATGCTGCAGAGGAAGGCGAAAAACCTCCAGGGCCTCTGCCAATCTGCCCTGGAGGAAATTTCCTTCCCAACCCCACATATGGCGATCAGCTAAAACCTGAGCATGTGGGCAAGACTCACCAGCCAGCACTCAGGAAAGAATTCTCTGCAGTAACTCAGATCCCATCCCATCCAACATCCCATCACCAACCACTGGGCATAGTTATCTGCTGAAAATCAAAGATCAATTGCCAAAATTAAGCTATCCCATCATACCTTCCTTTCCATAAACTTATCAAGCTTAGTCTTAAAGCCAGATATGTCTTTTGCCCCCACTACTCTCCTTGGATTAATTCAGTCTTTTGTCTCTTCTTTGCATCCTGTTCTTGGTCACCGTGATGCTCTATGAACTCTCACTCACTTCTCCCAGTTGAGCTCGCACTGAGGATACATTTGTAGGCCTATTATCACAGACCCTTTGTTAATCCAGCCCTGTTTGGGACTTTTGAAAGCACTGAAGTTGCAAACACCCTTTGAAATTAGTGAGTTTGAGGAGTCTCAGTGCTTTGGAAAAACCCACTAGGCAGCTAAATACCTTTAAATAACTGTCTGTAAGTGCCCTTGAGATAACTTAAAAACCCATCACAAGTAACTGGCATAACTAAAGTGCCAATCTCTCCCGTCTTCCATCAGTGTTAAAAACACTAATCCATTGTGTTAGTCCACTGGATTCAATATTCTGGCAGTAACGGGCGTAATGAACAGATCTACCCTAGACGCCAGTCCAGCAAACCACTCACACGGCTTGAACTATAGTGACCTCAGTAAGAATACCTTGACGTTTACAATGAAGCATATTCTTAAATGCTTTGCTGCCTTGGGGCTGGAGCACTCTGTGCTGCATAGGATCCAGTCTGCTCACATTGATCAAGTGTAGGATCCCCAGTCAGGTCCAGGTCCCTGGCACCAACACTGTGGACCAAATTGTGCCAGAGGTAGGTCCCAGAACTGAGCTCAATGGGCAGGTGCTCTTGAGGGAGAGATGAGTACAGCAGAACTGGTGTCTAAAATCACTGTTGTCCAGTTTCCTCTGGACGCTCATGGCATAACCACAGGGAAATGGGTACAGCACTACATACACACTTCTGTCCTTCTCTTTAACCGTGTTTCCTTATTCCGCAGTAGGGATCACTACATACAGAGACCCAGCCAGTGGAGCTTCTTATGCCAAAAGTAACAAAGTTTGAAAATCGCTGTGGATAGCTCCCAGGGGTGGAAAGGGTATTACTGGTCACACAATTATCCTGTCTTCATTCAAAACTAAAACTAAAAAAAGCTGCAAATATTATTTTAGTTGGAAATTTACTTGGGAAGAATAAATTCTGTATCAAATTTGTAAGAAATGTGAAGGTGATTTTCTCATTAGAGCTATTCAGGACAAGAATTTTCATTTCATGAGAAATTCCACGAGTTCAAACTTTTGTTTTCATTCCAATTCTGACTTTCTATTTTAAATTTTATTTTGAGATTTTGTTTAAATTTTTTATTACATTTTATGTCATTTCTCTTATTTTCTATTCTATTCTACTGTTTTCTTTTTATATTATATTTCATTTTGAGTTATTTTATAAAATTATTGTTCATTTCCCCTACACAAAATTTTGTAGAAATTTCTCATGAAACATTTGGATCTTGAGAATTTGGCATTTATGATGGTAAAAACATTCCATCAGCAAAGTATCGATCTTCATTAGCAGATATTAGAGAATCTTGTACCAGAACTATAGGCCTCTTGTTGGTCTATTGGATTGCATGATAACCATCAGAACGTGTGTTCCAGCAGTTACAGAACACAAATATCCACTTATTTCTGAATGCAAAACAAAGTAGACAATTGCTATTCCCAGTCATCTCTTAGCATAATTTGCTCCCTAATCATGCAGTAAGGTCTCACCCAATTTATCATTAGGGTAAATAATTTTCTGTCACCAAATATTTGTGACTCTCACAACTGTATTTTGGAAAAAGAGGATTTTTAAAAAATAATCAATGGCAAAAATATTGCAGACAGGCAGGAAATCCCATTGCTTAACTCTTTGAAGGATGCACGTCTAATCTGAAACTTGCTAGAATACACAGACCAACAGAAATCTTGTCTTAAATTTTAAATTCCAAGTTGATTATCCCCATAACTTAAGGGATATTTTTTAACTGAAATCAGGTGCTTAATGATTATTACTGGCTATTTACCTTCACTGTGATTAGCTGCCGTGTAGAGATCAATAGAGATCAATAGGAAGGATATAGAAAACATTGTCCATATGACCCTTGTTGCTAATGCCCATTGTACACCAGGGCCTCTCCTTTACCAAACTTCACCCTCTGCTCTCCCTAGTCTCCATGATACAGTATGACTGCCCCTTTCCCATCTCTGCAGCTCCCAGTGCTCCTTGCCCCTGGGTACATTCCCATCTCTGCAGCTCCCAGTGCTCCTTGCCCCTGGGTACATTCTTGCTTGTGCAGCTGGCCCAGAAGTTGATACTGCTGTTTCTATTTTTAGTGAGCTAGCTAGAGTACAGCTAGAAGGGCTAAGGATATTCCATTCATACCCCTGCCTGCAGTGTAGATGCACCCAACGTATGTAAACTGAATTATTCAGTCAGGCCTCTTTCCGTCAGTCGGCTGTTTTTGACTTGGCAAATCAGCATAAATTCTCAGCATGCCATTTTAATGCAGAAGACAGACAGTTTCCTTGGATTCCTGGAGATCTTTTCAAAGCCACAAATGTATTGATGTAGTTTCACAGGGACTCACTTATGCTAGGTCTCCACACAGATTTTGCACCAGGATCACTTTTCAGGTTTGTGGTGTGACTTTGTTTTGGAAATCGTTCTACCAGTACAACCTCTAGCGCAGACACAGCGAGCCAATATCGAGGTCCCTTGGACTGGTGTAGCTTCTTCCCCTTCAGAATGAACGATCCTGATACAAGCAGCTTTACATCAGTGTAGGTGTAGCCAGTCAGATTAGATGAGTGTCCCCCTCACAGCACTCACTGGAGGCCTAAGGCAGCCCAAAATGCAGCCCCTCACCTAAGTTTCCCGTCTTTGTTCCCCAAATCACAACAGCCCCCAATTTAGGTTTCATTTATTAACTTAAAGTTCAAAACTAAAATGCAGATGACACCTTCCCTCCAGTTACCTACACCTCAAACTCCCCCCGTCCGGCCTGAGTTCCCGCCTTAGCAGGCCAATCCCAGCTCTTCCTAGCTGGAGCAATTCCCCCAGTCTCAGGTTTTCCCTCTTTCACTCTCTGAACTTTCACTTCAGCCTCCTAAGTTTGCCCCTTCTCCCATCCCCATTTTGCCCTTTATTGAATATGGCCTGAGTCCCCTCAGGTGGGGACCCTTTTCTAACCAGGGCTGGCTTGGCCCTGGCTCTCCAGCCATGGGCACACGACTCTGTCTCAGGCAGGGATAGGCCAATATAATTTAAATGGTGCCATTTCTATGTGTAGGCAAGCCTTGACGCATTTATTCCTCACACCAGACACAAAGGGGAGAGATAAGGGGAGGTCTCACAAGAGGGATGACAGAAAGAGAAAACTTAGGTTAGTTCTTCTATTGCACAATGCTTTTTGTGACAGAGACATCGTTAGTAGGGTCACTGAGAAAATGGAGAAAAAAGAGAAGGAACTGGTGGAAAACAGCCTCTGGAAGTGAAGCTATTTTCTGGACAGATGTTTGGCTGTAAACGTACAGGCTAGGTTTTCCCATAAAAAGTCGATGCTGGGCACCGAAATCCTATGGGCAGTGTATCGCTGAGCACAATCTCCCTCATTCTCTGAACAGTGAGCAGCCACAAGTTCAAATCTCCCACCAGCCCAGTGATACTCACCTGTGCCATCTTATATAGATCCTAAAAACAACAAGGTCATAGGTTTTAAGAGGTCTCTCCATCTCCACTTTGTCCAAGGGCTGTGGCTGTGTAAGAGTCTGCCTTGGAGACTTTCATGGTATAATTCCCCACTCTGAACCTTTGCGTCCAAAAGATGGGGTACCAGCGTGAATTCCTCTAAGCTTAATTACCAATTTAGAACCTGTAGCGCTGCCACCAACCAGGGATTCCAGTGCCTGGTACACTCTGATCCCCCCAAAACCTTGCCCGGGGAACCCCAAGACCCAGACTCTCTGGATCTTAACACAAGGAAAGTAAACCCTTTCCCTCACCGTTTCATCTCCCAGGCTTCCCCTCCCTGGGTTACCCTGGAAGATCACTATGATTCAAACTCCTTGAATCTTAAAACAGAGAGGAAAATTCACCTTCCCCGCTCCTTCTCAATCCTCCTCCCAGACTCTCCCTGAGAGATATAGTAATCCTAACACAGAGAGAAATCAGCCTCTCTCTCCCCCTTCCCTCCCTTCTCCCCATCAATTCCCTGGTGAATCCAGACCCCGTCCCCTGGGGTCTCACACCAGAATAAAAAAACAATCAGATTCTTAAACAAGAAACTTTTAATTAAAGAGAAAAAAACAGTAAAAATTATCTTTGTAGATTTAAGATGGAGTATATTACAGGGTCTTTCAGCTATAGACACCGGGAATACCCTCCCAGCCTAAGTATACAAGTACAAATTAAAATCCTTTGAGCAAAATACAAATTTGAATTCCTTCCAGCCAAATACAAATTTGAACTCCTCCCAGCCAAATACACATTTGAACTCCTTCCAGCCAAATACACATTTGCAAATAAAGAAAACAAACATAACCTAACTCGCCTTATCTACCTAGTACTCACTATTCTGAACTTATAAGAGCCTGTATCGGAGAGATTGGAGAGAAACCTGGTTGCACATCTGGTCCCTCTGAGCCCCCAGAGTGAACAACAACCAAAACTAACAGCACACACAAACTTCCCTCCCTCAAGATATGAAAGTATCCTGTCCCGTGATTGGTCCTCTAGTCAGGTGACAGCCTGGCTCACTGATCTTGTTAACCCTTTCCAGGCAAAAGAGATATGAAGTACTTCTGTTCCATTAACTCTTAACTATCGTTTTATGACAAAGACTAATGAAGCTCAGGGAAACACAACCTGGGACTACATCAGGCTTTCGTTCAGGACCTACCCCAGCCCATGTTACATTTATTTTAACCCAAGGAAACTGATCAGTTAGCATGGTCCAAACATGAGTTTCCTGAAGCTTTCCTGAGGGCCTCCTGGACCTCTTTGTTTCTCAGGCTGTAGATGAGGGGATTGACCAGGGAAGTGAGGGCTGTTAGGAGACAGACAGAACTTTCTTGAATTCGGTCAGAATGTCAGTAAATGGCATTGGGGTCACACAACATTAACTGCGATATCGACAACATTGTTATGCTACCATCCAGGAAGCCACCTATCCAAGAGCCACCTGTGACCTGCAGGTAAGACCTGTCACTCATATGGGCAGCATAGTTCATTGGATTGCATATGGCTAAATATCGATTGTAAGACATCACCGAGAGGGGAAGGCATTCTCTAGCAACCAGAGAACAAAAGAAATAATATTGTGTGAGACACCCATTGAATGAAATCATCTTGTCCCCAGTCAGGAGAGCAGCCAGTAGCTTGGGCAGGATGCTGGATGTGTAGCAGGTGTCCAAGCAGGACAAGTCCCCCAGGAAGAAGTACATGGGGGTGTGGAGGTGCTTATCAGTCACAACTAGTGCAATGATAAGGATGTTCCCTGCCACGATCGCAATGTAGATCACTAGAAACAGCATGAAGGGAAGGATCTGCATTTCTGGGAGATCCCCGAATCCCAGCAGGATGAATTTTGTTGTTCTCTGGGCTGCAGGGATGGAGCAGTAATGCTGTGTAAGGCTTGAACCAGGTACACCTGTTTTCCCAGCCTAACTCTGATGAGAAGCCAAGGCCCTTGGAGCAGGATAAAAGCCCAGCTACAGTGTCTGCAAAAATATAGGACTAGGTGGCTCAATGTAAGCCATATGCTTATGTTATATCCACCAATGTAATATATGCCATCATATGCCAGCAATGCCCCTCTGCTATGTATATCGGCCAAACTGGACAGTCTCTACGGAAAAGGATAAATGGACACAAATCAGATATTAGGAATGACAATATACAAAAACCTGTAGGAGAACACTTCAACCTCCCTGGCCACACTATAGCAGACCTTAAGGTGGCCATCCTGCAGCAAAAAAACTTCAGGACCAGACTTCAAAGAGAAACTGCTGAGCTTCAGTTCATCTGCAAATTTGACACCATCAGCTCAGGATTGAACAAAGACTGTGAATGGCTTGCCAACTACAGAATCAGTTTCTCCTCTCTTGGTTTTCACACCTCAACTGCTAGAACAGGGCCTCATCCTCCCTGATTGAACTGACCTCGTTATCTCTAGCTTGCTTGCTAGCATATATATACCTGCACCTGGAAATTTCCACTACATGCATCTGAGGAAGTGGGTATTCACCCACGAAAGCTCATGCTCCAAAACTTCTGTTAGTCTATAAGGTGCCACAGGACTCTTTGCTGCTTTTTCTGTGATGGATGTTTGGTTTCCCTGCTCTGGGTTTCCTATGGGGTTTGTCGATGGGAAAGAAATTAACTCTGCCATATAAATGAAGAACATTCACTCAATAAAATGTCAGTACTGTTTTCATTGTCCCCCTCTGCTGGCTGCTGGAATGATAGGTGAGTGGAGAATGGAGGCCAGGGGAGGGGAAATGCCATCTCGTGATCCCTGGTGCAGATTTTACATCCAAGCAGGCTGCCGGTTGAACAAAACAGTAATCTCTCTAGAAACTCATGTTGTAGCTTCACAGGTGGTACCAAACACTCAAATATTAAGGTGGTGAGGCTTAAGTACAACAGTACAAAAACGTGTTGGTTCAAATAGTCACGTTTCACTACCTGATGTGTCAGAGCAGAACAATGTCCTTTGTTGATTGGAGAGCTATGGGCCAAACAGGCAAGAATTGGATATTTTTGAGGAAGCCACAACAGAAAAACAAACCAAACAACTGAAACCTGGATTTGCAGCATGTGGGCAGCCAACTCCAAGTGATGTTCAGTAGAAATGGGCCGCCTAACTGTAGTAGTGTAATTTGAAAGTTTTTATCATCATACAAATGCCTCTCCTTCCCTGGACAATATGTCATTGTCTTGTAGTCGGACATTACATATAGAGATGCCATCTTCATTAAAAACAAAAACCAAAAAAAAACTTGTGCTAGAAACCACCACGTTAGCTGGAAATTGATCCTCTGTTTCAAGAAAAAATTCTGGATAGAATTTGAAATTTGTAAGAAATGTGCAATTTTCATATTATGAGAGTGGTCTAGAACCCAAATATCCATTTCATTGTCAATTCCATGATTTCAAATATTGGATTTCATTCCAATTTTAATTTTTAAAATGTATTTACCCATTTTTAATTTTATTTCTAGGATATTTTTATTTTATATTACACTGTGTTTTAATTATTAACATTTATTTCTATTTATTTTTATCTTATTTTATCTCATAAAGCTCTATAACTCTTTTCCTAAACAAAACTGTATTGAAATTGATATTTTTCCCTGGAACATTTTGTCATCAAAAATGCCAATCAGAAATTTTTATCGGCTCTACATTTTCTTCTTTATCTTTGGTTAAAAGTAAGATTAATCCTCTCTCTCTCCCTCTTCCCTCTCTCTCTTTCTAGTCTGCCATTACTGTCTTTCTCCCCATTACTGATCCTTATAGAGAGAGTGTGGGTGATGTCAAGGCTGATTCCCCACTCTGGCACTTTGAGTGCAGAAGGTGGGGGCTGCAAGGACTCTAAAAGTTAATATTGGCCACTCCAGGCTTGTATTAATCTCTCAGGTTACAGCTTTTCTCTGACCTTGTATTGGTAGTGCAGAACCACTTTGAGAGTCCAGGAAGGCACACTTGGGATTTTCTTCCTGTGGGGTACTCTCAAGCCCTCCCCACTTGACCCCACTCAGGGGAAGAGCTGAGAAAGAGATCAAGAGAGAGAAAAAAGAAAGATAAATACATCTGGGGAAGTCAGGCTATTGCTAGATTTTAAAAGAGCAACTACAAGGATTAAGGACCAAGAATAGATTTCTTGAGGTCCATCTTAAAGGTTACGAGCAGCACAAAAGCACCTGGGATTAGCACAGAGGAATCTACAAGCCAAAAAGAAATAAAAGGGATAAACATAATTGCATCTTCCTAGACATTTTCTGATCTACTTACATATTTGGGATTTCACATGAGTAGTTTCTAGGTATGATACTGCTGATTTTTCATACCCGGCCCAAGTTTCTTATAGCATAGCTCTGTCCTGTCTGTCTCCAGCTGGGAGAACAAGAACAGACAGACAAAAGGGGAATGTTTTGTCAATTTTAAAAAGTTCTAGCCTTCCCACTGGCTCTTTTGCCCAGGTGCCCACACACTTCCTTTTACCTATGCATAGTAGTGAGACTTTTTAACCCTTTACAGGTAAAGCAAGTGGAGAAGAGCTACTAGGAGGGATTTTATAGCTAACTGACTGGCTGGGTGTCCATAAAAGGGTACTATCCCGCTTTATTTATCACATGCCCCTCAAATCACAGATGGTGTTGGCCAGCCTGGTTCAGGTGGGGTCCACACCAGCTGAGATTTCTTCCTGGAGGTTTTGAAAAACAGTTAATAAGATACATGCACTTCTAATTTTACTAGTAATTACATGAAGAAATAAACAGTATTTTCCACATTTAAAGGACTACAGTGGCTTAGAATACAGGGACATTTCCACCCAGCTGATTCTGGGAATCCTTCTTGGGAGAGTGCATCAGTCACTTTGTTAGAGGCTCCTGAAGTGTGTTCAGTCTCAAAATCAAAGTCTTGAAGAGCTAAACTCCAAAGAAGAAGTGTTTTGTTAGTCTCTTTGACTGTGTGAAGCCACTTCAGTGCAGCATGGTCAGTCTGCAGGTGGAAATGCCGTCCCCAAATGTATGGGCGTAGCTTCTTCAGAGCATACACAATGGCCTAACAGTCTTTTTCTGAGACTGATGAGTGGCTTTCTCTCTCATACAGTTTTTTGCTGAGAAACACAACAGGATGTAATTGTTGATCTGGTCCTTCTGCATTAAAACTGCTCCTACACCACGCTCGGACGCATCTGTAGTTACGATGAAAGGCTGGTTGAAGTTTAGGGCCCTTAGTACAGGGTCAGACATAAGGGCTGCTATCAGGGTCTCCCTCCCCCACACACACTCTGAACTCTGGGGTAGAGAAGTGGGGACCTGCATGAAAGACTCCCTAAGCTTATATTCTGCCAGTTTAGGTTAAAAACTTCCCCAAGGCACAAATTCCTTCCCTTGTCCTTTGACGGTATTGCTGCTACTACCAGGTGATTTGCACAAAAATTCAGGGGAGGGTCACTTAGAATCCCTTTCCCCCCAAAATATCCCCCAAGCCCCTTCATCCCCTTTTTTGGGGGAGGCATGAGAATAATATACCAACAAATTGCCTTAGCAATGTGAGTACAGACCAGACCCTTTATCTTGAGGACACTAAAATCAATTAGGTTCTTAAAAGAAGAACTTTATTATAAAGAAAAAAGTAAAAGAATCACACCTGCAAAATCAGGATGGAAGGTAACTTTACAGGGTAATAAAAAGATTTTAAACACAGAGGACTCCCCTCTGGACTCAGCTTCACAGTTACAAAAACAGGAATAAAACTACCTTTGTAGCATAGAAGAATTCACAAGCTAAAACAAAAGATAACCTAATGCATTTCCTTGCCTACTTACAATTTCTGTGATTTTAGATGGATCATTCCAGGTATATTTTTAGGAGATGTTATATCTGCCTGGTCTCTCCCTCTGTCTGGAGAGGGAACAAAAAAAAGAGAGTCACAAACAAATTCTCTCTCTCCCCCTGTCATAAACAGATAGCTAAGGATTAATGTTCTTTTACCTGGAAAGGAGTAACCTGAAACACCTGACCAGAGGACCAATCAGGAAACAAGACTTTTTCAAATCTGTGGGAAGGGAAGTTTGTATGTGAGTCCTTTGTTCTTGGTCTTCTGCCTGTACTCTCTCGGCTATGAGAGGATTTTTCTGCCTCCTGCTTTTCTAATCTTCTGTTTTCCAGTTGTAAGTACAAAAGATAAGATAGTGATTTATATGGTTTTTATTTTGTATTTACATGTGTGTAGTTGCTGGAGTGTTTTGAATTGTGTTCTTTTGAATAAGGCTGTTTATTCATATTTCTTTTAAGCAATTGACCCTGTATTTGTCACCTTAATACAGAGAGACCATTTTTATGTATTTTTCTTTCTTTTTACATAAAGCTTTCTTTTTAAGACCTATTGGAGTTTTTCTTTAGTGGGGAACTCCAGGGAATTGAGTCTGTGCTCACCAGGGAATTGGTGGGAGGAAGAAGTCAGGGGGAAATCCATGTGTGTTAGATTTACTAGCCTGACTTTGCATTCCCTCTGGGTGAGGGGGGAAGAGAGATTAGCTCTCGGTACTTCTGTTTTCCAGGACTGGAAACGGGGAGGGTGGAGTTCCTCTGTTTAGATTCACGGAGCTTTCTTCTGTGTATCTCTCCAGGAACCCAGGGAGGGAACACCTGGAAGGGAGAAGGGGGGGGAAATGGTTTATTCCCCTTTGTTATAAGACTCAAGGAATTTGGGCCTTAGGGTCCCCAGGGAAGGTTGTTGGGGGGACCAGAGTGCCCCAAAACACTCTAATTTTTTGGGTGGTGGCAGCTTTACCAGGTCCAAGCTGGTAACTAAGCTTGGAGGTTTTCATGCTAACACCCATATTTTGGACGCTAAGGTCCAAATCTGGGAATATGTTATGACACCTCCCTGCCCGGATTTAATATCATTTTCTTTCCTCATTGGTCTTTCTGGTCAGGTGAGGTGCCAACTAGGTGTTCTGAGCTATTTAACCCCTTACAGGTAAAGTGATTCAATACAGCTGCCAAGGAGGGATTTTATGCTACCCTTTTCTTTATATTTATGACAGCTGCCTTAAGATGATTAAAGGCTTTCAGACACTTCTCAGTCCACTGAACTGAATTTTACTATTTTTCCTGGTTAGGTCTGTTAGTTGGGTGGCAATTTGGCTGCACAAAGTGTGGTACAAATCGTCGGTAATACCCGGCCAAGCCCAGGAAGGATTGGACCTGCTTTTTTGACTTAGGGACAGGCCAATTTTGGATAGCATTTACTTTAGCCTGTAGGGAGTTGATAGTTCCTTGACCCATCTGGTGTCCAAGGTACATTACCATGTTTAAGCCTATTGGACATTTTTTGGCCTTAATGGTTAATCCTGCCTCCCTTATGCACTAGAAGACATTTTGGAGGTGTTCCGGGTGTTCTGCCCATGAATCTGAGAATATGGCCACATCATCAAGGTGGGCGACTGCAAATTCCCCAAATCCAGCCAGAAGGTTATCTTCCAGTCTCTGGAAGGTGGTGGGTGCATTTTGAAGTCTGAAAGGGAGTACATGAAATTCATACAGCCTTACATGGGTGAAGAAGGCTGACCTTTCATTGGTTGGGTCATCTAGCGACACGTGCCAGTACCCCTTAATTAAGTCAAGGTGGAGATGAACTGGGCACGTCCCAGTTTTTCCAATAGCTTATCTGTGCATGGCATTGGATAGTTCTCTGGGCGAGTTACAGCATTAAGCTTACGGTAGTCCATGCAAAAGTGAACTTCCCCATCTGGTTTGGGAACCAGAACCATTGGAGAGGCCCATGCACTCTCAGAGGGGCTGATTACACCCATCTGTAACATGTCCTTGATCTCCCTTATCAGGGTTTTGGCTTGAGGAGCCCTCTGTTAAGGTTAGGCTCTAATTAGGCGAGCATCACCTGTGATAATGGAGTGGTATGCCTGTTCTGTCCATCCTGGGGTGGCTGAAAACATTGGCATGAAGCTGGTGCACAGCTCTTGGATTTGCTGTCACTGCTTACGCCCAAGGGTTATGGAAAGGCTCACCTTTTCTATGCCACCATTGCTTTCCCCTTCATAGTAGACTCCTTCAGGCCACTCGGCGTCTTCTCTCTCCTGGGCTGTAAACTGGAGAACCTTGATTTTTTGGCAATAAAAGGGCTTTAGAGAATTAACATGGTATACTTTAGGTTTTAGGGTAGGATCTGGGAATGCTATGAGGTAATTAACAGCTCCCAGGTGCTCTCAGACCATAAATGGCCCCTTAAATGATACTTCCATCTTATTAGCCTGGAGCGCTTTCAGGACCTTGACTTGGTCATCTGCTCTGAAGGAACGCTCTCTGGCATGTTTATTATACCAGGCCTTTTGCTCTTGTTGAGCATCCTGTAGGTTTTTCTGAGAAAGGGCTAGAAAGTCTTTGAGGATGTTTTGGCCATTGGTTATAAAGTCCAAAATGGTAGTTCCTGGAGAAGATATAACCCTCTCCCATTGCTGCTTCACCAACTGTAATGGTCCTTAACTTCGTGGCCATAAATGAGTTCAAAGGCTGAAAACCCCAAACTGGGATGTGGTAGAGCCCTATATGCAAAGAGCAACGGCTGCAACACTAGGTCCCAGTCACTGGAGTGCTTATTCATGAATTTACGTATCATAGCCCCCAAAGTCCCATTAAACTTCTCCACTAGGCCATTAATTTGATGGTGGTAAGGGGTGGCAACTAGGTGGTTCACTCCATGAGCTTCTCAAAGACTTTTCATGGTCCTGCCAGAAAGTTAGTTCCCAAATCTGTAAGGACATCGGAGGACCAAACTACTCTGGGAAAAATGTTTGCCAGTGCCTGGTTCATGCTTTTAGCCCTGGTACTGCTTAGAGCTACTGCTTCCAGCCATTAGGTGGCAAAATCCATGAAAATCAGTATGTACAGCTTTCCTTTGGGTGCCTTCTTAGTGAAAGGACTCAGAATATCCACAGCTACATGCTGAAATGGAACCTCAATTATGGGGAGTGGCTGGAGAGGGACCTTGACCTGGTCTTGGGGCTTTTCCACCCTCTGGCACACCTTATAAGATCAGACATATGTAGAAATGTCCTTGTCCATTCCCTCTCACTGGAATTACTTCCCCAAACGATCTTTGGCCCTATTCATCCCAGCATGGCCACTAGGGAGATTGTGGGCTAAGCTCAAAAGCTTTTTCCTATACTTAGTTGGAACTACCAACTGTCTGAGGATGCCAGTCCTCCTTGAGCCCACTAGAAAGTAACTCCTTGTATAAGAGTCCTTCTTCTACAACAAACCTGGACCTATTAGAAGAGCTGAGAGGTAGTGGGTCTCTCCGTGCTTCCATCCAAGCTCCCTTGAGGCTTTCATCTACTTCCTGCTCTGCCTGGAACTGTTTCCTTCATGCTGGAGACATTAGTTCCTCGCTGGGTTGTGGATTCAGGCTTGGTCACACTGGAAGCGATGCAAGTGATGGGGGTGTCTCCGTCAAATGTGAACCACTCTCTGCTGGTGCACTAGGTTGTATTTCCAGCTCTGGTTGAGCTTCTTGTGCCAGTTTAGCTGTTGCTGCAGGTGAAGGCTCTGTGGTGCCCTTTGGTGCTGGGTCACCTGATTTTGGTGGGGTTGCAAGCATAGGCTCTGGTGCTGACTACTCCGCCATTTCTGATCCTGGTTCTGATTCTGGCTGGGTTCCAGGAACTGGATCTATAACTACTGCCATAGACCCTGGTTTGGGGACTGGTTCCACCACCTCTGGCTGGGTCTCTGAAGAAGGCTCAGGAATGGAGATAGGTGTGGAGGCCTGTTTAGCCTGGCTGCGGGTGACCATCCCCACCCTTGTTGTTAGCCTCACATGCTTGGCTAAGTCTTCTCCCAGCAGTATGGGAATGGGATAATCATCATTGACTGCAAAAGTCCATATTCCTGACCAGCCTTTGTACTGGCCAGGCAACTTGGCTACAGGCAAGTTAAAAGAGTTGGCCTTAAAGAGTTGTACCATCACTTGGGCCTCTGCATCGATTAATTTGGGGTCCACCAGGGATTGGTGGACAGCTGACACTGTGGTCCAGTGTCCCTCCACGCAGTAATCTTCCTCCTGCCCACACTCACAGTTTTCCTTCACTCTGGGGGTATTTGTGAGGTATCTGGGCCTGAAGACTTTCAATGGGATCCTGGGGTGATGAGTTGCAGTTGGCTGGCACTCTTGGGGTAATTGGCATTCACATGCCCCAGCTCATTACATTTAAAGCATCACCCAGGGCTGGGGAAGGTGGGTGGATGGAGAGTAAGGGGAGTGGGACAAGAGGGCATCTGGGGTCTCCATGGCTGAGTGGAGGGCTCCTCCTTGTGAGGTGGGGCCTTGGGCTGACCCCAATGGTAGGGTGTCGTCTCAGGTTGCCCCTTCTGGTATCCCCACCAACTGTTACTAGCTTTCTTCTTCTCCACCACCTCCAACCATTTGGTTCTGATCTCCCCCGCCTTCATTACAGTTTGGGCTTCCCATCTAGGATGTACCTTTCTATTTCCTCAGGAACACCCTCTAAGAACTGCTCCATTTGTATTAGAGAGCAGATCTTCCGGAGACTTAACATTAACTCCTGATATCCAGGCATCCTAATATTTTGCAATGTGGTAGGCATGTTGGGAAAATGCCATGTCTGGTTTCCATCTTAGGGCTCTGAACAACCAACGGGCATGCTCCGGGGTTAGCTCAATTCTAATTCTGTCTTTTTGTTTAAAAAGTTAGTACTCATTCATGTGTTCTTTAGGCATTTGATCTGCCACCTCTTCTAAGGATCCACTGAGTTGTGGCCTCAGCTCCACCATACACTGGTCTGTAGGGATGTTGTGCCCAAGGCAGGTCCTTTCAAAATTTTCTAAGAAGGTCTCAGTATCATTGTCTACCTTGTATGTGGGGAATTTCTTGGAATGAGGAGTGGTACCTGGAGAAGGACTGTTAGGGCTACCTGATTGACCCAGCTTAGCCCTTTCCAGTTCTAAGTGCTTCAGCTCTGTCTCCGCTTCAAAGCACTTCACCTACATTTCCTCCTCCAAGTGCTTTGCCTCTCTCCTCCATTTCCAAGTGCTTCTCTCTGGTTTTTAGGACACTGAAGATCAATCAGGTTCTTAAAAGAAGAGTTTTATTTAAAAAAAAAGTAAAAGAAGCACCTCTGCCAAATCAGGATGGAAGATAACTTTAAAGAGTAAATAAAAAAGATTTAAAACACAGAGGATTCCCCTCTAGGCTCAACTTAAAAGTTACAAAAACAGGAATAAACCTCCCTCTTAGCACAGGAAAAATTCACAAGCTAAAACGAAAGATAATCTAATGCATTTCCTTGCTATTACTTACAAATTGTGTAATTTTTAGTGTATCAGTTCAGGATCTTTTAAGGAGCTGGGTTACCTGCTTGGTCTCTCTCTTTGTCCTGAGAGGGAATCAACAAAGAGAGTACAAACAAAACCAACCCCTACCCCCCCACCAGATTTGAATGTATCTTCTTTCCCCATTGGTCCTTCTGGTCAGGTGCAACTGATTAACCTCTTACAGATAAGTGATTCTGTACCTCTGGCCAGGAAGGATTTATGTTACTGCATACATAAAGGTTGTTACTCTTCCCTTTATATTTATCACATGCCCTCGAAATCACAGATAGTGTTGGACAGTATTCAACACTGGCTGTGATTTCTTCCTGGAGCTCTAGGAGAAAACAGAATTAGTAAGACACGTGGAACTCTAGATATACTACTGATTATATAAAAACTAACAATATTGCCCGCATTTCAAGGATGATTTTAACCATTTGTTCTGGGAAACTTTCATGGGAGAGTGCATCAGCCACTTTGCTAGAAGCTCCTGAAATGTGTTGTCATTCAAAATCAAAATCTTGGAGAGATAAACTCCACCGAAGAAGTTTTTTTGTTATTTTACTTGACGGAATGAAGCCACTTCAGCACAGCATGGTTGGTCTGCAGGTGGAAACGCCATCCCAAAAGGTATGGGTATAGCTTTTCCAGAGCGTACACCATGGTGTAACATTCCTTTTTAGTGACTGACCAGTGGCTTTCCTTCTCAGACAGTTTTTTACTGAGAAACACGACAGGATGGAATTCTTGATCTGGTCCTTTCTGCATTAAAACTGTTCTCACACCACATTCGGATGCATCTGTGGTTATTAGGAAAGATTTGTCAAAGTCTGGGGCCCTTAGCATAGGGTCAGACATGAGTGTCGCTTTAAGCTGGTTAAAGGCCCTCTGACACTCTTCAGTCCACTGAACTGCATTTGGCTGTTTCTTTTTGGTTAGGTTTGTCAGTGGGGCTGTGATTTGGCTGTAGTGTGGTACAAATTGCCTGTAATATCCCGCCAAACCTAAGAAGGATTGGACCTGTTTCTTTGACTTTGGGACAGGCCACTTTTGGGTAGCATTCACTTTGGCCTGTAGGGGGCTGATAGATCCTTGACCCACCTAGTGTCCAGGGGAAGTCACTCCATTTAGGCCTATTTGACACTTTTTAGCCTTAGCAGTTAGTCCTGCCACCCTTATGCATTCGAAGACTTTTTGTAGATGCTGAAGGTGTTCTCATAGACTCATAGACTTTAAGGTCAGAAGGGATCATTATGATCATCTAGTCTGACCTCCTGCACAATGCAAGCCACACAATCTCACCCACCCACTAATGTAATAAACTCCTAACCTATGTCTGAGATATTGAAGTCCTCAAATTGTGGTTTGAAGACCTCAAGCTGCAGAGAATCCTCCAGCAAGTGACTCGTGCCCCATGCTGCAGAGGAAGGCGAAAAACCTCCAGGGCCTCTGCCAATCTGTCCTGGAGGAAAATTCCTTTCTGATCCCAAATATGACGATCAGTTAAACCCTGAGCATGTGGGCAAGACTCACCAGCCAGCACCCAGGAAAGAATTCTCTGTAGTAACACAGATCCCACCCCATCTAACATCCCATCACAGACCACTGGGCATACTTACCTGCTGATAATCAAAGATCAATTGCCAAATTAATTGCCAAAATTAGGCTATTCCATCATATCATCCCTTCCATAAACTTATCAAGCTTAGTCTTAAAGCCAGATATGTCCTTTGTCCCCACTACTCCCCTTGGAAGGCTGTTCCAGAACTTCACTCCTCTAATGGTTAGAAACTTTCGTCTAATTTCAAGTCTAAACTTCCTAGTGTCCAGTTTATATCCATTTGTTCTGCCCATGAATCAGAGAAGATGGTCACATCATCAAGGTAGGTGACTGAAGATTCTCCCAATCCCACTAGGAGACTATCTCCAAGGTTTTGGAAGGTGGCGGGTGCATTTCGCAGCCCGAAAGGGAGCACATTAAATTCATACAGCCCTACGTGGGTGATGAAGGCTGACCTTTCCTTGGCAGATTCATCTAGCGGTACATGCCAATACCCCTTGGTTAAGTCTAAGGTAGAGATGAACTGAGCACGTCCCAGTTTTTCCAATAGCTTATCTATGCATGGCATTGGAGAGTTATCTGGGTGAGTTACAGCATTTAGCTTAACAGTAATCCATGCAAAAGCTT
This sequence comes from Gopherus evgoodei, assembly GCF_007399415.2. Taxonomy (NCBI): domain Eukaryota; kingdom Metazoa; phylum Chordata; order Testudines; family Testudinidae; genus Gopherus; species Gopherus evgoodei. The sequence goes on along the minus strand of NC_044342.1, from coordinate 18,116,570 downwards.
ATTTCCTCATCTGGTTTGGGAACTAGAACCACTGGAGATGCCCATGCACTTTTAGAGGAGTGGATTACCCCCATACGTAGCATGTCCTGGCTCTCCTGTTCTATGTCAGTTTCTACTTGAGAAGCCACCCAATAAGGTGGCTAGCATTACCTGTGTCAATGGAGTGGTATGCCCGTTCGGTCCATCCTGGAGTGGCTGAGAACATCAGTGCGAAGCAAGTGCACAGCTCCTTGATCTGCTGTCACTGCATACATCCGAGGGTTATTGAGAGGTTCACCTCTTCCACCCTGCCATCACTTTTTCTTCATAGTAGACACCTTCAGGCCACTCAGCATCATCTCCTCCCTGGGCTGTAAACTGACAAACTTTTAATTGTCTGGAATAAAAGGGCTTTAGAAAATTAACATGGTACACTTTAGGCTTGAGGTGAGAGATGCTATGAGATAATTAACAGCTCCCTGGAACTCTTGGAATGTAAATGGCCCGTCCCACGATGCTTCCATCTTATGGGCCTGGAGCGCCTTCAAGACCATGACCTGGTCTTGAAGGAATACTCTCTGGGATGTTTGTCATACCAAGCCTTTTGCTCTTCCTGAGCATCTTTTAGGTTTTATCTAGCAAGGGCTAAAGAGTTTCGGAGGGTGTTTTGTAGGTTATTTACAAAGTCCAGAATGTTAGTTCCTGGAGAAGGCGTAAACCCCTCCCATTGCTGCTTCACCAACTGTAATGGCCCCTTAACGTCATGGCCATACACAAGTTCAAATGGTGAAAATCCTAAACTGGGATGTTGTACAGCCATGTAGGCAAAGAGCAACTGCTGCAACAGGTGCCAAATGGAGTGCTCATTTTCAAATTTACATATCATGGCCCCAAAGTTCCATTAAACTTCTCCACCAGACCATTTGTTTGATGGTGGTAAGGGGTGGCAACCAAGTGGTTCACCCCATAAGTGTTTCAAAGGCTTTTCATGATCCTTGACAGGAAATGAGTTCCTGAATCCATAAGGATGTCACAGGGGCAACCTACCCTGGCAAAAATGTCTTTTAATGCCTGCCACACACTTTTAGCCCTGGTGTTGCTTAGAGCTACTGCTTCCAGCCATCGGGTGGCAAAATACATGAAAGTCGGTATGTACTGACTTCCTCTGGGTGTCTTTTTCGGGAAAGGACCCAGAATAGTCACAGCTACTTGCTGAAATGGAACCTCAATAAGGGGGAGTGGGTGGAGAGGGGCTTTGACCTGCTCTTTGGGGTTTCCCACTTTTTGGCACACCTCACAAGTAGAAACATCTTTGTCCATTCCCTCCCATTGGAATGACCTCCCAAAATGGTCTTTGGTACTGTTCACCCCAGCATGGCCACTAGGATGATCATGGGCTAAGCTCAATTGACTTACCCGGTACTTAGTTGGAATTACCAACTGTCTTTGAGGATGCCAGAAAGTCCTCTTTCTACAACAATCCCGGATTGATTAGAAGAGCTGAGAGGTGGTGGGTTGCTCTGTTCTGCCGTCCAAGCTCCCTGGAGACTTTGATGTGCTTCCTGCTGGGCATGGAACTGTTCTCTTGATGCTGGAGACATCAGTTCCTCATTGGATGGTGGATTTGGGCTTGGTTTTTCTGGAAGCAATGTAGGTGATGGAGCTGTTTCCATTGAGTGTGAACCATTTTCTGCTGCTGCCCTCTGTTGTATTTCAGGCTCTGGCTGAGCCTCTTGCATAGGTTTATCTGCTGCTTCCAGGACAGACTTGGTGGTGCCCTCTCTGGTTGGAGTTGCAGATGGGGTTGCAAGCATTGGATTCAGTGTTGGCAATGGTTCTGGTGCTGGTTGCTCCACCAATTCCAGTTCTGAGACTGGCTCTGGCTGGGTTTCTGTGGCTGGATCCACTATTGCTGTCGCAGGCGTTGGCATGGAGTCCAGTTCCACCATCTCAGTCTGGGTCTCTGGTAATACAGATGGAGATCGTGTAGAAGGCTCAGGAACAGGGTTAGGTGTGAAGGTTTGCTTAGCCTGGCTGCTGATGAACATTCCCATCTTCTTGACTAGCTTCACATGACTGGCCAAGTCTTCCCCCAGCAGCATGAGAATGGGATAATCATCATAGACTGCAAAAGTCCACATTCCTGACCAGCCTTTGTACTGGATAGGCAACTTGGTTGCAGGCAAGTCAAAAAAATTTGACTTGAAGGGTTGAATCATCACTTGGGTCTCTGGGTTGATGAATTTGGCATCCACTAAGGATTGGTGGATAGCTGACACCTGTGCTCCAGTGTCCCTCCACTTGATAACCTTCTTCTCACCCATATTCACAGTTTCCCTTCACTCTGAGGGTATCTGTGAGGCATCTGGGCCTGAGGAGCTTTGGTGTGACCCCAGTGCAATGAACTGTAATCTGTTGGGGTTCTTGGGACAGTTGACCTTTACATGCCCCAGCTCATTACATTTAAAACATCATCCAGCTGACTGGTCACTGAGCCGAGGTGGGTTGCTGGAGAATAGTGTGGTGGCACAATAAGGTGCCTGGGGTTAACCTTGGGGTGTAGGTGGCGCCTTTGGAAAAAGACATGTATACAGTGGCCCCTAGTGGTAAGGTGTGGTCTTGGGGTGTCCTTTCTGGTATCCGCCCAAACTGCAACCAAGGTTATTCCTGTCTGCTACCTCCATCCGCTTTATTCTGATTTGCCCCACTTCTCTGATGATCTGGGACTGCTCGTATTGATCAGCATAAAAAGCAAGACTTTCTGCTGAGTCCATTTTCTTATCCCATAAACACTGTTTTACATCATCATTGGTCATAATCAGGAACTGCTCCTGTACAACCAAATCACACATACAGAGGCCCCACAAAATCCGGGTCCACAAGAAAGTTAATCCGGCCCTGGTTCTGGAACAAGTTGTGTTTGAGCCTGAAATTTTTCTGGGAATGAGAAGAAATTATTTATACTTTAGAATCTCAGGTCTCTGGCTTCCATGGTATGGGCCTTTCCAAGAAGAATAAGGGAGTTAGGTGCAAAATTCTTATAGCAATCTCATGGGAGTCGGGTTTTTATTGTGTACATTGCCCATTTTTGAAGATCTTCACCTAAATGTGTAAAGCATCCTGTTGCACCTGCATTTTAACTGAGCAGCAGGCTGCACTGCCTCCTTTCAGAAATGACTGACCGAGAAGCGTTGAGCTAAGGGTAACATTTTCAAAAACACTTAAGCAAAATTCAAAAGTGACATATGAGGCTAAGTGCCGTTGCCTTTCAGTGAGATTTAGGTGGCTAAGCCTCAGCAAATGAGAAGCTTTTGAAAATGTGACTTAGGCTTCTAAATCACTTAGACTCTTTTAAAAATGTTACCTGAACTAATTGAGTGAGCTCATTGGATGTGGACTGGGTACATGTGCGCTTGCTGCGGAGGGCAACAGGGGGGTGGTTGGAGAAAATGTAAGATGAGCTAACTCTGCTGACATTTTCAAATCTTTCTAAGGGAATTGGGTGGGAACTCAGTGTCTAAATCACTGAGGCAGATGTAAAATCTAGAATTAGTGCATTATTTCTTGATGGTCAACAGAGCGTTCATGCAGTAGAGAGAGATTTGTTTCAAGATTAGAAGTTTCTTCCCTCTTCAGGACTCTCCCTTTGAGATTAGAAGTTTGACTCTGGTTTAGTTTTAGAAAATGTCAGTAAATATCAACTTCCCCTTGCCTGTTGCTTTCCCCACAGCAGAAATACCTCAGGAGACTGCCTGTCCCTGCAGAAGGATATACAATGAATCAGAAAAGATGTTCCACATTTGGCAGAGGGTGTGAGGCACACGGTCACAGTACCAGATATGGAATGCAGCCTCGGTAGCTTTTCTAGGTTGTTGTTCCAGTTACTGGGCACCTGGAAGTAGGGGAATGTAGTGGGGAGAGAAAATGGACTTGATAACCTGGGTCCTGATCCTTGAAATGCTGCGTGAGGAGGTGACAACAGAGACTCCTCCCGCCTTAGAGGTTAATCAACCGTTTCCTCCCTGCTTCTTGAATCTTGAGAAGTTTGAAGCAGTGTAGGTTGGTAACTAATCCCATGGGAAACCAAGGGGAACTGGACATTGATCTCTCTCAAACTCCAAACCGAAAGCAAAATGGAATAGGAAAGACCTGTCAGGTCACGTCCATCCTAGCTCCTTAGTTGGCCTCCATCACCCTGATATCTGGGCACCTCACTGCTTTGAATGTATTTATCCTTCCACCACCCCATATGACACTGTTATCCCTGCTTTACAGATGGACCTGGCGCTCAGAGGGGCATATTTATGGAGGTTATTTGGCACCTCAATACTTGGACCCCAAAGTAGGACTGGAAATCTATTGGTGTTAGGTACGGCCCTGTCATAAACATACAGCTAAGGGTAGCATAAAATCCCTCCTTCACCTGTAAGGGGTTAATAAGCTCAAATAACCTGCTTGGCACCTGACCAAAAGCACCAATGAGGAAAGAAGATACTTTCCAAACTGGTAGGGGGGGGGGGCTGGGGAGTGTTTGTGCTCTTTTTGTTTATTTTCCTCTTGGACAGAGAGAGGGATTGGAGCAGGAAAAAACATCACCTAAAAACACCTGAAATGAGCATCTGAGATTATAAAAATTGTACCTAAGCAAGGAAACGCATTAGATTGTCTTTTGTTTTAGCTTGCCTTTTTCCCTGCCCCCTTCTGCCCTTTCTGGCCTGATTCCCCGCAGGTTGAGACCCTTCTCTGAGCCGAGCTGGACTGACTCCTGGCTCTCCAGCCCAAGGGCACATGGCCCTGTCACAGGCAGGGATAGGCAGATATAGTTAAAATGGTGCAACTTGTATGTGTAGACCAACTTTGCACATTTATTCCACACACTGGATATAAAGGGGACAGATAACGGGAGGTCTGACAACAGAAATAACAGAAAGAGAAGATGCAGTCTGGTTCTTTTATTGTATGATGTTCTTGGTGAGAGACTTGCCTGCTGAGTGACTCTGGGCAGGTAATGTCACCTTGTTCTGCCTGAATTTCCCCAGCTATAACATGAGGACAAGGGTGTGGAGCTAGGGCTAGAATCACAAAGCTCTCACTTTAGGCACCTGAATCCCAGAGTCCAGCCCCTGGGATTCACAAACCCAGCTCAGCTGCTGGCAAACCCTGCAGGCACCCAAGTGTTTGCAGTAAATGGGCTGTAGGTGCCACTGGACGTGCCCTCTGCAGCCCCACACCAGCCATCCAGATGCCGAGGCCCCAGAGCAATGCACAAACCTGGGGAAGGTGGGAGTTCCCCTGCCTGACTCCTCCAGGGCCCCAGCCCGAAGGTCAGGTGCCCAGAGGCTTTAGAAAATTGCATTGGGCCCCCAAGTATCTGGAAACAACTGGCCATAAATCATTGCTAAAAAGTTGGCAAATATGACTTCGGTGCTGGTGTTTTGTGGCTAAGGCCAGAGGTTTCCTTTGGCTTTTCTCTTCCTTTGGAAAGTAGCCTGGAGATGAAATATATACTAGGAAACCAACGTTAATGGTACAATCGCCAAATGCTGGACTTCCAGGCAGATGTTGCAAGCCTATGTTTTTATAATGTAGGTATCACATATTTTTGTGTGTGTGTGCATATGTGTGTGGGTATTTGTGCATATGAGTATGTGTGGATATGTGTGCTTGTGCATATGGGTACGTGTGCCTGTGTGTGCATGTACATGTGTGCATGTTTGTATGCGTGCATGCGTGTGTATGTGCATGTGTATGTGTGTCTTGGTGTGTGTGCCTATGCATACATATGAATATGTAAGTGTGTGTGCATGCATCTGCGTATGGAAGGATGTGTGTGGATGTACGTAGGTGTGCATTTTCTTGTGTGTCCATATGTGTGTATGTGCATGCATATGTGTGTGAGTGTGCATGCATATGTGCATGTGTGTGTATGTGTGCATATGTGTGTGTGTCTGTATGGCTGCTTGCATTTTCGTATGTGTGCCTGTGCGTATGTGTGAGTGTTTGCATGTGCGTATGTGAGTATGGGTAAGTGTGTGTGTGCATATGTGTGTGTGCGCATAGGCATGTATGAATGTATTCACACATGTATATGTGCATGTGTGTGCATATGTGTGCATACGTGTATGTGTGTGTGTCTGCATGTGTGTGGATATGTGTATGCAGGTGTGAATGTGCATATGCATGCATGTGAATATGTGTATATGCATATGTGTGCATGTGTGTATCTAGAAGTCTCTCACCTACAATGAACAGATGCTCAGCATTTTTGCTGAGTCCATTTCACCTGCACCCTCTCAGTGAGCACAATCGCCCCCATTGTCTGAACTTTGAGCAGCCACAAGTTCAAGTCTCCCACCAGCCCACTGATACCCATCAGTGGAATCGGATAGTGGCCCTAACAAGACTGGGGTCCCAGGTTTTGAGTGTCTCTATCTCCACTTTCTCTAAGGGCTGTAAAAACAGTGGTATTCAACCAGGGGCACCTGCAGACTGGGGGTACACGGAGGTCTTTCTGGGGTACATCAGCTCATCTAGAGATTCGCCTAGATTTACAAGAGGCTATAGAAAAAGCATTAGCAGAGTCTAAAATTTCATACGACTTGTATATTCTGCTGCATAGACTATACACTGAAATCTTTATATTCTAATTCATTTATTTCATAATTATATGGCTTTGAAAGTTTATAAATGAGGTGAAACTTGGAGATATACAAGACAAATCAGACTCCTGAAAGGGGTACAGTAGTCTAGAAAGGTTGAGAGACACTGTGTAAGAGCATCAGAGGGGTAGCCGTGTTAGTCTGGATCTTTAAAAGCAGCAAAGAATCCTGTGGCACCTTATAGACTAACAGACGTTTTGGAGCATGAGCTTTTGTGGGTGAATACTCACTTCGTCAGATGCATGTAGTGGAAATTTCCAGGGGCAGGTATATATATGCAGGCAAGCTAGAGATAATGAGGTAGTTCAATCAGGGAGGAAGGCAAGCTAGAGATAATGAGGTAGTTCAATCAGGGAGGATGAGGCCCTGTTCTAGCAGTTGAGGTGTGAAAACCAAGGGAGGAGAAACTGGTTTTGTAATTGGCAAGCCATTCAGATTCAAGAGTAAGAGCAGGACATGAAGCCCAGGGAAGCTCAGGGAAACACGACTGGGGACTACAGCAGGCTTCAGTTCAGGCCCTCCCTCAGCCCATGTTATATCTATTTTAACCCAAGAAAATTCACTGGTTAGCATGATCCAAACTTGCATTTCCTGCAAGCTTTCTTCAGGGCCTCCTGAACCTCTTTGTTTCTCAGGCTGTAGATGAGGGGATTGACCAGGGGAGTCAGGACGGTGTAGATGACAGACAGAACTTTCTTGAAGTTGCTCAGGATGTTGGTGGTTGGGAACATATAGACAGTCAGCAGAGTTGCATAATAAATGCTCACCACAATGAGGTGGGAGGAGCAGGTGGAAAAGGCCTTTTGCCTCCCAGTGGCGGACGGGATTCTCAGGATGGTGGCAATGATACAGATGTAGGACATCAAGATAAGTAGGAACGGGACCAATGAGAAAAGCAAGATAAGTGTGACAGACAAAGTTTCCATCAGGTGTGGATCATTGCAGGAAATTTTTAGAAGGGGGATGAGATCACAAAAGAAATGATCAATAACGTTGGGGCCACAGAATGTTAACTGAGATATTGACAATGCTGATATGCCACTACCTATGATGCCACCTATCCAAGAACCACCTGCAAGCTGGAGGCAGGCCCTGCCACTCATACGGGCTGCATAGTGCAGTGGATTGCAAATCGCTAAATACCGATCATAAGACATCACCAACAGGAGAAGGCATTCTGTACCAATTATAGAACAAAAGAAATAATATTGTGTGATGCAGCCAGCAAATGAAATAGTCCTGTCCCCTGTCAGGATACCAGCCAGCATCCTGGACAGGATGGTGGAGGAGCAGCAAATCTCCAAGCAGGACAAGTTCCCCAGGAAGATGTACATGGGGGTGTGAAGGTGCTGATCAGCCACAACTAGCGCAAAGATCAGGACGTTCCCGGCCACGGTTGAGATGTAGATGATGAGAAACAGCAGGAAAAGAAGAGTCTGTAGCTCAGGGAGATTCCCAAATCCTAGTAGGATGAATTCTGTGAGAACCGTTTGATTCATTTGTTCTGGGTTCGCCATGCAGTCCAACTAGGGGAAAGAAACCAACATTTACAATGGAATCTGAGTGGATACATTTTTATCATGTGTTAGTATCAATTTACTTTCATAAATATTTCATAAGGCCCCTCATCCAGTGGGGTCATAGATGAACCAAGACTCTGGAGGCAAATTTCTTATTTAGATCTTTGAGATTCCATATTCAACCCCTTCTGGTCAGTGAAGAGATTGATGCAGGCAGAAAACCACACACACTGTTGTGTATATTGATGTCAAAACTGGCAAAGCCATTTTATATTAGTCTTTTGTAACTTCGACAAGTGGTCCCCTGGCTCACCAGAATGGACTGTGACTTCTTGCACTGCAAACATAATATTGGTTCAGCTAACAGCTAGGAGGCTCTAGTGGTCTCAGCCAAGAGTGGGGACAGTAATCAACATGGTATCAAAGAAGGTTATGTTAGTCTCCATCGGACAAGGTCGAGCCCTTTCCTGCTTTTATTCTTTTTCCCTTTTTTGACATTCATCCTGGACCTCTCCAGAGAGAGAGGGAGAAAGACACATCACTAAGCTCTTGCATCACAAACTGATACCAAATTTACACTTCACTATCCTTATGATTTCCTTTGCCAGCATCACAACCACCTTGGTGTTTCGGTTCCTTTCCCTCAGGGACACTCGCCAACTGAATCTCGTTTTGTTTCTGTCTGCAATTGACTGGTTCCTCCATCCTGCTGTGAGTTTGCTTCCACTCCCAGCTGGTGTTGTCTGCCAACGCGATTAACTTCACATTCTGAGTAAAGGGGGATTATGAACTCACACAGGACCAACAACCCAATGAGCTCACTCCCCAAACTTGCTTCCCCCCACTCTCTGATTGCTCTGTTTTAATGCTATTTTATCCAACACACCGGTCCCCTAGCTCATGGCTTCACTCTCTGTTACTGAATCCCACTGTTTTTGGAAACTGATCCACACAGCCAGCCACAAGTTAGTGCCAGGAGCAAAAGCAATCAGATATTTTCCACCACTGTATAATTCCACTGACAATAATGGCATGTGTGTGATAAGATTTATTTTTACCGCCACTCAGTCCTCTGTGTGCATCATTTTCCCCAGATCTTCTAGAGAGTTGTCAATTTCTCTCTTAATAATCAAACAACAATAATAAAATAGGCATTGTTAGGAAAAAAATGGAACAATGTGTAGAATTAGGGGAATTATTGTCACGATTTCAGGGTAACGGCACATGTTTTCCCCCTCCATGGTCTACTTTGGGAGTTCCCAGTCAAGTCTCCAGCCATCATCTGTCTGTAGGCAGGGACTCTTCTCCCAGGCCCATCTGGCAGGGGATTTCAAGACTGCACAGCTCACCGGCCTTGCTCAGGGAGGTCCCCAGCAAGCCAATCTACCTAATGCCCAGCACCATGGTGTTTCCTTCTCTCCAAGGGCTAGGAACAATTATTGTTAACACTTACGTGTTAACACACATCAAATTTATTTTCAAGGTGAAAGGATTACCGAGGAAAAGATGATTAAAAGACAACAAACAGATTAAAAACTAACATCAAACACATCAGGAGTCACCCAGCAGTCTTATGGGCCCAAGCTGGGCCAAGCCTTCCTTGTCCTCGCATCTTGGACAGAGATCCTGTTCATTTCTGTGTTTGCTAGGGCTGGTTTACACTTAACGCTTAGATCAACTTAGCTACATCGCTCAGGTCAGAGGATAATTTTACACCTTCTGCGACATTGTCAAGTTGACCTCTCATCCACAAACAGTAGACACCACTAGGTTGAGGATACAATTCTTCTGTTGATTGAGTGTCACCGTGCCTCCATGGGCCACAACTGAGAATACCAAATGAAGGACAAACTGCTGAGAAATAGGGCAGACACACCCCAAACCTGGTGATTCTTCTCCCATAAGATATACCAAACCAGCAACAAAATAAACTTCTGTCTCACCACACTGGTTAATAAAAAGTCAGAAAAACAGTCTCCTTAGGCATTCTAGGCCTTGTACCACACACTAGACTTAATGAGGAGGGGCTATGTAAACCAATTTCATCAAAGAAAAGGGTTCTTCTGACCCCAAAGGGCCAGTCACACCCAGGTCAATATGTAATTCAGATCTTACCAAATAAGCACATTGTTGCCAATCCTTTAGTATCCTTTAGGAATTAAATGCATACAATAAATATAAAGTTCTTGGATCAGGCTTGTAGCTTTAATGGAATGGCTTGTTAAGTCTCTGGTAGCTTCCGAATCATTGGAAAGTCCTCAGTTCTTAGGTTAGAATGCTCCCATTAATACAAGTTCATCGTAGTCCAGAAGTTGGAGCAGGAAAGAGGCCAAAACACATAACTTCAGATACACAAATGATACACGCATACAAATAACACAATCATATTCTGCAATTCATAACTTCCTTATTGACACCTTACTTGACACACTTTGTATAAGTTTTGTTGCAATAGTATGACAGTGGTAACAACAATGATCTACATGGTCATATTTGAATAAGATAACATCACACCAAGCTATTGCCTCTCGGGGAGGAGGATTTACTACAGAGAGAGGAAAAACCCATTCAGTGGCTGGAGTAAGTGTCTACATGGCAGTGGTGTAGCTGTCATGTATCTCTTGCAGTGTAGACATGCCACCAGTCTCTAGAAAAGCCACCCTGAAGCAGTACATGCAAACCATCCCTGGGAGGGTGAAACTTCTCTGGAGTTGTGTAGTCTTAGTAACTTGCCTTCATCACCTCCTGCCCCCAAGTTTTTAGTTCCTGACAGAGCTGTGGTTACCCTCCCCCTTGGAGCTGTATACAAGCCAGGACTCTCAGTGATCCATGACCTTAAAACAGTGGAGTCCACAACAGTAACAGTCAGAACACTATATTATTATCAATAAAATAATAATAATGATAATGATAACAACAACAACAACAACAACAATAATAATAATAACTCAATTCTTGATGGAGATTTTTATTGACTATTAATATTTAAATGGATCTTAGGAGACTTACTTATGGACCATGACCCATTGAACGCGTAGCTGCACTAACCCAGAATGTTTGTGTGATAAAGTATCAGTAACATTGCTCAGTACTGAAGATGGAAAGTCCTCAGTAATGTTCTCATTCCTATCACTGAGTATTTTCCATCACCAAAACACCATACAACATGAACACATTAATTCTGTCCACGGCCCAAGGAAAAGACTTGTCATCATCGAAAAGGAAATGATGTCTTTGTGCAGGTGATGGATGCGGTGACATATTCTTCCTTGTCCCGAATGATCTATTTTTAACAAAGATGAGCATGAAAGTTTTGTTTACCTTAAAGTTGGCATAGAGGAAGCTGGAAGCTGTAACTTGACCTCTTCACTTGGTGTTTCAGGGAGCAGGATACTGGTTCAGCCGCCCGTCTCTGATCTGTACCCCCTTCACCTATTTTAGTTGTCTCAAGGTACATCTACCCTGCACACTACTGGCAGAGGTGTGTAGAGTCTGTGTGGGTACACAGTGCAGTGAAGAGCAGTAATGAGATCTGCATGTTTCTGGTTGGACACCGTAGTTGTGCTGATACCCTTGGTTTGCTTTGCCTTGTATCTCTCACCAGAAAATATATGTCTCTCCTGAGTCACTGTTTACCCTGCAGGTGAATTTCCCCTTGAGACTTTGCTAATAGGCATATTAAATTTCTGGAAAGGAAAAGTCAATCACATGTTTTGTTTAGGTTTTTGAGGTAGACAGGATGTTAATAGAGTCAAATTTCTTCTGGCCACTCAGGGAATAGAACAGAAAAGGAAAAGCTTCAGAACTACAAAGTCTTTATCATTTGAAGCCTGAGACATGGACCAGGGCCCCAATATGCTTGGTGCTGTTCAAACAAAGAACAAAGAGATGGTCCCTGTCCCAGGCCCTCTCTCACCCTCTCTCCCTTTCCTGTTGAAACTGTGTGTGAAATACTTAGATATTCATTTGGCCAAAGAGATGGATTGAGAATTGCACTCCAGCTCACTGGTTGGGGCACTCGCATAGGAGTTGGGAGACCCAAGCTCCAGTCCCCTTGCTGCAATGAATAGTTAGTTATTTCATACGCCTCCTCAGCGTCCCATCTGTGCCCTAGAGCTGTCCTGTGCCCTGACACCTGAGCACACTGCCAAGGCAGAGTGAGCATGTGTGGCTTATGGCGGGTCGGGTCATTGCTCAAGGAGCACAGAGTTATAGAAGCATTGGAATGAAGTTTTACTCCACACTTTCTCATTAGGAAGAATGTCCAGGGTGCCAGGAGATGGTGGGGGTGAGAGCCCACGCTGGTGAAGTTTGCATCTTCTTCTTCTCTTGTCTTTTGGACAGCCAGCGTGGTGATGGCCAACTTTCCTCCCAAAGTTTCTTTCTCTGAGAACCCCAAAGAGAGTGATGGGGCAATAGCCCATCCCCTCACTATCTTGTAGCTCAGCTAGCTTGCATTTTCCACACACCAGTTTTGGTTCATTGACTTGTGCTCTCACGCTGTTCTAGTTTACCAGGCTTGGCCTCAGGGCCAACTTTAGCCAGTGTGGGGCCCGATTCGTGGGGCATGTACTCTTCTGGCGGCACTTTGGATTTCCGCTTTCCAGTGGTGGTAGCGGGGCTGTGGGCTTGAGGGCAATGGCGGCTCCAGGCCCCAGCACGCCAAGCGTGTGCTTGGGGCGGCATACCACGGGGGTTGCTTCAGTGGAGCTGTGGGCAGAGCGCCTCCCACGGCATGCCGCCGTGCTTGGGGCTGCGAAATGTCTAGAGCACCCCTGGTTGCAGGGCTCCAGCTGCGGGAGGGGGCAGCCACACTTCCCACTCTGGGGCCAGAAGAGCTGGACCGAGGGATTGAGGGGCACTGGCTGCGGTAGCGGGGCCACGGGACTTGCTCCGCGTGGCCGGGGGACTGGGACTGTGGGGTTGCGGGGCTCTGGCTGGGGTTGCGGGGTTCCAGGGCTCCAGCAGGGAGAGCAGGGCTGCGGGGATGCAGGGCTCTGGCTGGGGTAGCGGAGCTGCGGGTTTGCGGGGCTCCGTCTGGGGTAGCAGGGCTGCGGGGTTGTGGGTCTCCTCCCTGGGAAGCGGGACTGCAGGGTTGTGGATCTCTGGCTGGGGTGGCAGTGCCGTGGGGCTCCAGCCTAGAGATTGGGGCTGCGGGGCTCCGGCCTGGGTAGCAGGACCACAGGGTTGCGGGGCTCCTGCCGGGAGAGAAGGCCATGGAGTTGCGGGGCTCCAGCAGGGGTAGCGGGGCTGCGAGTTTCTGGGGCTCCGGCCAGGGGAATGGGACCGTGAGTTTGCGGGGCTCTGGCCGGGAGAGCGGGACCACAGGGTTGCAGGACTCCAGCTGGGGGAGTGGGACCGTGGGGTTACGGGGCTTCAGCCGGGAGAGCAGGGCTGCGGGGTGGCGGGGCTCCGTCCGGGAGAACGGGACAGCGGGGTTTCAGGGCTCCGGCCGGGAGGGCAGGGCTGTGGGTTTGCGGGGCTCCGGCTGAAGGAGTGGGACCGTGGGGTTGTGGGGCTCTGGTCGGGGTATCTGGGCTGCGGGGTTGCGGGGCTCTGGCCGGGGGAGTGGGACTGCGGAGTTTTCAGGCTCCAGCCGAGGTAGCGGGGCCACGGGACTTGGCCCGCTCAGCCGGGGGAGCGGACCGCGGGGTTGAGAGCCTCCAGCCGGGAGAGCAGGACTGCGGGGTTGCGTGGCTCCTGCCAGGGGAGCGGAGCCACGGGACTTGGCGGGCTCCAGCCCGGAGAGCGGGACCCCCGGGTTGCTGGGTTCTGGCCGGGAGTGCTGGACTGTAGGGTTTCAGGGCTCTGGCCGGGGGAACGGGGCTGCAGGACTTGCTGCCCTCCATCTGGAAGAGCGGGACTGTGGGGTTGCAGGGCTTTGGCCGGGAGAGCAGGCTGCTCCGGCTCCAGGAGCGGGGCTGATAGGCTCTGGCTGCTGCAGCTGGGCCACAGGACTTGCCGCTATCGGCCGGGTGAGCGGGACTGGAGGGTTGCGGGGCTCCAGCTGGGAGAGTGGGACTGTGGAGCTCCAGCCGGGAGAGTGGGGCCGTGGGGTTGCGTGGCTCCGGCTGGGGGAGCGGGACCGTGGTGTTGCAGGGCTCCAGCCAGGAGAGTGGGGCTGCGGGGCTTTGGCAATGGGGTTGCGGGGTCACGGGACTTGCCGGGCTCCGGCCTTGGGAGCGGGACTGCGGGGTCGCGGGGCTCTGCCCGGGGTAGTGGGGCCGCGGGACTTGGGGGATTTGGGCTGCGGGGTTGCAGGGCTCCGGCGGGGGAGCAGGACTGTGGCGTTGTGGGACTCTGGCCGGGAGAGAGGGGTTGCGGGGTTGCGGGGTTCCAGCCGGGGGAGCGGGGCCACGGGATTTGCCGGCCTCTGGCCTGGTGAGTGGGACCGTGGGATTGCGGGGCTCTGGCCAGGGGAGCTGGGCCAAAAGGCAAAAGCTGACATTAACATTGTTTCAGTCTGTGTGTTACTTGACATTGTGTATTCATTGTCACCATAGAAAGGAAGGACTCTGCATATATGGAACTTTGCTTGGGCATCAGTAGAAAATGTTAAGTAAAATTTGCTTTAAAAATTAAACCTGGCACTTTGTAATCTTGTCATCATTTTTATTTCTTAGCTTTCAGCTGTTTAAGTGAACTCTAAAAGTTTCATACTGACTGTTTCCTATCAGACGTTTTATCTCTCTAATCTCCTTCATAACCATCATTGACTTTTTTCCATTTTAATACTATCCCATAGTATCAGAGACAGCGAGAAAAATAGCAAATAAAGGTACATTACTATCTTTCTATCTCTATAGAGAATGAGAGATATACATGCCTCTGTCTCACATAGAGAGATGTGATGTGTTCCCTGCCGCCAGAGCCAGCTTTAGAAAGTGTGGGGCCCAATTTGAACAGTTTTGATGGCCCCCCGGCAGGGATGACTGAAAAAAAAACATTTAAAAAAACATGTGGGGCTTCTACTCACTGGACAGTGCTCCGAGTCTTCGGCGGCACTTCAGCGATGGGTCCTTCACTTGCTCCAGGTCCTCGGCGACACTGAAGGACCTGCCCGAAGACCCAGAGGAAGCAAAGGACCCACCGCCGAAGTGCTGTCGAAGACCCAGAGGGAGTGAAGAATCCGCCATCGAAGTGCCACCGAAGACCCAGAGCACCGCCGGGTGAGTTAAAATTAAGAAGGCGCCTCTATCCAGGGAAGGGATTCTCACTGGGCCTGGGGCCCTCTTAGGCACGGGGCCTGATTCAGGGTAATTGATGGAATAGGCCTAAAGCCGGCCCTGCATGGCCGTAACACAGTCCTTGAGTTCTAGCAAAAGGTATTTTTGTTTGGACTAATTCAGTCTTTTGTCTTTTCTTTGCATTTTTTTCCTTCCCCATTTGTTGTTCTTGTTCACCGTGACACTCTATGAACTTTCCCTCACTTCTCCCAGTTGAGCTCCCACTGAGGGTATGTTTGTAGGCCAATTATCACAGATTCTTTGTGAATCCAGCCCTGGGTTGGACTTTTAAAACCATCCAAGTTGCAAACACCCTCTGAAATCAATGAGTTTGAGAAGCCTGGGTGCTTGGAAAAACCCAGTAGACACCTAAATACCTTTAAAAATCTGTCTGTAAGTGCCCTTGAGATAACTTAAAAACCCATCACAAGTAATTGGCATAACTAAAATGCAGTGCAACATAACTCATCATCAGTGACCCTGAAAGCGCCAATCTCTCCCCTCTTCCATCAGTGTTAGAAAGATGAATCCCTTGTTTTAGTCCACTGGATTCAATATCTTGGCAGTAACAGGGATAATGAACAGATCTCCCCAGATGCCAGTCCAGCAACCCACTCAGACACCTTGAACTGTAGTGACCTCAGTGGGAATACCCTGGAGTTTACAATGAAGCATATTCTTAAATGCTTTGCTGCCTGGGGGCAGGAGCACTCAGTGCTGGTAGGATCCAGTCTGATCACATTGATCAGGTGCAGGACCATCAGGTCCAGGTCCCTGGCACCAACACTATGGAACAAATTGTTCCAGAGGTTGGTCCAGAACTGAGCTCAACGGGAAGGTTTGGGGCAGATACTGTGTGAGGGAGAAACAAGTTAGTATGGCAGAACTGACACTTAAAATCATTCTTATCTTGTTTCCTCCCCTGACACTCACGGCATATGCATAGAGGAGTGGGCACGGCCCTACATACACACTTGTGTCCTTCTCTTTAACCGAGTTTCCTTATTCCATATTAGGGCTCACTACATACAGAGACCCAGCCAGGGTCTTATGCCAAAAATAACAAAGTTTGAAAATCCCTGTGGTTAGCTCCCAGGGGTAGAAACATTATTACCGATCACAGAACTATCCCGTAATATTATTTTAGCTGGAAATTTACCCTCTTAGGGACGAATAAATTCTGTATGAAATTTGTAAGAAATGTGATGGTGCTTTTCTCATTATTAGAGCTATTCAGGACCAGAATTTTCATTTCATGGGAAATTCAACGAGATAAAATTTTTCTTTTCATTCCAATTCTGACTTTTAATTTTAAATTTTATTCTGAGATTTTATTTAATGTTTTATTTCTTTTTATGTCATTTATTCTATTTTCAATTCTACTGTTTTCTTTTCATATTATATTTCAATTTATAGTATTTTACACAATTCTTCCCCCTACACAAAATTTTGTAGAAATTTCCCATGGAACATTTTGATCTTGACAATTTGGCATTTTCTGATGGTAAAAAGATTCCATCAGAAAATTATCAGTCTTCATTAACACATATTAGAGAATCTTGTACCAGAACTA
The DNA here is from genome assembly GCF_007399415.2 of Gopherus evgoodei. Taxonomy (NCBI): domain Eukaryota; kingdom Metazoa; phylum Chordata; order Testudines; family Testudinidae; genus Gopherus; species Gopherus evgoodei. Next base: position 18,099,613 of record NC_044342.1, on the reverse strand, counting down.
TAGGCCCTTTGGTGGTCTATTGGAGTGAATGATGACCACCAGAACACGTGTTCCAGCAGTTACAGAAGAACACAAATATCCACTTATTTCTGAATGCAAATAAAAAAACAAAACTAGAGGATTGTTATTCCCAGTCCTCTCCTAGCATAATTTGCTTCCTAATCATGCAGTAACATCTCATACAATTTACCACCAGTGTGAATAATTTTGTGTCACCAAAGCTTTGTGGCTCATAATACCCAAATGTTAAATATTTGTGGCTCACACAACTGTATTTTGGAAAAAGAGGTTTTTAAAAAATTAATCTATGGAAAAAATATTGCAGACAGGGATGAAATCCCATTGCTTAACTCTTCGAAGGATGCACGTTTAATATGAAAGTGGCTAGAATACAGATACAGACCAGAATCTTCTCAGACAGTGGCTTAAATTTCAAATTCCAAGTTGATTGACTACATAATTTAAGGAATATTTTTAACTGAAATCAGGGGTTTAATCATTAATACTGGTTATTTACCATTCACGGTGTCGTATAGAGATCAGTTGGAAGAATACAGAAAAAATTGGCTTCCTCTTAATGCCCATTGTACACCATGGCCATATCCTTACCAAACTTTACCCTCTGCTCTCCCTAGTCTCTATAATACAGTACGACTGCCCCTTTCCCAACTCTGCAGCCCCCAGTGCCCCTTGGCCCTGGGTACGTTCTTGCTTGTGCAGCCAGTGCTGAAGCTGGTACCGTGGTTTCTATATTTAGTGAGTGAGCTAGAGTACAGCTAGAGTGGCTACAGGAGATTCCATTCACACCCCTGGCTGCAGTGTAGATGCACCCAACGTATGTAAACTGAATTATTCAGTCAGGCCTCTTTCCGTCAGTCGGCTGTTTTTGACTTGGCAAATCAGCTTAAATTCTCAGCATATCATTTTAATGCAGAAGATAAACAGGTTCCTTGGTTTCCTGAAGTTCTTTTCAAAGCCACGAACATACTGATGTAGTTTCACTGGGACTTACTTACTCGAGGTCGCCACATGGATTTTGCATCAGGGTCACTATTCGGGTTACTGGTGTGACTTTGTTTTGGAAATTGTTTTACCAGTACAACCTTTAGCACGGACATAGCAAACCAATATCAAGGTCCCTTGGACTGGCATAGCTTCTTCACCTTCAGAATGAACGATCCAGAATCAAGCAGCTTTACAACAGTGTAGTTGCATCCAGTCAGATTAAATGAGTGGCCACCTCACGGCACCCACTGGAGGCCTCAGGGCAGCCCAGAACACAGCCCCTCACCTCAGTTTCCCTTCTTCATTCACCAAATAAATTCCACATGGTTTTTTTCCAGTCCAATAGCAACAGCCCCCAATTTAGGTTTCATTTATTAACTTGACATTCAAAACTAAAATGCAGATGACACCTTCCCACCTACACCCCAAACTCCCCCCGTCCAGTCTGAGTTCAGCCCGCCTTAGCAGGCCACTCCCAGCTCTTCCTAGCTGGAGCAATTCCCCGGTCGCAGGGTTTTCCCTCATTCACTTTCTGAACTTTCACTTCAGCCTCTTGACTTTGCCTCTTCCCTATCATGCTTCTGCTCTCTATTGGAAAAGGCCTGATTCCGCTCAGGTGGGGAGTCTTCTCTTCCCAGGGCTGGCTTGGGTCTCGGCTCTTCAGCCAAAGGGCACATGGCCCTGTCACTGGCAGGGATAGGCAGATATAGTTAAAGTGGTGCAACTTGTATGTGTAGACAAGCCTTGCACATTTATTCCACACACTTGATATGAAGGGGACTGTTGCAAGGCTGAGGAAGAAACCTCTTGGATGTCCTGCCAAAGGGGTAGCTCCTCCCCTGCTTCTCAGCAGAACGGCCAAGTGCAGGGGCCCAGACCCTCAGGAAAGAGCTCAGCTGCAGGCTCTGACAAGGGCAGGCTCAGAAGAATCAGCTGAGCTGAGTGGTGCCAGCTGGGCTGCGGGCTAGGAGGAGGTATAAGCCCAGGGAACTCACTGGGGGAAAGGCTAGCCCAGGGGAAGACAGAGGAACTGCAGCTCTGTCTCTACCGGCTGCAGAAAGCCTCAGGGGCCGGTAGATCCAGGGAAGATCAGTCTGGGGATTGGTGCTGTGGGCATCGTGACTCTGTAATAAGCACTGTAAATAAAAAGACATGGGAGAACCAGCTGAAGAAGGCGTTGGGACCCTTTCTTGGACCAGCCGAAGCACAGAGCACAGGGATGAGAGGACAGAGACCTGTGTGGACTCTGTGTCAGGGACAGATAGTGGGAGGTCTGACAACAGTGATTAGGGATTCAGCATCTCACACCCTTCGGTCCCATTGTCAAATACAATTGGATGTGGTGAAGCAGACAGGGCACTGGACCTCGACTTTTGATAGTTAATTTCCTGCTACGAGCAAACTGAGTTATTCCAGCCCTCTGGGATTCACAATCTCATCTTGGCTGACGGCAAACCCTACAGGCACCCAAGTATTTGCAGTAAATGGGTTGTAGGTTCCACTGGCCATGCCCTGCGGAGCCCCACACCATGTATTTGAATGCCAAGGCCCAAGAACAACACACAAACCTGGGAAAGGTGCGTGTTCCCCTGCCTGATTCTCCTCCAGGGCCCCATCCAGCAGGTCAGGTGCCCAGAGGCTTTGAAAAATCCCACTCGGATCCCAAGTATCTGGAAACAACTGGCCGTAAACTGTTGCTGAAAATGAGGCAATAAGAGGCCTGTGCTGGTGTCCTATGTTCTGGTGCCTAGGCCAGAGGGTTTCCTTTGGCTTTTCTTTTCCTTAGTATGAAGCCTGGGGATGAAATACACTGTATGAAAATAAAGTTAATTATTCATTTTTCTAACATTGGAGTTACATGCTGACATTGCAACCTGATATTTTTAGAATGGAGGCATCTGATTTTTCAGGGATGTGTGTGTATATCTAGAAGTCTCGCACTCTACACAGAATAGATGCCCAGTGTTCCAACTGAAACCTCTCACTGAGCACAATCTCCCCTCATTCTCTGAACTTTGAGCAGCCACAAGTTCTAGTCTCCCACCAGCCCAGTAGTATCCACCTGTGGCATCTTATATAGGTCCTAAAAAGGCTAGGGTCACAGGTTTTCAGAGGTCTCTTCATCTTCACTTTCTCCCACAGTTTTGACCCTGTAAAACCATGACTCAAATACCAGTGAAACTCAGGGAAACATGGGCTGGGACTACAGCAGTCTTTGGTTCAGTTTCCTACCCTAGTCCATATTATATCTATTTTAACCCAAGAAAACTGATGGGTTAAAATGGTCCAAACATGAATTTCTTGCAAGGTTTCCTCAAGGCTTCCTGGACCTCTTTGTGTCTTAGGCTGTAGATGAGGGGATTGACCAGGGAAGTCAAGACTCTGTAGATGACACACAGAACTTTCTTAAAATTGCTCAAGATTAGCATAAAGCCGTTCTGTGGTTACATTTCTGTCTTAAAACATGTAGAATATAGTTAAGTTAATTCAAAATAGCCTACTTCTTGCTTTGGAACTGCTGTTATACTAGTTTCTTTCTGGGAGGGAGTTTGGGAGCAGGAGAGGGCTCCAGGCTCGGGCAGAGTGTTGGGATGTAGGAGAGGGTGAAGGGTGTGGGCTGTGGGAGGGAGTTTGATGCGGGAGGGGATTCTAACCTGGGTCAGGGGGTTGGGGTTGGGGTGCAGGAGGGGGTGTGGGATATGTTAGGGAGTTTGGGTCAAGGACAGGATTCTGACCGGGGGCGGTTCGTGGCCAATTGGAGCTGCGGAGATGGTGCTGGGAGTGGGGGAAATGCGCGGAACTTTCCCCTTCCACACCAGGGGCTGTAGTGATGTGCCAGCAGCTGGTCACTTCTGGGAGCAGTGTGGGCCCACATTTTGCAGGCAGCCAGCCTGAGCCCTGCTGCGCTGCTGGACTTTTAGTGGCCCATAGATGGAAATCGACTGGCCGATGCTCCAGGATCAACCAGCTGATCATAATCGACAGGTTGGTGACACTGAATTGTATATAATTATGGATTTATTTTTGTGGGTCCCCCCTTAGCCCGAGGCCCAGGGTTGCAGCCCCTAAAGCCCTGCATTAATCCCACCCTGTCCAGAACTGTAGGTCTGTACCTGGTTTGTTAGAGTTTGAGAACCAAAGAACAGCACTGACTCCATACACAGTGTTCTACATTCACACTAGCCCAATCATGAGCCAGTTTGGGCGCAGTCAATACAACCATGTCAGTTGTCTGTATTGCAATATATTCTACAACACACTGTCCTTTTTCGACATGAAGTTTTTGACCTACTGTCACCTCTTGCCTTCTTCCAGCATTTACAGAAGGACACAAATATCCACTTATTTCTGAATGCAAAAGCAACCAGGAGATAGTAATCATTCCCAGTTCTCTCCTACCATAATTTGATCTCTATCCTTGCCATAAGGTCTAAACCCAAGTGTGAATAATTTTGTGTCACCAAAGCTTTGTTGTTCATAATGCCAAATGTTGAACATTTGTGGCTTGAATAATTGTATTTTTGAAAAAGGAGTTTCTTTGTTTTTTTAAATTGATCTCTGGTAAAAACATTGTTATTAGGCCTGAGTGGCGCATATCATAGGCTAGGGAAAGCTAAGCCTCCCCAAACAACCCAGCATGGCCCTGCCTGCGCTTTGCCCCGAAGCCCCTTCCTGCTTGCCGCTTTATCCTTGCCTCCTACCATCTCTGGCAGGCTGCTTCTTCTGGGAAGTGTACCAGGGCTGGGGCTGGGGCTGGGGCTAGGTATACAGCCTCATCCAGAACTTGAGAGCTCTGAGGCTGCCTAGTCCTGGGGCCCCCCGGGCAGTGGGGCTACACTGCCCAGTGCTTGGGAGGGTTGAGGGTACTGGGCTGGGGCATCCCACTGCTGGGGCAATGGGGCCAGCAGCTGCATGGAGAAGAGAGGGGCTCGGAGCTCTGATAGGGTGGGGGGGCATAAGGTGCAGAGGAAGGGGCAGGGGGGCCTCAGGCAGAAGGGACGGGGCTGGGGGCTTGGACCCCCCCAAGGAGCATCTCACGCACTGCCCATGCCAACAGGGATGAAATCCCATTGCTTAACTCTTTAAGGGAAACACGTCTAATCTGCTTATTGGCTAGACTACAAGGAGAGAGCTGAATCTTCTCATACTGCAGCTTAAAATTTTAATTCCAAGTTGATTGACTCCCCATCAGTTAAAGGAATATTAAACCTGTGATTTCAGTTAAAATAATTATTTTATTTTCCATTCCCTGTGATCAGCTACCATGTAGAGATCATTAGAAAAGCTACATAAAACATTGGGCACATTGACCTTTGCTTCTCCTGATGCCCACTACACAGTATAGCTCCCCCCTCCCCGTTTCCCAGCCTTCCTCTTCTGCTATCTCTAGTGCCCCCATGCTAAAGTAGAGCTGCCCCTTTCCCATTCCAGACCCTCTGCTGCCTCCAATTCCCCTTTGCCCCAGGTACATACTTGCATGTGCAGCTGGCACTGTACAAAAACAGTAGGTACAACAGTACATGATTGGAAACAAGCAACCAAACCCAAACACCATTCTGGGATCTATTAACAGGAGTTTTGTAAGCAAGGTATGACAAGCAATTTTTTCACTAGATACCATGCTGATATGGCCTCAACTGAAGTATTGTGTCCTGTTCAGGAAAGACGAAGGGTGCGAGGAAAGATGGGGACAAATTGGAAAAAGTCCAGAGAAGAGCAATAGAAATGATTAAAGGTCCAAAAAACATGACCTACGAGGGAAGATTGAAAAAACTAGGTTTCTTTAGTCTGGAGAAGAGAAGACTAAGAGGGCAAATGATAAAAGTTTTCAAGCACATAAAAGGTTGTTACAAAAGCAGGGAGAAAAGTTATTCTCCTTAACCTCTTAGGCTAGGACGAAAAGCAATGGTCTTAAAATGCATCAAGGGCACTGTAGACTGGACATTAGGAATACAATTGTGGGACCTGCATCACTGGAAGTTTTTAAAAACAGCTCAAACACCTGTGAGGAATGGCATAGTGCTGCCTTGAGTTTAGAGGACTGTACTATATCATAGAATCATAGAAGATTAGGGTTGGAAGAGACCTCAGGAGGTCATCTAGTCCAACCCCCTGCTCAAAGCAGGACCAACACCAACTAAATTATCCCAGACAGGGCTTTGTCAAGCTGGGCCTTAAAAACCTTTAAGGATGGAGATTCCACCACATTCCTAGGTAACCCATTCCAGTGCTTCACTACCCTCCTAGTGAAATAGTGTTTCCTAATATCCAATATAGACCTCCCTCATTGCAACTTGAGACCATTGCTCCTGTTCTGTCATCTGCCACCACTGAGAAGAGCCAAGCTCTATCCTCTTTGGAGCCCCCTTTCAGGTAATTGAAGGCTGCTCCCCATTCTTATCTTCCGCAGACTAAACAAGCCGAGTTCCCTCAGCCTCTCCTCATAAGTCATGTGCCCCAGTCCCCTAATCATTTTTGTTGTCCTCCACTGGACTGTATCCAATTTGACCACATCCCTTCTGGAGTGGATACAAAACTGGATTCAATACTCCAGATGTGGCCTCACCAGTGATGAATAGAGGGGAATAATCAAGTCCCTCAATCTGCTGGCAATGCTCCTACTAATGCAGCCCAATATGCTGTTAGCCTTCTTGGTAACAAGGGCACACTGCTGACTCATATGCAGCTTCTCATCCACTGTAATCCCCAAGTCCTTTTCTGCAAAACTGCCGCTTAGCCAGTCGGTCCCCAGCTGGTAGCGCTGCATGGGATTCTTCCTTCCTAAGTGCAGGACTCTGCACTTGTCCTTGTTGAATCTCATCACATTTCTTTTGGCCTAATCCTCCAATTTGTCTAGGTCACTCTGGATCCTATCCCTATCCTCCAGCATATCTACCTCTCCCCCTAGCTTAGTGTCATCCACGAACTTGCTGAGGGTGAAATCTATCCCATCATCCAGATCATTAATAAAGATGTTGAACAAAATTGGCCCCAGGACAGACCCTCGGGGCACTTTGCATAATACTGGCTGCCAGCTAGACATCAAGTCGTTGATCACTACCCATTGAGCCAGACAATCTAGCCAGCTTTCTATCCATCTTATAGACATTCATCCAATCCATACTTTTTTAAACCCAATGAAGCTCAGAGAAACACAACCAGGGACTACAGAAGGCTTTGGTTCAGTCTCTACCCCAGTCCACGTTATATCTCTTTTAACCCAAGGAAATTGATCCATTAGCATGGTCCAAACATGAATTTCCTGCAAGCTTTCCTTATGGCCTCCTGTACCTCTTGGTTTCTCAGACTATAGATGAGGGGATTGATCAGGGGAGTCAGGACTGTGTAGATAACAGACAGAACTTTTTTGAAGTCGCTCAGGATGTTGGCGGTTGGGAACATATAGACAATCAGCAGAGTTCCATAATAAATGTTCACCACAATGAGGTGGGAGGAGCAGGTGGAAAAGGCCTTTTGCCTCCCATTGGTGGATGGGATTTTTAGGATGGTGGCAATAATGCAGATGTAGGACATCAAGGTTAGCATGAATGGGACCAGTGAGAAAAGCAAGGTGAGTGTTAAAGCCAATGTTTCCATCAGGTGAGGGTCGTTGCAGGAGAGCTTTACAAGTGGGATAAAATCACAAAAGAAATTATCAATAACGTTAGGGCCACAGAAAGTTAACTGAGATATTGACAATGTTGTTATGCCACTACATAGGAAGCCACCTATCCAAGATCCACCTGCAAGCTGGAGGCAGGTTCTGCCACACATACGGGCTGCATAGTGCAGCGGATTGCATATCGCTAAATACCGATCATAAGACATCACTGACAGGAGAAGGCATTCTGCAGCAATCAGAGAACCAAAGAAATAATATTGCGTGAGGCAGCCACTAAATGAAATAGTCCTGTCCCCAGTCAGGGGACCAGCCAGCATCCTGGGCAGGATGGTGGAGCTGTACCAGGTCTCCAGACAGGACAAGTTCCCAAGGAAGAAGTACATGGGGGTGTGAAGGTGTTGATCAGCCACAACTAGCATAATGATGAGGACGTTCCCAGCCATGGTTGCGATGTAGCTCACTAGGAACAGCAGAAAGAGAGGGATCTGTAGTTCAGGGAGGTCCCCAAATCCCAGGAGGATGAATTCTGTGATGGATGTTTGGTTTCCCTGATCTGGTTTTCCTATGAGATTTGTCTATGGGAAAGAAATGAACTTTGACATATAAACGAAGAAAATTCACTTAATAAAACATCAGCACCGTTTTCATTGCCCCTCTCTGCTGGCTACTGAAACAATGGGTGAGTGTAGAATGAAGGTCAGGGGAGGGGAAATGCCATCTCGTGATCCCTGGGGCAAATTTCATATCTGAGCAGACTGCAGGTTCATCAAAATGTTAATCTCTCTGGAAACTCATGTAATAACTTGACAGATGGCACTAAGCCCTCCAATATTAAGACGATGGGGCTTAGGTAAAACAGTACAAAATGTGTTGCTTCAAATAGTCACATTTTTCACTACCTGGTGTATTTAAGCAGGGCAATGTTCTTTATACATTGGAGATCCATGGGCAAAATGAGCCAGGATTTTATATTTTAGAGGAAGCCACAACAGAGAAACAAACCAAACAATTGAGGCTGGGATTTGCAGTGTGTGGGCAGCCAACTCCAAGTGAATTGCAGTGGAAATGAGCCGTCAAACTGTATTAGAGCCATCTGAAAGTTTTTATCATCAGGCAAATGGCTGTCCTTCCCTAGGACAATACTTCATTGTCCTGCAGTCGTACACGCTACACATAGAGAAGTGATCTTCATTAAAAACCAAAACTAAAACAATTCCCGCTAGAAACCACCATGTTAGCTGGAAATAGATCCACTCTTGCCAGATAAAAATCTTGATAACATTTGAAATTTGTAAAAAATGTGCAATTTTCATATTATGATAGTTGTGTAGAACCTGAATTTCCATTTCTTTGGCAATTCCCTGATTTCAAATGTTGGATTTCATTCCAATTTTACTTTTAAAATGTATTTACCAATTTTTAATTTTATTACTAGTATATTTTTTCATTTTATATTTCATTGTGTTTTATAGTTATTTACACTTATTTCTATTCAGTTTTATGTTATTTTATTTCATAAAGTTCTATGCAATAACTCTTTTCCTCAACAAAATTGCGTAGAAATTGATTTGTTCCCCTCTAACATTTTGATCTCTATCAACAAAAGACATTTTCATAAAAAATGCCAATCAGATATTTTTATTAGCTCTCTATTTTCTTCTTTATCTTTGTTAAAGGTAACACTAAATCTCTCTCTTGCTCTAGTCTGCCACTACTCTCTCTCTCTCTCTCCCCGTTACTGATCCTTAAAGAGAGAGGGTGAGTGAGGTCATATCTTTCCCTGGATGGATTTACTAAGCTGTATTACCCACTCAGTAAAGCCCTGATCCTGCACAGAATTATGCACGAGGTTAATTTTAAACCCAGGGAATAATTCTGCTCTGTCCCATATTTCTCCGCTTACACCTCAGATAAAAGTTCTACTGACTTCAAGGATGGGCCCCTTTGATTCCTGTGGGATTTGGACAGCAAACACCTTGAGCTTTCTTTAAACATACAGTTCGTCTGGATTCAATTTCCATCGACAGACATTGGTAAAGGTCAATATCAGCTGATGCAACCAGACCAATCAACATAAACTATCAGAAACAGTGGGCATTAGTGCAGCCCCTCCCTGCGTTTTGCACCTGTAGGTATGGTGTGACTGGCCTCATGGCTAGGCAGGGAGGCCTCTGCATCCAGCTGTCCCGGGAATGAATGAGTGGGGCTGGGACAGCAGAGCTGCAGAGGGCTCCCTGCATGGCCACGTGGCTGGTGACACCCATCCCTGCAGGCGCAAGATGCGGGGAAGTCTGCAGTCCTGGCAGGCTCGGGCTGTGAGGAGAAGGGTGAGTCCCTGGCTGTGGGGGATGCCACGCTGCTGCCAAATGGTTACTGCCCATCGATGGAGCAGTTCAACAATGAGGTGAACACTCCTCGCCATCCTCCGCCTCCTGCTCCCAGCCCTGGCCATGGATCTCTGCTCCACTGGGCCAGAGCAGCCACCTTCCCTGCCCCTTGTGCCCTGGTGTCTTGGATCCCTCAGCAGGTCGGAAACCCCCCAACACCCCGCTGGCAGCGCTGTCCTCGCCCTGATCCACAACTTAACTCCCGCTGAGCTACTGGAAAATTCAATAGTTAAAAAGTGTGTGTGTGGGAAAAATCTTAAAGATAAAATAATCCCAATGGTAACTCTCTAAGTGGAGAAACAAAACTGATTTGTGTCAAGTTCACTTATAGCCAGTGTCTGTCTCCCGAGCACTGAGTGCAGCACCCAACAGCAGCTCTGCTTATTCAATGCCCTGTGAGAGGGGAGCTTCCAGTGAGAGGCACAACCCTGTAGGGTCAGAAGGGGAGATTAGAGAGGAACGAAGCCTGCTCCCGTGTTTGAGGTGCTGGTTCCCTTGTTTGAAGAGTCGGCAGATGTTGGTTAATTGCCCTGCTTTATCATTGGCTCCTTGTGTGACTTTCAGGGCAAATATCCAAAGGCTGGTAGGTACTTAACAATGCACATGGGTGCCTGAATAGGGGCCGTACCTAACACCCATCGATTTCCAATCCCACTGGGGAGTCTGCATTTTGAGGTGCCAAACTACCTCCATAAATCTGCCCCTCTGTGAGCCAGATCCCACCTGTAAATCAGTGGTAATTTCATCACATGGGGTGGTGGGAGAATAAATACATTCAATGCTGCGAGGTGCCCAGATATCAGGGTAATGGAGGTCAGTTAAAGAACTAGGATAGACGTGACTTCACAGGTCTTTCCTATTCCTAAATTCAGTCATTTTGCTTTGGGTTTTGGAGTTTGAGAGAGATCAGTTCCCCATGGATTCCCATGGGATTAGTTACCGAACAGACCTATATGGCTTCAAACTCCTCAAGATTCAAGGATCAGAGAGGAAAAGGTTGACTTACCTTTAAGCTGGATCTGTGAGCAGCTGGAGTCTCCGTTGTCACCTCCTCATGCAACATTTCGAAGACCAGGATCCAGATTATATAGTCCATTTTCTCTCTGCACTGCATTCACCTACTTCCAGACGCTCAGTAACAGGAATGGAAACTTAGAAAAGCTACCGAAGCTCCATTCCAAATATGGAATTGTGACTCTGTGGCTCATATCCACTGTCAAATGGGGAACGTCTTTTCTGGTTCATTAAATATTCTTCTGTGGGAAAAGGCAGTCTCCTGAGGCATGTCTGCTGTGGGGAATGCAACAGGCAAGGGGAAGTTGGTATTTACTGAGATTTTCTAAAACTAGACCAGAGTCAAACTTCTAATCTCAGAGGAAGAGTCCTGGAGAGGGAAGAAACTTCTAATCCTGAAACAAATCTCTCTCTTTATTGCATGAATGCTATGGTGATTGTTGAGAAATAACAGACTAATTCTAGATTTTAGAGCTGCCTCAGTGATTTAGACACCTAGTTCCTATCCAATTCCTTTAGAAAAAATTGAAAATGTCAGCAGAGTTAGCTCATCTTACATTTTCTCTAATGTTGCCCTCCATAGCAAGTGCACATTTACCCAGTCCCCATGCAATGAGCTCACTCAATTAGTTCAGGTAAATTTTTTTAAAGAGTCTAGGTGATTCAGAATCCTAAATCCCATTTTCGAAAGTTTCTCAGTTGCTAAGGCTTAGCAACCTAAATCTCATTGAAAGGCAACGAGATTTAGCCTCCTATTTCAGTTTTGAAGTTTACTTAAGTGTTTTTGAAAATGTTACCCATAGCTCAGTGCCTGCTGGTCTTTTCTGAAACAAGGAAGTGCAGCCTGCTGCTCAGATAAAATGCAGGTGCGACAGGGTGCTTTACACATTTAAGTTGGGATCTTCAAAGAGGGGTAATGTATGCAATAAAGACCCAACTCCCATGATATTGCTATGAGAATTTTGCACCTAACTCCCTCAGGCTTCTTGGAAAGGCATATACCAAGGAAGCATGGAAGTAAGAGAGCTGACATTATAATGTACAAAGAATTTCTTCCCACATCCCAGAAAAGTTTCAGGGTCTCACGCTTCTTCAGTGCTACAGCAATTATACAAAAATGTAATCTTGTTCCAGAATTGTAGGTGTCTAGTTGATCTGTTAGAGATATTGTGAACCAAAGAATAGCACTGATTCCATCCTGTAAAGGACAGTGTTCTCCATTCACACTAGCTGACTCATGGGCCATTTTGGGTACAGTCAATATAATCATTTCAGGTTTTTGTATTGCAATATATTCTACAACTTGACTCCAACACTGTCCTTTTTCAGCATGAAGTTTTTGATCTACTGTCACTTCTTGCCCTGAAGGGAAGGTTTCTTCCACCCATTTACCGAAGGTTACAAAAATCCACTTATATTTGAATGCAACTAGGAGACTGCAACTAGGAGACTGCAACCAACTAGGAGACTGTTATAATTCTCAGGCTTCTCCTACAATAATTTGCTCCCTATCTATGCAGAAAGGTCTCATTCCAATTTATCCCCAGTGTGAAAAATGTTGTGTCAAAACTTTGTTGTTCATAATGTCTAAATGTTGAACATTTGTGGCTCGAATAATTGTATTTTGGAAAAAGGGGGTAGTTTCTTTCTTTGTTTTTTTATTGATCTGTGGAAAAAAACCCACTGCTGTCAGGCCTGGGTGACATGTATCATAGGCTAGGGGAGGCTAAGCCTCCCCAAACAGCCCAGTATGGCCCTGCCCATGCTCCGCCCGAGACCCCCTCCTGGCTGATGCTTTCCCCTTGGCCCCAGCCTTGGCAGGCTACTCCTTTTCCAGGAAGGGGGCTGTGGCTAGAGCCTGTGGCCGGGACTTGAGCCACCTGGAGCTGCCCAGCTCTGGGGGCCCCCAGGCACTGGGGCCACACTGCCTGGCCCTACAGGACTGTGGGTGCTGGGGCTACAATGCCTGGTGCTCGGGTGAGGAGGGGACGCTGTGGCACTAGGGCAGGTCAGCCCAGGGCTGTGGTCACGGGGCCAGCACCTCTGAGGGGGAGGAAGGGGCTCAGGACTCCGGCAAGGTGGGAGTGGGCTGGAAGTGGTTGGGTAAGAGGTGGAGGGGAGGCAGGGCCTCAGGCAGAGGTAGGCAAGGTCTCAGGAGAGGGGGCAGGGCTGGAGGCTAGCCTCCCCCAAGGAGCGGCTCCCACATAGTCCATGCTGGCAGGGATGAAATCCCATTGCTTAACTCTCCAAGAGAAACACGTCTAATCAGCATATTGGCTAGAACACAAGGAGAGAGCTGAATCTTCTCAGACTGCAGCTTAAATGTTTAATTCCAAGTTGACTGACTCTTCATCACTTTAAGGAATATTAAACCTGTGATTTCATCTAAAAATAATAAGTTGCCATTCCCTGTGATCAGCTACCGTGTAGAGATCATTAGGGAGGATACATAAAACATTAACCTTCGCTGCCCCTAACACCAAATACACAGTATAGCCACCCCTTTCCCAGCCTTCATTTTCTGCCATCCCTAGTGCTCCCATGCTAGAATAGAGCTGACCCTTTCCCATTCCTCACTCTTTGCTGTCCCCAGTGCCCCTTTGCCCCAGGTACATTCTTGCATGTGCAGCTGGCACTGTACCTAAACAGAACGTACAACAGTACACTGAAGGAAACAAACGAAGAAACTGTGAATATCATTCTGGGATATATTAGCAGAAGTGTTGTAAGCAATGCATGAGAAGCATTTCTTTCATTCGATACCAGGCTGATAAGGACTCAGCTCGACCTTCCATGATAGATGCTTGTCTAACCATTTCTGAAAACCTCCTATGATGAGGATTCCATGACTTCTCTTGGTATTCTGTTCCAGTGCACCCTCTCACAGACTACAATCTCCCCTCATTGTCTGAACTTTGAACAGCCACAAGTTCAAGTCTCCCACCAGCCGAGGGGTACCCACATGTGGACTCTGATACAGGTCCTAATAACAATGGGGTCACAGGTTTTAAGAGGTCCGTCTCCACTTACACCCACAGCTATGACTCTGTAAGAGCAGGATATGAAGCCAAGCAAAGCTTAGGGACACAATCTGGGACTTCTCTTCAGGCCCTACACCAGCTCATGTTATATCTACTTTATTTTAACCCAAGGAAATTGACCATTTAGAATCATCCAACATGAATTTCCTGCAAGCTTTCCTCAGGGCCTCCTTGACCTCTTTGTTTCTTAGGCTGTAGATGAGGGGATTGACCAGAGAAGTCAGGACTATATAGATGACAGAGACAACTTTTCTGAAGTCACTCAGGATGTCGGTGGTTGGGAACATATAGACAATCAGTGGGTGGAGTTCCATAATAAATGCTCACCACAATGAGGTGGGAGGAGCAGGTGGAAAAGGCCTTTTGCCTCCCATTGGTGGACAGGATTCTCAGGATGGTGCTGTTGATGCAGATCCAGAACATCAAGGTAAGCAGGAATAGGACCAGTAAGAAAATCAAGCTTAGTGTGAAAATCTACATTTCCATCAAATTAGGGTCATTGCAGGAGAGTTTTAGAAGAGGGATGAGATCACAAAAAAGATGGTCAATACCATTGGGGCAACAGAATGCTAACTGTGATATTGAGAATGTTGTTATGCTACTAAGTAGGAACCCACCTATCCAGGAGGCACATGCAAGCTGTAAGCAAGACCTGTCACTCATATGGGCTGCATAGTGCAGCGGATTACATATTGCTAAATACCGATCATAAGACATCACTGACAGGAGAAGGCATTCTGTACAGGGCTGGCTCCAGGCACCAGTGAAGGGACCAGGTGCCTGGGATGGCCAATAGAAAGGGATGGCAGTCTGTCTGTCGTTGGGACTGCACATCCGGGTCTTCGCCGGCAATTTGGCGGCGGGTCCTTCAGTGTCTCGCTTCCTCTTTGGCGGCACTTCGGCTGCAGCTCAAACTGGGTTTTGTTTTTTTCTTCACCGCTTGGGGAAAAAACGCTGGAGCTGGCCCTGATTCTGTAGCAGCCATAGAAGCAAATAAATAACATTGTGTGACACGCCCATTGAATGAAATAGTCCTGTCTCCAGTCAGAAGACTGGGCAGCACCCTTGGTAGGATAGTGGAGGTGTAGCAGGTCTCCAAGAAGGACAAGTTCCCTGGGAAGAAGTATGTGGGAGTGTGCAGATGCTGATCAGCCACAACTAGCATCATGATGAGGATGTTCCTGGCCATGGCGCAATGTAGATCACTAGAAACAGCAGGAAGAGAAGGAGCTGCAGTTCTGGGAGATCCCCAAATCCCAAGAGGACGAATTTTGTGTTAGATGTTTGATTTCCCTGTTCTGGATTCACCATGGGGTTTGCCTACGGGAAATAAATTAACTTCAGCATAAATGAAAAACAATGTTAACTCAATAAAACATCACACAGTTTTCATTATCCATCTCTGCTGGCTACTGGAATGATGGTTGAGTGGAGAATGTAGGCCAGGGGAGGGGAAATGCCATCTCATGATCCCTGAGGCAGATTTCATATCTGAGCAGGCTGCAGGTTTAACAAAACATTAATCTCTCTGGAAATGTGTAGTAAGTTGACAGATGGCACTAAGCACTCTAACACCAAGGTGATGGGGCTTAGGTAGAACAGTACAAAAAAGTGTTGTGTCAAATAGTCACATTTCACTACTTCACATATGAAAGCAGAACAGTGTCATTTGTAGATTGGAGATCCATAGGCCAAACAGGTCAAGATTTGATATTTTAGAGGAAGCTGCAACAGAGAAACAAACCAAAAGATTAAGGCTGGGGTTTGCAGTGTGTGGGCAGTCAACTGGAAGTGAATTGCAGTAGAAATGGGCCTCCTAACTCTATCAGAGCCATTTGAAAGTTTTTATCATCAGACAAATGCCTCTTTTTCCCTGGGCCAAGATTTCATTGTCCTGCAGTAGCACAATCTACTTTTAGAAACACGACCTTCATTAAAAGGGAACAAAGAAAACAACTGTATCAGGAAACCACCACGTTACCTAGAAATTGATTCTCTCTTGCAAGAAAGAAATTCTGTATAAAGTTTGAAATTTATAAGAAATGTGCTATTTTCATATTGTGAGAGGGATATAGAGCCCAAAATTCCATTTAATCTTCAATTCTGTGATTTCAAATGTTGGTATTCATTCAAATTTTCACTTTTTAAAATTTATTTATCTATTTTTAATTGTATTTCTAAGGTATTTTTTTATTTTATATTATATTGTATTTTATAGTTATTTAAATTTATTTCTATTACATTATTTTTATATTATTTTATTTCATTTTATATTATTTCATAAAGCTATATACCATTGGTTCCCAAACTGGGGGGCACACCTCCCCTGGGGGGGCATGAAGAAATTCCAAGGGGGACACGAGGCTGTCAGGATCTTGAGCTCCCTCCCCTCCTGTCCCCACTCCCCTGCAGCCACACTGCCATGCAGGCAGCGCCCCCCCCCCAGGCTTTCCAATAAACCAGTCCTGCCACTCTAAGTGGCCTGGAAAAGGGGCAGACAGCGGGGGGAGGGCGGGTTGAATAAGGGGTAGGAGGTCCCAGGGGGCAGTCAGGGGACAAGAAGCTGTTAGATGGGGTGTAGGTTCTGGGGGGGCAGTCAGAAGACAGGAAGCAGGGGGGTTGGATAGATGTGGGAGTCCTGGGGGGCCTGTATGGGGGTGAGGGTGTGGATAGGAGCCATGGCAGTCAGGAGACAGGGAGAAGGGGAGCTTGTATGGAGGTGTAGTCCCGGGAGCGGGTGGTCAGGGGACAAGGAGCTTAGGGGGTTGGATAGGGCATGGGGTCCAGTGAGGAAGAGGTCAGGGGGCAAGGAGCGGGGGGCTACATAGTGGGTGGGGTCCTGGGGGGGTGATTAGGGGCAGGGGGTCCCAGGAGGAGGCAGTCAAGGGACTAGGATCATGAGGGGTTGGATGATGGTAAAGGAGAGGTGGGGGGCGTGAGGGTTTCTCGAAAATTAAAAAGGGTGAGTGATGCTGAAAAGTTTGAGAACCACTTCTCTATACAATAACTTCCTGAACAACATTTTCTAGAAAATGATATGTTCCCAGGGAACATTTTGATCTTGAATGACACATTTTCCATCAAAAATGCCAATCAGAAGTTTTTATCAGCTCTGCATTTTCTTCATCTTTGATTTAAAAAATATTAATTCTTTCTCTGTTGATGGCTGTCTAGTCTGCCTGACTGTCTCTCTGTCATTGCTGAGCCTCAGAGAGACAAGGTGGATGAGGTCATATCCTTTACTAGACCGATTTACTAATCCTTATTAACTGCTCAGTAGGGCCCTGATCCTGCACAGAATTATGCACAAGGTTATTTTTACACCCCAGGAATAATTCTGTTCTGTCCAAGCCTTCTCCCACTGAAGTCAGAGATCAAATTTCCACTGACTTCAAGGATGGGGCCCTATAATTCCAATGGGATTTGGAGAGTTAATGCCTCTAGCCTTCTTTGAAACGTATAGCTCAGCTTGACAGGATTGGATTTCCATTGACAGACGTTGGTAAATGTCGATATCAGCTGATACCCTGAAACCAACAACAAACAATATCAGCAACAGTTGGCATTAGTGCAGCCTTCCCCACAACTTGCGCCTGCAGGGATGGTGTTATCGGCTCAGTGACTGTGCATGGAGCCTTCTGCACCGAGTTGTCCTGGGAGTGAGCAAGTGGGGCAGGGACAGCAGAGCTGCTGAGTGTTCCCTGCATGGCCACGGCTCCAGTGACACCCATCCCTGCAGGCACCAGGTGCAGGGAAGGCTGCCAGAGCTGAGAGCACTAGCAGGTCTGTCAGGAGGCAGAGGAGGAGGCGGGCCTCTCTGTGGGGGAGTCCCACCATTGCTGAATGGCTTCTACCCATGGACAGAGCCATTCAACAGCAGGGTCAGAGCATCTGCCTTCCCTGCCCCTTGCGTTTTGGTGTCTTGGACCCCTTGGTAGTGCAGGGAGCGACCAGTATCTCCCCTTGTCACTGCTGGGAGTTCCCCCTCCACCCTGTTGTCAACGCTACCCCAACCCCACCCCCACTGAATTTTCCCACAACAATAAACAGTAAATTAGTTAATAATTGGGGGAAAAACCCTTATTAAAATCAATATTAGTGGTCCACATTGCAAAAATAAAATTTCATTCTGCCAAGCCTGCTCGTAGCCAATGTCTCCTCCCCGAGCACTGTGTGCAGCAGCAGCTACCAGCTCTTCTTTACCCACCTCACCTGTCTGATCTCTCAGAGCCCCAGCCAGGCCAGTGTCACCAGGAAAAGTAAACTCTGGTGTGTAGCATGGAGGAGGGGAGGTTAGAGGGGAACGGAGGCTGCTCCCGTGTTAGAAGCGCTGGCCTTAGACTTTGCAGATGTTGGTTCATTTCCCTACTTTATCACCAGCTCCTTCTGTAACTTTCAGGCCAGATTTCCAAAGGCTGGTAGGTACCTAACAATGCACATGGTGCCTGAGTAGCAGCCATACCTAATGCCCATTGATTTCCAATCTGCCTGGGGGGCCTGTGTCTTGAGATGCCCAATATAAATTTGGCCCCTCTGTGCACCAGGTCCCACCTGTAAAGCAGGGGTAATAGCATTGCACGGGGTGGTGGAAGGATAGATACATTAAAGGTAGTGAGGTGTCCAGATATCAGGGTGAGGGGGGTCAGGTAAGGAGTTACGATACACGTGACCTGACAAGTCTTTCCTTTTCCTTTTCTTGTTTGTTTTTTAAGTAATCTGATAAAAATATAGCAGCTGTGTAGGAAACCTTATTGTTTAGCTCTTTGAAGGATACTGGCTGAAAATAGGGCCAGAATATATAAAAAATGGACAGACCTGTATCATCATGCAGCTTTGATTCCTTTTTTTCCCCCAAATTTTAAATTGAAATGTTAAATTCTAAGTTTATCAACTGTTAATCACTTAACATTTTAACTAAAATCAGTGTTTTAATGGTTACTGCTGTCCATGTGTCATTCCCCATTATCAGGTGTGATCAAGAGATCATAAGGATGGACAGAAAACACTGGTCTGAAACCCTGGTTGACCCTTAGTGCCCATTATACAGTGTAGACGCCCATTGCCGACCACTCACTCTCTGCTGCATGTAGTGACCATTATACAGTACAGCTGCCTCTTCCCCACCCCTCACCCTCTGCTGCCCCCTAGTGCTCATTATACAGTATAAATTATACATTCGTCTGACAAAGTGAGTATTCATCCACGAAAGCTCATGCTCCAATATGTCTGTTAGTCTACAAGGTGCCATAGGACTCATTTTTGCTTTTTACGGCTCCAGACTAACACACCTACCCCCCGACACATGGTAGAGTATAGTCTCCCCTTACACACCCCTCACCCTCTGCTGCCTCTAGTGCCTATTATAAACATAGCTGCACTTTCTCCACCCCCATCCTCTGCTACACATGTAGGTATCATATATGTGTGCATGTATGTGTCTCTAGAAGTCTTTCATCCTACAATGAATGAAAGCTCAGTATTCCAGCTGAGTCCATTTCACCTTCAGCCTCTTACTGAGCACAATCTCCTGCCATTCTCTGAGATTTAAGCAGCCAGAAGTTCAAGTCTTCCACAAGCCCAGTGGTACCCCCTGTGAAATCTGATATAGGCCCTAAAAAGACTGGGGTCCCAGGTTTTAAAAGGTCTCCTCATCACCACTTTTCTCCAATGACTCTATGACTCTGTAGAAGCAGTGATTCTCAACCAGGGTTTCATGTAGCCTGGGGATACACAGAGGTCTTCCAGCTCATCTTAAGATTTGCCTAGTTTTACAACAGGCTACAGAAAAAACACTAGCATAATCTGTACAAACTAAAAGTTCATACAGACAATGACTTGTGTATACTGCTCTATAGACTATACACTGAAATGTAAGTACAATCTTTATATTTCTATTGATTTATTTTGTAATTATATGGTCAAAATGAGAAAGTCATCAATTTTTCAGTAGCAGTGTGCTGTGAGATTTTTGTATTTTTATATCTGATTTTGTGAGCAAATAGTTTTAAGTGAGGTGAAACGCGGGGATATGCAAGACAAATCAGACCCCTGAAAGGGGTGCAGTAGTCTGGAAACGTTGAGAGACACTGTGTAAGAGCAGGACATGAAGCCCAATGAAGCTCAGGAAAACACGACTGGAGACGACACCAGATTTCGCTTCAGGCCCTACCTTAGCCCATGTTATATCTATTTTAACAAGTAGTGCAAGTAGGGCTGTACCCTCCAGTATGCAGTACGGGCAAGAGATATTTAGCTGGAAAGACTTGGGGCTAGCCCACCCCACTCATCTGGAGTGGGGAGCTATGCGCTTCTCCTCAAAGCATAATACATATACTAACAAATGTAAACAAAGGCATTGTTTAAGTTTGTTTGCATAGGTATTGTGCTGTTAAGTTGGTCAGGAGTCCACAAGAGGAGAGGGCTGGTGTGGGAAACTAGAAGGTGTTTTAACAATGTTTTTGATTCTTTTTCTCCCCATTTGTCTGAATTATATATGACATTCCTACTGCATCACATCAAGTCCCAATCATTTGAGGAATGCCTCAGCCTGCACCGAGCAGAGGATGCTTGGATTCTGATGTCAGCCCAGTTCTGCAGCCTGACAGGAATCAAATGTTGTCCCAGTGTATATAGAATTCATCTTTGCATCCAAACTAGTCTAACATGCATTTTTTTGTAATTGGAACTGGAGCAGCACAACAAAGAAAACAAATTCCTTGTTGTCCAGCTTTGTAGGTGAGAGAACTATAAGTGAAGATTATAATGCCAGACACTGAGGGCCTTAAACCAGTTGCCTCAGGAATCTGCCAAGGACGTGGCTGAAAATATGTTCCTCATCTTAGCAATGGACCTAAGACTTATCACACATCTACCTGCCTTTATTCGAATAAAGCTCCTTCCGATCTGACAGCTGAGGCATTGTCAGATTCATCCAGAACAATTTACAAACTTGGAACCTAATCCTGTAAACTCTTAATCATTTGATAAATCCCATTGAAGACAATGGGACTATTTGCGTGTCTATGGATCACTTTTGTGATAACAGTTTCAGGAGTCTGTTCTATTCCTATAAAGGAAGTTGAATCTCCCATTGAAATGCAGTGTTTGGGTACAATACCATAATACAGTTTAGGATACTGTTCTTCTTAAAATTTATCTTTTAATAAGTCATACACGCTGATATGGCCCCTCTCACAATTCCCATATTCCATATAAACAGACTAAAATACTATATATTTGGGGAGGGGGGAACGTGAGCAGTTAGCATGTTGATATTTGTATGTACAAACACCCATTTCATCATTGTACTGGAAAATAGAGCTGAACTTAATTTTCTATGAAATTTGAAGAAAGTTTAACAGCCCCAATTGTTTTCCACGTTAATCAGTGTGAACCTGAAAAAATTACACCCCTTCTAAGAGAGAAGAATCAGTCCACACACTGAAAAAAAAATTCCTTCCAACTGGCGTTCAGAAGAGTGCTTCAAGACACGTACATAACCTCATGAGCAGAGAGTGGAGAGGAGACCCTACCACATTATGTCCAACAAAATAAATAATAATAATAATAATAATAATAATAATAATAATAATAATAATAATAATAATAATAATAATAATAATAATAATAAAATCTCAAAGAGGGAAAGGTTCACAGATTTTCAAACCTAAAAACCTGGGTTATACTTTAAACCACCTCAGCACATACCAGGTTTATGAACATTAAAAAGTTCACTGCAAAGGAACACTGAAGCCCATTAACCTGAACGTGTGCCAGTATGCCCTCACCGACTAAAGGTGCAGTCACACCTGCAGAGCTGAAAATTAACCTTGCCCTTTTAGGCTAAACGGAGTCATGTCACTGGCTCTATCTCTGTTGTTACATAACAGATACCAGAACTCCAGTGGGGCATGGTGCTGGCACAAAGGGGCTCAGGTATGTGGTGTGATTTATCAGAATCTCTTTTAGGAATAGTCATGTATATGAAATAACTGGTACTTATGATTATGCTATTTCTGAAGTTATGAATATTAGCTATGCTCACTACATGTTTGCACCTGTGGTAACGCCCACAAGGTATTTAGTGATCACATGAAGGGACAAGTTAAGTTGAATGGCCCATTAAGGAACCTTAGCTCACAGGGGACCCTGGAAAAGACCTTTCTACACTTAATGGATTTCTTCTAATGTTCAAACTGGAATACGGGCGGGGGTGATGGACATGTAACTTGCCCATATGACTCCAAACACCATCTTTCACACTGAGAACAGATTTCCCTTTACTTGGCACTTAGAAGAAGCAAAAAGGCCCTGGGCTAGAAACATCTCCATTTTGCCTCTTTCTTGCTCTGGCCTCTTTCTTGCTCAGGCCTCTGGACTTTGAGCATATACTGATGGGAGCATTCTAACCAAGGGACTGAGGACTTTAAGGAAATCTGGAGCCTTCATGTATGCGGACTGTTGTCCCTTTACTAAAATTCAGTGGGGTGTTTTGGTTGGCTAGCTCCCAGTACTAAAAGAATGGAGAGAGGCCAATGCTCCAGGTCAGCCTGATGGACAGGGCGGGCAGGCTAATCAGGGAGTCAGGAGGCCAGGGTGGGTCTCATCCTCCGTGTGAGCTGGAATTGCCTGGGTCAGACAGAGTGGGGCCGAGCTAAGGAGAGAGCAGGGGTCCAAGCTGAGCTGGGGAGCAGAGCCATGCCAACCAGAGGGGCCAGAAAAGCAGCCCAGGAGGCAGGTCAGTGCTGGGAGCTGAATCACAGAGGCAGCCCACAGAGCCGACTCTGTGCTGGGAGCAGGGTTGCAGCCACAGAGCCAGAGGGGTCTGAGAAGCAGCCCAGGGGCTGGAGGCAGAGCAGCAGCAGCAGTGCTTAGGCCGAGCGGAGCCAGAGCTAGAACAATGGAGCTGGGGCTGGAGCTGGAGCAGTCTGGATCCGGGTGCGGTGAGCAACTGGGGCCAGCCAAGGGAGGAACCCTGGGCAAAGGGCCCAGCATAGAAACACACCCCCAGCCAAGGGTCCTTGCAGGCCAGACTGGGAGGAGAATCTTATCCCAACAGGGGGCTGATGCTGAGAAGAAGGGTCCCATCACGCAGAGCCTGGAGGTGTGTGGCCATCACCAGAGCAAGTGTCCAATCCACAGCATCCTTGCAGTACAGCCAGCATCTGAGAAGAAGGCCTGGGACTTACAAGGAACAGACTGTGAACTGCCCTGACGTTTAGAGATACTGGTTGTAATGTTCCTTGCCACAGAGCAGGGTGATGTGTTTTCCTTTAACCTTTCCCACTTTTCCTTATTCCTTTTAAATTAATTGTTGATTAAATAACTTGCATTTGCTTTAAATTGTACGTAATGATCAGTGGGTCAGGAAGGTGCCCAGTGCCAAGAGAGTACCCTGGAGTGGGGACACCCTAGTCCCTGTCCAAGGTGACCACAGCAGGGCTGGGGGTTGAGCCCCCCAGGAATCCTGGGCCCAGCCTTGTTGGGGTTACTAGGACTGCCACACAGAAGAGTGGAAGGGAAGTCCTCAAGGGCAGGGAGGCCTCTGGGTAAAGGAAGTGGGAGTGAGGACTCAGATCCTTTCGCTAGCCCACTTCACTGGGGTAGTGCAGAAGCCAGGAAAGTTCCCCACAATAGTGGGACCATTCCCCCGCTTAAATTTATATTTCCTTGATCCTTTGCAGATGTACTTATGAGTTAGATATGGTACAGAGACTGTTCTAGCCTCACTGGTTGCTGAGTTCTCTCTTGCAATAGACAAAGATCAGATGTCTGCTGACTTTCTCATGTGAGTCAGAAACCTTTGATACCTGTCGTATAAGCAACATAGCCCTTGCTTGAGTGGTTTTCTTCTTTCCTCTCCAAATGTCAAAGCCTGTTTCCATTGAACTCAATAGCAAAACTCCTTTTGATCTCAATGGGAACAGGAACTGGTCTCAAGAGATCAGAGAATGTGATATTGATCAATTGCATATCTGTCCAGAGACAGTTCTCATG
Organism: Gopherus evgoodei; assembly: GCF_007399415.2. Taxonomy (NCBI): domain Eukaryota; kingdom Metazoa; phylum Chordata; order Testudines; family Testudinidae; genus Gopherus; species Gopherus evgoodei. The sequence goes on along the minus strand of NC_044342.1, from coordinate 18,075,548 downwards.
CATGTTCTGCCAGGCTGATTTTGGTTGCCCCTCCTGTATGTCATGCTGGGGAAAATAATAAAACAATTTGGGCTGCACTTATATCAAGATGTACATGGCACACACAATTCTAAGCCTCTTTCCCATCAAACCCAAGTGATGCAGCATCTTTGCTTTCCTAGTGCCTGGCGGAGAGCAATACCTAGATAGAGAGAAGCTGGCAGAAGCTTAGTTTGGACACAACGGAGGCACTGATAGTGTGTTAAGGGAAAGTGGGGTGATTGTCCTTCCTATTCTTCTTTCATTTAAGAAGTTTTAATTTGGGGTGCTGCTGGATCCTCAATGACACCTGGAAGTACAGGTGGCAGCAGGGGCCCAAAGCATCATTTTAGAACTGGAATTGTTTAGCAGATGAAGCTGGAAAATTTTAGACAGGTAAAGCGGTGGTGCAGGAGATGGGGAGAGAGTAGGGGCACCGGGCTGGGGGCGGGGCAGGGAGAAGGCACATGGAGGGTCACTTGGGGAGGTCTTATTTCCCCCCCCATTCCCTAGTGTCCCTCCCATGAGTACAGTACCAGCAAGCAATGATTTCTACTTGCACCACTGATTTTAACCTAAGGAAACTGACCGGTTAGCATGGTCCAAACATGAATTTCCTGCAAGCTTTCCTCAGGGTCTCCTGGACCTCTTTGTTTCTCAGGCTGTAGATGAGGGGATTGACCAGGGGAGTCAGGATTGTGTAGATAACAGACAGAACTTTCTTGAAGTCACTTAGGATGTTGGTGGTTGGGAACATATAGACAATGAGCAGAGTTCCATAATAAATGCTCACCACAATGAGGTGGGAGGAGCAGGTGGAAAAGGCCTTTTGCCTCCCGGTGGTGGATGGGATTCTCAGGATGGTGGTGATGATGCAGACATAGGACATCAAGGTAAGGAGGAACGGGACCAGTAAGAAAACCAAGCTGAGTATGAAAGTCAATGTTTCCATCAGGTGAGGGTCATTGCAGGACAGTTTTATAAGGGGGATGAGATCACAAAAGAAATGGTCAATACCATTCGGGCCACAAAATGATAACTGAGATATTGATAATGTTGATATGCCACAACATAGGAAGCCACCTACCCAACAGCCACCTGCAAGGTGGAGGCAGTCCCTGCCACTCATACGGGCTGCATAGTGCAGTGGATTACATATTGCTAAATATCGATCATAAGACATCACCAACAGGAGAAGGCATTCTGTAGCAGCCAGAGAGCCAAAGAAATAAAATTGTGTGACACACCAATTGAATGAAATGGTCCTGTCCCCAGTCAGGAGACTGGCCAGCATCCTGGGCAGGATCGTGGAGGTGTAGCAGGTCTCCAAGCAGGACAAGTTCCCCAGGAATAAGTACATGGGGGTTTGAAGGTGCTGATCAGCCACAACTAGCACCATGATGAGGATGTTCTCAATCACGGTCGCAATGTAGATCACTAAGAACAGCAGGAAGAGAAGGAGCTGCAGTTCAGGAAGATTCCCGAATCCCAGGAGGACAAATTCTGTGTTAGACGTTTGATTTCCCTGTTCTGGATTCGTCATGGGGTTTGTCTACGAGAAAGAAATTAACTTCAACATAAATGAAAAGCAACATTCACTCAATAAAATGTCAGTACTGTTTTCATTTTCTCCCTCTTCTGGGTAGTGGAACAATGGGTGAGTGGAGAATGGAGGCCACTGGAAGGGAAATGCCATCTCGTGATCCCCAGGACATATTTGAGGAGACCGCAGGTTCAACAAAACATTAATCTATCTGGAAACACATCTCATAACTTGACAGATGGCAGCAAACACTCACTTACTGCTGTGATGGGGCTTAGGTACAACAGTACAGAAACGTGTTGGTTCAGATAGTTCCATGTTTCACTACCTGGTGTGTCAAAGCAGAACAGTGTCCTTTCTAGATTGGAGATCCATAGGCCAAACAGGCCAAAATCTGATATTTCAGAGGAAGCCACAGCAAAGTAACAAACCAAGCAACTAAAGGTGGGATCTGCAGTGTGTGAGCAGCCAACTCCAAGTAAATTGCAGTGAAAACGGGCCATCTAACTCTATCTGAGCCATTTGAGTGTTTTTATCACCAGACAATTACGTCTCCTTCTCTAGGCCAAGATTTCATTGTCCTGCAGTCAGACACTCTACATATAGAGACATGATCTTCATTAAAAACAAACAAACAAACAAAACAACTGCAGTTGGAAACCACCATATTAGATAGAAATTGATTCTCTTTTGCAAGAAAAAATTCTGTATAAACTTTAAAATTTGTAAGAAATGTGCTATTTTCATATTCTGAGAAAGATGTAGAACCCAAGCTTCCATTTCATCGTCGGTTCTGTGATTTCAAATATTGGTGTCCATTCCAAATTTCAATATTTAAAAATTTAGTTATCTATTTTTAATTCTATTTCTAGGTTATTTTTTATTCTATATTACATTGTATTTTAAGATATTTAAATTTATTTCTATTAAATTAAATTATTTTATTTCATTTTATATTATTTCATAAAGCTCTATACAATAACTTCCTGAACAACATTTTCTAGAAATTGATATTCAAGGGAAAAATTTGATCTTGATTCACACATTTTCTATCAAAAATGTCAATCAGAATTTTTTATCAGCTCTTCATTTTCTTCTTTATCTTTGGTTAAAATAAATAATTCCTTCTCTGCTGGTGGTTGTCTAGTCTGCCCTGACGGTCTCTCTTGTCATTGCTGAGCCTTAGAGAGGACAGGTGGCTGAGGTCACATCCTTTATTAGATCGATTTACTAATCCATATTAACTGCTCAGTAAGGCCCTGATCCTGCACAGAGTTATGCACAAGGTTATTTTTACACCCTCTGTTCTGTCCAAACCTTCTCCCCCTGAAGTCAGAGATCAAATTTCCACTGACTTCAAGGATGGGACCCTATAATTCCAATGGGATTTGGACAGCTAATGCCTTTAGCCTTTTTTGAAACTCATAGCTCAGCTTGGCTGGATTGGATTTCCATTGACAGACATTGGTAAATGTCAATATCAGCTGACACCCTGAAACCAACAACAAACAATATCAGCAACAGTCGGCGTTAGTGCAGCCTTCCCCGCACCTTGTGTCTGCAGAGATGGTGTTACCAGCTCAGTGACTGTGCATGGAGCCTTCTGCACCGAGTTGTCCTGGGAGTGAGCAAGTGGGGCTGGGACGGCAGAGCTGCTGAGTGTTCCCTGCATGGCTGCGGGTCCAGTGACACCCATCCCTGCAGGCACCAGGTGCAGGGAAGGCTGCCAGAGCCGAGAGCGCCTGCAGGTCTGTCAGGAGCCACAGGAGGAGGTGGGCCTCGCTGTGGGGGAGTCCCACCATTGCTGAATGGCTTCTACCCATGGACAGAGCCATTCAACAGCAGGGTCAGAGCAGCTGCCTTCCCTGCCTCTTGCGTTATGACGTCTTGGACCCCTCGGTAGTGTAGGGAGCCACCAGTATCTCCCCTGTCACTGCTGGGAGTTCCCCCTGCAGCCCTGTTGTCAACGCTACCCCAACCCCACCCCCACTGAATTTTCCCACAACAGAAAACATTAAATTGGTTAATAATTGGGGGAAAAACCTTTAATAGAAATCAATACTAGTGATCCAAATCACAAAAATAAAACCTCATTCTGCCAAGCCTGCTTGTAGACAACGTCTCCACCTGGAGCACTGTGTTTGGCCTCTTGAACAGATTTTATAACAAATGAAACATGTTTAAGGAATTGAGTAGACAATTGAGCAACAATTAGAATGAATCATAGAATCACAGAAAATCAGAGTTGGAAGAGAGCTAGTCTAGTCCAACCCCCTGCTCAAGGCATTCCCAACCCCAACTAAATCAACTAAACACCCTCCAAACTGAGCACCAGCTATCAGCTCTGCTTTACCTACCTCGCCTTGCTGACCTCTCACCACCCTGGCCAGGCCAATGCCACCAAGAAAAGTAAACTCTTGTGTGTAGCACGTAGCACAGATTAGAGAGGAACGAAGGCTGCTCTGGTGTTTGAAGAGCTGGCCTTGGACTCCGCAGATGTTCTTTCATTTCCCTGCTTTGTCACCAACCCTTTGTGTGACTTTCAGAGCGGATTTCCAAATACCAGTAGGTACCTTACAAACAGGTGCCTGTGTAGAGGCCATACCTAATGCCCATCCATTTCCAGTCCCACTGGGGGTTCTGCATTTTGAGGTGCCAAAAAACCTTTATAAATCTGCCTCTCTGTGTGCCTGGTCCCATCCTCAAAGCAGGGGTCATAGCATCGCATGGGGTAGTGGAAGGATAGATACATTAAAGGCAGTGAGGTGCCCAGATACCAGGGTGATGGGGGTCAGGAAAGGACCTAGGATAGACATGACCTGACAGGTCTTTCCTTTTCCAAATTCAGTCATTTTGCTTTGGGTTGGGAGTTTAAAAGAAATCAGTGCCCAGTTCCCCTTGGATTCCAGTGGGGTTAGTAACCTAGCAAACCTATATTGCTTCAAACTTCTCAAGATTCAAGGAGCAGGGAGGAAAATGTTGATTTACCTCAAAGGCGGGGTTTTTAGCAGCTGGGATTTCTGCTGTCACCACCTCATGCAGCATTTCAGATTATTCAGTCCATTTTCTCTCCCCACCGCATTCACCTACTTCCACGTGCGCAGTAACTGGAACGACAAACTAGAAAATCTACCAAGGCTCAGTTCCATGTGTAGTAACATAACCCTGTGCCTCATACCTTCTGTCAAATGGGGAAAGTCTCTTTTGATTCATTATATATTCTTATGCGGGAAGAGGCAGTCTCCGGAGGCACGTCTACTGTGGGGAAGACAACAGCGAAGGAGAAATTAGTGTTTGGTTGATTTCTAGACAATGTTGGTAGAGTAAAAAGAACAGGAGTATTTGTGGCACCTTAGAGACTAACAAATTTATTTGAGCATAAGCTTTCATGGGCTACAGCCCAGTTCATCCAATGCATAGAATACTTCTATTCTCAAAGGAAATGTCCTGCAGAGAGAAAATAAGCATTTCATCCTAAAACAAATGTCTGCTTCATGGGTGAATGTTATTCTGATTTTGAAGAAATTATTGTGCTGCCTAAATGTCTTAATTAGCAAGGCTTACCAGCCTAAATCTCACTGAAAGTCAACAGGACTTTGGCTCCTAAGTCACTTCTGAAGTTCTCTTACATGTTTTTGAAAACGTTACCCAACTTTTCTTCAGATAAAATGCAGGTAGAACAACGTGCTTTACACATGGAGGTTGGGATTTTCAAAAAATAGGTAATGAACACAGCAAGCACCAATGGCCACTGAATTGCTAGAAGGGTTCAACCTTTTCTCCCTTTCTCTTCTTGGATAATTTTGTGTCACCAAAGCTTTGTTCTTCATAATGACCAATTCTGAATATTTATGGCTCACATAATAGCATTTTAAAAAATAAAAAGGAGATTTCTTGGTTTTTTTTTAAAGTAATCTGACAAAAATATAGCAGCTAGGGATGAAATCTTGTTGCTTAGCTCTTTGATGGATACTGGCTGAATATAGGGCCAGAATATATAAAAAAGAGACAGACCTGAATTGTCACGAAACTTGGCTTACATTTTTAATTCCAACTTTTACTTCAAATGTTAAATTCCAAGTTTATCAACTCTTAATCACTTAAACAATATTTTAACTAAAATCAGCATTTTAATGGATACTGCTGTCCATGATCAGGTGTGATCGAGAGATCATACGAATGGAAACAAAACACTGGTCTGAAACGCTGGTTGATTCTTTGTACTCATTATACTGTGTAGACACCGCTTCCCCACCTCACACCCTCTGCTGCCTCTAGTGCCCATTACACAGTATAGCCGCCCCTTCCCCACCTCCACCCTCTGCTGCCCCTAGTGCCCATTATACAGTATAGCCGCCCTTCCCTACCCCCACCCTCTGCTGCCCCAAGTGCCCATTACACAGTATACGCAGTATAGCTGCCCCCTCTCCTTCTCACCCTCTGCTGCCCCAATGCCCTTGATAAAGTATAGCTGCCCCTTCCGCACCCCCACCCTTTGCTACCCACAGTTATCATAAATGTGTGTGTGTGTGTGTGTGCTTGTGTGTCTGTGTCTCTTAGAAGTGTTTCATCCTACAGTGAATGAATGCTCAGCATTCCAGCTGAGTCCATTTCACCTTCACCCTTTTACTGAGCAAAATCGCCTGCCATTCTCTGAGGTTTAAGCAGACATGAGTTCAAGTCTTCCACCAGCCCATTTGTACTCCCTGTAGAATCTGATAGCCTAAAAAGACTGGGGTCCCAGGTTTTAAAAGGTTTCCTGATCTCCACTTTTCCCCAATGACTCTATGACTCTGTAGGAGCCGTGGTTCTCAACCAGGAGTACATGTAGCCTGAGGATACACAGAGGTCTTCCAGCTCATCTAGATATTTGTTTTCTGAAAACAAAACACTGGTCTGAAACCGTGGTTGACCCTTCGTGCTCATTATGTTGTATAGATGCCCCTTCCCGACCCCCCATCCTCTGCTGCCTGTAGTGCCCATTATACAGTACAGCCACCTCATCCCCACTCCCACCCCCACCCCCATCCCCACCCTCTACTGCCCCCTAGTGTCTATTATACAGTATAGCTGCCCCTTCCCTGCCCCCATCCTCTGCTGCCCCTAGTGCCCATTATACAGTATAGCTGCCCCTTTCCCACCCCACCCTCTGCTGCTTCCTAGTGGCCATTATACAGTACAGCCACCCCTTCCCCCCCACCCTCTGCTGCTCCATCCCTGTTCTTACATAACAGATACCCAGAACTCCAGTGGGGCATGGTGCTGGCACATAGAGTCTCACATATATGATGTGATTTCTTCAGAATCTCTTTTGGGAAACATCATGTATGTGAAATAGCTGGTACTTATGATTATGCGATTTCTATGCATGTATCATCTTGGTATCTGAGGTTATGAATATTAGCTATGCTTACTACATGTTTGTGCCTTTGGCAACACCCACAAAGTTTTTAGCCAGCGCATGAAGGGACAAGTCAAGTTGAATGGCTCATTAAGAAACACTTAGCTCACAATGGATCCTGGAGAATACCTGTCTATACTTAATGGACTTTTTGTGAATGTTCAAACTAGAATATGGGCAGGGGTGATGGACATATAACTTGCCCATGTGACTCCAAACACCATCTTTCACACTGAGAACAGATTTCCCTTCACATGGCTCTTGGCAGAAGCTAAAAGGCCCTGGCCTGGAAACATCTCCATTTTGTGTCTTTCCTGCTCCAGCCTCTTTCTTGCTCAGGCCTCTGGACTTTGAACATATACTGATGGGAGCATTCTAACCAAGGGACTGAGGACTTTAAGGAAATCTGGGGCCTTCATGTATGGGGACTATTGTCCCTTTGCTAACATTCAGTGAGGGTGTTTTGGTTGTCTCACTCCCAGTACTAAAAGAATGGGGAGAATGTTAAAGACATAAAGAATGAATGCCCTCCTTAGCCACATTCTGCCTCTTTAAGGAGAAGAGCGCAGCCCCACCGTCCAGAGGGTTGGCTACCCCCAGGTCTTTCTGGTACCCCATACCTGCTAAATATCTCTTGCCAGAACTGCGTATTGGAGGGTACCGCCCTACTTGCACTACTTGTTAAAACAGATATAACATGGGCTTGGGTAGGGCCTGAAGCAAAGCCTGGTGTTGTCCCAAGTCGTGTTTTCCTGAGCTTCATTGGGCTTCATGTCCTGTTCTTTTACTGTGTCTCTCAACCTTTCCAGACTATTGTACCTCTTTCAGGAGTCTGATTTGTCTTGCTTATCCCCAAGTTTCACCTCACTTAAAATTATTTGCTCACAAAATCAGACATAAATATACAAAATCTCAAAGCACACTGCTACTGAAAAATTGATGACTTTCTCCTTTTTACCATATAATTATGAAATAAAACAATTGGAATATAAATATTGTACTTACATTTCAGTGTAGTCAACAGAGCAGTAGACACATGTCATTCTCTGTATGAAATTTTAGTTTGTACAGACTTTGCTAGTGCTTTATCTGTAGCCTGTTGTAAAACTAGGCAAATCTCTAGATGAGCTGGAAACCTCTGTGTATCCCCAGGCTACATGAAACCCTGGTTGAGAACCATGGCTCCTACAGAGTCATAGAGTCATTGGAGAAAAGTAGTGATGAGGAGATCTTTTAAAACCTGGGACCCCAGTCTTTTTATGGCTTATATCAGATTCTACAGGGGGTACAAATGGACTGGTGGAAGAATTGAACTCATGGCTGCTTAAACCTCAGAGAATGGCAGGTGCTTGTGCTCAGTAAGAGGGTGAAGGTGAAATGGACTCAGCTGGAATGCTGAGCATTCATTCATTGTAGGATGAAAGACGTCTAGAGACACACACACGCACTCATACCTATATATGATAACTATGTGGGTAGCAGAGGGTGAGGGTGGTGGTGGGGGTGGGGAAAGGGCAGCTATACTTTATAATGGGCATTAGGGGCAGCAGAGGGCGAGGAGGGGAGGGGGAGACTATACTGTAAAATGGGCACTATGGGCAGCAGAGGGTGGGGGTGGGGAAGGGGCGGCTATACTGTAGAATGGGCACTAGGAGGCAGCAGAGGGTGGGGATGGGGAAGGGGCGACTATACTGTATAATGGCCACTAGGAGGAAGCAGAGGGTGGGGATGGGGAAGGGGCGACTATACTGTATAATGGCCACTAGGAGGAAGCAGGGGGTGGGGGTGGGGCAGGGGTGGCTATACTGTGTAGTGGGCAGTACATGCAGCAGAGGGTGAGGGGTTGGGAAGGGGCATCTACACAATATAATGAGCATGAAGGGTCAACCAGGGTTTCAGACCAATATTTTGTTTTCAGTCTTATGATTTCTTGATCACACCTGATCATGGGGAATGACATGGACAGAAGCAGTGATTTTAGTTAAAATATTGTTTAAGTGATTAAGAGATGATAAACATTTGAAGTTAAAACTTGGAATTGAAATGTAAGCCAAGCTCCATGCTGATTCAGGTCTGTCCCTTTTTTATATATTCTGGCCCTATATTCAGCCAGTATCCTTCAAAGAGCTAAGGAATAAGATTTCATTCACAGCTGCTATATATTTTGTCCGATTACTTAAAAAACAAACAGGAAACCTCTTTTTTTTTTAAGTCATTATGTGAGCCACAAATATTCAGAATAGGTCATTATGAAGAACAAAGCTTTGGTGACACAAAATTATCCAAGAAGAGAAAGGGAGAAAGGGTTGAACTCTTCTAGCAATTCAGTGGCCGTTGGTGCTTGCTGTGTACATTACCCATCTTTGAAAATCCCAACCTCCATGTGTAAAGCACCTTGTTCTACCTGCATTTTATCTGAGGAAAAGTTGGGTAACGTTTTCAAAAACATGTAAGAGAACTTCAAAAGTGACTTAGGAGCCAAAGTCCTGTTGACTTTCAGTGAGAGTTAGGGTGCTAAACCTTGATAATTAAGAAATTTTGGAAAATGGGACGTAGGCAGCAGAATGATTTCCTCACAAATAGAATAACATTCACCCAGTAAGCAGAGATTTCTTTTAGGATGAAATGTTTTTTCTCTCTCCAGGACATCTCCTTTGAGACTAGAAGTCAGACTCTATTAAGATTGTCTAGAAATAAACCAGACACTAACTTTCCCTTGCCTGTTGCCTTTCCTCAGCAGAAGGGTCCCGGGAGAAATGCCTCTACCCACAGCAGGATATATAATGAACCAAAAAAGACCTTCCCCATTTGACAGAAGGTATGAGGCACAGGGTTATGTTACTACACATGGAACTGAGCCTTGATAGCTTTTCTAGGTTGTCGTTCCAGTTACTGCGCACATGGAAGTAGGTGAATGCGGTGGGGAGAGAAAATGAACTGAATAACCTGGATCCTGGTCCTTGAAATGCTACATGAGGTGGTGACAGCAGAGATCCCAGCTGCTAACAGCCTCATCTTTGAGGTAAATCAACATTTTCCTCCCTGCTCCTTGAATCTTGAGAAGTTTGAAGCAATATAGGTTTGCTAGGTTACTAACCCCACTGGAATCCAAGGGGAACTGGGTACTGATCTCTCTTAAACTCCCAACCCAAAGCAAAATGACTGAATTTGGAAAAGGAAAGACCTGTCAGGTCATGTCTATCCTAGGCCCTTTCCTGACCCCCATCACCCTGGTATCTGGGCACCTCACTGTCTTTAATGTATCTATCCTTCCACCACCCCATGCGATGCTATGACCCCTGCTTTGAGGATGGGACCAGGCACACAGAGAGGCAGATTTATAAAGGTTTTTTGGCACCTCAAAATGCAGAACCCCCAGTGGGACTGGAAATGGATGGGCATTTGGTATGGTCTCTATGCAGGCACCTGGTTGTAAGGTACCTACTGGTATATGGAAATCCGCTCTGAAAGTCACACAAAGGGTTGGTGATGAAGCAGGGAAATGAAGGAACATCTGCGGAATCCAAGGCCAGCTCTTCAAACACCAGAGCAGCCTTCGTTCCTCTCTAACCTGTGCTACGTGCTACACACAAGAGTTTACTTTTCTTGGTGGCATTGGCCTGGCCAGGGTGGTGAGAGGTCAGCAAGGTGAGGTGGGTAAAGCAGAGCTGGTAGCTGGTGCTGCACACAGTTCTCAGGTTGGCTATGAGCAGGCTTGGCAGAATTAGATTTTATTTTTGTTATTTGGACCACTAGTATTGATTTCTATTAAGGGTTTTTCCCCCAGTTATTAACTAATTTAATGTTTACTGTTGTGGAAAAATTCAACGGGGGTGGGGTTGGGGTAGCGTTGACAACAGGGCTGCAGGGAGAACTCCCAGCAGTAACAGGGGAGATACTGGTGGCTCCCTGCACTACCAAGGGGTCCAAGACGCAAGAACGCAAGAGGCAGGGAAGGCAGCTGCTCTGACCCTGCTGTTGAATGGCTCTGTCCATGGGTCCAAGCCATTCAGCAATGGTGGGGCTCCCCCACAGCGAGGCCCGCCTCCTCCTCTGCCTCCTGACAGACCCGCTGGCACTCTTGGCTCTGGCAGGCTTCCCTGCACCTGGCGCCTGCAGGGTTGGGTGTCACTGGACCCGCGGCCATGCAGGGAACACTCAGCAGCTCTGCCGTCCCAGCCCCACTTGCTCACTCCCAGGACAACTCGGTGCAGAAGGCTCCATGCACAGTCACTGAGCCAGTAACACCATCTCTGCAGACACAAGGTGAGGAGAAGGCTGCACTAATGCCGACTGTTGCTGATATTGTTTGTTGTTGATTTCAGGGTGTCAGCTGATATCGACGTTTACCAACGTCTATCAATGGAAATCCAATCCAGCCAAGCTGAGCTATGAGTTTCAAAGAAGGCTAAAGGCATTAGCTGTCCAAATCCCATTGGAATTATAGGGTCCCATCCTTGAAGTCAGTGGAAATTTGATCTCTGACTTCAGTGGGAGAAGGCTCGGACAGAACAGAATTATTCCTGGGGTGTAAAAATAACCTTGTGCATAATTCTGTGCAGGATCAGAGCAGTTAATAAGGATTAATAAATTGGTCTAATAAAGGATGTAACCTCACCCACCTTATGCCTCTAAGGATTAGCAATGGCAAGACAGACCGTAAGGGCAGACTAGACAGCCGCCGATAGAGAAATAATATATTTTTTTAATCAAATACAAAGAAGAAAATGTAGAGCTGAAAAACATTCTGATTGACATTTTTGACAGAAAATGTGTGAATCAAGATCAAAATCTTCCACTGAATATCAATTTCTAGAAAATGTTGTTCGGGAAGTTATTGTATAGAGCTTTCTGAAATAATGTAAAATGAAATAAAATAATATAAAAATAGTTTAATAGAAATAAATTTAAATATCTATAAAATACAATGTAATATAAAATAAAAATAACCTAGATATAGAATTAAAAATAGATAAATAAATTTTTAAAAATTGAAATTTGGAATGAACATCAACATTTGAAATCACAGAATTGACGATAAAATGGAAGTTTGGGTTCTACATCCCTCTCATAATATGAAAATAGCACATTTCTTACAAATTTCAAACTTTATACAGAATGTTTTTCTTTCAAGTGAGAATTAATTTCAAGCTAACATGTTAGTTTCCAGCTGCAGTTGCTTTGTTTGTCTGTTTTTTTGTTTGTTTTTAATGAAGATCGCATCTCTATATAGAGTGTCCGACTACAGGACAATGAAATCTTAGCCTAGAGAAGGAGAGGCATTTGTCTGATGATAAAAACTTTCAAATGGCTTTAATACAGTTAGCCCACCCATTTGCACTGCAATTTACTTGGAGTTGGCTCCCCACACACTGCAGATCCCACCTTTAGTTGCTTGGTTTGTTACTTTGTTGTGGCTTCCTTTAAAATATCAGATCTTGGCCTGTTTGGCCTATGGATCTCCAATCTAGAAAGGACACTGTTCTGCTTTGACAAACCAGGTAGTGAAACATGGAACTATTTGAACCAACACGTTTCTGTACTGTTGTACCTAAGCCCCATCACAATAGTATGTGAGTGTTTGTTGCCATCTGTCAAGTTACGAGATGTGTTTCCAGATAGATTAATGTTTTGTTGAACCTGCGGTCTCCTCAAATATGTCCCAGGGATCACGAGATGGCATTTCCCTGCCAGTGGCCTCCATTCTCCACTCACCCATTGTTCCACTACCCAGAAGAGGGAGAAAATGAAAACAGTGCTGACATTTTATTGAGTGAATGTCGCTTTTTATTTATGTTGAAGTTAATTTCTTTCTCGTAGACAAACCCCATGGCGAATCCAGAACACGGAAATCAAACATCTGACACAGAATTCATCCTCCTGGGATTCGGGGATCTCCCAGAACTGCAGCTCCTTCTCTTCCTGCTGTTCTTAGTGATCTATATTGCGACTGTGGCTGGGAACATCATCATCATGATGCTAGTTGTGGCTGATCAACACCTTCACACCCCCATGTATTTCTTTCTGGGGAACTTGTCTTGTTTGGAGACCTGCTACACCTCCACCATCCTGCCTAGGATGCTGGCCGGTCTCCTGACTGGGGACAGGACCATTTCCTACAATGGGTGTGTCACACAATATTATTTCTTTGGTTCTCTGCTTGGTACAGAATGCCTTCTCCTGTCGGTGATGTCTTACGATCGGTATTTAGCAATATGTAATCCACTGCACTATGCAGCTCGTATGAGTGGCAGGGCCTGTCTCCACCTTGCAGGTGGCTCTTGGATAGGTGGCTTCCTATGTTGTGGCATAACAACATTTTCGATATCTCATTTATCGTTCTGTGGCCCCAATGGTATTGACCACTTTTTCTGTGATCTCATCCCCCTTATAAAACTCTCCTGCAATGACCATCACCTGATGGAAATGTTTGCTTTCACTCTCAGCTTGATTTTCTTACTGGTCCCATTCCTGCTTACCTTGATGTCCTACGTCTGCATCATCACCACAATCCTGAGAATTCCTTCCACCGCTGGAAGGCAAAAGGCCTTTTCCACCTGCTCCTCCCACCTCATTGTGGTGAGCATTTATTATGGAACTCTGCTGGTTGTCTATATGTTCCCAACCACCAACATCCTGAGTGACTTCAAGAAAGTTCTGTCTGTCATCTACACAGTCCTGACTCCCCTGGTCAATCCCCTCATCTACAGCCTGAGAAACAAAGTGGTTCAGGAGGCCCTGAAGAAAGCCTTCAGGAAAATCAAGTTTGGACCATGCTAACCAGTGAGTTTCCTTCAGTTAAAATTAGTGGTGCAAGTAGAATTTATTTCTTGCTGGTATTGCACTCATGGGAGGGACACAAGGAGTGGGAGAAACGTGACCTCCCCAAGTGAAGCTCCATGTGACTCCTCCCTGCCCCTCCCCTAGCCCTCTCGATTTCCCCATTTTCTCCACCAACCCCTTACTTGTCTAAAATTTTACAACTGCATCTGCTAAACAGATGCAGTTCTAAAATTATACTTTGGGGCACTGATGCCACCTGTTCTTCCAGATGTCATTGAGGATCCAGCAGCACCCCAAATTAAAACTTCTTAAATGAAAGAAGAATAGGAAGGACAATCCCCCCACCTTCCCTGAACTCCGTTATGTCCAAACTAAGCTTCTTCCTGCTTGCCTTTATCTAAGCATTGCTCTCCGCCAGGCACAAGGAAAGCAAAGATGCTGCGCCACTTGGGTTTGATGGAAAAGAGGCTTAGAACTGTGTGTGCCATTTACATCTTGATAGAACAGCAGCCCAAATTGTTTTATTATTTTCCCCAACGTGACATATAGGAGGGGCAACCAAAATCAGCCAGGTAGAATGCGCATGAGAACTGTCTCTGGATAGATAAGCAATTGATCAAATCACATTCTCTGATCTGTTGAGACCAATTCCTGTTCCCATTGAGATCAAAAGGAGTTTTGCTATTCAGTTAAGTGGGATCAGGCTTTGACAATTGGACAGGAAAGACCAAACCACTCAAGCAAGGGCTATGTTGCTTATATGACAGGTATCAAAGGCTTCTGACTCAGGTGAGAAAGTCAACAGACATCTGATCTTTGTCCATTGCAAGAAAGAACTCAGCAACCAGTGAGGCTAGAACAGTCTCTGTAGCATATCTAACTCATAAGTACATCTGCAAAGGATTAAGGAAATATGAATGTAAGTCAGTCCCATTTTTGTCCAGGTGCCCCCGACCAACTTCACCGAGGCTGGCCAGGAGCACCCATGTCTGCCCAGGTGCCCCTGACCGACAGTGGCATAGCCAGGGTTGCTGCTGAGGAGGAGCAGCAGAGAAAAAATGTGCATGTCCTTTGGTGGCATTTCGGAGGTCCTGCGCATGCACTGAAATTCCACCGAAAGACAGAGTGGCACATGCTCAGGGCTGCCAAATTTATTCTTATTTCAGCAGCCCTGTGCATGCGCTGAAATGCCGCCGAAAGATGGAGCAGCGCATGCACAGGGCCACCAAAAGACAGAGTGGCACTGGAAAAGGCGCCACTTGGGGTATTCTGGGCTCCGGGGAGCAGGCGCTCCCCCTGCTCCGCACCTAGCTACACTACAGCTGACCGACCTCACTGAAGTCGGCCAGGAGCAACCAGGAGACAGCAGCAGATGGTAAAGTATGATTGGTAACCATCTTTGCCAACTTGCAAAGGCAAGGAGTTGCTGCTCTGTAGCACTGCAGTACCACGTCTGTCAGCAGCACCCAGGAGATGTACAGTGACAGTGAGCTGAGCGGGCTCCATGCTTGCCGTGGTATGTTCTCTGCACGGGTAACCAAAATGATTTTTTGCCATTGCTTTCATGGGGGTGGGAGGGGCTCATGACATGTACTCAGAACCACTCGCAACAATGTTTTTGCCCCATCAGGCATTGGGAACACAACCCAGAACTCCAACGGGGGTCGGAGTCTGTGCGAACTGTGGGATAGGTACCACAGCGCAACAGTCCGAACGTTGATGCTAGCCTCAATACTGTAGACGCACTCTGCCAACTTAATGGGGACACACACAAATGACAGTATCAAATCGATTTCTAAAAAAAATGACTTCTATTAAGTTGAACTAATTTCGTAGTGTAGACACATCCTTAGTTACCAAGGCTTAGCAGCCTAAGTCTCACAGAAAGTCAACAGGACTTTGATTCCTAAATCACGTCTGAAAGTCTCTTACATGTCTTCAAAAATGTTACCCAACTTTTGCTCAGATAAATTGCAAAAGGTAGAGCAAGGTGCTTTACACATGTAGAATGGGATTTTCAAAGATGGGTAATGTACACAACAAGCACCAATGGCCACTGAATTGCTAGAAGAGTTCGGCCTTTTCTCCCTTTCTCTTCTTGGATAATTTTGTGTCAACAAAGCTTTGTTCTTCATAATGACCTATTCTGAATATTTGTTGCTCACTTAACGGCATTTTTTTAAAAAGAGGTTTCTTGTTTGTTTTTCTTAAGTAATCTGACAAAAATATAGCAGCTGCGGATGAAATCTTATTGCTTAGCTCATTGAAAGATACTGGCTAAATATAAAGCCAGCATATATAAAAAAGGGACAGACCTGAATCGTCACACAGCTTGGCTTACATTTTTAATTCTAAGTTTTAACTTCAAATGTTAAATTCCAAGTATATAAACTCTTAATCACTTAAACAATATTTTAACTAAAATCAGTGTTTTAATGGTTACTACTGTCCAAGTGTCATTCCCCATGATCAAATGTGATCGAGAGACCATAAGAATGGACACAACACACTGATCTGAAACACTCGTTGACTCTTAGTGCCCATTATACAGTGTAGACACCACTTCCCCACTCCTCATACAGCCCAGTTCCGCAGCCTGAAAGGAATCAGTGGTGTTGTCCCCAGTGTAAACATATAATTCTTCTTTGCAGCCAAACTAGTCTAACATGCATTTTGTTAACTTTAACTGGAGCAGCAAAACAAAAAAAAACAAATTCCTTGTTTTCCAGCTTTGCGGTTGAGAGAACTATAAGTGAAGATTAGAATGCTGGACACTGACGACCTTAAACCATCTGTCTCAGGAATCTGCAAAGAACTTTGCTGAAAATATGTTCCTCATCTTAGCAACAAAGCTAAGACTTATCACACATCTGCCCACATTTATTCAAATGAAGCTCCTTCTGATCTTACAGCTCAGGCATTGTCAGTTTCATTCAGAACAATTTACAAACTTGGAACCTAATCCTGTAAACCCTTAATCATTTGATCAATCCCACTGAAGACAATAGGACTATTTGAATGTCTACGAACCACTTTTGTGGTAAGAGTTTCAAGAGTCTGTTCTTTTCCTATAAAGGGAGTTGAATCTCCAATTGAAATGCCCATTGTATAGTATAGCCACCCCTTGCCACAACCCCCACCCTCTGCTGACCCTAGTAGCCATTATACAGTACGGCCGCCCCTTCCCTATCCCTCTGCTGCCCCTAGTGCTCATTATACAGTGTAACTGCCCTTTCCCCACCTTCTGTTGCCCTTAGTGCCCATCATACACATAATTACCATTTCCCTACCCCTAACCTCTGCTGTCTCTGTTGTTAACTAATGGGAATGGGGTTGCCTTTCCCACTCAGGTAAGGAAGAATGGTGTCGTGAAAGGACCCTGGAGTACAGTGTGAGACATCTGTGTTCAATTCCCAGTTCAACCAGAGGTGCTGAATTGGGCATGTCACATAATCTGCCTTGTGCCTCTGTAACATGGGGTTTTGAATTCCCAACCTCTGGGCAGTCATTGTGAGGTGTCCTGCCATTTTATTTTTGTGATTTGTTTTTTATTAATTTTCCTAAAGAAACAAACAAGAAAAATTATTATGGCTTGTCCATGTCACCCAGCAGTCTGCATTTTACAGGCTAGCTAAAAAAATTAGGGAATTATGCAGCTGTATAACTTGTCAAAGCAACAAGACTAGACAACACAAAGAAACCTTGCATGTGAAGCGGGGGTAAAAACAGATTTAAAACGACAAACTGACAAAAAAAGGAACTTGGGGAATGGGTGCAGGAATCAGGAAAGAAAAACAAAGAGGTCTGGTGGAACTGAATTCAGTCATTATTTCAGCATTCTTTATCCAAAAGGATCGAGAAACAGGGTCCAAATTTCTTCCAGTTCTTATAATTTCTCCCCATAGCTACAAGCTATTCTTTCTTGAGGTGTCCCATTGTTAATGACTGTGGGGTCCTCAGTTAGGATGTTGCTGATGGCCATGTCATACACCTAGATTGAATGATGTGAACTGATCATTACCCACCACTGAACATACAGCAGGTTATGAAAATCTTATGGGCTCTGAAAAATCTTGATGTCTCAAGTGGCGGTCCCCCAATTGCTGAGGCACCCAAAATACATGTGTACTTTCAAATATTTTATCATTCAGCTGGAATTTTTAAGGGACCCAAGGGAGCAAGATAACACAATCCCATTGAATTTTGGACCCTTAACCTTCTTAGGATCCCAGTGTAAATTGTTCTTTTATCTTATATTCTTGCTTGGACTTAGTGTATGGAATTGCCTAATTCGAAATGAATATCATACAGTTCCATTCTATTCTAAATATAAAGAGCTGCGTATTGATTGATCCTACATTTCAGACATTTGCACATCCTCCAGAGAAGCACATTCCCAAAGACCTAGCCAGAAATAGAGACCACCTGGAATCTGTCTCTATAAAACAATATATGAGCTTTGCATTTCACCATTTTCCCTTAATACAATAAGAAACTAAAACCTTGTGATTACTAAATTCTTTTAAAGTCTAGACATTTTCTGACTGTTTTTCTCAAGGCCTCCTTCACCTCTGTATTTCTCAGGCTGTATATGAAGGGATTGGCCATGGGAGTCAGAATTGTGTAGAAGTGAGAGAACACTTTGTTAAGGTCTCCTAGTGTGTTGTTTTTTGGTAGCAGATACAGAACGATCAGGGTCCCATAGAAGACTAACACCATGATGAGGTGAGAGAAGCAGGTGGAAAAGGCCTTTTGGCTCCTGGTGGTGGAAGGGATTTGTGTCGGGTTGTCCCCCCTTTTTGGGGTGCCACCTGATATACTGGAGTCCCACTGAGCCTGCCTGTCCCACCAGCCTCAGCTCCCTCACCCTGTCCTGCTGAGCCAGGCCCTCAAGCCTCCTCTAGCACACATAGAGGTAGGGACACACCCATCTGCAGAAAGACCCAGACATTGAAATCAGATCTGCATGGAAAGAATCAGCACAGCCATTACAGTCAAACTTCCTTTATCAGACAAGCATTTTCACAGAGAACTTACTACACTACTGTACAGCCTGGTGGGACTTGAACCCAGCACTAGAGGGCTATAAGACAACCAATATTCCCCTGTTGCTACCTATAATTTGATGAGTGTTTGCAGCACACAATCTGAAGTGGTTGAAACCAAGGGACGCTCTGCCTCAAAGAAGCTGATGGACAGTGGTTTTAGCAAGCCCCAATTGGCTCCTTGACCCTATATAAACCCATGGCTGAAAAGAGAGTGTCTTAGTGGTGATTGTAGACTGAGAGAGGGACTGCTGGCTGGTTAGGTTTTAGCTGGCAGGCTAGACAGAAATAAACAAAATTGAAACCAGGCTAGATGATGAAGCTAGGGAAAGCATTTAGGAAGACTGGATGCAAGCAAGGGAAAAAAAGGTAGATTTTCTGGAACCAGAAGAGGGACCAGCAAATAGGAGGTCAGGGAAGGGAATGATGGGGAATCTAGTAAACTCCCTAGATAAGGACTTAAAGATAGAGGCTATCAAACCCCTGAGAATGGTTGCATGGATCAGGAAAGTGCTGGAGACAGAGCAGGAGCTAAGATGCTACCTGCTGGAGGCTCATTAGTGGAATGTAAAAACAGAGAACATGCAGGGAAGCTCCTTACGACTAAAGTGCTAGGTAAAATAAAAAATAAGCTGCCAGCTACCCAAATTCCTCACTGAAGCAGGAGGGCTAGTGTCTGGGGTGTCAACTGAAAAGTCAGGAAATAAAGCAAGGAATAGGTGAAGATAAGATGATTAACAACTAAGGCTAATTAGCAGAAGAGGTGATAGCAAGGGCTTGACAGCTGTGTTGGCCACATTTCAAGAGAAAGATGTGATTGGACTGAGCGACTGTAGGATATCAGATATTCTGGACTAAGTCCTTTATTCCTCTGTCAGTGAGAGGCTACAGCTGCCAAAGATTTGGTCATGCAGCAAATACGTCCAAAGGGCAAATACAGTGCAGTAAGTGTGGAGGTGAACATTCATCTGATTGTGAGGAAGGGATAGAACAAATGTTGCAACTGTGGAGGAAAACACAGCTCGGCGTATGGAGGATGTATTGAGGCAAAGCGAGCTGAAGAAATGCAGAGAACCCAAGTTACTAGTAACATCTCCTGTGCAGAAGCTGCTAGGAGATACCTAAAAGAGAATCTGATGTGGGGAAAGGGAATAGCCTGCAACAAATGTATGGGAGCTAATGAGTGGCATTGGGTGAAAGGAGATGACGACATACTTACAGAAACAGATTCTTTACATTAATGATTGATGTAATAAATTGTAGGCCTCAAACAGGGAAGAAAATGGAAAATAAGCCTTATAATTAAAGCTGCTGATAGGTTGTTAGCCCACGGGTGCTTATCAGTGGAACAACTTCATACTTTCCTAAGCAAAGGAAACATTGTAGGTTAAGAGAAGAGCGATGACTGTCTTCAGTTGTGATGCCCACAGCTTAATAGCACCCAGGCAGGAATTAAAGACCAATATTTTTATATGAAAACAAAGCCTGATATATGCATGTAAGACTTGGCTAACAGAAAAACTAGACTCTAAAGTCCCAGGATATGGTCTATATAGACATGACAGAGAAATAGGAAAACACGTGTGTGCCTGCACCTTTACTAAGGAGAACCTGAACTAAATTGAAGTAGAGATTAAAAAGCTAAACACTGAGTATAATGCTATTGAGATACCAATACAACGTCATTCTGCATCTCAAAGACTTTATAATGTTTATAACCCATGCAGGAAACTAGAGGCAATGGACCTGAAAGAATTAATTGCCCATGTCATGTGCCCATCCATTATTTGTGATTCTGAATACTCACAATAGATTGTGGGGAAAATAACAAAAAAAGGATAAAAATGGAAAATGGCTAGGGCAAATCTTCGAAAAGAACAACTTAGTAATATTAAATGATGGAACCCCCACCAGGTTCAACACAAATGGTGGAAGCGCCTCATGCCCAGATCTGGGACTAGCTTCTCGCTCCATAGGGAGGGACTACAGCTGGGAAATTGACAGAGAGGAAGGAATGGGTGGTGACTGCTTTCTGACATTAATTATATATCAAGGGAATACTGAAAGAGGATAATATCCCCATTTAGATTTTTTTTTAAAGCAAACTGGATAAATCTTAGGAAACAGAAGTGAGGAATATGTGACTGAGCAGTGTACCAGTTAAAATACTGAGGGATTCTGTAGTAATATTAATAAGGGGAACATGACAGCTAGCTTAGCTATTCCTAGAATACTAACACAACCTAAAGATAGAAAAAATAGAATGTGAAACAGTAATGCGGGGGGGGGAGAGGAATAAGGCATACAAGGCAACAAATAATCTTTAAATAGTGGATTGAATGAAATTATATAAAGTAGCTTTACAAAGGGCTATAAAAAGGGCAAAAAGCTGGAGAATGTAATACAGGAAAGTAAATAAAAATACCAACCCAACGAGGGTCTATAAACTAGGCAAATGAATGCAATCAAGGGTAAGAACTACGTAACACCAAGCCTTCCATCTGCAGGGGCAGGGAGTAATAAGCTCTAATAACGGAAAAGCAGAAATTCTGGCCACCATATTTCAAACAGTCAGTCAGTAATGATAAGGATCAGAGGATACAAATTAGGGAGAGAAAAAGAACATTAAGGATAAATATTAGATGAAGAGGTGGGATTGGAGGAGAATGTGGATATTTTAAATCAGTGATTCTCTTTTCTTGGTGGTTCAGGATCCAAATTAGTGATCAACATTACCCAAACGAGCCACAGTAGTGTGAATTCATTCCATTTACTATAGTAACATATATTCACATTAAACAGTATGATGGAAAATATTTATAGTAGTCTCACAGCAAAATGACTGACCAAATAGTATTTTATCAACTACAATTGGTTAATAACACAGTAAAAGCCTCCTGATTAGTTAATAACTTAGGTTAATTAAATCTCAGTGTGTTCACATCATGGGCTGCAAAAAGCCACAAGAGACACATTAAAGAGTCACTTATGTAGAGAGCCGCAGCCTTAGGATTGCTGTTTGAAATGGAAGCTGTAGCCTGATTTAGGTAAAACCAGGGAAAAAATGGCAAGAAAGAGATCAGTAGCACATCTAGAAAGAGGCAGGTTCATATGCAAAGCGGGTTCTGGTGAGATAGGAGTGTGATTGACCATGTTGTCAGGGTAGAGACAGAAGCACAAAAAATCTTGAGAATCCTAGAATTAATGATACTAACCTTCCCAGACATAGGAGAAGCATCCAATGTGTTATGGAGAGAGACACTATTGCATAAAGTGGTCTCGGTGGGTAATATAGGAAAACTGTATGGACGGATAAGAGGCTTCTTAGGCAAAAGAACAGCACAAGTCTGAATAGAGAGAGCTTTTCCCAACTTAGTCAATTGCAGGTGGAGCTCCACAGGAGGGTTTAGTTAGGCCAGGCTACAACATTCTGTTAAACGCTCACCCTGATGAGATGAGCTCAGGAATAGGGATCATGCTATTTGCTGACTGTGCCATACAGACCAAAACCAGAAACCTTGAAAACGCCTCCAAAAGAATCAGTGATGCACTTAAGAGAAGTGCTGCAGAGGTGAGGCAAAGCAAAGGGAAGGATCCTCACAACAAGGAAAAGCCCAAAAGGTGGAGAGTTACGGCTGTGTGACCCAGAGATAAATATAGTGACATTACAGAGTCCTAGGCATGACTTTTGGTAAGAAGCTCACTTGGAGGGACCATACTGAAAGTATAAGTGCAAAAGGAAACCAGATCTCTGGACCATCCTGGGGAGTGGATATAAACATGGTGATAATGCTATAAAGGGTGCTAATTAGACCAATTATTGAGTATGGATGCTTGGCCTGTGGGTTGGCAATGGACACAGATCTGAACTAGGTAACATATCATGTGCCTTCAATACTATAGCTCTGTGGACTACAGACAGCAGTTGATGAAAGGCCTATAACTTTTAGAATGAAGCTCCCAGATTTAATTTTTTGGTCTAATGTACTAGGCAATAGGGAAGATAACACTAAGATGACATGATTGTTAGGAATTAAGTGAAGGTCAGTTAGGACAAACTCAAAATTCCCCATGTAAGTAGAGAATGGAAGTGGACAATGGATCTTAATGAAAAACAGGGATTGAAAAAAGACCAAAATTTATCATGATGGGAAAACATTCAAATCACCCCCCTGCCAAGACAGATATGGAATTAGATAATTAAATTAATATAAGAATTCTAGATAAGATGTTAGTTATAGTGATTTGCTATAGGTGGAAACATTACTGCCAAATACATACAGAGAAAAGAGCATAGCGGGAACAGCTTCCTGCATGCCCTCACTCGGACTTAAGAAAACTGTACAGCTAACTAATTTTGTATCTATCTTTATGACTGAGCTAACAGGGATTACACTATCACTAAATCGTGTTTAAATGTGTGACCAGCTGCTGTGGCTCCCCTGTCTGACTCCCTATCAGGGCTTCAGGCAACTTCCAGTGGTGACTGTGAGAGCAGAAATGGTTTCCTAAATGCAATATTACTGCTAACAAGAATCAGACTGGAACTGGGTATAACCATTGTAATGGCCTGGATCCTGGTGCAGACAGGCAAAAAATGCTATTAATCATGAATGAGGTGACCTAGGGATCCCTTTAAGCAAACTGGAATTTAAACACCTAATCAAAAGCTGAGCTAAGAAAAGAACGGTAAGAACTGTGGGCAAATGCAATGAAAGGGAAAAATGCCAAGATGTGAGTCCAGCAGTTGAAAAGCTTGATATAATCCAAGGCCCTGAGAGGAAAAGCGAAGTGGCTCTAAGCAGGGCATTGTGGATTATATAGTCATTTATTTCTAATTGCCAAGCAGAAAGATGGCTTATGCCTAACATGTCAGGCCCAGGAAATGATAGAGACAATCCTTCGGGAGTGTAAAGACTGTACCAATGAAATGAGATTTTCTAGAGAAACTCAGTGGCCTTAAAGTAACATTTTTTTCTTTGCCACATCTATCAAGAATACAAGGGAAATGGGTCTAATAAAATCAGCTCTTCTGCAATTCTTTAAGAATACCAGGAAAGGTGGGAGACTAAGTCATAAGCAAGATACAAAGTACAGTGCCTGGCCATCATAGACTAGGGAAGTGAGTCTGCTACGTCGCAAAACCCAAGTGTCCATGCAACAATGCAGAGCTCTAGCTAGCTGCCACGCCTGCCCTGCTTCTCTGTTTCTGAGCTGCTGGCACTTGGAATCCCAGCCCCAACCCTGACACCTGGTATTGACCCTCGGCCCGATTCCTGATTCTGTCTCCAGCTCTGACCCTCAGCTTGACTCTTGACCCTGATACTGACTCTGATCCAGGCTTTAGTTCTGGGATTTCAATCTTCTTCCTCTAGTCCTGCCTACCTTCGCCCAGCATCCTGACAGCTAGTCAGGAGTCAAATATCGTAAACATGAATAGGTATTTCCCACATTCTTCACAGGCGGCGAATCTTGAATTGCTAACAGGGGCGGCTCTAGACATTTCACAGCCCCAAGCAGAGCGGCATGCCACGGGGGGCTCTGCCAGTCGCCAGGTCCCAGGGACGCCTGCGGGAGGTCCACCGGAGCTGCCTGCCGCCCTCCCGGCAACCGGCAGAGCTCCCCCTGTGGCATGCCACCCCAAGCATGCGCTTGGCGTGCTGGGGCCCGGAGCCACCCCTATTGCTAATACTTAATTGCTCCAGCACTCTAATACCCCCGGTTGGAAGGTGATACATAAATGCAAAGCAGGAGCAGTTTAGCACTGGGTGCTCCTGTCTAGTCAGAGTGCAGCTCAAACTTGAGTTGAACTCATTTCTCGGGGTTTCAGACGAGGTGGGTGAAGTAATACCTTTTCTTGGACTAACTTCTGTTGGGGAGAGACAAGTTTTCAAGCTACATGAAGCTGTTCAGGATTTGGCAAACAGGACTCTGGTTCCACTAAGTCTTTCATCCATCTGCAGAAATGGGATTGTCTGAGTAAAGAGACCTGCAGCTACTGAAGGGATGAGCAGGTGCATTTCCATCTGTTTGGAAAATGGGCTTCCCCTTTGATTTACAAACTCTAAATGTGCCCTCATATTTGT
The DNA here is from genome assembly GCF_007399415.2 of Gopherus evgoodei. Classification (NCBI taxonomy): domain Eukaryota; kingdom Metazoa; phylum Chordata; order Testudines; family Testudinidae; genus Gopherus; species Gopherus evgoodei. Next base: position 18,050,672 of record NC_044342.1, on the reverse strand, counting down.
ATTTGCTCTGCATGCTCTTTAATACAGTCCCACTTCAGCCTTTCTCCCACTTGATTAAATTTGCATTTCCAAAGCTTTGTAGCTAACAATGTCCAGTGTGATGTGTACAATGTGACTTGCATAATTGCATCCTTTAAGTCTAATGATCCTATGTGGCAAATATTTGAGATCATGATTAAACACCAGCTTACGATTTTGGGAGATGCCTGTCCAAAGCAATGGCCTGTAATGTAGTTGCACTGCCCCTTTCTTAGTAGTCAATATATGCTGCTCTCTAGTAGGCATTTCTGAAAATAGTTGCCCATCTCTCAGCCTTTCAATATACTGCCACCATTTTAGAGTATAACTTTCCCATCCTTGTATTGGCCACTGGAATCTATTGGTCGCTAATCAGAATGTCTGACACCCTCCCCACCTCATTTCCTCTCCTCTGTTGCCATCTAGAATCAATTTCCCAGCATGACCACCTGTTGCTCTGCTTTCCTGTAGTGGATTCTTTTTGCTGTAGCTGTTTCTTTCCCATTTGTGGCTCTTATGTCACCTGGTAGCTATTATTTAGTATAACAGCCCATTTCTCACACCTTAACTTCTCCTACTTATACACAGTTCATAACATAGCATAGAGGTCTTCTTCTCTTCAGTGCTCTGTCCTCACCCCGTATACACCATTATTCAGCTTCACCTCCTTTTCTACTTCCCTCTGTTGGTCATTTGGCACCATAACATATCCTTTCTTGCCCTTCCAACTTTGCTGCCCAATGGATAGCAGCCACTGCTGCACCTTTCCCATTGCTCTGCCCTCTAGTGGCCCTAAACAGCATAATCACATCTTTCCTTATTTCTTATCTATTGCCAGGTGAGCGCTGTTCCAAATATATAGCCCCGGGGAACAAAATTGTACCACATCACGATTGCAACATTAGTGGCTACAACAGCAACTACAACAGCAGTGGTGGCTCTCAGAGCTTTAGCAAGTATCAGAGGTGCAGCCGTGTTAGTCTGGATCTGTAAAAAGCGACAGAGTTCTGTGGCACCTTATAGACTAACAGAGGTATTGGAGCATAAGTGTTAGTGGGTGAATACCCACTTCATCAGAGATTTAGCAGGGGTTTCCCCTCAGCCCGGTGCATTTCTGTTGCTGTGGGGTCTGTTTCCAATGGAAATGCATAGACTGAGCCTACCATGACAGAAGCCCAGTGGCTCTCCAGGCTGAGATTCTCAAAGGGTGTCTATGGGAGTTCAGCACCCTACTCCCATTTCCAAGGGATTTGGGTGCCTAACTCCCATTAGGTCCCTTGGAAAATCTTTCCCTCTGTGCTGAAGCCTTACCATTCTCACCGGTGCCCAGCTCCCATGCATCCTGGAGCTGACGTGCTCCCAGTCTCTGAGCCAGCACTGCCATGTCTGGCATCACAGCGTTCTGCCTGTTGGTAGGTGCTAGCTGCTTCCTCTGGCCATAAGTCATCTCATGCCCTGAGGAGAGAGCCCTGCATGGAGCAGAGCTAAGGCATCTGGGGCAGACAAGATACCATGCCCTGAAAACTATGCCTCTGGGACATGCCCTTGTCACAGTCAGTTTTGGGGATACTCATTGTAACAGGTCTCCTCTCTTGAAATGGCTCTGTGCCATTGACAGCAGTAGAGCAGCTGGTACCCTGCAGCACCACAGGCTGGGTCTTTTGTCGGCCACCGTTTGACAGACCTGCTACCAGGAACAGGCTCAGTTCTTCGTGTGTCCTGGCAAACTCCCGGCTGGGTCTGGACAGTTCTAGTGCCCCAGGCTTGTGAATCCACCTATTCATCTGCCCAACCTTCCCACCTCCCACAGCCTGTTGAGCCTGGGGCTTCTGCTTTGCCAGAGCTGCTCCCAGCCAGGCATAGCACAGATAAGATCTGTGAAGATGTTCCTGGAGAAGTGTCCAGAGATCACCACTGGGGCTTGGCCATTCGTGTCCAGCCTGTGTGAGAGCAAAGAAGGTGACTGGTTTGCAGAGGGTTATGATGGCAATAAGCACAATTTCCTGGGTGGCAGATTTCCCAGGTTTACTGCCCCATTTATACTGCACCAAGAGTTAATATTTTTATTGTCTAAACACCTATTTTGGTTAAAAATAACTTTTTTACAGATATAAAAATTTGGTTAAAATTGTGTCTCCACTACACTTGGTGCCCAGTTTAAAAACTCTATGATGGGAACATGGTTATGGCCTCCTACCTTCCTAGTCCTTCCACTTAGATGGATAGCACTGAGTGAGATTTTCAATGGAGGTTTTCAACTTAATTTTATTGGGGGGTGATTGATTAAATCACCCAGGCAGTTTGGAAAACCTCATGGTAAGTTATTATCTAGGAGCCTCTGCCTAGATTTGTGAAAATCACATATTTACTGACTGCTTTGCTCAAAGCTTCTTTGACCTTTCTGTTTCTCAGGCTGTAGATGAGGGGATTTACCAGGGGAGTCAAGACTGTGTAACAAAGAGAGAGCACTTTGTTCAGGTCTCTCAGTGTATTGTGTTTCAGTAGCATGTACACAATGATTATGGTTCCATAGAAAATGGACACCACAGTAAGGTGAGAGGAGCATGTGGAAAAGGCCTTCTGCCTCCCGGTGGTGGAAGGGATTCTCAGGATGGTGGCAAAGATACACACATAGGACATCAGGGTTAGTAGGAATGGAGGTAGGGTGAATACACAGGCTAGTATAAATTCCATCAATATGATCAGGTATGTGTCCACGCAGGAGAGTTTTATCAATGGGGTGGATTCACAGTAAAAATGGTCAATTTTATTTGGGCCACAGAATATTAACTGTGATATAAATAAGACAAAGATGGTAATAGCCAAAAAACCACTGAACCATGATCCAGCAACCAATTGGAGGCAAACCCTAGTATTCATCAGAGCTGAATAGTGCAGGGGTTTACATATCGCTAAATACCGATCATAAGACATTGCTGCGAGGAGATAACATTCCGTACATGCCAGAGAACCAGAGAAATACAGTTGTATAATGCAGCCACTGACTGAGATGGTTCTGTCCCCAGTCAGGAAACTGCCCAGCATCCTGGGCAGGATAGTGGAGGTGTAGCAGGTCTCCAAGCAGGAGAAGCTCCCCAGGAAGATGTACATGGGGGTGTGAAGGTGCTGATCAGCCACAACAAGCACCACAGTGAGGATGTTTCCAGCCATGGTCATAATGTAGATTGCTAGGAACAGCAGGAAGAGAAGAATGTGCAGGTCAGGGAGATCCCCAAATCCCAGGAGGGTGAATTCCGTGATGACTGTTTGATTTCTCCAGTCTGTGTCAGCCATGGGTTGAGTCTGGGAACAATAAAAAAAACCTTGCCATTGAACTGGAAGAACACAGTTAACCATGTCTTGTGAATTAATTTCATAAATATTCAGAAAATCATCTTCTGCTGGTGAGAGGCTGAAATGTTAAGGCTAAATGTAGACTTCAGAGCAAAGTGCCAGGAGTCTCAGTCTGAGAACAGAACACTGGTATCCATGCCAGAGTTTATGCTCTAGTTAGAGATGGGGGATTACTGACAACATATTTGGGATTTGTACACTACATTTTAATTCAAAAGTGGAGGAAGCATAAAGTATCAAGGGATGAATGGCTAGTTATTCTTGATATATGGTGAATGATTTTAGTGTACAGTGCTGCTACCCCAATCCCAAATCATGGATGGATGAAACATTTACTAGGGGGAGGAGTTTGAAGTGTCAGGGGGTGGGTGTTTAGTTATTTTAAGAATACTAGTTATTCATGTTTAAAGTACCTTTCTTTGGCCAAGTCATTTTTTATCACAACACTGCAGATGAGAGTGACTGTACACCCCACCAGGGAGACATTCACTAAAGGAAGAGTGAAGGTTAATGCATTGTGTGAGTGGTGCAGTAAGATTAGAGAAACAGTCTCGCATATATCTGGGCAATGATTTAAGACTACAGAGGCCCATATTGGAAGACACAACAGAATATTGAAAGCTTTGATTGAGACAGCCAGTAAATGAGGATGGAGGGCATTAGTAGAGCCACACCTCTGGAATAAAGAAAAATGTACAGAAGCTGGAAATAATTGTTGTAGAAGACAACATAGTTGCTGTAGTGGATGCCACAGTCCGTCGGGAAGACGAGGCTGGTAGTTTGGACATAGCCCACAGGGATAAGGTGGAATACTACTCTGAGCTGGAAGAGGAAATTAAGAATTCTGGAGGCAAGGTCATACACTTCTTTGGGTTCATAATTGGGTCATGAGGTAAACAAAGCGAGTTACTGATGCTTTTCTGATTTTTCCTAGTTTTCTTGGAACATAAGATTGTTTTTTGCACAAAGTTCTAATAGTTCTTGATCTTAAGTCCTTGCTTCGGTTGCTAACTTGCAACACACACAATCATGTCAAGCATACGTCTTTCATACCAGGCCTCAATGATATAAACATATTACATGGATATATGAATCATTGTGTGTGTGTATATGTGTGATATATAGTGTATATCCTGTATATCCTGTATATCCCAACAACACCTGCGCAAATGTAGCCAAATGCCTCATCTAATTAGTGATGCACATGAATGGATGAATGAGATTTCCATTGTTTCTACACACAATCTAGCAAAACCACAGCCAAGGGAATGGGCTTGGCAGAATCAGCAGGGAAAGTGCCTCACCAGCTAAGTGAAAAAACTTATAACGGTAGTGGTATTTTATTGGCAGCCTGGATGCCTCCCACTTATTCTACATCTCTCATGTCTTTTCAGTGAAGCTCAACAGGGTCGTCTTTCCCCGCTGATTCTGCCAAGCCCACTGCATTGAATCAAATGTGTTTGCCAAATCAATGGGCACAACAGCAATTTCATCTCCATTCCGCTTAACTCCCTTAATCAAGTTGTCCAGAATGGACATGTTCTCTTCACGTCCAGGAGTGGAGAGAAAACCTTTGTCTATGACACATCTTAACTGCACTAGTGAATTTTGTAGCTAAAATATTAATAGTGTCAGGGAAAAGCAACCCCCCCTCTTTTGTCTTAGGCCCTAGGCCTTTGAGCAAAAATAATTTAGAGCCTTAGCTTAGCTTGTTTTTCTGTACAAAGGGCATGCTGAGGCAGAAAGATGTGGTGAGGGCCCCAAAAAGAGGAACTGGAATTGGATAAAGGGGAACCAGGAGATCTGTTAAGTTATAACAGCTGAGCCTGCTGTCGGGACTACAGAAAAGTTGTTAGAACAGTCAAACCGCAGACTTGACTGGCAAAGACAATAACAGGAAAAGCCATAGATGGAAAATTGGGGCTCTGCCATAGATGGAAAATTAATTGGTCAGCTTGCTTGCTATCAACATTATATTCCAAATAAGGAAAATAACATGTGTAACCAGCATGCTACATTTTGCGGTTTTAACCTTTATAAGCATGGTAAAATTTGTAAAGAGCAGAGCAGCCTGTCTCTTGTGTGGGGCTATGCAGTCTCTCCCTGCATATATGCTTGTATAAAATAAAGGAGCCTCAGGTTGTCTGATCTAAAAATCAACCATATGGTCAATTTTCCACAACAATAGATTATCCAATCCATACAAATCCTATAGGTAAATTTCTCCAAGAAGAGAGTTTAGCTAACTTTTCAGGATCCTGAACCTTTGGAATTAAAATAGTCCTGTTTTCCTTTTAAAATATTCTGGGATTTGCATATTTGAAAACCAAAGATTAATTTTTTTTGTAATATGAGAATCCAAATATAAAAGGTCCCATAAACCATTAACCGTATCCCTGTCAGGAGCCGAGGCACCAATTCTACAAATGGCTGCAAAGCCTCTCTAACCTCATCAGTAAAGATCGGACTTACCAATAAATTATTGTCCCGTTTCTCTGCTGTACTACCAGGGCCGATCTTTTTTACTATCTCATAACTGGGAGGACTTGGTGCAGAACAAAAGACATTGGCACCACACAATACACCAAGCCAGAGCCCACTTGGAGGAGAACAGATGTGCTCATGAGACAGAAGTGACAAAGGAGGAAAGAAAGGGCACAACAGTTCAGCCAATAATTATGTCTCCTCCAAGGAGTGACCTGACTATTGCTGTGGTTAATGGCATAAGGGGCCATCAATCAAATTCATGCTCACCAAGGGGGACTGTGGGTGGCTCTGTCAAGGCTGCTCAAGTGCCTAACACGTTTACACTCTGGGCAGTGGATTGGTGCAATCTAAGCTGAACACGTACAACCAATAAAGGGTTGTGCCCTGGGTTTCAACTGTCTGTCCTGAGGTTGGCAATTCCATTCCTTCACCAACACTAGAAGCATCATACTCACTCCCCAGGGAAGTCATTGAGATGAAGGGCTTAACTAAATTCCAGAAGAGACTAGATATTCTGGCTGGCTATATACATACCCAGAGTTACCATGATTAATGGCAACAATAGTTTTGGAAAAGATATTAAACCTTGTGCTCTGGGGGTTCCACTAATGTGTAACTATTATAGACCAACATGACGTGTGGGGGGTGGGGCGGAGATTACCTCACACCTGCTGCTGCAGTGTATTTAAATTTGCCTGTGAAACATCTAGTGCTGACGACTCTTGGAGAAAGACACTGGACAGGATGGCCCTTGGGTCTGATCTAGTCTGGCAATTCCTGCATTACCATGTTCTCCTCAAGTGATAGAGAAACCCAACATTCCAATTCGTTCCAGAACCAACTCTTTCGATACTTCAGCCTCTGACAGGCTGTTACCTGGAAAACGTTGACCTGGCTTACATGACTTTGTAACACTTTTTGGTGAAGATCAATACAAAGATATCATTTAGGAGGAGGTTGTCAAATTATCTATGGGACCTAGACTTTAATCCTCTCCTGAATAGAAAAACAGGACACCCAGTTTCTAGGTGGCTTTGAAAATCTCAATCTTCACCCCTCTGCAATGTCTATATCTTGCTACAACAAGCTTGCATGAAATATTCACAAAGCACCTTCATGCCCTGGTTTGGAATGTGGTATAGAAATGCAGTCAGGAAGAAGGGTTCACCTGTAAGCAGAGGACAGCTGAAGCTTCAAGCAATGAGCTTTTATTTCTCAGTGTTTGGCAGCCTGGTGTCTGTTTCCATCACAGAAGTTCTTGGATGTCGTCATTCGATAGAAATTGAATAGTCTCAGCAAAAACACGTGCATCTATCTGAAGGGACAAGCGGCTGCTGTCATCTATGTTAGAACATGCTCTTCCCCCTCCTTTTTACACAGTCCAGAGGTCACCTTATATTTGTATCCTTCTCCACGGCAGGCTGTGTCTTCCCTGATTCCACCTCCAAAGGGGCTGAGCCTGGGGAGTTAGTGCTGTATTTTCTGTGCAGACAGTACAAACAACTGTCCTGATGCAACCAGCCTCCCATGCCCAGAGGAATCATCTGTCTGCTCCCTGCTGTATGAGGTCATTGCTGTGCACGGCTGAACTGTAACATCGCACCCATGGAGTGCATGGCCCTACAGAGAGTGACTCTGATCAGTAATCTTTGGTCATGTCAGGTGTCCCGCTGCTGTCAATGGAACCATTACCAGGGTAACAATGGCTAAGCTGAGTCAGGTCTGCTGCGTTGGGCATTGGGAATTGAGCGGTTTAACAAACACACTGGAAACTGAATGTAAAGTAAATTTCATCCATAGTTTGCAAACGAGAGATTTGGCTGGAAGGAAATCTCTCTCTCTCTCTCTCTCTCTCTCTCTCTCTCTCTCTCTCTCACACACACACACACGAAATATTTCTCCTAAGGAACTTTGTTGTTAATTACAAATATATCTTTAGCAATACTCTCATTCTTCTATTGAGTGGGGGCAGAACTCAGCATCTTGCAGGTTGTTTTCTCACTAGAGGAGAATCCAGTGATGGGGAGTTTGGGTAATTTCCTAGTGAACTCGTTTATTTTTATACTATATACACAAGTCCTAGAACAGAGGTGGCCACAAACCCGCTGGGAATCCTTCTCTCAGGGATGTCAGCCCATATTGCAAAAGCAGGACTAGGGTACAAGGACCTTTCCTCACACAATACTTTCAGCCCAGGACACTAAGGATAAAAGCTAGGTCATCACCAGCGAGTGGGAGCTGGGCAAGGCAGGGTACTTCTGTGTGACCTCTCTAACGAGTGTCGCTGTGCTTCTCTCATGCTTTTGAATCATGAACTGTTCATTTATTTTTGATGCAACAGCCCTCTAGGCTGTATCCTGATAGTTATTGAAATAGGCCACATCCCAGGAACAACACTGGAACCATAGAGAAGCTATGAGTTGCCTGACCATTCTGTGTGTTGGAGTCCCATTTCTGAGAGATTCCTGCCTCTCTTGAAGTAGCAGAAAACAAATCATTTGAAACGGGAAAGGAAATGCCCCAGGACTGAGAATGCTGGACTACTGGGGTTATGCACAGGGCTGACTTTTTGGTGAAATCCTATTTTAAAGTAAACTTCTTAGGTGTTCTGATCTTTGCTGTGTCCAATGTTCATCCCAAGCTTCACTGAGGATTTCTAAAATCTGTAACTATAATAGTGCCAGAGAGATTGTAGGGATGGTAGTTGGAAAGGGTCTTCTATCAATGGGTCCTTTTATATTCAGCTCTTTTTGAGCTCCTCCCTGGTTATAGAATGGAACCTGGACATCTGGAGGCCACCTTATTAGTCTCCCCCATCCCTGGTCTTACTGAGTCAAGAGATATGGCAGAGGACGAAGTATTCAAACTGGCGTGCTAAGTGGAAATAATATTGGAGGTGGTAACTAACCAGTGGGCACATCATGGTCATTACTACACTGCAAGGCATCACAAGTTGGAAAGTCACAGGTTGGCTATTTACATGGATATCAGTCATGTCCAGAGTTATCGTAATGAATGACAACCAGAATTCCGGAAGGGATGTTAAACCACCTGCTTTAGAGCTTAAGCTAATCTCCAAGTGTTAGAGCTCAAGGTGAGAGCTATACGGGGGGCAGGGCAGATTATCGCATATCCACCTCCTGTGGGGTTCTTCCACCTTCCTCTTACACATCTGGGTCTGGCCACTGTTGGACAGAATACTGACCTAGATGGAACTAGTGTCTGAATCGGTCTGGGAATTCCTATGTTCCTATGGAAACCGAACAGATAAATTTGGGGTAATTCTGCTCAAAGCATAGACCAGTATCTGAGCTCCGGAATACTTGAATTAGATAGTATCAGAGGGGTAGCCGTGTTAGTCTGGATCTGTAAAAGCAGCAAAGCATCCTGTGGCATCTTATAGACTCACAGACATATTGGAGCATAAGCTTTCGTGGGTGAATACCCACTTTGTCAGATGCATCTAGTGGAAATTTCCAGAGGAAGGTATAAATATGCAGGCAAGAATCAGGCAAATGAATCAAGCCTGATTCTTGCTTGCATATTTATATCTGTCTTTGCAAATTTCCACTACATGCATCCGACAAAGTGGGTATTCATCCATGAAAGCTCATGCTCCAATATGTCTGTTAGTCTATAAGGTGCCACAGGACTCTTTGCTGCTTGCATTAGATAGTAACAGAACAGGTCTAGCTCCATCCACTAGAGGGCAATCCCCTCTCACAGTTCCTTAAATTATTTTGATATTGTCTATAGATCCATTCTGTTTCTGCATCACACAATTCTCCATACACCTGCTTTCCAGAGGTTGGCATACATGTATCAAGTTCTTATTTCTTTTACTAAAGTTCTCATATCAACCCAAATAAAATAGTTGTGTCAGCCTTTGGGTAACAAACCACTTTATTTTTATTTATTCATTTATTTATAGCTTGATTTGGGAAAATTCCTAACACATTTTAGGGTTTATTTGTTTGTTTTATGGTGTTTGAATGTTTTCATAAGGTTCCCACTTCAATCTAGCTCACAGCTCACTAATTTTGTGTCTCCAAACCTTTTTTGTCCACATTGCACAATGTGACTTATTGGTTCCTTATAACATGAAGAAAAAAATCCCACAGGGAATATACTTCACACAGCAATACTAGTTAATTTTTTTCAGAGATATCTGTCCAAGGTGACAATCTGTTATAAGGTACTGGCCTATGATGGGGTACCCATCCAGTGTGAGATGAGTTCACCCCATTCTTCAAGCTGTCCTTTACCTCAAGGCAGTGAGACCTAAGGATTAGTTACTCTGATTTGCAGGGTAGTGATTCCTAGTGTCCAGAGTCAATAAGGCTACCCTGGTTCAGAGGGCAGTGAGGTCTAGTGGCCGGACTCAATAAGGCTACCCTGGTTTGCAAGGCAATAGCCCACAACCAGGGAGACAGGTGGTGTGCAGAGTAGGGGGACCTGGGCCCTGGCAGCAGCGACTGAGTTCATCACTGAGTCGGCAGGGATCCAGCTGGAAGACGCTGACTACACTTGGGATTATGGCTACTCCCTCCCGTGGGCTGCTTCTTACCGTGACTTCTATGTCTGTGGTATAGGCGGCTTTGGGGTTACCGGGTTCCTCTGCCTGGGTTCTGAAGTCCACAGATATCGGGGTGTCTGCCAGGGTCTCAGTGCCTCTGGCTTCTGTAGTCAGGGGCTGCCACTGCTCTGAATCTGGAGACTGCAAGAGACATCCTTTCTCTCTGGTGGTCAGCCCAGACTGAGCTGAGCTGCTCGCTCTTATACTGGTACTACTCTTGGGGCATGCCCAGTAGGGATGTGGGGGCGGGGCTTCCTGACCCCACAAGGAGGAGGTAACCTTTTCCTGTCCAGGGCCTGGTGAGTTCATCCTGTCACATGCCCCTATAAGAAATAATAAAAACTCTATATCTGCTGCCTTCTAGTGGTCACTTCAGAAAATAGCTGCCCATTTCTCCTGCTTAGAATATGCTGCCCACTATTGGACATCTTGCCGCATCACTGACCTCTCCACATTACTTTGTCCTGTTCTGAAATCTATTGGTCAATATTCCTGACCCTTCCTCATTTCTTCCAGTCTTCTACCTCCTAGTGTCGATTACATAGCTTGACAGTCTATTGCTCTGTTCCTATCCTCTGCTTTCTTCTAGAGGTTACCTACACTGGATGCTTTAGCTGCCTCTTTCCAGTCCTTGATGCTCTCGTGTCCTCATTGGTCATTAATCTGTATAAAGGCCCATTTCTTATAGTGTTGGTAGCCTAGGACTAACTAGGCTGGCTGCCTCTGATTCCCTTATTAATGCGACAAGAGAATTCCTTAATATCTTAATTTAGAAATTGCTCACTCACATTCCTCACTTTGTGGAGCAATGGAAAAATCTTTAGAAACAAAAGTTCTTTCATCACCATTTACTGTGATGCCATCTAGTCTGTAGTGCTACCTCTTCCCACTTTCCTCTGATAGTCGTTTGGCAAGCAACCTGCACTGCAGAAGTTGCTGTGTGCTGTATACACTGCATGTTGTTAAAACCATCTTATATGCCTGCCTTCAGGTGTGATACCGTTGTGATCACTAAGGATGTGCTACAGATTTATTTTGACCGTGGAAATAATTGTGATGGGCTGTCTACTATTGGTGTGTACATTAAAGAGAAATTGTAAAAGAAATTTTGTTTTTTTATCTTTTGAAGCTTGGGAATGTTGCTAATAAAAGAACTAAAAGTGGTTGCTTTCAAGGTATTTTCCCCCCCACCCCCCTAGGGAGTCTCTCACTTCCCCCCAGACTTCTCCAATAGAGAAGAAATGACCCAGAAAGCTGATGTTACCAGCTGTGCTTAAATCTATGCCATTTCCAACCCAGTAGATTCCTTTGTGTTAACCAGACATTTGACACTTTGACTGTAGGATTAGATTTAATTTCTCTCTCCTACTATAAAGACATCCTGTCCAAATAAACCCACCCCTCTCACTACCTCTATGCCTTTCCCAGCCCCTCATGAATCCCCAACCCTGCTGTAGAAGCTCCCTGACCCCTTCTTTTCCTTCCCTACTCTGCCTCCAGCCCTCCTGGTTCCCCCATGCCCCACAGGGCCAGCTCACTGAACTCCAGTGTGACCTCATGCCCTCTTGTATCAACAGATCAGTACACCATGCAATTTGAAATTTTGTTTCCTTAATGTGGCTGAGGTCACTATGGGAGTGTTGTGTTGGAGTGCACGTGTGACGAAGCTGGGGTGTATATTGATCTTCAGTGTCAGTTGGAGATAGCCGCAAAAGCCTCGTGGTAGGGTGATGTTTTTTACCTGCATCATTGCAGGCAATGTGAATGTAGCAAGGGATGTCAGGGTGTCTGTGTGGGGGTGGGGGGCACTTTTCCTTTACCTTCTGATTTCCATGCTTTCAAGATAGGGGATGGCAGGAGTGTGTCCTGATGCAACCTGTACACAATTCTTTTTTGTTTTATTCCAGTCTATTCTTCTGCCTATACCACATCCATCACCATGGTATATGACTAGGCTGGGCAGAATTAATTTTTTAAAATAATTTCAATAGATAATATCAATGTTTGTATTTAAGCATTTTATTTTTTATTTATATTGATTTAAATTTTCACTCTTCCCCAAAATTATGGGGTTTGTGTGTATGAGAAAGAGATTAAGACTGTCAAACAATTATTTAATGACAGACACTTAAAGCTTTATAATCATTAAATCACAAATTGTCACCATCACATGTCAAAACAGACAGTCAATATCCTTAAATCATATTCTAATATCTTCTCAAACAGCATTTTTCTTACTTTGCCTGTTTGTAAACTTTGTTGATGGAAATGTTTTTTTGCCAGTTCATGTGTACAGTGAAATTGATCGCAGAAGCTTACTGGAAAAAAAAAAGGTAAGACATTGCTGCTAGCAGATAGCATTCTGAGCATGCCAGAAAAACAAAAAAGTAATATTGTGTGAGGCAGTCACTGAATGAAATGATTCTGTCCCCACTTAGGAGACTGGCCAGCATCCTGGGCAGTATGGTAGATGTGTAGCAGGGTTCCACGCAGGACAAGTTCCCCAGGAAGAATTACATGGGGGTGTGCAGATGCTGATCAGTCACAACTAGCACAACCATGAGGATGTTCCCAGTCATGGTCACAGTGTAGATCACTAGAAACAGCAGGAAGAGAAGGAGCTGCAGATCCCCAAACCCCAGGAGGATGAATTCTGTAACAAATGTTTGGTTTTCCCATTCTGTGTTTGCCATTGAGCATAGCTGTGGTAACAGAAAGAAACCCAAAATATAATTAGTGTTGAACTTTAATGAAGCATCTTAAATGTAATGGTTCAAACTCTTGCTTTCCCCGCTGGTCATTGACCCAACTGTGTCTAGAAGCCTAAGAGGAGGAGTTGATTTTCATGTCATGAAGGCTAGTGACTCAAATGCAAAATTCATGTCATGAAGGCTAGTGACTCAAATGCAAAATTGATTATATATATATATATATATATATATATATATATATATATATATATACGCACATGGAGCTCAGATGTAGGTTATGCCATGTGGAAAGATAAAAAATTATTGGATTCCAAACAGGTCTTTGCCTACATTGAAAATTTAAGTGAGTAATTGGTAACCTAAGTTCATTTCAAATAGGGCTTTCAAGCGGTTTAAAAAATTAACTGTGATTAATAGTATGATTAAGCATATTGTTAAACAATAATAGAATACTATTTATTTAAATATTTTGGATGTTTTCATAAAATATATTGATTTAAATGATAACACAGAATACAAAGTGTACAGTGCTTACTTTATTTTTATTTTTTTACAAATATTTGCACTGTAAAAATAAGAAATAGAATTTTTCAATTCACCTAACACAAGTACTGTAGTGCAATCTCTTTATCATGAAAGTTGAACTTAGAAATATGTACAAAGATAACTGTATTCAAAAACAAAACAATGTAAAACTACAGAGCCTACACATCCACCCAGTCCTACTTCTTGTTCAACCAACCGCTCAGACAAACAAGTTTGTTTCCATTTGCTGCCCACTTCTTACTTTCAGGTGACAGTGTGAATAAGAACATGTGTTCACATGACACTATTGTAGCTGGCATTGCAAGATATTTACATGCCAGATGTGCTAAGGATTCGTATGTCCTTTCATGCTTTAACCACTATTCCAGATGATATGCATCCATGCTGATGGCGGGTTCTGCTCGATAAAAATCCATAGCAATGCAGACTGATGCCAGTTCATTTTCATCATCTGAGTCAAAAGCTACCAGCAGAAGGTTGATTTTCTTTTTTTGGTGGTTCGGGTTCTGTAGTTTCTGCATCAAAGTGTTTCTCTTTTAGGACTTCTGAAAGCATGCTCCACACCTTGTCACTCTTAAATTTTAGAAGGCACTTCAGATTCTTAAGCCTTGGCTTGAGTGCTGTAGCTATCTTTAGAAATTTCACATTGGTCCCTTCTTGCATTTTGTCAAATCTGCAGTGAAAGTGTTCTTAAAATTAACAACATGTGTTGGGTCATCATCTGAGACTACTATAAAACGAAATATATAGCAGAATATGGGTAAAATTGAGTCGGAGACATACAATTCTCCCCTAAGGAGTTCAGTCACAAATTTAATTAACACATTCTTTTTTTAATGAGCATCATCAGCATGGAAGCATGTACTCTGGAATAGTGGCCGAAGCATGAAGGGGCTACGAATGTTTAGCATATCTGGCATGTAAATACCTTGCAATGCCAGCTCCAAAAGTCCCACGCAAATGCCCATTCTCACTTTCAGGTGTACATTGTAAATAAGAAGTGAGCAGCATTATTTCCCATAAATGTAAACAAACTTGTTTTTCTTAATGATTGACTGAATGAGAAGTAGGACTGAGTGGACTTGTAGGTTCTTCAGTTTTGCATTCTTTTGTTTTAGAGTGCAGTTATGGAACAAAAATCTACATTTATAAATTGCACTTTCACAATGGAGATTGCACAACTGTACTTGTATGAGGTGAACTGAAATACTGTTTCTTTTCATCATTTTACAGTGCAAATATTTGTAATAAAATAATATAATTAAATGAAGTGTATACTTTATTTTCTGTGTTATAATTGAAATCAATATATTTGAAAATGTAGCAAAAATATCAAAAAATATTTAATACATTGGTATTCTATTGTTTAACAGTGCAATTAAAACTGCAATAATTAATCAGGCTAGAAATAGGGTGTATATGTAGCTGGAAGGGTCATTCAGTACGGGAAATCCAGGAATCTGGGAAGTGACATATGACTCATCAGGCTTCTCAAGTGTGTCCATTTCTACTGAGATGAGAGTTTATTTGTTTTTAATTATTTACATCATACAAGGAGTAAAATCTCAAGACAGAAAAGAAATTTTACATACCATTTAGGATGGGATTGTTTCCTGTTGCAAATATATTAGTGGTCTGTCCAGGTTAGCTTTAAATATGACAAACAAGTAGCTTATACCTCTTCCCTTGGAGGTTATTTCTCAGACTAATATTGTACATCTGTTAGGTTTTTTCTGTCCTTTATTCCAAAATTATGCTTTTTAGTCTGCTGGTTAATTCCTTTTTGCACCCTGCCCAGGCCTGTCCCTTACTCTGTGTTGTAGTGTGCCCAGCACAATGGTGCAGCTTTCTTGGTTGGCTTCTAGGCATTAATGTAATAGGAATAATAAGAAATGTGCACACTGCCATCGGGTCTCTTCTTGTCAAGATTTGTTGAGAATTTGGGTTAGTTGAATCCTGCACCTTAACTTCAAGACTTCCTAATTCTCAAGACAGAATAGCTCTTTTAATCTTGTTTGTTTTAGATATGAATTTGACAGAATCCAGATCTTAATTTCATGGCAGAAGCTCACAACCCTTTCTTCCCGTTACATAATAATGGCCACACTCCACCAGACAATGGTACACCTAGCCCAGTATCCTATCCCTGTCTGGCACTAGATGCTTCAGTGGGAATGAACGGAAAAGGACAATTTTGAGTGATTCATCCTTGTCGTCTGTCACAGTTTCTGGAAGTCAGAAGGTTAGAGATGGTTGAGTGCCTGACCCGCTTGGCTAATAGCCGTTGATGGAGCTATCCTCCATTAACTTCGCTAATTATAACTCCACTATCTTAGCAGCCAGTGGGAGCTGCGATCGGCCGGACCTGCGAACAGGGCAGGTAAACACACCAGCCCAGCCCGCCAGGGGCTTTCCCTACACAAGTGGCAGCCCCTGTTTTGAGAAACCCTGACTTATAAAAACTAGGCTTAAAGTGATCCTCTTCTAAATTGCTAAAGGCTATTAGTAAAAACCAACTGTAAAAATATTAAATCAACATCTCTCACCTATCCAGACTTATTCCTCCAATACAGCATCATCTCCGCAGAGGAGATCACATGCATCCTCTTCGCGAGTCACTCACACACATAATAACTCCTCAAGAATAAGTACCACAGCCTGAATTAGTCCCCTCACACATTTAACGCTGCTAACTGGGGCATCAAAGCAAGCAGTGGGGGGGTTCTTAACCCAGTCCAGTGCCACACCACTATGAATTTCAATATTCAGATTCTCCATAATTAAGAGAGAACCCTTCCCGGTGGGAATCTATCCCTTAGCAGGGGTAGGCTACCCTTACTGGGGGTGGGGGGCAATTTTTGATGGGGATACCCACTCCAACCCTTCCATAATGTGCGAAAGATGCCCCTCATGGCTTGATTTGTGCCTTTCTCTTCCTTACCAATTACCCAGTCCACCTCCTCCCTTGGGTACCTAGAGGGAAGGGACATAACCTCTTCCGACTGTCCGGACTCAACAACTGAACAGGGTCCAGAGATGCAAAAATGGCCTTAAAAGCGTCTTAGAGGTGAGGGTTGTTACCTTTAGAGAGGAGAGGGAGAAGAGAAGACATGATAGAAGTCTGTACAATGATGATTTGCAGAAGGTAGAATGAGCAACTTCTATTTTCCCTACCCCTCACTGCAAGAGCCAGGGTGACATACAGTGAAATTAAAAGATGGGGAACTTAAAACCTAAAACTTAAACTTAAATTTTCACATAAGTCATTGTAGGATTGGCTATGAGCGGTGTCTTTGGTGTGACACCTAAAGCGCAATGGACCTGGGCTAAGTGAGAGGTGACCTGATTATTACTCCAATTCTTGGCATAACGGGCCATCGATCAGAGACACGCTCACCTAGGTGGCACGACAGAGCGGCTCAGCCAAGGGGATGTCAGTGACTCTGTCAAGGCTGTTAAAGTGCCTGAGGCGTTTGTACTCAGGACAGTTGATTGGTGCAATCCAAGCTTAGAATTGCTCAGGATTGAACAAAGACTGTGAATGGCTTGCCAACTACAGAACCAGTTTCTCCTCTCTTGGTTTTCACACCTCAACTGCTAGAACAGGGCCTCATCCTCCCTGATTCAACTGACCTCGTTATCTCTAGCTTGCTTGCTAGCATATATATACCTGCCCCTGGAAATTTCCACTACATGCATCTGAGGAAGTGGGTATTCACCCACGAAAGCTCATGCTCCAAAACATCTGTTAGTCTATAAGGTGCCACAGGATTCTTTGAAGCTTAGAATTTGCAGCCAATGAGGTGCCCTTGTTTATAACTATCTGCTTTGAGGTTGGCACTCACACTCTTACACCAACATTGGGAGCATCAGTCTCATTGCCATGAGAAATCATTGACATGAAGGGCTGAAATATATTCTAGAAGAGACTGGATATCTCCAACCGTCATATAAATACCCAGAGTTACCATGATTAATGGCAACCAGCATTTTGGAATGGATATTAACCTCAAATTCTGGGGGTTCAGCCAATTTCTATTATAGACCAACATAACATGTATGGGGCTGGGAGATGATCTCACAACTGCTACTACAGTGTACTTACATTTGCCTCTGAAGCATTTAGTGCTGACGACTCTCGGAGCAAGACACTGGACTGGATGGCCCTTGGGTCTGATCTAATCTGGCAATTCCTATATTGCTACATTCTCCTGAAGTGATACAGAGAAACCCACCATTCCGATGGATTCCAGAACCGATTATTTAGATATTTCAACCTCTGACAGGCTGTTACCTGGAAAACATTAACCTGGCTTAGGTGACTTTGTAACCCTTTAAGTGAAAGTCGATACAAATAAATCATTTAAGTGGAGGCTGTCAAATATCTATGGGATCTGGACATTAACTCTAATAGGAGATTAAAACAGCCAGTTCCTAAATGGCTTTGCAAATCTCAATCTTAGCCCCTCTGCAATGATTATAGCTTCTTTATTCCCTGATGGTTCAGTGGACCCATGGATTCTCTGGCAACCTTCCTGACTTAGAATGAAATGGTTTTTGTTATTTACTTTTAACTGAGACAATTTGTTCTTCAAATTCCCTCTCATCCTCCTAATTTGGTTCTTACACTTTCATGCCATTTTAGCATTTTTTTCTGTCAGCTTCACTTAGTGTTCATTTCCATTATTTTATTCCAGGTGTCACCCTATCTTTCCTGAGCCAGGTCCCCAGCTGGTATAATTGGCCATAGCTCCACTGGGGCCAGATCTCCAACTGAGGACCTTTCAAAAGATGTGTATCTCAATTTTCCCCTTGGTAAATGGTGCTATTAACACTTATTGGCAGTGCTGTGGGACGGTGAGGCTAAAATGGCTAATATTCACAAATATAACATTTGAACCAATGGAATTTTTGTTCAAAAACAGATATTACCTCCCCCACCTTGTGTCTCTAATGTCCTGGAACCAACCAGGGCTACAAAAATGCTGCATGCAATATTCACAAAGCACCTTCATGGCCCTGCTTGGAAGATTGGATGGAATCACAGTCAGGAAGAGGGTGCTCACCTGTAACCACAGGACAGCTGAAACTTCTTTCTCAGGGTCCGGGGGCCAGGTTTCAGTTTCCACCACTGAAGTTCTAGGATCTCATCATTTGGTAGAAACTGGATCTTCTCAGTAAAGACTCCTGCATCTACCTGAATGGATGAGCAGTTGCCGTGCGCTGTGTTAGAACATGCTCTTTCCCCTCTATTGACACTGTCCAGTGGTCTCCTCGTACTTGTATCCTTCTCCGTGGCAGGCTGCATCTCCCTTGATTCCACCTTCAAAGGGCTGAGCCTGGGGAGTTAGCACTGTGATTTCTGTGCAGACTGTACAAACAACTGTCCTGATGCAACCAGCCTCCCATGCCCAGAGGAATCGCCTTTCTGCTCCCTACTGTATGAGGTCATTGCTGTGCATGGCTGAACTGTAACATCACATCCACGCAGTGCATGGCCCTACAGAGAGTGACTCTGCTCAGTAATCTTTGCTCATGTCAGGTGTCCCGCTTCTGTCATTTAAACAACTACCAGGGTAACAATGGCTAAGGTGAGCCAGTTCTGTTGCATTGGGTGTTGAAGCTGAGCAGTTTAACAAACACACTGGACACTGAATGTAAAGTAAATTTCATCCACAGTTTGCAAATGAGAGATTTTTACTGGAAGGCAATCTCTCTCACACTCCTAAGGAATTTTTTTGTTGTTAACTACAAATGTTTCTTTAACAATACCTTCTGCTGAGTGGGGGCAGAACTCAGCATATTGCAGCATAGTTTCCCACTGGAGCAGAACCAGTGATGAGCAGTCTGGGTAATTTCCTAGTGTAACGTTTGTTTACACTATATACATCAGTTCTGGAACCAGAAGTGGGCACAGACAACAAACTTTGCCCTCCTTTTAGGGATCTCGGCCAATATGCCAGGAACAGGAATGGGGTGCAAACACCTTCCCCCACATAATACTTTAAGCCCAGGATGATAAGGCTGAAAGCTGAGTTATCATGAGCGACTGAGAGCTGGGCAAGGCAGGGTACTTCTCTGTGTAACCTCTCTGAGGAGTGTTGCTGTGCTTCCCTCATGCTGTTGCATAATTAACTAACTATTCACATATTTTTGATGCAACAGCCCTCTGGGCTGTATCCTGATTTCTGTTGTTCCAGTGTCATTCCTGGGATGTGCCCTGGGGGTCACATGGTCATTCTGTGCATTGGATTCTCATTTCTCAGAGATTCCTGCCTCTTCTGAAGGAACAGAAAATAAATCATTTGAAACTGGAAAGGAAATGTCCAGCATTCGCAGTCCTGAGGCTACTGGGGTTATGCATGGGACTGAATTTTTGGGGAAACCTTGTTTTAAAGTGAACTTCTTACATTTTCTGATGTCTTTGCTTTGGTCAGTGTTTATCCCAAGCCTCACCGAGGAGTTCTGAAATCTGTACCTGCAAGAGTGCCAGAGAGACTGTAGGGATGGTAGTTGGGAAGGGTTTTCCATCAGTGGGTCCTTTTTATATTTAGCTCTTTTTGAGCCACTCCCTGGTAACAGAATAGACTCTGGACATTTGGGGGCTGCCTCCTCTGTCTTTGGTCTTACTGACTCAAGAGATATGGCATGGGATGAAGTATTCGAACTCGCATCCTAAATAGAAAAGTCAGAGGTGGTGAAAAACAGCACTATGTACAGAGTCACTGCACAGGGGTTGTTCTAAGGTAACTGGTCTTTGGATATGTCATGGTCATTACCATGCTGCAACACATCACCATTTGGAATGTCAGGGGTTGGATATTTACATGGATGTCAGTCATGTCTAGAGTTATTGTAATGAATGACAACCAGGATTCTGGAAGGGATGTTGCACCTCCTGTGTCAGGGCTTCAGCCAATCTCTAAGTAGTAGAGATCAAGGTTAGAGCTATATGTGGGGGATGCAGGTTATATGACATCTGTCTCCAGTTGGGTTCTTCCACCTTCCTCTTAATCATCTGGGTCTGGTCACTGTCAAACAGGATATTGGACTAGATCAGGGGTAGGCAACCTATGGCACAGGTACTGAAGGTGGCACACGAGCTGATTTTCAGTGGCACTCACACTGCCTGGGCCCTGGCCACTGCTCTGCTGGGGCTCTGCATTTTTATTTAATTTTAAATGAAGCTTCTTAAACAATTTAAAAACCTTATTTACTTTACATACAACAGTACTTTAGTTATATATTATAGACTTATAGAAAGAGACCTTCTAAAAACGTTAAAATGCATTATCGGCTTGTGAAATCTTAAATTAAAGTGAATAAATGAAGACTCGGCACACCACTTCTGAAAGGCTGCCAACCCCTGGACTAGATGGATCTATTGTCCGATGTAGTCTTCAAGGGCCTCCTTCCCGTGGGTCCATATGATGATGTCAGCAATGTAGCGCAAATAGAGGAGGGGCTTTAGGGGATGAAAGCTGAGGAAGTGTTGTTCTGAGTCAGCCATAAAAATGTTGGAATACTATGAGGCCATGCGGGTACCCATAGCAGTGCCTCTGACTTGAAGGAATAAGTGGTCCCCAAATCTGGAATGGCTGTGGGTGAGGACAAAGTCAAAAGCTCAGCCACCAGGTGTGCCATGTCCTCATCAGGGATACTGTTCTTGACAGCTTGTAGTCCATCCTCATGTGGAATATTGATATAAAGAGCTTCTACATTCATGGTGGCCAGGATCATGTTTTCAGGAAGATCACCAATGCATTGTAGTTTCCTCAGGAAGTTGGTGGTATCTCCAAGATAGCTAGGAGGGCTGGTAGCGTAGGGTCTGAGGAGAAAGTCCAAATAGCCAGATAATCCTGCTGTGAGAGATGCCAATGTCTGAGATGATGGGGCATCCAGGGTTTCCAGGTTTATGGATCTAGGGTAGCAGATAGAATACCTCTGGTCGGTGCTCTGGGGGTGTGTCCATGTAGATTTGTTTCTGTGCTATAGCAGGGAGTTTCTCGATCAGATGATGTAGTTTCTTTTAGTACTCCTCACTGGGATCAGAGAAAAGTGGCCTGTAGAATGTGGTGTTGGAGAGTTGCCTGGCAGCCTCCTTTTCATAATCCGATCTTTTCATTATGACTACAGCGCCTCCTTTGTCAGCCCCTTTGATTATAATGCCAGAGTTGTTTCTGAGGCTGTGGATGGCGTTGTGTTCTGTATGGCTGAGGTTATAGGGCAAGTGATGCTGTTTGTTCACAATTTCAGCCTGTGCACGTCTGCGGAAACACTCTATGTAGACGTCCAGTCTGTCATTGGCCAAACCGGACAGTCACTACATCAAAGAATAAATGGACACAAATCAGACATCAGGAATGGTAACATACAAAAGCCATTAGGAGAACACTTCAATCTTTCTAGGCATTCTATAACAGATTGAAAAGTAGCTATACTTGAACAAAAAAAAAATTCAGAAACAGGGCTGAGGTGTCTGGAAGAGAGGGATGCCGATGGGCATTTTGTGGCCCGGCTATGTACAAGGAAAGTGGACCCATGTGCGTTCTGTAAACAGACAAATCCCAGTAGAAAATACCTGGACTCCACATCACCAATTTCTGGTCCAATGAGAAAGTGACCTACAATCCCCAAAGTCTGGTACTGCTCAACTCTGTGTGTGTGTGTGTGTGTGTGTGTGTGTGTGTGTGTGTGTGTGTGTGTGTGTGTGTGTAAGGAAAACTATGTGTGTATATGTGTGACAGAGAGAGACACACACACACTCACTCACTCAGCCAGGTGACCATTATATGCTAAAATTAAAGATGTTTCAAAAAATTTTAGTCGCTGAAAATATTGGTAGCAGTCAGACAATTATCCTGTCTTTAAAATAAATAAATAAATTCTGCCACAGTATTGTTTCAGCAACTAATGCATTCTCCAGTACACAAGTAAATACAAATGAAATTTCCAAGCAATGTGGTTAATTCATTTCACTGACTTCCTTTTTTCCTTGGGTTAAAACAATGTGGATTCTTTCTCTCTCCACATCACCAATTCCTGCTCCAGAAAGGAAACACATTTACAAGGCTCCAAAATCTCCTACCAAAGAGGCTATGAGTCTCCAAGCAGGACAAGATCCCAAAGAAGTAGTACATGGTGGTGTGAAGGTGCTGATCAGCCGCAACTAATGCAATGATGAGGATGTTCCTGGCAATGGTCAAAATGTAGATCACCAGAAACAGCAGGAAGAGAAGAGTCTGTAGCTCTGGGAGATCCCCAAATCCCAGGAGGAGGAACTTTGTGATGGATATTTGATTACTCCATTCTTTATTTGCCATTCGGTGTATCTAGGGGAACCGAAGCCAATTCTTCAATATAAAAATAATACTGAAATGAAATTGGGAGGACATGGTTATCAATATAACTTGACAATATTTTAGAGCCAAGATCCCATGAGCCTCCCAGACTAGGGAGATTTTTTGTCTGGGCAGTTCTCTGGCTGTGCTATTTTGCAGATCAGACTAGATGGTCACAATGGTCCCTTCTGGCCTTGGAATCTGTATCTGTGAATCTTAATGCCTGAAATAAAAGATTGATAATCTATGACCCAACCACAATTTGGAGAAGATAAATTTAAAAATTACTGTAGGCTCATCAATTAAATCCCACAACCTAATTCTATTTACCAGTGGCCCTGTAACTAGATCTTTGAATTTTCAATAGCAGTGAAGTACTGTGACAAAGTTCCTCCTCTACCTTGGTGGGTCCTGCGCTTATTGGTGGATTTGTTCACCTCAGTGATCTTCCCCTCTTGTGGAACCCACAGTCTGGGTCAGCTCCTCCTGTCTCTGATCAGGATTTGGGAGGTTTGGGGGGAACCCAGCCTCCCCCCCCTACTCTGGTTTCCAGCCCAGGGCCCTGTGGATCACAGCTGTCTATAGTGCCTCCTGTAACAGCTGCATGACAGTTACAACTCCCTGGGCTACTTCCCCATGGCCTCCTCCAAACACCTTCTTTATCCTCAGCACAGGACCTTCCTCCTGGTGTCTGATAATGCTTGTCCTCCTCAATCCTCCAGCAGTACACTCTCTCACTCTCAGCTCCTTGCCCTCTTCCTCCCAGCTCCTCACACACACTCCTCCTCTGGCTCCTCCTTGCCTGAATGGAGTGAGTTCTTTTTTAAACCCAGGTGCCCTGATTAGCCTGCCTTGACTGACTGCAGGTTTTCTAATTAAAGTAGCTATCTCCACTGCCTTCTAGAAAGATCTTAATAGGCCCCAGGTGCATTGATTAACCTGAAGCAACTGCCATTTGGTTACCATGGTACTAGGGATTTGTTTAGCCTGGGGCTAACATACCTGTTTCTCAGTACTTTACTGTAGCCATCTGGCCTTGCCCCTTCACAGTACTTAAAACTCTTAGGGGCCTTTCAGATCTCGGCCTGATAATTTCATTATCTCACCATCCAAAGAAAATATCTATTGATGCAGAAACCTGCCACCTGTTAAAAATAATCTGCTCATTGTTTTGTCTATTGAGGTATCCCATCTTTTAGAGCAGATGCACAATACACCTGCCTGAGTTCTACAGTGAGTGTTGGGTATCAGGGGGGAGAGGATGATGACTGATATTTACAGAGCACTTTTCACATTCAAAACACTTTACTGCAGACACTGGATCTGATAAAAAATGCCTATTACTGTTCTGGAACAGTCTGGCAGGAAACAAACTTAAATTCGCCATGAATTTTTCTGTCAGACTTTCTGCAAAAGGATGGAAAAAAGGCTTTCCAAAACTAATTTCTGTTAACCGAAAAAAATTCCATTTCTGCTTGAAAATATCACAGCGTGTTCAAAACCGCCATTTTTATTTTGTTTTGATGAAAAATTGAACTGAGACAACCTACTTACTTACCTAAGAACACAACTTGTTCCCAAGCCATTATTTTACTGCATATTAACCCCCTCATACTTTTTGAAATGAAAACACTGAAATGAAAACCAGCCGCCACACAACCAAACAAAATATAATTATCAAATCAAATTGTAAATAATAATAATAAAATAATAATAATAATAATAAATAATTAATAATAAATGCCAGCCAACTTCTCAATAATGCAATGATGGAAATTCAGCCTTGCAGTAGAAAAGTCTTGAGTTGGGCTGGGGAAATGGAGAAGATAATCTCCTCATAGATTGAAACTAGGAGAAGAGTGATGATGAAATGATTTTATTATATGACAATGGAGACCATAGAATAGATAATGATTCAAATTTCAACTTGAATGGGAAAGCTTTGTTTACCTGATGTAAAACAAAGTTGAGTCTCTGATGTGATCTTTGGACTCAGGAGTTTGGAGAAGAGGCTATGGGATTCTTAATCTGTCATCCATCCATACCTCTTTCATATACTCCACGTCATTCAGTAAGAGAACTGCAGGTACCTGAGGGAAGTCTGAGCTGGTGAGATCCTTGTATCTCATATACTTGTGTATCTCTTACCAGACAATTAACGTGTCTCCTGATTTGTCATTCACTCTTCATATGCGAAGATGAAATCTCCCTAGATATGTCTAATAATGATCATCATAGTGGGAAGAAAAATGCAATGATCATATTTTATTTTTCAACAGCGGAAACATCATGAATGGAATGAGAGCTCTAATCCCAAAGGGAAAGCAAACTCAAAAGATGTTTTCAAACCACTCTAGAACTGTGGAAAAAACACCTCACCAGTTGAAGCAGGATAGTTTTAAAGGCCCAGTGCTGCCATTCCTTGTGCACCCCATCTACTGGATAAATGAAGGTTTATTAATGGCCAGAAGTTAAAACATTCACCTCCAGCCTGAAAGTTTTCAAAGCTGCCTAAGAGATCTGAAGCTCAAATCCCATTACATTTTTAAAGAGAATTGGACATCCTATTCCTTGGAAGAGCTTTGAACATCCAATTCCATCCTGCCTCCCACATCCTACAACCACCTCATGGGAAAGAGGGATGCCCCTGAAATGAGCTCAAGTCTCCATCCCCCTGGCCACCCTATACCCCTGTGAAGTCCCCCAAAGGGAATCAGAGGTGGACAGAGAATCCCCTCACTGTGTCATGCCCAAATGAAGATCTATTAGGAAACCAGAGGCATGAGAGCTGAGAGAGACCCCTGGCTGCAGTTAGCTGGATCACATCACTCACCATGGTGGTGGAGAAGCAGCACTTGGTTTGGGGGATAGATCAGGGACAAAAGTATGTGTCTCTCTTGCTTTTCTTGGTATGTTGAAAACTGGGAAGTGAGCAGCTAGGCTAGGATGGACATGGGCCAAGGCAGAAAAGGAAAGGATCCTTCTGGCTCAAATGTGCCAAGGGCAGAAGGAGAACGGAGGACAGAACCTTAAAGTAAAAGAGGAATTTTGCATAAATAGGCTTAATAGGGCAGGATGCAGGCAGTGAGGCAGATCACAAGAACCAAACCAAGGCAATGGTGTCCAGGGTCTTAGAGCAAGACAAGGACCTTGACCTGGCAGAAAAACAAGCGCAGATGGTGAAGAGCTTAACCCAAAGTGTAACCCAAGCCAGGAGACCTGGCTCCCATTGAAAACTAGCTGCTCAGACAGTAACATCTGCAAAATGTAGGTAGGGGAGGCATGGCACACAGTAAGGATGGGAATGGTCTGAGCCATGTGCCATCAGTGATTTAGTGAGGACAATGACAGAGCTAAGAAGCAAGGAATTGCCACCACAAATTATCTCTGGCTTGGGTCATCACCAGTGCATAGGAGCTGAGCAGTGGGGTCCAGGGCAGGGTGTTTGTTAGAACCCCATAGCATGTCTCTTCATCTCGATCACTGCTACATTTCTTAACTGGACACACATTTCATCCCATGCTGGTCACTAGTGTGATAGCTTCTTGCTACATGAGACGTACAAGTGTCATTGGCTGGAACTCATCCTATACAATGTGTTTGACCACAGCTGCATTCACCACCAAAGCATTTGACCACATCTGCATGCTGAGATTCTCATTCCTGAGATACTCCTACCTCTCCCAAATGCACAGAAAATAGTCTGAAGTGTTCTCGGGCTTGAGTCCTTTTGATCATTCATGGCCACTTCTTATGAGGATATCCTACAATCTTAAATGGACTTGCTGACAATCTCTTTGATTGGGCCTCTATTCTTCCACAGCATCACTCAGGATTTCTCAAAGCTGGGCCTGAAAAAATCCAGGAAACGTTTTGGGCAGCTGAATTTGAAGTGTCATGGAATGGTTGCAAAATGAAATGCAGCCATTAAACAATGGTGCCTTTGCGCATGACTATGTATTTATGATTTCAGGAAGGGTAAAGCAGGTGTGAAGATGTTTATACAGAGTCTCACCTCTCAATCTTAAATATCTCGGCACTGCATTGGTGAGGGACCTAACCCTTGACCACATTAAATTTGGCTGAGATTTTCAAAGGAGTCCAAGAGAGTTAGGCACCCATATCCAACTGGGACTTGGATGTGTAATTACGCTCCTTCAGAAATCCCAGCCTTCCTGGTTGCCAAGCAAGGCTATCACTTGGACTCAAGAAAACTGCTAGGTGTAGAAAAAAGCAAACATGAGACTCTGACACCAAGCAGAAGAGGACAGTGGTTTGTGCAGAGGTACAATATACATGCATGCACAGATCTGTGTGCACACACATCAATGAATGTAAATATTCTGCTAGAGTCTATGTAACCACTGTGGTTGTGCATCACCATATATTGTCCATATCAGATTCCCAGAAGTTGGCATTTCTATCAGTAAGTTTTCTTTCAGATGACAACTGTCCTATTTTGACCTGAATTAAACAACTTTTTTTGAGGGTAACAATAACACCATCCACTTATTTCTGATTACAAAGTCATGTGAAAATAACGAGGAGTCCTTGTGGCACCTTAGAGACTAACACATTTATTTGGGCATAAGCTTTTGTGGGTTAGAACCCACTTCATCAGATGCATGGAGTGAAAATACAGGAGTAAGTATAAATACATGTGGGAGATGGTTGTTTCTTATCCAATTCTAAATTTTTTAATCAAGACAAGTTGGTTCCAAAACTTGTTAATAAGATCTCACTTCAACCCATCACCACTATGGATTCGTTTGTGTCTCCAAAACTTTGTTCTTAACAACGCCCTGTGTGAATTGACTTGTTTTTACCCAAATGTAACTGCATTTAGAGAAACTGCCCAATGAGTATCTGGGGGCCAGAGCATGGGAGGAATGTTTCAGATCGTGATGAAGCACTAGTTAACTTTCTGATTGATGACTGTTCTGTATGATCCATTACAATCTGCTGCCTTTTGCCAATATTCATTTTCTGCTGCCTTTTTAGTGGTTATTTCATAGAATAGCTGCTCATTACTCATTCCTGACCATACTGCCATCTAACGGACATCTCAAAGAATAAATCTCTTTTCTAGTAGGAATCCTGGACCTACATCCAGTGGCCAATATAGGCTGTAGCTCACCGTTATTTGTTCACTGCTACAGTTTTCCACCTTGTGGTCATTGTGAAGTGTAACATGCCTTTCCTCGAGCTCACAAATAAAACAGTACAGGCCGTATTCAACTCGGGTGTAAACTGCCATAGCTCTGATGGAGTCAGTGGGACAGATTCCCTGCTGGTGTACATCAGTGTTGCCCCCACTGAAATAAACAGGATTATTCAAGTTTGCTAGATTGGAGAATCTTGCTCTATAGTGGACCCTTTCTTATCCTGCATTTTCTGCAGCTGTCTAGAGAGGTCTTTCTATAATATGTCTGCTGCTCTCCCATCCCAGAGATGCTGCTGACATCCGGTCTCCATTATTCATACTACTCCTCCAGTACAGTGCATGTGTTAATTTCTCATCAGAATTCCTATGCAGCAGCAGCTAGACAGTACAGCTGCCCCCTTCCTGTCTAGGCTGTGGGCACATTTGCTTCCTAGGTCTGCCAATTTTTTGCTGTGTGGCTTGTGGGTCAGGCTCAAGAACCGTTTAAATGCCATGTAGACATTTGTGCTTGGGTTGAGCCAAAGCTCTGGGTTCTTGCCATTAAACAGCTCCTTAGCCTGAGCCCAAGTCAGCTGACACGAGCCAGCTGTGAGTTTAATTGCATTGTAGACAAACCCCAAGAAAGCTAAATGCAGGAGACCAAGGGACAAGAAGGCCTAAGACAGACAGAATGAAAGACCCATCAAAATTCAGAAAATGCTATCGTCTTCTGGGCCTTCCAATCTTAAACTTTGCAGGCATGACACCATATAACCAGCCCACATTCATAATGGAAGTCTCCAGTAGCCCCTATGCAGTATAGCCACCCCCTTCTCTTCCTTTATTCTCTGTGGCCATTCTGTTAGCACCATGTCTTACATTTGAGAATCTTCCAAATCATAGCAGAGATTGTTTGTTTGAAAACATTGATATACATGTATTTTCATAATAGGAAAACGCCAGTGAGACAAATAGAGGATATAACATTGAGTGTACATCAGAAGAATAAGAAAGGGTTAAGTAAATAGTAGGACAGCTCAGAATCTCCTGAGAAAGTAATAGACATTCGCCATAATTCTTTCTCCATTTTTATTTTCTAGAGTTATTTTAAAATAAAGTCAAAGAGGGTTCTGATCTATCAGGGAAGATTCTCTCTGAAATACCGATTCTTACATTTTTAGCCATGTGGTGAGTCTAGATGTCATGGTGATAGGCACACTAATAAATAATAGGGAAATGTCACTTGAGCACCTCACTACCCGTGCTCTCATGTAAATTCCCTTCTCCACTCCCATTAATTTCTAATGTGAAATTGGGGTTTCAAGTCCCTTAAGCAACTGAGAATATCAGACCATGCCTCATAGATTTACAGAGACAAGACAAAGTGAAAATTTGTAAGAAAGAAAGAGAAAATGGAATCAAGCATGAGTTTAAAAGAGCCAACTCATTTTAATGCATGTTTTGTCTTTTACATTGATTTTATTGTATGGAATTTTCTAACAATATTGCCTCTCCTCCCACATCTGCACATGCAGCAAGTGAACTTTTATATATTTGAATGATGAAGGGGAAGGTCCTTCACCTTTCTACCTTGTGTCAGATTTACCTGCTCTGGCTCAGGTGTTAGATCCCTCCTTTCCCAAAGACTAGGGAAATGGCTGGAGCTAGAGACTACTCTGATCCTATCTAGGTGCTTACATGGCCCCTGTGACTGCAGCTGGCCAAAAAATTCCTTTGGATAATTTCTTATTTTAAATTCCCTCCCCCTTATTTTTTTCTAAAAAACTCCCAACATTATCCCAGGGAAAATGCCAGTTCCAATGAAAACTTTTGCTGCTATTCCTGTTTTGGAATGAAATTTTAATTTTAGACCAGCATTTTGAAATCATCTGGTAAATTTCATTTTGTGTCAAGACGTCATTTCATTTCTGATTTTGAAACACAAAAACTGAAATGAAATTGCAAGTTCAAAATTTTCATTTTGAATCAGTTCAAAACTTGCTGTGAGAAAACAGAAGTTTGCCTCCTGCAAAATTTGGAATAAAGATTTTTTTTTGTTATGAAAAAATTGTTTTTTTGACCAGCTCCACCTACTAATGTAGTATTTGAGCAAATCAGATATTAACATATTTATCCACAGTACATGCTTAGGAGGTAGCAAAGTCATTTTACAAATGGGAACCTAAGGCACAGAGAGACTAAATGACTTGTCAAAGACTGGAAAGTAAGTCTTAGCCAAAATGGTCAGGGATGCAGCCCCATGCTCTGGGTGTCCCTACATCTCTGCCTGCCAGCAGCTGGGACTGGAGGACGGGGAATGGATCACTCGGTAATTGCCCTGTTCGGTTCATTCCCTCTGAAGCATCTGACACTGGCCATTGTCAGAGACAGGATACTGGGTTAGAAGGACCGTTAATCTGACCCAGTGTGGCCATTCTTATGTTCTAAAAAAGCAAGGAAATTAACCTGGGTAATTTTGAATCTGTCCTGTCCAGTTCCACTCTAGACCAGACCTTGTTTCTAAAAAGTGACAAAGGAAAAGTGATCCAATGGCAAAGTACAAAAATTTGAGATGTGTAAATAGGCTATAGACTCCTTCACTGATTGATTGGAGACATTCATTGCCTCTCCCTGCCTCAGTTTCTCCTTCTGTGGCCACAATGAAATTTAACTTTCTGTGAAACTATGCAAATAATAAATCTCTGGTGCAATTATACCTACTGGCTGGAGTGTGTCATTACCATGCTGGTGGCTTTATTCACTCTCCTCATATTTGCATTAACTCAGGCATTCTATGTTTGTATCATTGTCACTATCCTGGTTTGGGGGCCTCGTGCTCCTGGCCTGACATGGCAGGTGAGATCCTGGTGCCTGTATTGCCCAGGAAGCCACAAATGGGGTAACCCAGGTCTGGGCCCCCCCGGCCAGGATGGAGGAATGAAAAGAATTATTTCCAGTGGGTTTTAGAAGCTGACTGCTTCAGCCTTTGTTGTTTGTTCTGTCCATGAAAACTGTGACTCCCCAGACTCAGTAATTAAAAATGCTATTAAGGAGCGGGATCAGGGGACACCTAACTTTCTCCTATAACAGCTACAATTATGAGCAGGTATCTGCAGTTCATAAATAGAGGGGAAAGAGTAAAGAAACCTGCACCTTCCTGATGGGACATAAAGGTACCACATAGTCAGTTGGAACATGCTAAGAGAATCCAGCACCTGAAGAATAATGAGAAGGAAAAACTTGAATGTAGCTACCAAATCCTGAAGAAATTAGAGATCATTGTTTATAGTCTGAATCTTCCTGCAGTTCCAGGTAAGCATCATCCTGTTCCCCCTCCCCCCTACACACACTACTGCTCTGGATTGATAGCTCCCAACTTTGTTGTTTGCAGTGTAGTTGTAACCATGTTGGTCCCAGGTTATTAAAGACGAAAAGGTGGGTGAGGTAATATCTTTTATTGGACCAACTTCTGTTGGTGAATGAGACGAGCTTGTGCACTGACCTGAAGAAGAACTTTGTGTAAGCTCTGTCTCTTTCACCACAGAAGTGGGGCCAGTAACAGATATTTCCTCACCCATCTTGTCTCTCTGTAGTTTCTAATGCACATTCAAATGCAAAATATTAATGGCAACTCCAGCAATGTTAAGGCAGTTTCATTTTGCAAATCAATGGGATGCATACCCTCAGATGTGTTGATACACTAGGTCACCGTTGAGACACTGGGAGTTTGATGAAGCTGGGGCATATTGTTTTTCAGAATCTGTTGGAGATAAGAGTGAAGGCCAAAGGGAGTTGTGGAGTGAGCTACCCACAGTGCTGTATGCCATATGATATTCTATATAGTCCTGTTCCATGCAGCCTCTTACAACACCCTCATCCCTGTCAAATCCGAGCACCTTCCGGGCGTGCATGAAGTAATGGCTGAGTGTGTGGTGCAGTGATTTGTTTGTCAGGGTTTTGCTTTGGGAGATTTGTTTTCCAACATAAACTCAGCTCTTTTTTGTGTTGGAGAAGGCAGGCCAAAGCAGCGCGCCCTACTCTTGAAGTGGAAGGTGGTGAGGTTTGTGGTGGGCTTGAGTCCGAGCCCACTGGATGAATTCACCCAGGAACTGACTCCTGAGACAGGTTTGTCTCCTGCTCAGGCTAGCTTTACCCTGGCAATGGAGACTTCCACTGGGCCAGGGGAGCAGTACTGTCAACTCCAGTCCTCATGCCAAAGCATTAGGTGATCTGTAATACTCACTTATGGAAATCCACGTAAAACTCCAGTACCACAGAGGGGACGAAAACTTCCTACTAACCCCTTCAATTAGATGCAACAACGTAAGATTAAAACAAGACAAAAACTTAGCACTCAGTGAAAGATACTGATTGCTGGAGCTACTGTTCACACTAATCAGTACAGATCTTTCAGATGCTCCAGACCTAGGCCACTGAGCACATTAAACAAAAGGACTGAGACTTTGAACTTGACTCAGTATTCTGTGGGAAGCTGCGCAGAGAGCGGAGAACAGGTTTGAAAGGGTTAAGATAGTGGGGAGAGATGCAGGAGACTTTTCCATTCACTTCTCATTTCCCATGCTGTTAAGCTTTCGGGTGGGTTGGATGTGTCTCAACACAAAATTAACTACAGCAACTGCTCACTTAAAGTCATCCTGATTAATATTGTTTCATTGTTACGTTGCTGATCAATTAGAGAACATGCTCATTTAAAGTTGTGCAATGCTCCCTTATAACGTTGTTTGGCAGCCGCCTGCTTTGTCCACTGCTTGCAGGAAGAGCTAGCTGGTGGGGGCTTGGAACCAGTGTGGACCGGCAGCCCCCCATCAGCTCCTTGCTCCCCTACATTCCCTGTGTGGCAGCCTCCCAGCAGGCTATCAATTGCCAGCAGTTCAGCTGTCCGTCCCCTCACAGCCCTGTGCTGCTCGTGCCCTCTGCCTTGGAGCTGTTCCCTGGAGCCTCCTGCTTGCTGTGTGGGGATGGGGGGAAGAGGAGGCTAATGTCAGGGTGTCCCCACCCCCTCTGCTCCTGCACCCCACTTATCCCTTTTCCATAGAGTGGGGGGCAGGGACACAAGAGGGCTCAGGATGAAGGGAGCTTGCTAGCTGCAGCTGCTGTCTCAACTTCCTGATCTACTTTAAAAGGCAATGTATTTAGAGTGGCGTCATCGTACTTAAAGTGACAATGCACATCTCTCTCTCTCTCTCTCACACAGGGTGTGTGTCTCTGTCTCTGTCTGTTGTGTTTCCCTCTATTCATGCTGCCTTGTAGAGTGTGAGGCTACATTAACAACAATGTATTAACCCTTGAGGGTTCAGCCGAATGCTAGTTCATCATTTAGCAGTAAGGCACTCCCTGGGAAATATCCCACCCTCTTCCACCCTCAACCAAACTTCACAATCAACATTGCTGTGTACAGTATTAAATTGTTTGTTTAAAACTTATACTGTGTGTATATAATATAGATTTTTGTCTGGTGAAAAAAAATTTCCTGGAACCTAACTTCCCCTTTTTATATTAATTTTTATGAGGAAATTGGAATCACTTATAATCGTTTCGCTTAAAGTTGCATTTTTCAGGAACATAACTATCACGTTAAGCGAAGATATACTGTACTGATAAACAAAGATTTCCTTTGTGTTAATAGTTTTTTATTTTTCCCAAGTAAAAACCCCACGACGAACACAGAATGGGAAACCAAACAGCCATCACAGAATTCATCCTCCTGGGATTTGGGGATCTCGCTGAACTTCAGCCCCTTCTCTTCCTGCTGTTTCTAGTGATCTGTGTTTTGACCATAGCTGGGAACCTCCTCATCGTAGTGCTAGTTGTGGCTGATCAGCACCTTCACATCCCCATGTATTTCTTCCTGGGGAACTTGTCCTGCTTAGAGATCTGCTACACTTCCAACATCCTGCCCAGGATGTTGGCCAATTTCCTGACAGGGGACAGAACCATTTCATTCAATGGATGTCTGACACAATATTATTTCTTTGGATGCTTAGCAGCTGCAGAATGTTATCTCCTAGCAGCCATGTCTTATGATCGATACCTAGCGATATGCAAACCACTGCATTATGGAGCCCTCATGAATGGCAGGCTCTGCCTCCAGCTAGCTACAGTGTCTTGGGTAAGTGGCTTTCTGGCTAATACTATATTAACATTTTTTATCTCCAACTTAATCTTCTGTGGTCCCAATGAAATTGACCATTTCTTCTGTGATTCCTTCCCAATGGTGAAACTCTCCTGCAGTGATACTCATTTGGCTGGACTTTTAACATCCATTGTGGCTTGCTTATGCTCACTGCCTCCGTTTCTATTAACCGTGACATCCTATATTTATATCATTACCTCCATCCTGAGAATCCCTTCCAGCACTGGGAGGAAGAAGGCGTTTTCCATTTGCTCCTCCCATCTTATTGTGGTTACAGTTTTCTATGGGTCAATACTGATTGTGTATGTGCTTCCGCATAGCAACAGATTGAAGGACTTTAACAAATTTTTCTCTATCTTTTACACCATCCTGACTCCCATGGTCAATCCACTTATCTACAGCCTGAGAAACAAAGAAGTAAAGGAGGCCCTGAGGAAAGCTTTCAATAAGTGTATGGATTTTAAGACATTGCAGAAAATTCAGATTGCTTCAAGTTAGTGAAACACTATTAATAATTTTGATTTTATTTTGAGTCAGTGAGATGCAGCCAGACATCCCCTAGTTTTAGCCATCGGGAATGTGCAGCTGTAACATCTGCAAATATGCAGGAAGAGAAAAAAAAAGTGGAGAGTGCAGGATCTATTGATGTATAAACAGTTTATGTTCGTAGGAAGATATGTTGGTAGCAAATTCAATTAAGTAAAATAAGTACATTTAACTTACTATATGTCACTTCTCTTACATGATCTTTCTTTCTTTCTTTCTTTCTTTTTTCTTTCTTTCTTTCTGTTTTTTATGATACCATCCAAGATGCTAGGTACATACTTGGCTGGCTTTCCCCTCCTGCCACAAAAGCCAGTGGGGCTACATTTCTATTTTTAGCACACTAAGTCAGTCAAAGATAGTGTGGGTATGTTTCTTGAGCTGGAAACTACACCATCCATCTCCAGTTTATACAACCGCTATGTGCCTATAGAGTTGTATTAAACCCTCGTAATGGAGGGGAGAATCTGAAATGCGAACAAACGTTGAAATATTGGAATTGCTCACCAGACAAAAGTAAAATTTGCTGACCAGCTGTTCTATCCATGGAACTATCAAATGTTTTCTGATTCTAACTTTATCATTAATACATTTTCTCTCACTCTTGGTATCTCCAGCGCTGCTGCTTCTCCCTTCATCTCTCTCCATCTCATCTTTATGACCTGAGAGTAGAGTTCTAGGACCAGGATTCAGCAGAATTCTCCTGATCCGTCTCCCTTGGTAGTTTCCACCTGGCTGCTCTCTCAGATCACAGAAAATCAGACATGCTGTGATATTTAGTGCAATGTGCAGTCACGTCGTCTGCAGTCCTGTTTGGATTAGCACTCGTCCACCAACCAGTGAGAGATCTAAAAGGGACCAGGCTGGCTGCAGTCTCTCCTAGAAGATGTGTAATTCGGTAATTAATTATTGGATCCATTAAAGTGCAATGAGGCCTATCTGACAGGCTGCAAACTGTGAATACTGTGCTCCACTGCCACCACAAAACAACAGAACCTGTTTCTTTTACTCAGAAAAATAGTTGAAAAACATTTCTCTATTTCCTGGAAATAAATCTTCTATGAGCAGCAAAAAACCCACTTTTTCAATGGTAAAAATTTGAATGGAAAGTTCTGCCCAGCTCTAATTATGACTCCTTGGAACAGCTGAGCTCTGGATTGTGCTATGCTCTTTCTATACATTCTATACACTTTCTGTTTCTCCCAGCAACATATGCAAGGATGGTGTATCTTTTACAGAAAACATGCAACCTGAACATTTTCAAATAATTTCTGAGATGGGCAAACCAAATAAGATCATTAATCAAAAGGATCTTTCTAACTGAATGCTTTGTGTGTGTGTGTGTGTGTGTGTGTGTGTGTGTGTGTGTGTGTGTGTGTGTGTGTGTGTGTGTGTGTGTGTGTTTTAAACAAGAGGCACAGTTCCTTTTCAGTTTGCTCTCAAGAAGAAAACAGGGCAGGGAGGCAGGTTTTGTACTGTATAACATCCTCTAGAGAGACCAGTAAAAGGAGACATGATACAGAGTTGCAAAATAATGAGTGGATCACAGTAGATAAATCAGAGCTCCTTCATTACAAGGAGCATTCAAATAAATTTAGAATTGATAAAAGGAAACACTTCCCCCCCACACAGTAAAATTAGTGGTGGAACTCCGTGTGACTAGACAATATTGAGACCAAGTGTAAAAATTTCAGCAATGCCTAAACGACATAGGCGCCTATATCTCATTTTCCAAAGTGTGCGAGGAACTATCTGGCCACTAGATGCAGGATTTTGAAAGATATTTAAGTGCCCAAAGATGCACATTTTCAAAAGCACTGAGACATCTAACTCCATTGATTTCGGTAAGAGTTAATTGCCCAAGTGCTTTTGAAAATTCTATTAGGTACCTATCTGGATCTTTCGCTATCTAAATACCTTTAAAATCTGGTTTTTAGATTCTTAGGGCCAGATTTTGAAAGGTATGCTTGTTTGGATGGAACAATTACTGGACCAGCCACAAATTATGACCTCCGTGGGTGAGTTAGCATCCACACGGCAGTCAATATTTGGAAAGGCACATCTCTCATTGCTGCTGACATTGCTGTGAGTGTCCTTCTTTTGGTTTTTGGCCTCTGGGTGTTTTCCCTATACAATGTTTTTGGAAAAAAGTGTGCAGCATCCCTTGAATGATATGACCCATAAGTGATTAAGTCTCCTGGGGGCCTGTCTGTGACAAGATAAAGTTGGATCGTAATCTCACATGTAATTAGTTCTTCCAGTTGAAGGGGAAGATGATGGCTCACAGAGGTAACCTAAGATACTACAGTGATGTGTACAACTCTAGATAGATAAACAGACAGATAGAAGATAATTTTCAGAAATGGAACAAAGAACCAGATGGGCACTTTGAACAATGATATCCTAAAGAAAGAAACAAAGAGGAGTCCCAATTGACTTTCAAAGTCAGAATTCAGTGCTGCTCATTTAGAATCAAACATTCTATGGAAGCAAATTCAGACTCAGTGTAAAGAAGTGCAGATCCTTTGCATTTATAATAACTATCTGAGCCCATCATAGTCCAGTGCAAAAATCCTCATTGACCTCAATGTTCCCTCAAGGTTCCTTTTCTAACAATATTTTTCATTCAATCAACAAATTCTGCTCTAGTTTACACCTAGAAGCTGTCTGATGACCCCACTTAAATAACGAGAGCAGCTTTGGGTTCAGATGTGTCTGATTGTGACATAATTTATGTCTGGGTTTATAAATGGGATCAGAATCATGTTCAGCGGAGTTACACATGATTGTAAATTAGCTTAGAAGCTGGACTCATTGGGGTTACACAGTAGTATAAACCCCATGCAGGAGAAAGAAGGGATTCTATTCAGTGAATATGCATAGATCAGGAACAAATACATTCTTAACTTGAAGTATTGAGCTCTCTCAGAGGGAAAACACATAACTTTTGGATATGATTAGACTCTAGCAAGACAAGAAAGGAGAGAGGGGAAGAGATTCTATCTTTCTTCCTTTTCTTTTATTCCTCTTTTTTCCAAGATACCTTCCACTTTAATGTCCAGGTTCCATTAGTGCAATGAGACCACCTGGCACACTTGTCTTTCTGGATGAGATTTTCAAAGGCTCTGAAGGGACTTATGTTCCACAATTCAATGAGGGCCGAAATAACATAGGCTCCATTGAAAATCCAAGCCTCTCTGCTCAGGAAATCTTATCCTATCTCACCTATCATTCATCTGATTTTTTTTGTTTGTTTGAATTGCTGTTTTACTAATTGGTTCTTTCATCCCCACTTGCAGAAGAAATGGACATAGGAAATCAGAGTACAGAGATCGAATTCATTCTTCTGAGATTCCTCATCCCTCACAACCTGCTTATTTTTCTCTTCTTGGTACTTTTGCTCATCTACCTGGTGACACTAGTGAGGAACTTGGTAAAAATCCTTGTGGTGTGGATGGATTATCATTGCTCACCCCCACGTATTTATTTCTCTTAAACTTGTCTCTCCTGGAGACCTGCTTCATATCTTCCATCATCCTAGTGATCCTGAGGAACCTGCTGTCTCAGAGTGAAGCTATATCCTTCTTTGGTTGCATCATCCAGTGGATTCAGTTTGCCATCTTAGTTTTCCTTTAGTTGTCCTTCACCCTACATGTTATGTCCCCTTCTTGATGCCCCTGTTTTGTAATTTTCCCAGTAATAGCTAAGTGGCAGGAAATGTTGGCACCGTTTTGGAAAACTGAGTGGGAAATGATCAGGTGATCTGAAAAGGCTCTCCCTGGTAACAAAAGGTTATAAAAGCATGCAGCGCTCTGTGATGGGTTCTGTCCATCATAGAGGCAGCCCAGTGCTGACATCTAGTCACGGCTGAGACAACGGGGCAAGTCCTGAAGAGAGAAGATAGAAGATTACTTATCTGTTCCTGTCCTGGTATCCTGAGATGTCCTGGTGTTCATCATTCCTGCCCTGACACTGGTATCTTTTGGTGTTGTCCTTGGATTTTGTGCATCCTGTGTCCTGTACAATAAGAAGAATGGTGATGGTGACTTTTTACTTTCTTACCAATTGTTATTATATGATTTTGGGGCCTTGACTTAAAGCCTGTTTGTACTGTAAACACCTGATTGGTTTTCCTGTTCTTTATTGGGTATAGTTATTTGGGTGTCCTTTAATAAACTGTTCATTTTTTGAGGTTTTTTTGCAGCTATTCTTGCCTCCTTGGTTTTGAGGGAGGGGGACGAGCTTTCAGTGTGAGGGTTTGGTCTTGTTTAGGGTTCCCAGCTTCCTTAGCAATTTACACCATGATAACCCCTTTGCTGAACTCATTCATATATACCCCGAGGAATGAGAAAGTCAAAGAGGCATTGAGAGTGGCCATCTCACACAACATATTTCTTCCAGGCTCTCTAAGAATCCAAAAGGTGACCCTCACAGTCAAATACCTGAAGAGACAAGCTCAGAGATGGACAGAAGTGTTGTGAATATTTCTATCTGCATCCCAAAACATGATTTATGTGCTTGTCTTCACTCTCACACACACATCCAGCCACTGATTGCAACCCTTCAACACTAGCTGCCCAAACAATGGACAGCTACCATCATGGGGGTGTTCTCCTGGATAGGCCATGATGGAGGAACCTAGTGGGTGGAGAAAGAAAACCATTCTAATGGTGTGGGCCAAAGAGACCCTGAGACTCTCAGACTAGTGGGGGAAGAAGAAAAATCACAGGGCATGATGTACAATATAGCAACTAGGGTGGGTCCAGGGGGATTTTGGCTGGCCAGGAGAATGTACTCTGATTCTGTTCCATTCCTGGAAATGAAGAGAAAGACTGTCTAATGTGGCTTGTGATAAAATTTAAGATGTGATGAGACTAAATATTCGTACAGGCCATTTGCTGGTTTCAGTTCCTTCCATATCACCCCACTCTGGGGTCTCGTTGGTCTCTATCACTGGTCACAGATCCCTGAAAGGAGGAAATGCAGGTATTTGAAAGCAGGTTGGACCTGCAGGTGGATAAGTGGTTGGTAGCATATCCAGATGCTGGTCTAAGTGTGGAACCACCAGGGAATTGATGGTGAGAAAGGAGGGAAGGGGGAGAGAAAGGTTAATTTCTCTCTTTGTTAGGATTACTTTCTCTCTCAGGGAGAGTCTGGGAGGGAGAGAGAGAAGGAGGGGGGAAGGTGAATTTTCCTCTCTGTTTTAAGATTCAAGGAGTTTGAATCACAGTAATCTTCCAGGGTAACCCAGGGAGGGGAAGTCTGTGAGAGGCAACGGTGAGGGAAAGGGTTTACTTTCCTTGTGTTAAGATCCAGAGAGTCTGGGTCTTGGGGGTCCCCGGGCAAGGTTTTGGCGGGGAACGACCGGAGTGTACCAGGCACTGGAATTCCTGGTTGGTGGCAGCGTTACAAGTACTAAGCTGGTAATTGAGCTTAGAGGAATTCATGCTGGTACCCCATCTTTTGGACGCTAAGATTCAGAGTGGGAAATTATACCATGACAGTTCCCCAACCTCACCAGCCTCTGGAAACACAATCATTAGCATCCAGGTCTCATCAGACCCCATTCTCTCTTAACAAAGAGCGCACTCCAACCTCTGTGTCCTCTGAACTTCTCCCTGCAATGTCCAGCCCCCAGATCCACTGGACACTCTCATAATTACTCTCATAAAGGAACACCCCAGCTTACCAGTCACACCAAAGAATAAAATTCCACTCAGCACACCAGCCCTTGGGTTTGTTTATACAGAAAGCAAGTCTAAGTTTGTTTAACAAAAGAACAGAGATTCAAATGACAGCCAGCAGAAAGAGAGGAAATAAAAGGGTTACATATAAAACAAAATAATAACACTCGAACTAGAGCCTAAATTGAACTACCCTGCTATCGCCGTGTCACACAGAGCAAAAGCTCACCCCATATCCTTGCAGTGTGGCGCTGGTCTTCCATTCATGAGACCCATGACTCTTTCCTTTAGCCATCCTGGAAAGATGCACAGTTTGTCTCTGTCCCTACAGTTACGGTCCAACAATCTATTGTCTGCACTTGCAAACAGGGTATTTGTGTTTGCCTGGCTAGAATCACCACTCGAGACTTTGCAATCAGTTGATTAGCATTTGGCTTAGACTGTAAATAGGTGACCATTGTGCACCATGCAATACCCAGTTTACATGCAGACAGACAGATAAATAAACATCCCTTGCTGGGAAGAAACCTTTTGTAGATCAGTCCCAAGTGTCAGACCTTCAGGGTAATAGTCAATATATATCCAGAACTCCTCACATATTTTCCATACATATATTTCACAGTGATTATAATGACCAATGTGACACAGACTTTCAATACATTCCTTATATGGTGCCTTTGGTGAACTAGTATGTAGACACCAGACCAGGAGATCTCTGTAATCAGATCCTTGTGTCCTTTGCCAGTTGGCACCAACTGGAACTTTACTCTTAGGTCTGTGCGTCCCATCCACCCAGTTCAGGGCTGAGCAAAGTCTTCCTTGTTGGTTGGCCAGTGCTAGTTTCGTTTCAGCTAAATGCAAATCTTAGACATGGCTCCAGCCAACACCACAAATTCAAAATCCTCTGGAACTGAAAAACACAAGTTTTGCAGATGGGTCTGCCCTTGATAGTGGGCGAATCCAAAATCTGTGAATGTTATGTTTCAATTATTTGCAAAACTTTCTCTCTTTCCTTCAGAGATGGAAGATGCCGAAGAACTGATATGGGAAAATCACACTGTAATGACTGAATTTATACTCCAGGGATTTTCAGATCTCCAGGCACTACCGGCCATCCTGCTGTTTGTTGTAGTGTTAGTTATGTATATAGTAACTATGATGAGAAACAGTCTCAACATTACGCTCATATTGGCTTACCCTCTTCTCCACACCTCTGTGTATTTTTTCCTCAGCAACCTGTCCTTCCTGGAGATCTGCTACACCTCAGTCACCATCCCCAAGATGCTGGTGAATTTGCTGGTGGAGCTGAGAACTATCTCCTACTCAGGATGCATTGCACAGATGTGCTTCTTTTCCCTTCTAGGAACAGCTAAGTGTTTGCTCCTGCCTGCCATGGCATATGACCGGTTCATGGCCATATGCCACCCCCTGTGTTATGTGTTCGCAATGAACAGGAGGGTGTGTGGGTGTCTGGTGGCTGGCTCATGGCTGAGTGGGGTCGCTGTGGCACTGATACAGACTGCTCTGATAGCCAAGGTGCCATTCTGTGGGTCTAATGCCATCGACCACTTCTTCTGCGACATCGTGCCGCTGATACAGCTGGCTTGTGGCGATACCTCTGTGAATTGGACTGAGCTCCTCGCGGTGGCCACCTTCGTGGTGATCGTCCCCTTTGGCATGTTCCTAGTCTCCTACATCTGCATCATCTCCACCATCCTGAGGATGCCCTCAGCTGAGGGCAGTGGCAAGGCCTTCTCCACCTGTTCCACACATCTCATGGGGGTTTTCTTGTTCTATGGAACATGCTGCACGATGTATTTAAGCCACACCTCCAGCAACTCACTGGAATTGACAGACTGCTCGCCCTGCTGTATACAATGGTTAGGCCAATGCTAAACCCCATTATTTACTGCCTGAGAAACAAAGAAGTGAAAGGGGCCCTGAGGAACCTCCTGGGCAGAACAAAATTTGCATCTCAACCATGAAACAAATTCGTGTTTGTTTCTGGTAATGAGGGAATATTGTTGTTGCTTATTGTGGACTCATGCTCATAACCTGCAGTGCCTAAATTAAACAATTTATTATAATAACCCTGTGCACATTCTCTCTTTGCATCCACACACAAATGAGATAGGTGTTCTTAACATGAGAGAGAGAGAGGACTAGGATAGATAGATAGTATGTGGGGCACCTGTCATTGTCCACTGTCAGAAGACAGGATACTGGGCTAGCTGGACCTTTGGTCTGACCCAGTATGGCCATTCTTATGTTGTTTTGATAGCTAGATAAGATGGATGGTACTGCTGAGCAACCTTAACTCTGCATTAAAGTTTTTGGGTGGCAAATTTCCCTTGTTTTTTGAGGAACTAGTGCCCAGATAATCTCACTATCCCTGCATATTTTAGAGCTGTTGGAACATTAAAAAGATGTTCATACTGTAGATGGCTGCATATTGGGAACCTCTGGATCAAATGACTCCACATTTTCGACCACAAACTCTACCCCAGAACCTGTGCCAGCCTACCAACTTTGAAGAAAAATGTCCTCATGCATAGGACTGGAAGGGACCTCGAGACATCATGTAATTCAGTCTCCAGCACTCATGGCTGGATTACAGACAGATGTCTGTCCAACCTGTTCTTAAAAACCTCCAATGATGCAGATTCCACAACCTCCCTAGGCAATTTATTCCAGTTCTTAACCACCCTGACAGTTAGGAAATTTTTCCTAATGTCCAACTTAAACTATCCTTGCTGCAGTTTAAGACCATTGCCTCTTGTCCTATCTTCAGAGGTTAAGAACATAAGAACAAAAGAACATAAGAACGGCCAGTATCCTGTCTACCGACAGTGGCCAATGCCAGGTGCCCCAGAGGGAGTGAATTTAACAGGCAACGATCAAGTGATCTCTCTCCTGCCATCCATCTCCATCTTCTGACATACAGAGGCTAGGGACACCATTCCTTACCTGTCCTGGTTAATAGCCATTTATGGACTTAACCACCATGAATTTATCCAGTTCTATTTTAAACGCTGTTATAGTACTAGCCTTCACAACCTCCTCAGGTAAGGAGTTCCACAAGTTGACTGTGTGCTGTGTGAAGAAGAACTTCCTTTTATTTGTCTTAAACCTGCTGCCCATTAATTTCATTTGGTGGCCCCTAGTTCTTGTATTATGGGAACAAGTAAATAACTTTTCCTTATTCACTTTCTCCACGCCACTCATGATTTTATAGGCCTCTATCATATCCCCCCTTAGTCTCCTCTTTTCCAAGCTGAAGT
Organism: Gopherus evgoodei; assembly: GCF_007399415.2. Lineage (NCBI taxonomy): Eukaryota > Metazoa > Chordata > Testudines > Testudinidae > Gopherus > Gopherus evgoodei. The sequence goes on along the minus strand of NC_044342.1, from coordinate 18,006,834 downwards.
GTCCTAGCCTCTTTAATCTTTCTTCATATGGTACCCTCTCCAAACCCCTAATCATTTTAGTTGCCCTTTTCTGAACCCTTTCTAGTGCCAGTATATCTTTTTTGAGATGAGGAGACCACGTCTGGACGCAGTATTCAAGATGTGGGCGTACCATTGATTTATATAAGGGCAATAATATATTCTCCGTCTTATTTTCTATACTCTTTTTAATGATTCCTAACATCCTGTTTGCTTTTTCGACCGCTTCTGCACACAGCATGGACATCTTCAGAGAACTATCCACAATGACTCCAAGATCTTTTTTCCTGACTCATTGTAGCTAAATTAGCCCCCATCATATTGTATGTATAGTTGGGGTTATTTTTTCCAATATGCATTACTTTACATTTATCCACATTAAATTTCATTTGCCATTTTGTTGCCCAATCACTTAGTTTTGTGAGATCTTTTTGAAGTTCTTCACAGTCTGCTTTGGTCTTAACTATCTTGAGCAGTTTAGTATCATCTGCAAACTTTGCCATCTCACTGTTTACCCTTTTCTCCAGATCATTTATGAATAAATTGAATAGGATTGGCCCTAGGACTGACCCTTGGGGAACACCACTAGTTACCCCTCTCCATTCTGAGAATTTACCATTAATTCCTACCCTTTGTTCCCTATCTTTTAACCAGTTCTCAGTCCGTGAAAGGATCTTCCCTTTTATCCCATGACAGCTTAACAAGAACAATTTTTCTCCCTCCTCTTTTAACAAGCTTTTTGTACTTGAAAACTGTTATCATGTCCCCCCCAATGCTTCTCTTCTCCACAATAAACAAATACAATTTTTTCAATCTTTCCTCAGAGGTCATGTTTTCTAGACCTGTATGTGGCTTTCAGAGCAATATGAATATTAAAAATAACTATTTCCTTAAGTGTGAGGAATCTCCTGGACCAAATGACCCCAACTGGAGTTAGTAACTCTATCCCTGGCCCACATGTAGCTCAGGCAGGTGGGGAGGTGGCGCTATGCCAGTTGCTGATGGAATGTGACCTAGTGTTCATATTAACTAGGAAACATTAAAGAGAAATCCACATGATAGACACAGCACCATGTGGTTATGTGAGCTGAAAATAGAAACAGGTCCGTGATTATCCACTGCTGAAAGAATACAGAGCTTGAGACAGGTGGGAACAAAGATAGGAACTTATGAAACAATATAAGTGCGCATGGTCAAATTTTCCATTGGTTAGAACAGGGGTGTACGATAGTGCCAAAAGATACTCACACCTCTCTCAGGGCATGTCTCTACTACAAAACTATGTCAACCTAAGTTACATTGTGTGATGAAGAGGGAGATTTTCTTAGTGTTTTGCATAAATAGTGTGCGGGTCTCAGTTTCTTTGTGGGCTGTGGGTTTAACGAGGGGGTGGGAGAGGGTTCTTAAGTTTTTTTTGTTGAAATTTATGGATTTTGCTGTCAGATTATGACTGGTTACTCCTCAGTGGGTGTTCTTTTTTGATGGCTCAAAACATTTTTGGGAGGGTCATTCTGTTTGGTTTGGATTTAGTTAATTATTTTGTGTTTTAAGGGTGTCAGCCTTTACCTCAGGGTTCTTAGTTTGCCCCTTCATAACCACAAATGTGCCTTGATTTTTTTTTTTGCTTTTTTAAGAGTTTTTTTTAGTTTTATTAGTTTTTTACTTTTGTTTGGCCATTTAGCTTTAATAATGGCCTTTTTAATACATATATTTTTGATGCATGAATTTCTTATTTACATAAACAGTTTTTACAGAGACTTTTAAAAAGTTAACAAATGGCAGTTTTTATGTTGAAAAAGAAAGTCATCGTAAATTAGGCCTTGCTAAATTTTGGAACTATTTTTTCCTATTTTGGGGCCTTGGCCTTTGAAATTCCTCTAATTTAATTAACATAGACAAAGACAAAATCCTGTCTGTCACTTGCAAGGCATAAATAAAAAGAAAATGGTTAATACTAGTATTTACTATCCTAGTTATTTATTTTAATACCTTAATTTTTACTATAAAACATATATTGTATATAGCCAAAACATAACCAATTATATAGCCCAGTACCCATGGTACAACATTTGGAGCCATTGACCTCAAGGGAGATTTTAATCCATTGAGTTCAGTGGCCATTTTGAGCCATTCATTTAAATAGGAGATTTGGGCAGTGGCTTCAACGGACATTTTGATCACTTGATTTCAATGGGAGTTTTGGTCTAACGCCTTCAATGGGCATTTTTGCTCCATGGATGTCAATGAGTGGTTTGCTTGAGCACAAAATAAACAAGCTCCTCATAAAGATCAACTGAAATGGAAGCTTTGCCTGGGTAAAGGCTGAATGAAATATGAAACATCAATCCAGGTGGATTTGCAAATTCAGAATAATTGTCAGGATGTGGCCCAGCACAACTCTCTTTTGAAAAAGGACCTCCTAGAAATTAAGCAAGATCATCGGTATTTTTGCTGAGTATTTGCCATAGAAGATATTGTTCATGGTTTATGTGACAGGACTCTTGCCTCTGACCTTGCCTCACGCTCACTGCTTCAGAGGGAGTGGGGTGGGGGACATGTCTGACTTGCTTGATCAACAGCATCAGGTGAAAAATTCTTTGGCTTCAGACTTGGCAACATATGGTTGGCACCACCTTCAATGCCAGTGCTCTCAATAGTGTCCAGTAGGACAGATGATGCAGGGCTAGACCCCACACTTTATTTGTGCTACATGATAATGTGCATTAACAAGCAGCATTAACTGTCTGATTCCCCAGTGAAAAACTGGAGATGTGTTTTTTAAAGTATGATATCCCCAATGGTCATAAAGAAACTAGAATGTTCTCACTCCACATAAGAGCTGTGTGTGCCAGAATCCTGCAGATAGGAGAGCTGCAGAGCCCACAGTAGATAGGAAAAATGGGTGAAGGAAGTCTTGGATAAAAACAAAACACAGAGAGAGACCAGGTGAGTGAAGTAATATCTATTATTGGACCAACATCTGTTGGTGAGAGAGACAAGGTTTGAGTCATACAGAGCTCTTGTTCTGTGTGACTTAAAAGCTTGTCTCTCTCTCTCACCATAGAGGTTGGTCTAATAAAGATTTGACCTCCCCCACCCTGTCTCTCTAATAAGCTGGGACTGACAGAGCTACAACTACACTGTAAACACAGTTATAGGCAAACAGGATCAGCGATGTCCATTTCAAGGCTCTGCAGATAGTTTCCTTAGCCAAGTATTTTGGACCTGTAGCTTCATGTTGTTATAGCAAGATTGTTCAGGAGAAAGCTGGAATATTATGCATGCTGCAGCATACAAGTATAAAGAGCTTCTTTTTTCTCAAGAGATCTCAGTCTTTCTCCATGCCTAGAGGGAGATAGCAATACAGATGTAGAAGTGCGTGAAGAACAATTCTGGACGAAGCACATTTTTTTACGTGATTGCTAAGGTAACTCAGAAAATTCCTTATGCTTGAATTAATCTACTCTATGGAACTTTATGGTGGAGGTGAGACTTCCTTTCTTTAAGCCATGTAACAAGGTGTTATTTGCTTCCTACATTGAGGACAAGATAAGAATCAGTCCTTTATACAATCCGATCTTGCTTATGGTTGATTTAGACTGGAGAGTTAGACAGACAGAAATTCTATGATGCAAATATATATCATCTACATGTGAAAAACTGAGAAAATGTCTGCATTAGCTCTTAGGAATATTGTGCATGATTTGGTTTTTCCCTGTTCTGTTCTATATGTCTTCCTGATTGAATACAGGGTTACCTCAAACAAAGACTGTGAAGGGGGCTGTTAAGGAATCCAGCAAGAGTCAATCAATGACACAGATAAATCATCCCCTCAGATACCTGCTTCAAACAATGAGCTGGAACATCAATTGCGGGATGAACCTACCTAGCTAGCACCATCCAGATTAGGATGTTTTTATCTACCCAAGGACAGGGCTGAGATTAAAAGACACTGTGGGGTTATAAAGATGTCCCTAGCAGATCTGGAGGGGGAGAAATGGTAAACTCAGTTGGATGCAGACAAAGAGACACAGAGCCAGCTTGCTGGAAGCTGACCCAGACAAAGACTTGAACCTGATATAGTACAATAGAGCCCAGAGTTATGAACACCAGAGTTACAAACTCATTGGTCATCCACACACCCTTAGACAAAAAAACAAAATCACAACCTCAACTCTCCCCCCTCCAACCACACCACCACAGCAAATCCAATACAGTACTATGTTAAATGTAAACTACTAAAATAAAGTGAAAGTTTAAAAAAAAGCTTCAACAAGGTAAGGAAACTATTTCTCTGCTTTTTTCATTTAAATTAAGATGACTAAAAGCAGCATTTTTCTTCTGCATAGTAAAGTTTCAAAGCTGTATTAAGTCAATGTTCAATAGTAAACTTTTGGAAGAACAATCAGAGTTTTTTTTTCAGAATCACGAATATTGCGGAGTTACGAACAACCTCCATTCCCAAGATGTTTGGAACTCTGAGGTTCTACTGTATAGAAAACAGAGCAGCAAGGGTGGGGAGGTGGGTGATTTGGCTAGACTGAAAGGGAGGCGTCATTAGGAAAGGGATAGAAAATATCATAATGCCACTATATAAATCCACAGCACACTCAGACCTTGAATACTGTGTGCAGTTCTGGTCGCTCCCTCTGAATAAAAAAGATATATTAGAATTGGAAAAGGTATAGAGAAGGGCAACAAAAATTATTAGGGGTATGGAACAGCTTCCATATGAGGAGAGATTTATTCTTACCATTTATTCCTACCCTTTCATTTCCTGTCTTTTAACCTGTTACTGATCCAGGAGAGGACCTTCCCTCTTATCCCAGGACTACTTACTTTGCTTAAAAGCCTTTGGTGTGGGACATTATCAAAAGCTTTCTGAAAGTCCAGGTACACTATATCCACTGGATCCCATTTGTCCACATACTTTTTGACATCCTCAAGATTTCTAATAGATTAGTGAGGTTTGATTTCTCTTTAAAAAAGCCATGAAATGGAACAACGTTTTTTACTGTTGGTGGAATGTTCCTAGAATGCTGTGTGCACATTATAAATCACCAACATAATGATCATTAGAATAATCATCAATCACTCAGTCTGGTACTGGATAAGAGAGTTCATGTTCATTATTTTCCCCCCATTTTGTTTCTCTCTCCAGGCACATGGAAGCTAAAAACCAAACTACAGAGTTTGTGATGGTGGGGTTTGCCACTCATCCAGAGCTTCAGAACTTGCTTTTTGTGGTGACTTTCATCATGTACATGGTGTCGTTGATGGGGAATATCCTCATCAGTGCCACAGTTTGGCTTGACCTGGTTCTTCACACCCCCATGTACTATTTCATCTCCAGTTTGTCCTTGGTTGACATCTGCTACACCACGGTCACCATCCCCAAGATGCTGGAGAACCTGCTTTCTCAGGACAGAACCATCTCTTTCACTGGCTGTGCTGCCCAATTGTACTTCCTTCTTTCACTAGGGACCACCGAATGTTTCCTTCTTGCTGCCATGGCATATGACCGTGTCTTGGCCATCTGTAACCCTCTGCGGTATGTGGTCATCATGAACAAGAGCCTGTGTGTCCAGCTGGTGGCTGGCTCCTGGGTCAGTGGTTTGCTGCTCTCCTTGGGTCAGACCTCACTCATCTTCACCTTGCCCTTCTGTGGGGACAACCGGATCAACCATTTCTTCTGTGACATTCCACCCCTCTTGACCTTGGCCTGCGGAGACACTGTGATGAACGAAATTGCTGTCTTTGTAGCTGGGATGTTAATCACACTGATCCCTTCTTTGTTGATACTGGGGTCCTATATCCACATCATCTCCACCATCCAGAAGATCACATCGGCTCAAGGCAGACAAAAAGCCTTCTCCACCTGCTCCTCTCACCTCATAGTCATCACTCTGTTCTATGGCTCTGCCAGTGCCATGTACTTGCGACCCAGGTCCAGCTATACCCCGGAAAGTGACAAATTTCTGGCCCTGCTCTATTCTGTGGTGACACCCACATTAAACCCCATTATCTACAGCCTGAGAAGCAAAGATATCAGTAGAGCCCTGAGGAGAGTCATAACCTCAAATATATTTCTTCTCAAGATGTGAACAGAGGAACACGGCCCGATACGCTCCTTGTTTACTCTGGTTTAATGGCAACATTGCTCCATTGTCTTCCCTGGAGTTGTGACAGTTTTGTGGGTACTCAGGATGGTGGGTCACCTCATTACTGAAGGCAAGGGGGTGAGAGGGAGTCTTCCATGTGATATATGTGATACCACCAGCCTATCCACCTCTCAAGCACTGTCCTATGGGCTACATCAGCTCTAACTTCACCTTGCAGTTTATCAACAGGTGCATGCCAGTCTTTCATCCCCTTTGAAACATTTCCCTGACACTGGCTACTTACAGAAATTCCTGATCCTCTGCCCCTAAAGATGCCACATATCCCAGTTTACCAGTTTTACCTTAAACCTGCGGTCTTGCAAACCACACAGCACTTGTGAGTGCTTACAATAAACCAAAAGAAGGTTTAGTGTAAGAAAGGATAAGAATTAAAGAAGGGAGTGGAGGAAACAAATGGTTAAAAAGTAACACAAAATATGAATCTGAGTCTACACTTATCAATCATTACATTTCCTACCTAGTAAGTTAGACCCCCCTCTTCCTCTCCAACTTCAGTCGGTTGCCAAGCTGACTGGCATCTCATTGCATTACTCACACACCGTACTATAGGGTCCACTAATTCAATGTCTCTGGGAGAACACAAAGTAATAATTTCATGGCCATGCAAATTATTAATCAGTATCACCCTATTGGCCTTAGTTGAGATCAAGGGAACCCATTTTGATAGGCCCTTTGCAAGACAGAATCTGAGATTTTAAAAGCAGACATAGACTTGGATGTCAATTCTCATTAAAATGCATTTACAAATCTCAGCCTAAATATACAAGGAAGACATTATTTTCCATATTTTGCAGATGTGGGATGGAGGCAAACACTGCACGGGTTAGGAGCTGAATTCTTACATGGGTGACCAATCTGATACCTTCCCCTTTCGGATTAATAGATGTTTCCCTTCTGACCATCTTGCAAGTAAGGCAGAGAGAACCAGGATAATTGAGCAAGAGGGAGACCTTGAGTGAGATCTTCAAAGCTGCCTAAAAGGATTTGGGTGCCCAGTTTGCATTGGAATATAGTGTGTGGTTCTGCCCCTAAACCCTTTTGTAGAATAAAGTTATTAGGACATCCTAGAAATTTGTGTGATTCCACTATAAACCTCAAGGGAAATGTTTGAGTATGAGAAACCCTCCTTTGCTGAATGATAAAAGTAAAGACCCCATAAGAATGATAATACTTCTTGCTTCTGTGACAGTCAGCAGCAACCCCCTAACAGCTAGTAGCCTTATAATAGCTGGCAACCATTAGGGGAAATTGGATATCTCACAGACACAGTAGCCTGAACTTTTGAACTGTCTTCTCTTATCAGTCTTGAGGCAGTTGAAGCTGGTCCTAAGCCAGTTTTGGCTGAGCAGATTGCAGAAGTGCAGGGTTTGCTAACCACCAATCAAATGCTAACATGACCGAAGCCTGTATGTGAGTGTGTATAAAAGATTCTTGGTTTTTGTATGGAGTAGAGTTTTTTGTACCAAGGTACAGAACTCTTCTTTCTTCTGCAGAATAAAGCAACCTTTCCTTATCCCTGTCTGGCTATCATTGGCTCTCAGCTAGGTGGACCCAATATTTCAGTAACACTTCTTAAAGCACCTTTTATCTTAGGATCTCAAAAATTTTAAGAGACACTAATTGAACTTCACAATCCTTTACCTACACCTGGACTGTGTCCCACCCAAGTACTTATCCAGCGTGACCCCGGTCAGTGGGATTACTATAAATATTGTTAAAATCTCTCATGGAATCACTATAAATATTGTTATTCCTGGGAGATGCATAAATATTATTACCTCCATTTTATATGGGGTGGATGAGGGGGGGAAGTGGTCAGGTACAGAGAAGAGAAATGATTTCTGACAAAACTCACAGTGTGACCAGGAAGATCAGCACAACTATTTGGGAATAAGTTGGGAGAAATTTATTCCATTCGTATTCCAATTTTGGTCTTCCTGGGGGGTATCCCGGAGAACCCACAAAACGAAGCTATAAAAGAACACCAATGGATTCTCACAAAGCATCTCTTTCTTCACAGTGTTCCATCAGATATCTCACCAAGCAAGGATGCTCTCTGTCAGTTCTTGAATGGGGAACATTCAAAGAACAACCCAAGGACTGGAGAGAGCGCAGTGTGGTTGACTCCTTTGAGGGAATTCTCCCCTTCAAGTCAATTCTGACCACCATGTCCCACCCTATCTCTAAGAGACAATGTGCTGCAGTGACTATGTGTGTATAGGGGGACTCAGAATGGGGTGCTTTCTCCACACAGTCAGTGGAGACCTCAATGTCCCACAATGGTGTTAGGGGATGCTGTGCTGAAGGGAGGAGATTGGGGGAGACACAAGCAATGGATTCAAATAGCTCAATCTATTTAGCATATCCAAGAGAGCCGTAAGGGATGAATTGATCACAGCCTATAAATACCTACCCAGAGAACAGAAATTTGAACATGAGCTATTCACTATCGGACAAAGTTCCAATGACTGGAAGTTGAAGCTAGACAAATTCAGACTGGAACTGAGGTGTGTGTTTATGACAGTGAGGATAATTAACCATGTTACCAAGGGTTGAGGTGGATTCTCCATCACTGACAATTCTTAAATCAAGACAGGATGTTTTTCTAAAAGCTCTGCTCTAGTTCAAAGAGAAATTAATTCAGGGAAGTTGAAGGTCAGGCTAGATGATCACAGTGATCCCTTTTGGCTTTGGGTCTATTGGGTTCCTTTTGGGTATGTCTACATGATGAGTTAGGGGTGTGATTCCCCTGCTCATGTACACATGCTTGTGCTAGCGCTCACTGAGCTAGTGTGTGTTTAATTAGCAGTGGTATGACAGGCAGAAGCAGAGACATGGCTTATAGCTCTACATTTACATATAGACATGGATACAGATATACATATAAATGAGAAACCAGTGATGAACTTTTATTTGAATGTAAAAGGTGTTAAAGAAATCACAGCTCTGTAAAATCAATGTATATCTCAGAGAGAATAAGGGACATGTTGAAATGGGAAAACAAACAAACAAACAATCTTTGACACTACAGACACATTAAAGGTCCCATAGCAGACATGAGAGTGCCTCAGACCATGATAGGATGGTGGGTTCATTAATAAATGTATGTGAAGTGATCCTGACACACAAATTGATTCAGAAGCATATAAAAGTTTTATCAAGTGGTTTAGTTTAGATAAGGAAAATCATTTGGTTTTGATTATAATGTTATAATATTTAACACTCTTAAATATTGTCTGTGTATAATATTAAATATAGTACATAAATATGATATAAAAGTAATATAACAGACATCAAAGTAAAATAAAACAAACAAGAAAGTAAAAAAAATGGAATTTCTTTCATGTTTTTTCCCCCTGAAAATATTTGGTGACATCAACATGAATTTGCAAAATGATTTAGTGTTATTGAATCTACATCTTCTTTGAAAAAAGCTGAGTGGACAAATTTTGCAGTTTTAGATTTAAGTTCCAGTCTTGTGCCCTCTCTGATAGCCCACTATTTCTAACTTTCACCGTGCACCCCATATCAGATCTATGTATCGTGCAATAACAAAGGGCTTCTGAGGACAGTGAATGGGTACATTTAGTGTGAAGCCTGAGCTGTGCCATGGAGACCACTGGAGATACTGTAACTGAGTCCACACACAGTCAGGTAATAACAGCAATTGAGCAGAATTTCCAGCCTTTCAGTTCCTCTGAATCATCTGTTGCCATCTCTCTTTCCCTTCCCAAGTGGCACTGGAAAGGATTAGCCCAACACATGCCTCCAGCATAGCTCAAATTATGTGTTTTAATTTGTTTGTATGTGTGGTGACCCTTGTAAACTTTGACTGGCTGGAGAAAAATCTCTGAACAGAAGGGACTTTTGGTCTAATTTAGTATCTAGAAGGGATACAGGACTAGAGGGGCCAGTCAACTAACCTCACATGTAGAAAGGATATGGAGTGGCTGGGGCCGTTCTGATCTGTTACATAGGAAGGAACCAAAACTAGATGGTCAATTTGGTTTTTAAGCAGGTATGAATGTAGGAACAGATGGACCATTGATCGGACACAGTAAATAGGGTTAAGGCTTTCAGACAGGACGAACCAATGGTCTTTTCTATTAATAGCAAATATAAAGGAATGGATCAATCATTGATTTTATCAAGTACATAGACGGGATACAGGATAAGATGGACTATAGTTCTAGTCCAGAAAATAGAAAGGATACAGCACTAGAGGGACATTTGTTCCAGTCCCCAGTGTAGAAGGGATGCAGGGATGGATGGACCATTGTTCTGATGTAGCAGGGCAGGAGTCTGGATTCCAAATGGGATGCCCCCATGATCTGTCACTCACTATCAGGATCTGGGATAACAGAGACCTCTACCTCCCTAATGTTGGGATTCCCTCCAACTCTGGAGGGGAACATTTAATCCAGTTCTCTAGAACTTGGTTCAGATCCTGACAGGGCCTTGAGGTGTCTTTAGTGGCATTTCATAAAGCTACACCTGAGGTGATCAGACTCAGGTATAGGGATGGGATAGGATGCACCACAACTCTGAACGACTTAATTGTATATCAGATTATATACATATTCTAAAACAGACTAACACAAGTGCGTACATTCTACATTACATCATAGACTTCACGATTGGCTTACTAATTGGGTGCACCTATCCCTGCACTAGAAAATGTGCTAGTAAGCAAAGCTGCAGCTGCAAGCTTATCACACATTTATTCTTCTTCTTGGTATTTCTTTATCTATGAGGTACATATTATTTACAAGACCACTTGTGAATTCCTGATTTGTTCATTGTTAACCTGTTTCCTTACACCTGTTTTCTTTCATTGTTCAGGCAAGGCCCCTACATCCTTACCCATCATTTTCCTCAGGGCGCATATCACCTCCTTGTTCCTCAGGCTGTATATGATGGGGTTGAGCACTGGGGTGACAGTGATGTAGAAGACAGAGCTTGTTTTGAGCTGCCCCATAGAGGAGCTAGACCTGGGTCTCAGGTACATTGAAATCACTGTCCCAAAGAACAGGCTGACCACGACCAAGTGGGAAGAGCAGGTGGAAAAGGCTTTATGCCTTCCAGCAGTGGAGGGGATGTTCAAGACAGTGCCAATGATGCGAGCATAAGAGAGGACTATTAAGGAAAGCGGGCAGACCAGTGTGAACACACAGCTTACAGACATGACTATTTGTGCCTGGCCCTTCCCACCACAGGCCAAACTTACCATGGCCGGCATTTCACAGAGGAAATGGTCTATCTCCTGGTGCCCACAGAAAGATAGCTGGAAGGTGGACACAGTGTTGATGGCAGAAACTAGAAAACCTCCCATCCAGGAAGTGGCCACCATGGCCATGCACCCCCTCTTGGCCATGAGGAGCGGGTAGTGCAGCGGGAGGCAGATGGCGACATACCTGTCATATGACATAACAGTGAGGAGAAAGCACTCCGTTATGCCAAAGGCGAGGAAGAAGTACATCTGGGCCATGCAACGGGCCAATGAGATGTCTCTGTGCTCTGCCAGGAGATGGGCTAGCATCTGGGGCAGAACACTTGAAGTATATCCAACCTCCAGGAGAGACAGGTTGGAGAGGAAAAAATACATTGGGGTGTGGAGGAGAGGGTCAGACCCAACCAAGAGAATGGTGAGGAGGTTCCCAAGCAGGGTCACCAGGTAGAGGGTGAGGAATGCCACGAAGAGGGCCAGCCGAACCTCTGGATGACTGGAGAGTCCCAACAGGATGAACTCCTGGGGCATAGAAGTTTGGTTGCCTTCTCCAGTCCTGTTCATTTTGTCTGCAGAAGTAAAGGGAAAAAGGGGAATAAACATCATCAGCTATCCGAGAGACAAGGTGGGTGAGGTAATCTCTTATTGAGCCAGCTCCTGTTGGTGAGAGAGACAAGCTTTCAAGCTACTTCATTAGAAGTGGGACCAGTAAAAGATATGATCTCATCCACCTTGTCTCTCTCATTTCCTGGGACCAACACGGTTACAACACCACTGCAAAATAACTGAAGGTACTGATCATCCACCCTTTCCCCCCCATTACCACAGCCTTGGAGAAGCTCTTCATCTTTGAGGAATTGACCCTCCACACCACCTTGGAGGCAGGACAGTGCTATTATCTGCATTGCACAGGTGGGAAACTGAGGTACTCACGGTATGTCTACACTGGATTGTAAACCGGGTCTGTGGGACCCAGCCTCACGGAGTCAGTGTTTCCAAGCTCATGCTTGAGTGTCCACCCTGCATTGTAAGCTTGAGTTTACAATTTCCGGAGCAGAGTCTCATGGCCGTGCCAGCGCATCCATAGAGACTGCATAGACCTTCTTACTCGGGACTTCAGCTTGAGCTGCGTTCACACTGCAAAATGACAGGGCTTGGACCTGAGTCATGGCAAGACTTATGCTCTGACCTTCCTCCCTAGTGGGTTCCTAGCACTCAGATTCTGAGTGCTTGCTGATCTGAATCAGACTGATTTGTTTGTGGATGGAAACAGAATCAGCGCTTGAGCTTAGGGTGTAGTGCAGACATACCCAGAGAGGCTAAGCGGCATGCCCAGGGGCATGGAGTCATAGAGTATAAGGCCCGAAGGGATCACCAGATCATCTGGTCTGACCTCCTTGATCACGGGCCACTAGCACCACCCAGCACCCGCACACTAAACTCAATAACAGAATTAGACCAAAGTATTATTAGGGAAATCATTAAGAAAGGAATCGATAATAAGACAGAAACTATCATAATGCCTCTCTATAAATCCATGGTGCACCCACATCTTGAATACTGCATGCAGATGTGGTCACCCCATCTCCAAAAAGATATATTGGAATTGGAAAAGGTAAAGAAAAGGCAACAAAAATGTTTTGGGGTATGGAACGGCTTCTGTATGAGGAGATATTAATAAGACTGGGACTTTTTGGAAAAGAGACGACTAGTAGGGGGATATGATTGAGGTCTTTAAAATTATGACTGCTGTGGAAAAAGTAAATAAGGAAGTGTTATTTAATCCTCCTCATAACACAGGAACTAGGGGGTCACAAAACGAAGTTAATAGGCAGCAGGCTTAAAACAAACAAAAGGAAGTATTTCTTCATACAATGCAGTGTCACCCAGTGGAACAATTTGTCAGAGAATGTGGTGAAGGCCAAGATTATAACAACGTTCAAAAAAGAACTAGATAAATTTACGGAGGGTAGGTCCATCAACAGCTGTTAGCCAGGATGGGCAGGGTTGGTGTCCCTAACCTCTGTTTGCCAGAAGCTGGGAATGGGTGACAGGGGATGGATCACTTGATGATTACCTGTCCTGTTCATTCCCTTGTGGTCGCCTGGCATTGGCCACTATCAGAAGACAGGATACTGGGCTAGATGGACCTTTGGTCTGACCCAGTGTGGCTGTTCTTATGTTATCACAGCCCTTGGGAGACTAGGCAGAAAAAAGGAGGGACCAAGGTGCTCCGTGCTCAAGGCCCCTGAAATGGCAGAGAGCTATTAAAGGAGATATACCTAGAGGATCCCAGTAAGCAACCCGCACCCACACACTGCAGAGAAAAGTGAAATTCCTGAAGGACACAGGCAATCTGACCTGAGGGGGAAATTTCTTCTCAGCCCCAAATTTGGCGATTTGTTAGCTTCTGAGCATATAAGCAAGAATCTAAGCACCTGACAAACCTATACTAGAGCAGAGTTGGTAGCCCATCTTTTCTAAATCCCTTACTAGTATCCTAGCCAAAAAGAATGTCACTAGTGATTTTCATAGCCACTTTTTGATAGTCTAGCTCTTGCCCAATCCATCCTGCTGAAAAGGATCCATCTGAAAAGGAGGGTGCCTTCATTGCAGGAACTCAGTGATAGTCAATAGAACTGACCTGGTATGGGAAGAATTCCTCTGAAGGAGAGAGTTTGACAGAGCTCCAGGAGTGAAAGAGAGAACAGAATCTGTATTATAGGAACTTTTAGGGTGTTTTAGCTCTAACACAACCATTGAGCTTCCAAATATTACAATTAAAAATTCAGTTTGTAGGCTGGGATTTTCAGAGGAAGTGCAGGGAGTTATGCATCCAATGAAGAAATTCAATGGGCCATGAGTGCCTAAATTCCTTAAGCTTCTTCAAAAATTCTTCCCCTGTTATACAATGCTAGCAAAATGGGGCTTTGGTCTATGACTGAGGTTCCTATCACCACCCCTAAATATCAAATGAATATTGTTATACAAGGCACACATTTTAAGGAAATGTACCAAAATATCCATTGCCCCCAGAGAAGATGTCAGTATTTCTTACCTCTGGTATCTGGATTTAATCTAGTGAAACAGTTCTTGGGGTTGCAATAAAACTGGCACTGGTTGTCATCTGTGTTCATGAGGACTGTTGCAGTGGTGAGATGGAAACAAATTTCTCAGTTGTCATATGTGTGGCTTAGATACAAATGTTTAGGGGGAAATCTAGAGGGATATACTTCCTCCTGTCTTTCAGGGTGAGTTAGAATGAATTGTGTTGTGTTTCAGTAAAAAAAAAAGAAAAGACATATTCCTGGCTGTAGGGATGGTGGGCAGAACCTGTAGGACTAGAGCTCCAGACAAACACATAGGAAGCTCAACCCCCAAATTAACCAGCTTCCCAAACAGGCATCCTGTGCACAAAGAAAACGTGAGAGAATTTATCCCTGGCACCATCTGTGGGGAACGCTACTTCCCTTGAGACTTCTTTTAGCATGAATAACCAAAGGAATAAATTACTGACTCGTTCCCTGGCACCTGGAATGTTTGGTGTGAGTCGCAGAGTTGACACGATCAAAAATATGCACCAGAGAGTTTATTTTTGTCATAAAGTCGAGCCACAGATGCATTTTTTAAAGCCCACCTCATGAGTTTTGAGGGTTGCTGACTCATGGTGTTAGAGCATTTAGAGTGGTCAATACTCACTGGGTTTGGCAGGGGGAACTGAGTCAGTCAGTGAATGAGGTCCTGGGAGATGTGAGGGGTGATTCATGTGCAGTGCTCGGAGATAAAGGAAAGGCATGGGGAAGGCAGAGCTGGGTAGGAAGGGGCCAGGAGAGGGCAGAGGAACGGTGGAAAAGAGATAATGTTTTGTGAACTGTAAATTGTCCCTGTTTTTAATTTTGAAAGATGGGGGAAGAGAGAGCAGGAGAGAGAGCTGTTTCCTCTCTCTTTCTGCTTCTCCACCTTCCCTCCTGGAAAGAATGTTTCCAAGCTGGATCCTTGATCTCCACTATAATGTTACTCCTTTTGTCCTGAGTGGACTGCCAAAAACTCAGGGTCTTGCAGATTGTTCCAGTTAGGAGGTATTGATGCTGCAGTCTGCTATCCTTGGTGAAATCCTGTTTATTTAAAAAAAAATGTACCAAGTCCTGTTTCCCCAAACATGGGAGGAATCAGATGATGGGAAACAGTGTCCTTGACCACAGTCCCAAACCTTTTACACTTGGCATGCTGGGAAAATACAAACTAATCATTTCATCACCCAGCAGATAATTACTATTTATGATTTTTGTTGCAGAAACTCCTAATGGGTCCCACTATGCTAAAGGATCAGGGCTTCATTGTCCCAGATTGTCTACAGACACAATCCCTGGCCTAAAGCTATCCAAGGCTCAGATTTTGAAAGGTGCCTAAGCAATTTGAATGTCAATTTCCATTAAAATGGCTGTGATATGGACATCCACTAGGATGACCATATAGCAAATGTGAGAAATCAGGACACGGGGTGGGGGGACAATAGGTGCCTATATAAGAAAAAGCTTTGAATACTGGGACTATCCCTATAAAATTGGGACATCTAGTCACCCTAACATCCACAGGTGACATTTAAAAGAAATCTCAACCTAAACAGGCAAGGCCTAAAAATGGCAAGGTGGGGGCAAGATAAAAGGAAAGAAAAAAAAAAGTTAGGATTGTCAAACGGGACTAAGGGAGTAAGGTTCAAACAAAAAAATGTCAAAACATTTACTAGTTTTGAACAAAAACCTTTCCCATTTTAAGATCTTCACTGAAAATTTTTAATTTTTGGAGTTAAAAAATCCAAACAATATTTTGCTTGTTTTTGAATCCCAATTTTTCAGTAAATTTGTTTTTCAAAAATAAGAAAAAATGTTTCTTTTTGAAACATTATTTTTTGATTTCACATGAGTACACATTCTCCTCTCATCCTGTCACTTCAATGTTGAGGGGTTGCAGATGGCTGGAAAGAAGGAAGTATAAAAAATGGTGTGTGGGTGGAAATCCAAAAATTGAATATTATTTATTCTAAGGTTTTGAAAACAGAAACAAGATGTCTAGAAGGAAAAAAACTAAAATTACATATTTTTGCAATGAAAAAATTCACTAAAGTCAACCTGGTTTTAGAGAATATTTTGATCTGTAGAATATTGTGTTTTTCTTTGAAAAAAAAATGTTTGATAAATATTATGACCACCTCTACTGGAATTCTAAACCCTATTTTCCCCAGGTTCCTTTCAAAATGCAAACAGAGAGTTTTTAGGAAAACAAAAGTCTTTTTAAGGTTCTCCTCAGAGCCTCTTTTACCTCCTTGTTCCTCAAGCTGTAGATGATTGGGTTTAGCATGGGTGTTATCACGGTGTAAAACAGCGAGAGGAACTTGTCCCGCTCTGGGGAGTAGCTGGACTTGGGCTGTAGGTAGACAAAGCTAGCAGAGCAGTAGAAGAGAGTCACCACAATAAGGTGAGAGGAGCAAGTGGAGAAAGCTTTATGTCTGCCCTCTGCCAATGGGATCTTGAGGATTGTGTATATGATACAGGTGTAGGACCCTGCTGTGAAGAGCAAGGGCAGGACAGTGATGAGCAAGCTGCTGGCTAGGATCGCGACCTCATTTGGGGACGTGTTGACACAGGCCAGCTTTAGCACTGGAGGGAAATCACAGAAGAAATAGTCAATCTGATTAGGCCCACAGAACAGCAGGCTGAATATCCCAGCTATGTTTCCCAGTGGTATGAAGATGCCACACAGCCAGCAGACCAGCGACAGCCCAATGTACACACCCTTAGTCATTTTGGCTGTGTAGTGCAGTGGGTAGCAGATTGCCAGGTAACGGTCATAGGACATGGAAGCAAGAAGGAAACACTCGACTGTACCGAAGAAGAGAAGGAAATACAGTTGCACTAAACAGCTGGCAAAGGAGATGGATCGATCCTCTGAGATGAGGTTGGCCAGTATCTTGGGCACGGTGACCGAAGTGTAGCAGATCTCCAGGAAGGACAAGTTCCTGATAAAAAAATACATGGGGGTGTGGAGGGCCGGGTTCACCATTGTGATGAGAAGAATGAGGCTGTTCCCCACTAAGGTTAACAAGTAGAGCAGGAACAACAGAGAGAAGAGGAGAATCTGCATGTCCCAGTGGTTAGAAAACCTGAGGAAAATGAAATATGTCAGGCTGGTCTCATTCACTCTTGGAGCCCAAGCAGGAGATGTCATCTGTAGGGGAGAGAAATGGAGGTCGGCTATGTTATTAACTGACAAAAGCCTGCTTCTGCTACCCTTGCTCACACTGTCACCTTTCTTCTGCTAACAGGAAAGACTTTCTGCTAACAGGACTATCTGGTGCCTTTATTTTCATAATGGGACTTTCTTGTGGAACTGTCTGCCACACAGTAAGATTCAGGCTAATAGTTAGAGAGTTTAAATTTAAGAGATTGCCCCAATTTCTATAGCAAGACATTGTTAATAGTTACTGCGACTCAAGGACCTTTGGGTGCCAACTAATGGATAGAATAATGGGGGGTATAGCCGTTTACAGGACCCCAGGGGTCTGGCGTTTCCATAACAATAAACAAAGGGGGGGCATGTAAAGTCTCTACCAAGATCCAGTAGTTTACTAGGTTATCTGGATAATATTTAAGAAGTTCTGTGTCTATCCTGGAAATTATGATCTTCAATTTTGAAGTTAAAAGCAGGTCACCAGGAGGTGACAGGGCTTGAACAGATTCTGTTCAGGCAGGGAGGAGGAGACACTTATCTCTGTCTGGTCTGGTGTGTATCATGGCATATCTAGGATAAGTCCTTGCTCCAAAGGGTATGCAGTCCAAAGAGAAAAGAGAGACAAATGGTGGCAAGGGGGAACAGCCTGCAAATGACCAAGGTCACAAAGCATATCACTGGCTCACAAAGGGAGTCTTTTTGCAGACAAAGCCACCAAATAATCAAGGTTGCAAAACTGATATAAGATTGTGAGGTTTACAGAATGGAAGCCACCTCAGGAGGGGTCTGGTTTAGGAATGAACGTCTAAGGACTGTGATGATATATCTGAAGTTGCACGGACAGAGAGAGAGAGACACACACACACACAGTATTCTTCACTGAGGGGACAAGCGGAGAGCCTGACTTGTTTCAGGCAAAAAGGATCACTACCTACCTGGCTGAAAAATGCAGGTGAGCAATACTGTAAGACCCGACAGTAACTAAATAAGTAAGGCTAGGTTGGAGGAGGTATGCTATGATTTTATTGCACATGTAACCCTTGCTATGACTTCTACTTGCGATCGTTTAAACCTCTTCTCATTGCTAAATAAACTCTTGCTTGTTTTCATGATAACTATTGTCATAGAATCTTTCCCCAATCTGAACCTTAGAGTCCAAAAGTTGGGGTACCAGCATGAATTCCTCTAAGCTTAATTACCTGCTTAGATCTGATATGCTGCCACCAATCAGGAATTCCAGTGCCTGATACACTCTGGTCCCCCCAAAACCTTCCCTGGGGACCCACAAGACCCAGACCCCTGGATCTTAACACAAGGAAAGTAAACTCTTTCCCTCACCCGTGCCTCTCCTAGGATTTCCCTCCCTGGGTTACCCTAGAAAATCACTGTGATTCAAACTCCTTGAATCACAACACAGAGAAATTAGGTTTGTTCCCCCACCTTCTCCTCCCCTCCAGGCGTTCCCTCCCTGGGCTCCTAGAGAGATAAACAGATTCAAGCTCCATGAATCTAAAACAAAGGGATTCCACCCTTCTCCCCTCCTGTCCCCTTCCCTGTTATGTACAGACTCAATTCCCTTGAGCCTCAACAAGGGGAAAAATCAGACAGGTCTTAAAAGCAAAACTTTTAATAAAAAGAAAGAAAAAAAGTTATCTCTGTAATTTAGATGGTAAAAGTTACAGGGTCTGTCAGCTTATAGAAACTGGAGAAAAAGCCTCCTCCAGCAGAAATACAATTTAAAATACTTCCAGCCAAATACACATTTGCAAATACAGAAAACAATCAAAAGACTATAACTGCCTTTCTTACTAAATACTCACTATTCTGAATATATAAGAGACTGTAGCAGGGAGATTGGCAAGAAACCTGGTTGCACATCTAGTCCCTTCCAGGACCCAGAGAGAACAAAGCAAAACCCAACAAACACAAACAAAGGCTTCCCTCCACCAAGATTTGAAAGTATCTTGTCCCTTGATTGGTCCCCTGGTCAGGTGTTTGGTTCCCTGTTTGTTAACCCTTTACAGGTAAAAGAGACATTAACCCTTAACTATCTGTTTATGACAACTATATCTAAGTGCTGTGTGTTGAATGGGAAAGGGAAACTGAACGGAAACTAGTAAGCTGGGGTTTGCTGTTTCTCTGGAAGCAGCAGGTCTCTGAATTCTGTAGGTATCCAGTGGAAGAGAGGCTGATCACTGCAGAGGGATTCGCAGAAGGCTTGAGTGATGGTATGTGCCTATGGCTTACTTGTACTGAGGAAGAAAGGGCTGCGAGGGGAGTGTTTATATTGCATGTGGCTGGAGGGGATGGGGAGCCAAGACCTGGCAAGAACAGATGAGGCTTCCAAATGCTACAGTCAGGTGGTAGTGAGGTGCCCCCAAGAGCACCTCAGTTACCTGCTCTGTAGCACTATTCACTCACAAAGAACAATGCACTTTTCAACAGTGGGTTAATGCCATCTACGTATGGTCCTGTGACTGGAGAACACTGGAAAGAAGTGTTCTATTTGTGGCTTTACCAATGGTCTGCTTTGGTACCTTGGCCACTTTCCATCTGTTCCCCCTGCCACCCATTGTCTCTCTTGTCTATTTGGACTGTATGTTCTTTGGAGTGGGGACTGTCTCCTACTGTCTGCTATGATACCATTGCAAAAACGGCAAACAGTTCTGGGGTGTATTAACAGGAGTGCCATCTGAAAGACAAAAGGAGGTAACTGTCTGGCTCTGCTCAGCTCTGATGAGATCTCAGCTGGAACACTGGGTGCAGTTCTAGGTGTCACTCTTTAGGTAAGAAGAATAAGTTAGGGAGAGTCCAGAGAAGAGCAACACAAATGCTAAAAGGTTTAGAAACCCTGACCTATGGTAAATGATTAAATAAACGGAGTATGTTCAGTCTTGAGAAAAGACTGAAGAGGGACCCGATAACAATCTTCAAATACATTAGAGGCTGTTGTAAAGAGGACAGGGATCAATTGTTCTTCTTGTCCTACTTTCAAAGGATCTGAAGTAATAGGCTTAATGAGCAGCAAGAGGGATTTAGGTTGGATATTAGGAAAAACGTTCTTACTCTAAAAGTATTTAAGCTCTGGAACAGGCTTTCAAGGGAGGTTGGGGAATCCCCCTCACTGGAGGCTTTGAAGAATAAGTTGCACAAACACCTGTCAAGGCTGGTTTAGGTGCACTTGTCCTGCCTCAGCACTCGGGCCTGGGATAGATGATCTTCCGAGGTACCTTCCAGCCCGACATTTCTCTATTGTGTGTATGTACAGCACCTAGCACAATGGAGCTACAGTTTCAGTCTGGAGCCTCCATCCAATCCAACCTCACAGATCATTGTATTGCACAGGTGGGGAATCAAACATACCAAAGTAAAGTAACTTGCCCAGAGTCTCACCGCAAAATAATGGTAAAGGCACAGGAAGACTCTCAATTTCATAGCTCCTAGTTCAGCGCCTGATTCCAGGGACTGCACTACCATCTTGGAGAGCAAGAAAAGAAAAAGAAAGAAAACACATTGAGAGGGGCATGTAAACCGATCCCTTTCTTGTCTTCTCAGCAAGCCTGTCCATTATTTCTTTTGGGTCTAATTATGAACCTTAATGCCTTTGAAAATGGGGCACTTTGCGACATTTTACCCTTAACTCTAACATTCTTGCATTTGGTTTGTTAATGAAAATCTGAAAAAAAATTGCATAAAAAAACCCTCACATTTTGCAGCCAGCTCTGTTCCACACTCCATTTGAGTTAAGGTGCTTGTCCTGCTACCTTACCCAATCAAGCCATGTTTTCAGAAGGAAGAAGTCACCCCAATATGTTGCATACTAAGTGAAGGTGCATTTCAGCAGGATCCAGGAGACTTCATGCACTAGTCTTACCTTTATCTGTAAAAGGATTAGACCTCTCTCATAGCAACCTCCTCCTCCTAGGGCACACATTGGTCTTGCTAGGCCAGCTCTCTCCCTGGGGTTCATTCTGTCTGACCTTTGAAGCTGCTTCAGCAGGGCAGGGGCTGTTGCTTTAATTCAGTCTTCTTAAACAAATTCTAATCAAACCCACGCCGACTCTCCCCTCATAGCAGCCTCCTCCTCAGATCTGTCTCTCACACCAGTACATTCAGTAACAAGATTTTCCTCTCTCTGACCTCAGCAATAAAGGCGCCAAAACAGACTTCCCTCCTGTCTGTCTGGTATGCTCTAGCAGTTCCTCTCTGTGACAGCTCCAGCAGCTAAGCATTCAGAGCACTGCCAGGAGCTGCTGCTCCCTCAGCTTTCCAGAGGGAATTCCAGTTTCCAGTCTCCATTCCCTCCTGCCCTCTTTTATAAGGGACAGTTTGCTATGGTCCAGCTCTTTCTCAGGTGCAGTGGGCAGGGCCACTCAGTTAGTCAGCTCCAGAGGAATAGTATCCCTCATGCTTCCACAAGGCACTGAAGGGGATTTACTAGTGGGTAAGGCCTCAGACTCTGCCTTAGAAGAGCATCAAGGATCAGCTCCCCCCACACATGTATTCACTAATCATGAAATGCAAAGCTCCAAAACGCCACTCCAGCAATGCTGGGAAAAGATCCCAGGACCCAAGTCTCAGCCATTGAGCTGCACTGCCTTTCAGCAGGTCTATGCCAAGTCAAGGGGAGTTGGGTGGCTATCCCAGTTAGTCACTTTTGCAAATCCCTGCCTTTTTTTTCACCTGTCTACAAATAACTTTGTAGATCTGGCTCACTTCTCTGAACAACCCCTGCTCTAACCACTGGACCCTGACCACCACCTCCAGGGTTCCTGACATCCAGAATTTAGCTAATCTCTAGCAAACACCTGTATGATCCACTAAGAATGCATGTGTCAAGTACCCCTCTAATGACTGTCCACGGAGGGATAGACGCTAAATCTCTACCTTGAGTGGTGCAGGTCTGTACTGAGAACCTGAACATCCTGGATTCAAATCCTGCTAAAAACACATGCAAGTCATCCTTATGCCTGCACATGATGGAACTTGCTTCTCTAGTTTTCTTCTTAAATCCTGGTATATTTAACTTATACAATGAGAAGACAGTATGACGTTACACCCCATATTCTTCATAGAAATATGGTTATGATATGAATATGGCATAACAAAAATATACTTTATGCAAGATGGTTCATGTAAGATATCATTGGAAAGATTATGATTTAGTGAATGTGATTATCCAGTTTGTATGCATGTATCATTTCTGTGTATGAATTTAGGAATATTGACTATGTAACAATTACAACTGTGTGTGTACTTGGAGGGAATTCCCGTCAGATAGTAGGCAATCCTCCTGGATGACCCATTTAAGAAGGACAATAGAACTCTGAAGATACTAATCTCTCACCTTCATGAGGTGCTACCTGGGATGCTACATTGACACTACAAAGTCAGGCGATATTGTTACCTGATGAAAAATACCCTCTTGGACACTGCTAGGACTTTTCCACTGTAGGGGGATGGGGATCAAACAAAGGATTCCCATGTTAGGTAAATCCTTTTTAATGACTGGGAAGGGCGTTGATCTGGATTTTGCTCCATTGCATACCCAAGAAGAAGGACTGCTGAAAGAACCTGAAGTGACAAAGGAACTAACCTGAAGGGAAAGGTAAGGGTGAGTCCAGGCTGAGATGGGGCTCCAGGCTATAAGAAGAGATAACTGGAACGCTAAGCTAATGAAACTCTTCAAGTTGCCTAAAGTACCATTTAGGGTGAAGAATTACTTCTCTAAACTGGTCTCTTTAAGATCATAAGCTTAGTATGCATTTTTTGTTTTATTTGCTCAGTTATCTGCTTTGTTCTGTTTGCCATCCCTTATAATCACTTTAAATCTGCCTTTTATAGTTAATAAACTTGTTTTGTTTATTATTAAACCCACTTTTTGCAATTTGTAATGGGGTGGGGAAGAGGTTGTGCATCTCTCTCTTCATATTGAGGGAGAGGGCTCATTTTTATGAGCTTGTGCTGTGCAGATCTTTTTATACAGTGCAAGACAGTATTGTTTTGGGTTTATTCCCCAAAAAGGGTATGCATGTGAGTGCTGGGTGAATCCTCTCACACAGAGCTGACTTCAGTCAGTGTCTGCAGCTGGGTGTGGCCTTACCTGTATGTGTGCGCTGCAAGAGGCAATAAAGCCTAATTCAGCAAATCAGGGAGAGGGAATCCAGGCTGGTGGAGCAGGAGGGGCTCAGTGAAATCCCAGTACATCAGATGGTATCCCAGAAGGGGGGTCCAACCCATCAGAGTGGTATAGTGGAGCAGGATAATGCGCACAGCGTATTGCTCTGAGACACTAGTGGTGATTTTAAGTGAGTTTTAAGAGCGTTGCCTTGAGAACAGACAATGTGGTTACCGGTTTGTTATTTTCTGTTTGGTTATTTAAGGGAAGTAGAGGCAGAAAAGCAGCAAAATGAGTGAAAGTTAAGCTACCAAAAAGTTGCAGCTCCACAGGTTGGAAGTAGAAGAAAATGAAAAGCCGCATAAGCGACAAATGGAATTGAAACAGATGGAAATTGATAAGAAAAAGGCTGCACATCAGAGGGCCCTGGAACTGAAAGACAAAGAAATGGAAGCCCATAAACAAGCCATGGAGCTACAAGCCCAAGAAGAAAGTGACACCGTCTCTATGGCTGACTCTGCCCAGCAACCAATGATGCTGCCTCCATGGCTGACTCTGCCCAGCGATTAGTGATGGTATCTCTGTTCCTCTCTCCCAGCCATTGCTGGCACCTCCCATTGGTTGGGGGAGAGGAAAAAAGATACCATCACTAGTCAGCCATAGAGACAGTGTCACTTTTTTCCATAATGAATATAAACAAGTCAAAATACTGAACACAACTATCTGATGCACACCTTGCTGCAATCCTGAAAGTTTCAACTGCTCAGGGCTTGGCTACACTCACACTTTACAGCGCTGCAACTGGAGTGTGAAAAAACACCCCCCTGAGCGCTGCAAGATACAGCGCTGTAAAGCGTCAGTGTAATCAGGGCAGCAGCTCTGCACGCTCCCAGCACAGCACGCTACACCCGTAAGGGATGTGGTTTACATGCAGGGCTGGGAGAGCTCTCTCCCAGCGCTGCCGCTCCGACTACACTCACACTTCAAAGCGCTGCCGCGGCAGCGCTTTGAAATTCCAAATGTAGCCATACCCTCAGTCACGGAGGCCAAACATCAACAAACTGACAGAACTGAAGAATTGCCAGGTCTCTGGCAAACACTAAAAACTCTCTGGCAGGCAAAGAATTGTATAAAGTTGCATGACAGTTTTATTATTTCTATGAAATAAAAATACAATATAAATTTTCTTTTCTGAACATCATCTCCAGTGACATTGTTGGCCCGCTGGGAGGATTTGAGAACTGGCACTGGCCCTAAGGTAAATTGAGTTTGAGACCTCTGCTCTAACCCCATAAACTGAATGGTGTTAAATTCCTATTAAGATGATATTCACGAGAATCAGAACTTTTAGTGGTAGGCCCATGTTTTTTGTTCCTTTGGTATTGGAATGTAAAATAGTAGTGGCATTATTTCCCAGGGGTGAGTCTAACATGATTAAACCACCTGTGTTCTTATACACTGAGGCTGTGGAAGTCAGTGAAGAGACCATTCTGTGTTTCAGGGGCAGGTAAAGAGTTTAGTCTGAGGCGCGATCATTGCTAGTTGAAAACTTTTGAGGGAGCCAGAGCAAGGCTTCTTACAGAGCAAGGCTAGTTATGTGTGGCATTATCAGAGGCCCTTAGGCAGGCTTAATAGCTTTAAGCACCTATCTCCCAACAATTTTCAAAGGACTCCAATAGTTCAATGGATTTCAGTGATTTGAAAACCACTGTCAATTTCTGGGAACTCCATTCTAGTGAATATGTACCTGCTGTTGCATTGTCTTTATTTGAATGTCACACATTGTTATAGCGTCACTGATTCAGAATAAGGAAATGATTCCACAGGGATCCAAATCTTAGAATAAAGGCAGTTTCTTTCTTTCTTTCTTTCTTCTCTTAGTGCTGAGGCCAGCTAGGTGGGTCAGAATTCTAATCACTGTAGCCTCAATTAGTTCCTCCAGTGACGGCTGGTTGAGCAATTAGATAATCAGAAGAAGAGATTAGGATAAATAAGGAACTAATTAGCCCTCAATTGGCTAAGCTGATAAAAGCTAGACAGGCAGTGCTCTGAGGAAGAGGAATAAGCCTAGGGCTAGCTGAAGCTGGACTGGAAGAGTGGGCAAAATAGTGAGATTTCTTTTTCTCCTGGAGCTCTGGTAAAGAGGGACTGACAGATGTAGAGAGTTAACAACTATGGTGTTGCACTGTACTTGGGTTGATGGTAGGGTTTAGAATAAAATATAGAGTGAACACTAACAGAAAGTGGGTCTGAGCAATTTCTGGGGCATTAGAGGATGGAGATGGAGTATCCCATAGTCTTTCTTTCTCATCTTTTGGTGTAGAAGTAATATAAAGGGCATCCATGCACATATACTGGGCATCTTTGATTTAACTTAAAAATTAGAGAAAGCTGGCTGGGAAATGAAACTTCTGAATTGGCTCTATGCTGGAGCCAGGAAGGAAGAGAATTGACAGGAGGGATCCGTAGAAGTGCAACTAGGTTTGAGTTTATAACAGCAGAGAGTATGGCCTGTAACTCAGAAAAGGGGGCACGTGTGCATGAAGCCTGCAAGGGTAGTGAGCCTTCATTTCTGTATCAGTCTCTTATATGTCTGTTTAGTTCAAGAAAGATTGAGAGATATCACCTGTGGTGAAACCAGCAGAGTCTAGAAATATTTCTATTTTTTTTAAGAAAAAACACTTTTTTAAAGAGATTTTCACAAGCAAAAGAAAATATTTTTTTTCTTGAAAAATTTTAAAATATAAAAATGCTTCTTTTGAGGAACCAAACTATAACATTTTAAAACCTACATATACATGCAAGGGCCTGTCCTGGGTCTCATAATGGTCAATATTTTAGTTAATGACTTAGAAAAAGGAGTGGAGAATATACTTATACAATTTGTGGATGACCTCAAACTGGGAGGGGTTCCAAGCACTTTGGTGGACAGGATTAGAATTCAAACAAATTTTGGCAAATGGACTCAAGGCTGAAGGGTCCCCGCAATCACATCTCTGCACTCAGTGGCCCCTAGGAGCTGGATTGAGTGCTGAGTTTATCGGTCTGTGTTCTAATTTACAGCCATGGTGCCAAGGGTAATTGCATTTTCATTTCTGGCAGCCCTAGCAGTGCAATCCTCTCTGCTACAGAAGTGTAAAACCCCCAGGCAACAGTCAGAAGAGCTGAGTGCTTGGATTAACTCTACCACCTGCCTCCAATCCCATGATACGCCCAATGCTAGAGATAGGGACTGGTCTAGCAGGCCATGCCCAGCCATGGGGTTGGTTATAATGCTTTCACATTAAAAGATGCATTCACAGAGATCACAACTGAATGCAAAGCAGTTGCTACCCAAAAATTATATTCAAATGCTGCGTCCCACAAGGAGGCAGAGTTAAGGCTGTGTAGGCATATAGATCTATGTGGGGCCTGAGTGAATTACAGCTTCAAAGTGAGTTTGGATGTTAGCATACGCAACAAGCCCAAAAAGCACGTGACCAAACAAACCTGAGCTGATGAGACAAGGCAAAGGTTATTTGTGTTAAACAAGCAGTGACAGTGTTAAACAGCATTATCTTATTCAACGTTTGGTTTGAGGGAATCAAAATTAAGAAAATATGATTGACTGGGTACCTGATGCAGTCAATGGTTAATTCTTTATGGTTTAATTAAAAAGAACTGCTCAGTCCAGGGGCTGGGAAGAAATATGGCTGTCAAGGTTTTTTCCTCACTTTGAACTTTAGCCTCCAAAAAGTGGGGACCTGCATAATCATTTTTAAGCTTAATTACCAGCTTAAATTTGGTACGCTGCCACTAGCCAAAAATATAGTGTATGGCACACTTCCTGTTCCCCTAAAACCTTCCCTGGGGAACCCAAGACCCAAATCCCTTGGATCTGAACACAAGGAGAAATTAGCCTTCCCCCACCTCTTTTTCCCCCCAGACTTTCCCCTCCCTGGGTTACCCTGAGAGGCTACACTGATCCAAACTCTTTGGATCTTAAAACAAAGAGGAATTAACCTTCCCCCCCTTCTTTTCCCCCCACCAATCCCTGGTGAGTTCAGACCCAATCCCCTTGGGTCTTAAAACAAGGAAAAAAATCAATCAGGTTCTTAAAAAAGAAAGCTTTTAATTAAAGAAAGAAAAGGTAAAAATTATCTCTGTAAAATCAGGATGGAAAATGTTTTACGGGGTATTCAGATTCATATAGCCTAGAGGGACCTCCCTGCCCTTAGCCTGAGATTCAAAGTTACAGCAAACAGAGGTAAAAATCCTTCCAGCAAAAGACACATTTACAAGTTAAGAAAACAAACATAAGACTAATCTGCCTTTCCTGGCTATTACTTACTATTTTGAAACATGAGAGACTGATTCAGAAAGATTGGAGAAAACCTGGGTGCACGTCTGGTCCCTCTTAGCCCCAAGAGTGAACAACAAACAAAACAAACAGCACAAACAAAGACTTCCCTCCACCAAGATTTGAAAGTATCTTGTCCCCCCATTGGTCCTCTGGTCAGGTGTCAGCCAGGTTCACTGAGCTTCTTAACCCTTTACAGGTAAAAGAGACATTAACCCTTAACATGCCCCCCAAACCTCAGACAGTGTGGAATCACACTGGCTGTGATTTCTTCCTAGAACTTTAGAGTAAACAGATTAATAAAACACATGCACCTTTTACATATACTACTAATTGTGTAAACTACAAGACTCTTCACATTTTAAGGACAATTTTTAACCAGTTGATTCTGGGAAACTTTCACAGGAGAGTGCATCAGCTACTTTGTTAGAAGCGCCTGAAATGTGTTGAATTTCAAAATCAAAATCTTGGAGAGCTAAACTCCATTGAAGAAGTTTTTTGTTGTTTCTCTTGGCACTATGAAGCCACTTTAGTGCAGCATGGTTGGTTTGTAGCTGGAACCGCCATCCCCAAACGTATGGGCTTAGCTTTTCCAGGGCATACACAATGGTATAGCATTCTTTTCCACTGATTGACCAGTGGCTTTCCCTCTCAGACAGTTTCTTGCTGAGAAACACGATAGGATGGAAGTTTTGATCCGGTCCTTCCTGCATTAAAACTGCTCCTATATCATGCTCAGATGCATCTGTGGTTACTAGAAATGGTTTGTCAAAGTCTGGGGCCCTTAGCACAGGGTCAGACATGAGTGTCGTCTTAAGCTGAGTAAAGGCCTTCTGACACTCATCAGTCCACTTAACTGCATTCGGCTGGGTCTTTTTGGTCAGGTCTGTTAGTGGGGCAGCGATTTGGCTGTAGTGTGGTACAAATCGCCTCTAATATCCGGCCACGCCTAAGAAGGATTGGACCTGTTTCTTTGACTTTGGAACAGGCCACTTTTGGATAGCATCCACCTTGGTCTGTAGGGGGTTTATTGTTCCTTGACCCACCTGGTGTCCCAGGTAAGTCACTCTGTTTTAGCCTATTTGACACTTTTTAGCCTTAACAGTTAGTCCTGCCTGCCTGATGCTCTCAAATACTTTTTCCAGGTGTTCCAGGTGTTCTGTCCATGAATCAGAAAAAATGGCCACCTCATCGAGGTAGGCAACTGCATATTCTCCCAATCCTGCTAAGAGACCATCTAGAAGTCTTTGGAAGATGGCGGGTGCATTTCGCAGCCCGAAAGGAAGCACATTAAATTCATACAGCCCTGCATAGGTGATGAAGGCTGACCTTTCTTTGGCGGGTTCATCTAGCGGTACTTGCCCGTACCCCTTGGTTAAGTCTATTGCAGAGATGAACTGGGCATGTCCCAATTTCTCCAATAGCTCATTGGTGTGTGGCATTGGATAGTTGTTGGGATGAGTTACAGCATTTATCTTACGGTAGTCCACGCAAAAGCATATTTCCCCATCTGGTTTGGGTACTAGAACCACTGGAGATGCCCATGCACTGGTAGAGGAGGGGATTATACCCATCTGTAGCATGTTTTGGATCTCCCGTTCTATAGCAACTTGGGCATGAGGAGACACCCGGTAGGTGGTGGGGTTCTGATTGGGTGAGCATTACCTGTGTCAATGGAGTGGTATGCCCGTTCAGTCCGTCCTGGGGTGGCTGAGAACAATGGGGCGAAGGTAGTGCACAGCTTCTTGATCTGTTGCCGCTGCAGACATTCCAAGGTTGTGGAGAGGGTCACCTCTTCCATGCCACCGTCACTCTTTTCTTCATAGTAGACACCTTCAGTCCACTCAGCGTCATCTTCTCCTGGGCTTTAAACTGACAAACCTTTAAGTCTCTGGAATAAAAGGGCTTGAGAGAATTAACATGGTACACTTTAGGCTTTAGGGTGGAGGTGGGGAATGCTATGAGATAGTTAACAGCTCCTAGGCACTCTTGGACCGTGAATGGCCCTTCCCATGATGCTTCCATCTTATGGGCCTGATGCGCCTTCAAGACCATAACCTGGTCTCCTACTTTGAAGGAACGCTCTCTGGTATGTTTATCATACCAGGCCTTTTGCTCTTCCTGAGCATCCTTTAGGTTTTCTTTAGCAAGGGCTAAAGAGTGTCGGAGGGTGCTTTGTAGGTTGCTTACAAAGTCTAGAATGTTAGTTCCTGGAGAAGGCGTAAACCCCTCCCCATTGCTGCTTCACCAACTGTAATGGCCCCTTAACTTCATGGCCATACACAAGTTCAAACGGTGAAAACCCTAAACTGGGATGTGGTACAGCCCTGCAGGCAAAAAGCAACTGCTGCAACACTAGGTCCCAATCATTGGAGTGCCTATTTATGAATTTACGTATCATAGATTCATAGATTCTAGGGTCAGAAGGGACCAATGTGATCATCTAGTCCGACCCCCTGCACAAAGCAGGCCACAGAACCCTACCCATCCAGTTCTATAACAACCCCCTAACCTATGCCTGAGTTATTAAAGTCTTCAAATTGTGGTTTGAAGACCTCAAGCTGCAGAGAATCCACCAGCAAGTGTCCCATGCCCCACGCTGCAGGAGAAGGCGAAAAACTTCCAGGGCCTCTGCCAATCTGCCCTGGAGGAAAATTCCCTCCCGATCCCAAATATGGCGATCAGCTAAACCCTGAGCATGTGGGCAAGACTTATCAGCCAGCATTCAGAAAAGAATTCTCTGCAGTAACTCAGATCCCATCCCATCCAACATCCCATCACCAACCACTGGGCATACTTATCTGGCGATAATCAAAGATCAATTGCCAAAATTAGGCTCTCCCATCATACCATCCCTTCCATAAACTTATCAAGCTTAATCTTAAAGCCAGATATGTCTTTTGCCCCCAGTACTCCCCTTGGAAGGCTGTTCCAGAACTTCACTCCTCTAATGGTTAAAAACCTTCGTCTAATTTCAAGTCTAAACTTCCTAGTGTCCAGTTTATACCCATTCGTTCTTGTATCTACATTGGTACTAAGCTTAAATAATTCCTCTCCCTCCCTAATATTAATCCCTCTGATATATTTATCTACCAATACCCCAAGGTCCTTCTCCTCCACTGTTGCTTCCAACTGATGCATCCTCAATCTATATCTAAAGTTCTTATTATTAATCCCTAAGTGCCTGACCTTGCACTTTTCACTATTAAATTTCATCCTGGTCCCCAAAGTTCCACTAAACCTCTCCACTAGGCCATTCGTTTTATGGTGGTAAGGGGTGGGAATCAAGTGATTCACCCCATGAGCTTCCCACAGATCTTTCATGGTCCCTGCCAGGAAATTAGTTCCTGAATCTGTAAGGATATCGGATGGCCAACCTACCCTGGCAAAAATGTTTGTTAATTTTAGCCCTGGTGTTGCTTAGAGCTACTGCTTCCGGCCATCGGGTAGCAAAGTTCATGAAAGTCAGTATGTACTGCTTTCCTCTGGGGGTCTTTTTTGGGAAAGGACCCAGAATATCCACAGCTACTCGCTGAAATGGGACCTCAATTATGGGGAGTGGCTGGAGAGAGGCTTAGACCTGGTCTTGGGGCTTTTCCACTTGTTGGCATACCTCACAAGATCGGACATATTTAGCAACGTCCTTGTCCATCCCCTCCCAGTGGAAGGACTTCTTCAACCTGTCTTTGGTTCTGTTCACCCCAGAATGGCCACTGGGATGATCATGGGCTAGGCTTAAGAGCTTTCCCCGGTACTTAATTGGAACTACCAACTGTTTTTGAGGATGTCAATCTTCCTGGTGTCCACTAGAAAGAGTCTCCTTGTATAAAATCCTTGTTCTACAACAAACCGGGATCGGTTAGAAGAGCTGAGAGGCGGTGGGGTGCTCTGTGCCGCCACTCAAGCTTTTGGAAGGTTGTCATCTGCTTCCTGCTCAGTCTGGAACTGTTCTCTTGAGGCTGGAGACACCAGTTCCTCCTTAGACTGTGGACTTGGGCTTGGTCCCTCCGGAAGCGATGTAGGTGATGGGGTTGTTTTCGCTGATGGTGAACCGCTTTCTGCTGGTGCACTATGCGATATTTCAGGCTCTGGCTGAGCCTCTTGGGTAGGGATGTCTGCTGCTTCTGCCAGTTCAGGCCCGCTGGTGCCCTCTGGCGTTGGGGTTGGAGATGGGTTTGCCAGCGCTGGCATCAGTGCTGGCTACGGTTCTGGTGCTGGTTGCTTTTCCAGTTCCGGTTCTGGGACTGGACACACTATGGCTGTTGCAGTCATTCGCAGGGGATCCGGGTCCACCACCTTTGTCTTGGTCTCTGGTAACACAGACAGGGTCCTTGTGGATGGCTCAGGAACAGGAATGGGTCTGGAAGCTTGCCTCGCTTGGCTGCATGTAACCATTCCCGCTCTCTTGGCCTGCTTCACCTGGTTGGCCAAGTCTTCCCCCAGTAGCATGGGGATAGGATAATTGTCATAGACTGCAAAAGTCCACATTCCTGACCAGCCTTTGTACTGAACAGGTAGTTCAGCTGTAGGCAAGTCTACAGATTTTGACATGAAGGGGTAAATTGTCACTTGGGCCTCTGGGTTGATGAATTTGGGGTCTACTAAGGATTGGTGGATAGCTGACACTTCTGCCTCCGTGTCTCTCCATGCGATAACTTTCTTTCCGCCCACTCTCAAAGTTTCCCTTCACTCTGAGGGTATTTGAGAGGCATCTGGGCCTGGGGATCTTTGGTATGATGGTGGTGTAATGAACTGTACTCGGTTGGGGTCCTTGGGGCAGTTGGACTTTATATGTCCCAGTTCATTACATTTAAAGTATCATCCAGCTACTGGTCACTGGGCCGAAGTGGGTTGCTGGAGACTGGTGAGGTGGGACAATAGGGTGTCTGGGGCTTTCCTTGGGTTATAGGTGGGGTCTTGGGTTGCCCTCAGCGATAGGGTTTAATTTGGGTTTGCCCCTTCTGATATTCACTCCCCTTGCTAGTAGTTTTTTTTCTTTTCTGCCACTTTGACCCATCTGGCTCCAATCTCCCCCGCCTCGATTACAGTTCTGGGTTTCCCATCTAGCATGAACCTTTCTATTTCCTCAGGAACACCCTCTAAGAACTGTTCCATTTGCTTTAGGAGGGACAGCTCGTCCAGAGATTTAACATTTGCTCCTGATATCCAGGCATCCCAATTCTTTCCAATGTGGTAGGCGTGTCGGGTGAATGACACATCTGGTTTCCATCTTAGGGCTCTGAACCACCGACAGGCATGCTCAGGTGTTAGCCCCATTCTGATTCTGGCCTTGGTTTGAAAAAGTTCATAATCGTTCATGTGTTCCTTAGGCATTTCAGCTGCCACCTCTGCTAAGGGTCCACTGAGCTGTGACCTCAGCTCTATCATGTACTGGTCTGTAGAGATGTTGTACCCATGGCAGATCCTTTCAAAATTTTCTAAGAAGGCCTCAGTATCATCACCTGCCTTGCAGGTGGGGAATTTTCTGGGATGGGAAACAGTACCTGGAGAAGGGTTGTTAGGGTTGGCTGGTAGCACATCCGGCCTAGCCTGTGCTAAGTCCAGTTCATGCTTTCTCTCTCTTTCCCTCTCTTCCATTTCTTTTTGTTTCATCTCCATAGCTCTCCTGTGGGCAGCCTCTAGGGCTTTCTCTTCTCTTTCTCTCCTCTCCATCTCTCTCCTGTGGTCAGCTGCTTTGGCTTTCTCCTCTGCTTCCAGCCTTGTCAGCTCCTGTTTAGTTGCTTTCTTCACACTCATTTTTCTGCTTTCTTGTGCTGCTCGCACCCCTCTGCAGCTCAGGCTGCTTGGTTAACAGAGATTTTCTAACTAGCTATACCCGAGAGATAGAAAGAAAGAAAACAATTCACTTGTAAATGCCTTTTGCCTGCCGGCTGCTGGCTCACAGCTAGAAGTCTCCTCTTAACAAAGACCCTTGTTAAAAAAACTTAACACCTCTGCCCTCAGGCCGCTTTCCAAGCAGCTAGAAAGGAGAGAAAAAAAATCCTACTGGCTTTTGGTTTTTAAACACAATCCCACTGCTGTGCCACCATGTCAAGGTTTTTTCCCCACTTTGAACTTTAGCGTCCAAAAAGTGGGGACCTGAATGATCACTTTTAAGCTTAATTACCAGCTTAAATTTGGTACGCTGCCACCAGCCAAAAATATAGTGTTTGGCACACTTCCTGTTTCCCCAAAACCTTCCATGGGGAACCCAAGACCCAACCCCTTGGATCTGAACACAAGGAGAAATTAGCCTTCCCCCACCTCTTTTTCCCCCCAGACTTTCCCCTCCCTGGATTACCCTGAGAGGCTACGCTGATCCAAACTCCTTGGATCTTAAAACAAAGAGGAATTAACCTTCCCCCCTCCTTTTCTCCCCACCAATCCCTGGTGAGTTCAGACCCAATCCCCTTGGGTCTTAAAACAAGGAAAAAAATCAATCAGGTTCTTAAAAAAGAAAGCTTTTAATTAAAGAAAGAAAAGGTAAAAATTATCTCTGTAAAATCAGGATGGAAAATGTTTTACGGGGTATTCAGATTCATATAGCCTAGAGGGACCTCCCCGCCCTTAGCCTGAGATTCAAAGTTACAGCAAACAGAGGTAAAAATCCTTCCAGCAAAAGACACATTTACAAGTTAAGAAAACAAACATAAGACTAATCCGCCTTTCCTGCTATTACTTACTATTTTGAAACATGAGAGACTGATTCAGAAAGATTGGAGAAAACCTGGGTGTACGTCTGGTCCCTCTTAGCCCCAAGAACGAACAATGAACAAAACAAACAGCTCAAAGACTTCCCTCCACCAAGATTTGAAAGTATCTTGTCCCTCCATTGGTCTCTGGTCAGGTGTTAGCCAGGTTCACTGAGCTTCTTAACCCTTTACAGGTAAAAGAGACATTAACCCTCAACCATCTGTTTATGATAATGGCAAAATAAGGTAAGAAGAAAACCTTGAAGAGAGAGGCCCAGACATTAAGCTTGTATTGACCCAGGCAGAGGACAGAGTTCAGCCCTAGTTGCCTCCCCTGGCCTTAGCTAAGGTCCAAGGACCAACAACCACACTGCTTGTTTATTATAGCGCAGTGGTTTCAGACTTTTCAGGCTGCATACCCCTTTCCAAATAATGTCATCTACTGCATGCCACCATTTGAGATAGGGTCATAATATACCTGTGAAAACACAGAAAAAGGCCCGTAAGGGATAATTTTCTGCCATTTTGGGATTTTTCTCCTGTATCCCCTGATGAGAGCTGGCATACCTGAGTTTGAAAACCACTGTTATAGCATGTAAAAGACAAGGTTTACTGGAGGTTTCTTTGTCAGAATTTTTCCTTACCTCTCTGGAGTCCCATCACGATAGGAAGGTATTGTCTGATCTGGTTATGAGCCTTTGGTCAAGGCTTATAACTATTTTACTGCTACTTATAACTATCATATGTCTGCCTAGGCTTGTATTTGTATTTGCATGTAATCCACACGGAGTGGCTTTTGGACCAATAAAGAAATATCTGTGTGGAAACTGAGTCACGACAAACCTTAATATACTTATCAGGGAAACTGTTTCCAACAGGCTGCAAATGCTAATTTGGACAGGAGAGCAGTGTAGTGTGTAGCTTGGTCATTTTTTGAATTTTAAGGACCTAACCTTGCAACTTTTCTCAGGTAGTTTATCTTTTGTTGTGAGATTTACAGTTACATCATCAGATGAAATCACTTTCTGTTAAGGACCGAGATTTTTTTTTTTTAAATGAGTTACAAAGAGTGATAGCCTTCC
Source organism: Gopherus evgoodei (assembly GCF_007399415.2). NCBI lineage: Eukaryota > Metazoa > Chordata > Testudines > Testudinidae > Gopherus > Gopherus evgoodei. The sequence goes on along the minus strand of NC_044342.1, from coordinate 17,970,948 downwards.
CCTGACCTCAGTGCACCTGTGGCCACAATGCAGCTGCATTTAAACTTTGAATGTAAGTAAAAGGAATCTATTGGTGTTGCTGCCAACATTACATACCCCTCTCAGGCAGATCTGGGGGTAGGTATATAGGCAGTAAACCATCTTATGTAATTGCATAGCAGGGAGACCATGGCAGAGCTTGGAATAGAACTCTAGTATCTTGCCCACTGGTTCATGCTGCCTATCAGTGTCTTCATTTTCAATGGATAGGTAGACAGATGATGCCATGTGTCTAGTGGGTAAGACAAACGGTTCCATTTTTGGCTCTACTATTCACCAGTTGGGTGACTTTGGGAAGCTCCTTCTCCCTGTCTGGGCCTGTGTTTCCCCCACACATGATCTTTGTCAGTTTTGCATCTTTTGATTTTTAGCTCTGGAGGCCTGTGAATGTCTCTTCCTGCATGTGAGTTCTAGCGCAATGAGACTGTAATGTTGAGGCCGTTCTCCTTCATACTGATGTAAATCAGGAGCAAGGGAGTAATTAGATTGTTCTAAAGTGTGTTAAATGAGAAGAGAATAAGGCCAAGTAAAACAACACGTTTATTTTTCAAATTTCCACACTGACCAGCAGCAGAGTTTGGGGTCTGTTCTTGTCTAATCCCTAACAGCTCACAGAAAACTAGCTGAATTCTGATTTCATTCATTTTGTGGCAATCAATCATAGCCAATGATTAAAAACGATTCATATGGGCAAGGCAGGACATGCCAAACCACTTGCTCCAACCAAAGTTAAGATTGGGCATGCCCTAGCATACAGAGGACAGAGTTAAAGCTGCAGGTGTTGTACTATGCAAGGGGGCAGAGTTAAGGCTATACACGATCTACCATAGAACATTTGGACCAGCCTAGGTTTATGTTTTGAGATCATATGTTTACCTTCTATCCAAACAAAACACAAACACCACCACAGAGTCTCAGAAGGAATAAGTATCTTTCCTAAGTCCCCTTTCCCAATGTACTCTCTGGAACCAATTTTATACATCAGGAGGACCACATGGTCAAAGAAGGAAATGGCAACTGTCTGCTTCCTAGCAAAGAGAAAATGTTTTCCACAGCTGCAAACAAAGGGCCCAATACTGAAAGAATCTGACTGTTCTGAGTTCCCATTGCTCTTAGTAGTCCTGGCCTTTGGTAGGTTGGCCTAAACCCAGAGCAAAACTCCACAGCTCAACAACCCTACAATTTGACTGCTTTGGGATGTTTTCCTGGGCTTCAAGACACATGAGGCAAGGCAGCATTCTTCATGCATTCATCAGAATGGATTGAGGGTCTGGTCAAGCAATACCTCCATTGTAAACCAGGGTAATACTACTGGGGTCAGAGGTGCTAATTTCCCTCTTGCTCGTCCCAGTGTAAATCAGGAGTAACTCTATTGCAGTAAATGGGCCTGGGTCTGCTGTTTCTCACTTTAATGTAAATCAGGGATAACTCAGAATCCTGGAGTCTGATTCTGGACTCAGTCACCTTAGGGCTTGGCTACACTCGAAACTTCAAAGCGTTGCCGCGGGAGCGCTACCGTGGCAGCGCTTTGACGTGTGAGTGTGGTCTCAGCGCCAGCGCTGGGAGAGAGCTCTCCCAGCGCTGCACATACTCCACCTCCTCATGGGGATTAGCTTGCAGCTCTGGGAGCCGTGCTCCCAGCGCCGCGGCACTGTTTACACTGGTGCTTTACAGCGCTGTATCTTGCAGTGCTGAGGGGGGTGCTTTTTCACACCCCTGAGCGAGAAAGTTGCAGCGCTGTAAAGCGCCAGTGTAGCCAAGGCCTCAGCGTGAATCAGGAGTAACTATAATGGAATCAATGGACCTGAATCTTCTTCCACTCGCTTGAGCATGAATCAGAAACAACTTAGTTAACATTGAAAGGCTTTTATGCTCATCCCAAAGTAAATCAACAATAACTCAACTGAAGGCAATGGTGCTGTTTCTCAGTTGCTCTGGTTTGGAATTAGGCTAAATCTGCTAAAGTCAATGGCCTAGTTTATCTTCTGCGTCCATGCTATGCTTTGCATAACACTGGTGCCTTTGTGGGAGGAAGGAAAGATAGCTGCAAGATGTTTTTGTGGCTGTTTTTTGAGCCAACTTGGAGGTTTATTCAGGCCTTGTTTCCTCTTAGAGTACCCCCAAGGCTGCTCTAAGTTGCACCAATGTGCTTATGGGGTCAAGGGGCCATTCCATTAACAAGGGATCATTGGGGGGTTAAAAACACTCCTGGACAAACCAGCTGTCTCCAGTTTCCCCTACACCAAGGTCTGGCTTTCATCCTATGCAGGGGGAATACACAGCAGGCTGATTAAACTGGTTTAATGGGCGCTTTGCACTGCTGGAGTGGTGAAACAGGGCTGGAGTAGGAGTTACACTGATTTATAACTGGTGTAAATGAGAGACAAATCATGCCCAGTGAGAAGTAACCTCCCATCCCTTCTCCCCATATTTCCAATCTGATCTCAGTTTGCAATGTGGTTTGAAGTCTGTTCTTATCTCATCTCCACCAATTCAGATACAGCAACAAAAGACTCATTACTTTTAGCTCTCATTCACTTTGTGACAATCACTAATCATTAGCAATGAATAAAAAGACACACTGTGCCATCGGATGGCACCAGCACACCACACCAAAGCAAAATAATCATGGGACTGCCTATTCTGTTAATTACTAGTCCTAGAATGAAATGCTTGGGAGACCATTTCCCAAAGGAGAACAGAGCAGATGAATAAAACACTGTCATCCTGCCAGATTAACACAGGCACACTTTGGAGTCAATGAAGATGTTCCAGATATAGGCATGGAATCTCTGGTTTGCAGTGAGTTTCAAAAGCATTCAATAGCTATGTGCCAGTAACCTGATATTTCAGTAAGTACCACTCTGCAGTTAATTGCCTTCTTCCCATTAGTTAATACTGTGGCACTATTTCTAGGAACATGTGAAAAGTTCAATTCTGCAACACTTCGGGTGTGTCTACACTTGAGCAGCAGGTAAAATTTCCAGTTTGGGCAGAAGGACTCATGCTAGCTTTGACTGAGCTAGTGTGATAAAAATAGCAATGTAGTGGCAGCTGCATGGGTGGCCCTGAACATCTACCTTGGCTATTAGCTGGGATTGTACTCAGGATGGGTAGCTATTTACAACTCACTAGCTTTGTCAAAGTTGGAAAGTACTCCTCCATCTCCAGTCTAAACATACCTTAAAGGTATGTCTCTACACTGCAAAATTGGGGGTGTTCACAACTCAGGTTAGCTAAACCATGTTAGCTAACTTGGATTAAAACAGCAGTGAAGACCCAGCAACTTGACTCCTAACTCAGGTTAGGTGCACATGTTAAAGCCTACAGAGGAACCTTCAGTTGGACTCAAACCATTAACCCAAGTTACAAGCCAAGTTGCCAGATTTTGACTACTATGTTAAACCAAGTTAGCTAACAAAGGTTAGCTAACTTGAATTAAGAACACCTCTAATTTTGCAGTGTAGCTGTGCCATTATACCTGTTGGATTATTTCTTTTAGTAAAACATGTCCCAATTACCTATAGTTTGTTGGATTATGCCCTATACATGTAAAATTATTCCTAAGCACTGATGGTTACAATTGGGCTCAAAAATTGGGCCACAGCATGTTTTTGTTATTATTTATTAATTAATTTATTATTATTATTTATTATGTAGCTGGTATATGAGAAGCAGCAATTTTCTCATTGAAATCACTGGTGGGGATCTGCTAAAAACTGATTGTCTTAAAAAATTTACGGCATCCATTCTGAAAATATTTACCCAGGTAGCTAACTCACATCAGCAGTCTTTGGAAACCCCAGGAACAGATTTTAAAAGGTGCAGATAGGCGATCAGATAACACTTGTAAATAAAATCAAGGATAAAGGATAAGAATAAGAACTTGATTCATGCAGGACAACTACACATCAGAGTTAAAGTTATTTGGGTGTTATAACTGCATTTCCGTGCCTTTATATATTTGGATTCCTTTTAAATATAATCTTAATTTCCTAGTGTAATTTACTTAGTTTGCAATGCTTTTTGGGGGGATCATTATAATGTACCTGTAATTTTTCTTCCCTGAAATTACTGATATAGAGTCTAAATCATAATTCCATATTAAATTGTTATTATTTCAAATATATTTTGAAATAGTGTGAAAATCTGCACTTTCTCTCATCTTTATAATCATAATCATGAGAGGCTGAAATGATCAACCTGCTTCCACTGTTTTTTTGACCAGTGTAACTCCAATGACTTCTCTAAAGTTTCTAATGATTTACATTATTGTGAATGAGAAGATGCAAGCCATATACTTGGTCTGAGGCCAGAACCTGAGCTGGTAAAAACCAGTGTAGCTTCACTGGAATTAATGGACCAGACCCCCAGCTGGCATGCATCTGCCAGAGCTCCTCTGGAGTCAGTGAACCAGATGGTTCTTTCATTACAGTGAATGAAGCTACACCAGTGAGAACCAGTTGAACATTGAGCACAGAATATTCAAACACACCACACACACAACCTCCAGCTGCATCTTTATCGTTGACATTCTAAACAAAGAAAGAATATATAGAGGAAGAGAGGGTGGGAGAGAAGAATTTTTTCAGCCATAACTCTGTTTATCAAAATGACATTACCACAGCAAACCAAACTCGGCTTTTTAATACAGCTGTGCAAAACAGAATGCACCCCATTCCCTTCAGTGTGAAGTGTGGACAGAGTCTGCCTGGTACAAAGTAGGTGCAGAATGTGACCTCTCTTAGATAGGTGTGAATATCTGAACTAGGTAACATGGAGGAGACAGCCAGGTTCCTCCACATGAACATATTGTATGAGCTGGTTTGGAGTAAATAGTTCTGCATGCCCCACCTTGCCCATGTGGATACTGGAGGTGGAGTTCACCATGGCTTCTGTCTTCAGTGGTCAAGTAGACACCTGGGTTGTCTCCTTCCCTATAACCCCTCAAGGCCCAAAGAATACTTGACTAGAAATTCTATAGGCCAATCTCATATAATTTGGTGCCTGACCTGTGGGTGCCAAGATACCATGTTGATAAATGAGAAGGAGAAAGAGAGATAAAGAGCTGGTATATGAAGATAGATGGTAAAGTGGTGCTGGTCTCAGTATATTAGAGAGTCAAGGTGGGTGAGGTGATATCTTTTAGTGGACCAGCTTAAGTTGGTGAAAGAGACAAGTTTTCAAGCCACACAGAGCCCTTCTTCAGGTCTGGGTGGGTAGATAGATCGATATGGGGAGAGACAGATTGACCATCTGTATAATGTACCAAGAAGCATATTGGTGTTACTGTGGGTTCTGTGCTAGGTTCATAGTTTGACATGCTTGAGGTCCTGGTGGGGCACTGAAGAGAACTTAAAAACATCTGCTCACTCTGTGCATCTCCTCAGACTGCTCACAGACATTTGGAAGCTGCAAAGAGGCCAGGCTATATGCTCCAGAAGAAGGTGAGGTAAGTTTACATTTCAAGAGGGCTTTAAACAATTCTAGTATCAGGTTCCTCTCCTGTGGAGGTGAAAAGGAATATTCTGGGCATGCCAAATTCTGTTCTGAGTTACAGCAGTGTTAATCTTTGATATCTTCATTAACACTAGTACAGTTACTCAAGATGAACACTGCTATTACTTTGCTACCTTGAATACTTCAGATTTACACTGCTGCAACTCCTTTCTCTTCAGTTGACTGATTTACAACTACTCTTGACTTACAAAGAAGTATTAATGTGTTCAGATTCTAAACTATCACTTTTATTGTGCCTCTGATTTTACTTCCTACTTGTTAGATATGTTGGGTAGGGGAGATCAAAAATTTTCCATCAAAACTTTTTTTCAATGGAAAATTGTGATTTCAAATTAAAAAAAAAGCAAAAACCCCACTACCAACCATTTCCCGCAGAATGTGTTTGCTTTCCACAAAACAAAATGATTTTTTTAAAAAAAATAGAAGCTTGGTCACTTTTGCTTAAAAGAGGAGGAAGGACAATCCAGTGGTTAGAACTCTGGCTTGACACTGTGGGACATGGATTCAGTACACTCTGCTATCACAGTTTCCCTGTGTGACCTTGGCCTGGTGCATTACAGCCTGATTTTTGCAAGGTACTTAGGCTCCTAATGATGCCAATAGGTATAATTGGATTTTCAAATATGCCTAAAAAGATTAGGTACCAAACTCCCATTGGTTGCACTAGGAGATGGGTGTCTAACCTGCTCAGGAACTGCTGAAAATCCAAAATGAGCCCATATTTGGATCTTTGAGGCACACAGAGACTAAGGGACAGGTTTTTAAATGGGTTTAGGCAGTGATGAGCTGCTAAAATCTGAACAACCAGTTCCCTATAAAAAGTTCTGATTTAAGGGATGTGCCACAGTATGTATTTTTTTGTACCAATAAGGTTACCATTCGTCTGCATTTTCCCAGGAGGAATTTTTTTAAAAAATTCCACCTGGATGGCGATTTAAGAACCAAAAAGCCTGACATCTCCAGGAAAATACAGATGTATGTTAACCCTACCTAAAGCTCTTTTTTTAAAAGATGGGCCTGAACTAGAAAGGATCTCCATTTCACATGTGTGGGTTCCCACCACTCCCTGGGGGTGTGGTAGGGTGAGCAGATGTCCCGATTTTATAGGGACAGTCTCGATTTTTGGGTCTTTTTCTTATATAGGATCCTATTACCCACCACCCCCATCTTGATTTTTCACATTTGCTGTCTGGTCACCCTAGGGTGTGCACGTGTGGGTCCTCATTGAAGCAGGTATGCAGGGTTCCTGCCCTGAGAACTGCAAGGGCACCAGTGGACATGTGGCTGGCTGTAGACAGGGGCGTGGGGCAGGGTTAGCTGGAGGCAGGGGGTGCGACATGGTCTGGCTTGGGTTGGAGCTAGCTGTGGGTAGGGCGTATGGCAGGGGGAGGCAGCAGGGGGTGGCTGTAGGCAGGGGCTCCAGCAGGGGCTGGCTGTGGGCAGGGGTTGCAGGCAGGGGGGTGGGTGCAGGCAGGGGATGCAGCAGGGGGTGGCTGTGGGCAGGGGATGCAGACAGGTGGGTGCAGCAGGGGGTGGGTGCAGGCAGGGGGGTGGCTGTGGGCAGGGGGTGCAGCAGGGGGTGGCTGTGGGCAGGGGGAGGCTGCGGGCAGGGGGTGCGGGCAGGGGGTGCAGCAGGGGTGGCTGTGGGCAGGGGGTGCAGGCAGGTGGGTGCAGCAGGGGGTGAGTGCAGGCAGGGGGGTGGCTGCGGGCAGGGGGTGCAGGCAGGTGGCTGCGGGCAGGGGGTGGCTGCGGGCAGGAGGTGCAGGCAGAGGGTGCAGCAGGGGGTGGGTGCAGGCAGGGGGTGCAGCAGGGGGTGGCTGCGGGCAGGGGGTGGCTGCGGGCAGGAGGTGCAGGCAGGGGGTGCAGCAGGGGGGTGGCTGTGCGCAGCGTGATGGGTACTCACACAGGGACAGTAGCCCGAGCAGCAGGACGCAGCGCAGGCCAGCAGAGCAGCTGGGGAGCCCCAGGGCCAGAGGTCCAAGGAGCAGCAGCAGCAGCAACAGGGCCAGGAGGCAGCCCACATGGCTCCGCAGCGCAGCGCCCCCTGGTGTCCCTGGAGGAGGAATTACATTGTTCCCGGCCAGGGCCCATCAAAGCTTCCCTGGCAGGGAAGCCAGTTAACAAGTGGTTCTAAAACCGCTTCAAAATTTAACAACCAGTTCATGTGAACCGGCTCCAGTTCACCACTGGGTTTAGGTGCCTAGTGCCTCTTCTGAGACATGAGAACAATAGCCCTTCCCTGTGCCACCACGGGGTTGGGAGGATAAATGCACTGAAGACTGGGGACATGTAACTGAGTGGATGGCTGGAGCAAAACACAGAAGACCCTGGGTCATACTTTATTTGTACGACATTGAGAGCCAATCCTTTACTTCACTCACATTAATCGTCCCATTGAAGTCAAATGACTAAAGTGACCCACTTAAGAACATAAGAACAGCCATACAGGGCCAGGCTAATTGTCCATCTGGCCCAGTATCCTGTCTTCCGACAGCAGCCACTGACACTTGCACACAGGCTTAAAGGATCAGACTCTTGGTCCCCTCATTTACCTTGATGTACCTCTGTTTCCTCTCAGTCCGAGGTAGATACGTAAGGAGTGTATATATAGAGCCAGTTGCTTTTGATCCCTTCATAGCTGTGGAAGGAGGGAAGGCTAAAGAGAGTTCCTCTTCTTTCTTCCCCCAGACATGAGCTAGCCACACTTGCAGTCACTGAATAAGACAACAGTTGTGGTTACCAGCCCATGCAAAAGGGCGGGGAAAAGACTATGAATAGATTGTGCAAGCCAAGTCATTCCTCAAGACACTTTGTCCAAGAGGTGACTTGATTATTGTCTATATGAAGAGAAGATGCTACAGGTCTCTTTAATCTAGCAGATAAAGTTATAACCAAATCCAATGGCTGGAAGGTGAGATAAAAAAAAAAGTTCCACCTGGAAATTAGACATTAAATTTTAACTGTGGACGGTAATTAACCATTGCAACAACTTCCTTATAGATGTGGTGGATTCTCCATGACTTGGAGTTCAAAATCCAGAAAAATGTCTTTCAAATTGATATGCTCTAGGTCATCCAAAAGCTATGGGCTCAATGCAGGAATTACTGGGTATAATTATATGGCCTGTTATGCAAGAGGTTACACTTGATGAACATAATTATTTTTCTGGACTTAAAATCTATGGACACATGAATTTATGAGTATTCAGCTGCTTGGCTTTGTTTTTCAGTTAGATGCTTTTATCACAGAACCATAGACATTAGAGAGGGGAAAATACACTCTAGGAAATGAACATTAATTTGTGTGGAGGATTGCACTGGTAAATTCCAACAATTTTATTATTTTCTCACTTATTCCTTGTGTTGGAGAAAAGTACTATTCAGTATAAGTAAGGACACCAGTATCTGGTCTGATGCTAGCTGCAGGGGATAAAATTTGAGGTAGGACAATTTCTCGGTTAAACAGTATTCAGGATCTTCATTTACTATGCATAATTGAAAAGAGTGAGAAACCTGCACCTCATGCAGCCTCATGTCTTTATTTATTTAGTTTTTTTTCCTCAGGACTGAGCGTATCAGAGGAATGACCACTGGGAATCATACCTCAGTGTCCCATTTCATCCTCTTGGGATTTGCTGACTACCCTGAGCTGAACTGGGGGCTATTTGTGGTGTTTCTGTCTTGTTATCTCATTGCTCTGACTGGGAACCTTCTCATTATCTTTGTCACTTTGGCCGACACTGCCCTTCACACCCCCATGTATTTCTTCCTCCGGAACTTGTCCTTCCTGGAGTTCTCTTACACCTCGGTCACCCTGCCCAAGATACTGGCCAACCTCCTCTCAGAAGATAGAACCATCTCCTTCCTCGGCTGTGCAACACAGATGTATTTCCTCCTCTTCCTAGGAGGGACGGAATGTTACCTCCTTGCTGTGATGGCCTATGACCGATACATTGCTATATGCCACCCACTGCGTTACCCAGTCCTTATGAACAGGAGAGTCTATACAGGGCTTGCGGCTGCTTCCTGGCTCACCAACCTCCTGGTGTTAATGGGTCACATTGCGGCCATATTCACCCTACCTTTCTGTGGCTCTAATGAAATCAACCATTTCTTCTGTGATGTCCCCCCAGTGATGAAACTGGCCTGTGGGGACACCCACAGGACTGAAATCGCCATTCTCCTGATTGCCCTCTTCTTTGTCCTGCTGCCATTCATACTCATCCTTGCTTCCTACGTTCTTATCATCTCAACCATCCTGAAGATGCCTTCAGCTGAGGGCAGGCAGAAAACCTTCTCCACCTGCTCCTCGCACCTCCTGGTGGTGAGTCTGTTCTATGGGACAGCCTGCACCATGTACCTGAAACCCAAATCCAGCCACTCGCCGAATAGTGACAAACTCATTGCTCTGCTGTACTCTGTCGTGACCCCCATGCTAAACCCCATTATCTACAGCTTGCGGAACAAGGAGGTGACAGAGGCACTCCGGAGATTAACTGAAAAAATTGTACTCAGGCACCAAGATTTTCTACTGCATTTAAGGAGGCTTTGCTATTTTTGTAAAATTAGAAAGGCACTGTGACTCTTCAAATCAAAAATAAAGCTGGTCAAAAATTTTTGATGAAAATTTTGTCATTGGAAAATAAAGTTTAATGAAAACTGATTTCTTTTAAATTAACAACTGTGGGTGTTCCCCTCACTTTCCCCCAATTTCTCACTTTGTCTCAGCTGGCAAAAACTAGAAAACAGTCAGACTATGGAGGGGAAAAAAACCTACTTTCTTACACATCTGTCTGTTTCCCAACAATTTGCCAGTTGGAAAATAGTTGAAGCGTGACTTTCAGCATTTGACTTCAAAAGTATCACTTTCTACACTTCTGCCGGTTTCTCACATTTTCTTATTTCTCATCTGTTTTCACTTTGAAAACAGCAAGGAAGAGTGGGAAAAGTGGGGGGGGGGTGAGGGAAACAAAACAAATAAAAAACCTCTTTTTTTTCTCCCTCGAATAATTTTCTCACGGGAAAACAGGGATTTCCCAATGGAAAACTTTTGATAAGGGATTTTTCTAGAGAAAACTGCCAAGAGATTTCACAGTGTGTGTAAAGATGACAGAATCTGGCCCCATTGTTGAGATTTTCAAAGGAACTGAAAAAATATATATTGCTTGCCAAAACCTGAAATACTTCAGCCAAAACCAAAACATGTTTTGATTTGGAAATGCTGCTGCAACACCTCACTAGAGGTGTATGTAGAGTGACTCAGACTCATTGTCCTCTGTAGGCTCCCAGGTTGGATTGCATCATGGATTGTGGGCTCCCTCTTGGAGGGAGGCAGTGCATTATGGGAAAGCCTGGCAATGGTGTATCAAGGGGAAAAAATTGACCGGCACTAATCTTTTCCCATTGTGAACTTTTAGTCACTTTAACTAGCTGTGAATCATTGACAAACTGTGACCAGATAAAGGAGGTGATCCAAAGACATATGAAATCAATGGAGAAACTACTGTTGACCTTAATGAGCTTTGGCTCAAGCACAAAAAATGTTTCTTGCTTGGCCTCCATCAGCTACTCTCAACACCAGAACCACGGGCCCGTCCCGAATGAAGGACACATAACCACAAGTTGAAAATGTACTAGAGGCCAAGCAGCTGGTGCTCAGCCATTTCCCAAGCTACGAGAACAATTCAGAGATGAACAGACACAGAAGGACCTCATAAAGGGGTATTTTGACGGCCTTATGATGCCCCCACTGGCTAAAGGTCACTGACTTCAATGGGAAGAGAATGGGACAATGCACTTGCGTGGCCCTCTCAACATCATATCTGAGCACATATTGTATTTCGGCTTGGAAAGTTTAAGTAAAAGTTGATTTCACCGTACACACACACAAACCAAAATAAAAATATCTCCATCAATGATCATAAAAATGTACAGCTAGGCAAAATAGGAGAAATACTGCTTAAAATCTTATTAGAGTTTGATTTAAGGCTATTCGCTTTGTATATTTTGAGATGTGATGTTGACAATTGTGTTTTAATGGTTATAAAGCCTTATATTTTTGAATCTGTCTCTGTTGTCATTACATAATTATGGTTGGACCCTCACCCATTATTGTCTGCCCCCCCCAATGATTTTCTGCAAAAATGAAACTGTAAATCAATAAAAAATAGGAAAAAATTATTAAAGTCCATGCATTTGCATAACTATTAATTTAAATTGATACAAAGTGGAAAAAATGCATAAAATACACATGAATATTATCTGTCAATATCACAAAAAATAAACACCTAATTTTGCCAAGCCTAATTACACTGAGAAGTCCTTGATTTCAAAATGTTCAAAAGTTTTCCATTAACATTTTTCTTTTGTTAGAAAGTTGGATTTTTGAATAAAGACAAAATTTTCATGGACAGTGTCTGCTTTCTCCCAAAACCTTTTGATTGTTTATTGAAGAGTTGAATTTTTTTTCAGTCACCAACAATTGCCAGTCGACATCACTTGACATTTTAAAATCAAGATTGGATAACTTTCCCCACTAAAAGATCTGCTCTACTTCAAACAGGAATTAATTCAATGATGTTCTGTGGCCTGTGTTATACAGGGGGTCAGGCTATATGAGCACGTTGATCCGTTCTGACTTTACAATCTAAGGATACCTTTGTAAATCTAGACCTAAGCAATTTAGGTGCACAAATCCCATTGACTTTCAATGAGACGTGTGCTCCTAAAGTCCTTTGGACGCTTTTGAAAATCCCATCATCAGTCAGATTAAAATATCTGAGTTCTCTGTGAATTCAACCTGTATCACACAGCATCATGCTTATTTAATATGCTGAGATATCTCTATTTTAGGCCACCAGCTGGGACATTCAAAAACCAAGCTCTGTACCACTCGAGATGCAAAAATAACTGTTCATGCTAGCTGGCCCTTAGACTGGGATTTCTAAATTTCAGTGTGGATTTCGCTCTCAGCATCCTTAGGTCTTCTGACAATCCCACATGTATAGCTCTTCACATCAAGAAGATATCAAGGAAATATTTGGCTATTTAAATTAATTTTAAAAAGAGGCAACAGAGGATAAAAGATACATTTTATTGTTTTTATCAAATACTTCTCATGGGTTACAAGTTTTTAGACTCTTAGCTCTTCAGAATATTGAACTGGGTCAGGTCCTGTTCATACCCGGATTTGTGTTCCTATTGTCCCTCTCCCACCCCCCTGCCACCCAGTTACATTGGTTTTGCACTACATCAATGGAGTTACACCTGGCTTACATTGGTCTAAGACAGTGGTCTCCAACCTTTTTACATACAAGATCACGTTTTGAATTTAAGAGCAACCCAGAATATACTCCTCCCCTTCCCAAAAGCCCCACCCCTCTCACTCCATCCCCCGCTCACTCCATCCCCTGCTCTCTCCCATCATCACTCACTTTCACTGTGCTGGGGTAGGGATTTGGGGTTTGGGAGGCAATGTGGGCTCTGGGCTGTGGCCAAGGGGTTTGCAGTGTGGGAGGGGGTTCTGGGCTGAGCTTGGGGCAGGTGGTTGGGGTGCAGGAGGAGATGAAGGGTGCAAGCTCTGGGAGGGAGTTTGGGTGCAGGAGGGGGCTCCATGCTGTACCAGAGAGTTGTGATGCAGGAGGGGGTTGGAGTTCAGAAAGGGGCATGGGTTGTGGTTCCAGGAGGGGGCTCAGGGCTGGAGGTTGGGATGCAGCCTCCCACCGGGCAGCACTTACCTCTGGTGGCTCCTGGGCAGCAGTGTAGCGTGGCTGCTGCTTAGGCAGGCTCCCTACCTACCCTAGTCCCCTGCTGCTCCTGGAAGGGGCCAACATGCCCTGCAGCCCCTGGGCGGGGGGCACGTGGCTTTGCTCGCTGCCCCTTTCTGCAAGCACTATCCCCATAGATCCCATTGGCCACAGCTCCCCATTCCCAGCCAATGGGAGCTGTGGGGGCATACTTTCAGGCAGGAGCAGTGTACGAAAGGAGACCCCCTGTACCCCTACCCCGGGGCTGTGGGGCCACACTGGCCTCTTCTGGGAGCCTGTCTTAGCAGCAGCCCTGTTGTGCTGCCAGAGATCACAATTGATGGGGAGCTCCTCTATGATCAACCAGTCAATCACAAAAGACCAACTGGTGACCACTGGTCAAAGAGGAAGCAGAATTTCACCTACTGAGTTTAACTGAGTTACTCTGGGCCAAGTTATTATTTGCGCAATAAATCTCCTTTACACCTGTCTAGCAGTAGAAAGGGGCCATAAAATAGAAGTACCCTTCATTTGCAATCCCTTTAAACTGCCAGTGTAATTATCACCTGATCATAAATAAGATTCCATATTATTGGACCAATTGCTGTTGGTGAAAGAGAAAGGCTTTCAAGCTTACAGAGACCTGAAGAAGAGAATGAAGCTGTTACCTCACCCACCTTATCTCTCTGATATCCTGGGACCAACACGACTGCAACAATACTGTGCTCAACAATGGAAGATATCAAATTTTGTCATCTGTAATGGAAACTCCATAAAATGAAGAAAAAGGCAACCAAATTTAACAGTGCTCAGACATGAAGAAGAGCTCTGTGTCAGCTCAATAGCTGGTGTCTCTCACCAACAGAAGGTGGTCCAATAAAATATATCACCTCACCCATTGTGTCGCTCTAATAACCTGGGACCGAAATGGCCACCGCAACAGTGTAAATCTCTATATTTAAGCATTTTTGAGGCCAGAATCAGGCTCCATAACTTTGGGCCTGATTCTGATCTCATTAATTGTAAACCAAGAATAAGTCAACTGATGTCGATGAAGTTTGCAATGGTATAAAATGTAAGTGAGAGGGCTTCAGATCATTAATCTTTGTTCCTCGCCAGATTCTGTTCTCATTGACGCTGGCGTAAATCCAGAGTAAGCCATGGATGACAATGGAAATACTTTGGTTTCACATGAGTGTAACTAAGAATAGAATTTATTTCAATGATAAGTAAATATAAAACCTATTCACTCTGAGAATAAACATAGGCTCCATTTCTATTACATCATATTTACACTAATGCTCAGTGACTTCATTGGAGTTACTCCTCATTTACAATCCACTGGCTTGGGGAAAAAAAAAACCTTCTCTGATTTAAAATAAAGTAACTCAATTGAAATTAATGGAGTTGCTCCAGGTTTACACTGGCATTATTCCATTGCCTTGAAAAGAAGTCTCTCTTGATTTGCACTGGTGTGCAAGTCGATTTGTATTTAATGAAGTTACTCTAGATTTACACCGGGATAAGCTAGAGGAGAATCGGATACATTGAAGCCAGTGAAATTACTCCTAATTTACACTAGAGGCAGAGGAGAATCAGGACCATTGACGTTACTCCTGATTTATACAAGCATAACCAAGAGCGGACTAGGGCCTGTAATCCCCAGTGGCTCACAATGAAACACATTCACATGCTTTGAGAAGCTGTGTGTCGGTCCACCTTTTTCTCAGTGCTGCTTTCACCCGCTGGTTTCTCAGGCTGTAGATGACAGGATTCAGCAGGGCAGGTGCCACTGTGTAGAGCAGAGAGAGCAGTTTATCCAGGCCAGACATGTAACCAGAGTTGGGTCTCAAGTACCTAAAGACAGCACTGCCGTAGAACAGGGAAACAGAGACCAGGTGAGAGGAACACGTGTGGATGGCCTTCCGTTTCCCATCCAGCGATGGGATCCTGAGGATGGCAGTGACAATGCAAATGTAGGAGGCCAGGATGAGCGTGAAGGGGATGATGATGACCAGGATATTCATTAGAACTTTTGTCACCTCATTTATATGGGAGTCTGGGCACAGCAGCTTCACCAGTGGCGGCACATCGCAGAAGAAGTGATTGATGACGTTCGAGCCACAGAAGGGCACGCTGAATATCAGAGCTGTTTGCCCAAGGGACACAGACCTGCCGGTGACCCAGCATCCTGAGACCAGCAGGAGGCAGAGCCTCCTGCTCATGAGGACTGGGTAGTGCAAAGGGTTGCAGATGGCTACATAGCGGTCATAAGATATGACAGCCAGGAGGTAACACACTGCGGTGCCTAAGAATAGGAAGAAGTACATCTAGGTGGCACAGCCAGAGAAAGAGATGGTTTTCTTCTCCAAGAGAAGGTTGGCCAGCATCTTGGGGATGATGACCAAGGTGTAGCAGATGTCCAGAAAGGCCGAGTTCCAGAGAAAGAAGTACATGGGGGTGCGGAGGACAGGGTCAGACACAGTGACGAGGATAACCAGAGCATTCCCCATCAGGATGAGGATGTAGATAGTGAGGAAGGCGAGGAAGAGTAGGGGCTGCAGCTCAGGATGGTGAAAGAGCCCCAGGAGTGTGAATTCCATTATAATTGTGTCATTCCCCCTTGTCATTTCTTCTGGACCCTCCACCTGCATGGGGATGAAATACAAGTCATCTCACCAGGGATGTCTGGAGTTCATTGGTGGATGGGCAGCACAGAGCAAATGGCAACTAGATTCAGTGCTCTCCTCCCTAATTTCTCCTGGAGATGGTGTGACAGTTAATAATAATAACAACTATGTATTATGTGTTTAATAGCAGTGCCTAGACACTGGGCCAGTGGCCAGAGCAAATGCTTGGGAATGAGGAGACATGGCCTCTAGTCCTGTCTTTGCCAGTGGCTTCAGCAAGTCCTTTTACTTCTCTGTGTCTCCATTCATCTGTAAAATGAGGCTAGTACTGATCTCCTCTGTAATGCATATTGAGATTGACTAGTTGAAAATACTCTGTAAGAGCAAGATATGGTTGATATTAATAATGCGCTAGGCACTGTGCAGATGCATAGTTCTTACAGTCTAAGTAGACAAAACAGGCAAAGGTTGGGAGAAAGAAGGTGATATTTATACACCTATTTTACAAATGAGAAACTGAGTCAAAGAGATTATGGCTGGGGTTGTCAAAAAAAACTAAGGGCTGGATTTGTAAAGGTATTTAGGCACCTAGTGGGATTTTTAAAAACACCTAGGCACCTAATAATATGGGAGTTGTGTGCGTAGTTGCTTTTAAAATTCTTGAATATCCCTAAATACCTTTACAAATCTGTCTATAAATTAATTAGGCACATAATGAGCTGTGCCTCTTTTGAAAAATCTCACACCTCCTGACATTAATTCCCCTCCTATAACAAGACCATTTTTCTTTTGCAAACAATGAATATCTGAAAATGGCTTTGAAAATTTCAACCTTAATAATTAAATAAGTATTGTCAATCCATACATTTCAAAGTACTTTGATGTGTGGGTTCTTTACTAGAGTGATATGCATTGAAATAAGGGGACACGTTTTAATTTTGCAGTTGGAAGAATGATCTTCACAGAGATTGCCAGAGTTTATACAGTGAATGAAAAGATAATTACTGTCAGTTACACTGCTGTAAATCTGGAGCCACTCTAGCAAAGTCAATGGAGATTTTGTGGATTTTTGTTAGTGGGTAAAATCTGGGCCTAAATCCCAGACTCTTACCCTCTTCATTTTACTGCATTCCCCAGTGACATCATATGGAAATACCAAATCTCATAAAGATAACACTTGTATTCAGAGCCTCAGTGGTTCAAAGAATACAGGTACACCACTCATTAGTAACCAGCATCAAATAGACCTTGGTCAGTGACCATCAGCCAGCTGGAAGCATGGGACTGCTGCATAGTTACCAAATTAAATAACTTGGTCATAACTTGGTCAGGACAAAAGAGCTCAACATGTCATCAATCTGAGTTCCTGCATAGCACAGGCTGGAGCATTTCACTCTTTATTGAGCCTGCTTGGTTACTTCTCTATTGAATCATCACAACCTATCGTCTATTGGACTTGTGTCCACATACAGAAAATATACACCACCAAAACTAGCCACAGATGGAGACCTGTGCAGGGAGGCTGTTGAGTAAGTAAGCTTAGAGACTGAGAATCTGGCAATCTTTCCCAGACCTGTAGCTCAAAACTCTCTTTCACCAACAGAAATTGGTCCAATAAAATATATCATCTCACTCACCTTGTTGCTCTGTCTAATTTTATTGTCATACATGGTCCTTATTAGGGTAGCATATGGGATCTGCGGCTCAGGGTTGAAGCAACCCCCCCACCCCAGACATGATCCAGCAAAACATTGAAGCATACTCTTACCATTAAGGACATGGCTAGTCCCATTGACTTCAATGGGAACATTTATGTGCTTAAAGTTAGGCATATGCTTAAGTGTTTTCTGGTTTGTTGTGTGTAGGGGGTGGGACGAGAAGCGGAAAAGGATTTGATAACTAGATCACTTATTGAGGTGCCTTCCAGTCCTACACTTCTATGACTCTCTGATTTCCTTATGACAACCACTAGCAGGAGAAGTGTTTGAAAGCTGTGTATGTGCTTATGTTGTGTGGCTGTGTGTGTGTGCATATAAGAAGAACTTGCTTGTGGCAGAAAGTAGAAAACAACTTGTCTGGAGGGTGTTTGAGTATCTTGTGTGTATTTTGTATTTCATGCTTGTGAGATATCATGTGTGTGATGGAGAACTTGTTTCAATGGTGCATTGGCTGTGCACTGGCATCTCATATCTTGCTACCAGAGTTATTGGTTAAATAAGGGATTCTCTCTCCAGGTGTATCACTCCAGCACTATTCACCTGTGCTGAACACACTGCTATTGATGCTCTGCAGAATTGTACTACTTTGTTTTTAAAAAGGCCTAGGTAGAAAACTAGACAAGGCAGCTGGTTGGATTCAGAAAGGGGGATTAGATAGATTGTTTACAGGGAGATTTTCAAAGGCACAAATGGCAGGTGGTTGTCGGACTCCCACTGAGAATTCTATCTGTACTTTTGAAAGTCTCCCAATACATAGAAAGTTATTAAGGCCAGAGAGGACCTTCATAATCCCTGAATGGTTATTGAAAAGTTATCCAGAGAAATATGAAGTAATATTTCTTCCCAGAATAACTGTCCAACTATCATACTTTGGAGATGAATTTTACAAAAACAAAATTTAAAATCAGGGAAAATAAATAATATATTATTTAAATAATATCATTATTATCATCCAGCATGAAATATCTCTCTATCTCTCTATCCACCCACCATAACCATCTATCCCCCCTGCTCTCTAAGGTGAGAGATATGTATGGTATCTGATAGACAGATCATACTGTCCCAATTATTCCTCTTTGCCAATAGTCATAGATATCTTGCAATATGCTTTCTTTCACTGCGGTTCTAGGTAATCTGTTCCTGCCTCCAATATAATTCCACGTACCTTTGGAAAAAGAGTAGTTTCATGCCAGCATTTTAAAGATTTGCAAATTGGTGTAACCGTGCAGCAGTCTAAAGGGCCCTTATAAATAGAGAGAGATTGTCTTTGTGTCTAATCAAAGCCAGAAGGTTTCTAATCTTCCTCCACCCCACTCTCACCAGTGATAATTGACCAAGTATCTTTCAATTCCATCTAGTGGCTTCAGGGACCTGATCCCCAAGGCACCTTGGACTCTTTAGGAGAATGAGTTAGAACTATGAAGACGTGTTTCAGTGTCTAGAATCACATATTGGAGCAGGTGTCCAACTGCTTTAAATGGATGTGGCTGCACTGAACTCAGTAGGCATGACCTCCCCAGTGGGTGTAAATTGCTGCATCTCCATGGAAGCCAAAAGAGCCGATCCCCAGCTGGTGTCAATTAGCACAGCTTCATTGGAGGCAATGGGGCCAGAAAATCAGTGGGCTGGACCCTCGCTTTAGAGCTATGTCAGCTTACGCCAGTTGAGGATCTGGCCCCAGGCATGCTAAAACTGTATCTCTCCTGCCCTGCAGGTTGAATCCCATGCAGTGAAAATGTCTTCTGGTAAATCCACATGCAGGACTGTAAATGTAAGCTCTGACACATTTCCATTCCCCAGCCATGGGCATGAATGCTGGCTACACTAGAAGGGACTAAATCCTACTCTGAGTTACACCAGCGTACACAGAATTGTAGACTCGCAGGACAGGAAGGGGCCTCAAGAGGTCATCTAGTCCAGTTCCCTGCACTCCCAAGGCAGGACTAACTGTTGTCTGTTATATTATAAGCTGTCTGTGTCATGTGACAATCTGGCCCTACAGGCTTCTTGATGGGTCTCTGCCCCCATTCAAGAAAGATATCCTAGGTATATTTTCATATATTATTATTATCATCTCATAGAACTGGAACGGACCCTGAAAGGTTATTGAGTCCAGCCCCCTCCCTTCACTAGGAGAACCAAGTACTGATTTTGCCCCTGATCCCTAAGTGGCTCCCTCAAGGATTAAACGCACAACCCTGGGCTTAGCATACCACTGCTCAAATCACTGAGCTATCCCTGCCCCCATCTTGGTGTCACTGTGAGTAGTTCTCTGAAAACATCTACTCAATGTGTAGCATCTGTCAAAAAAACAAACAATGTTAGAGGTCTTTAGGAAAGGGTTACATAATAAAACAGAAACTATCATAATGCCAAGATATAAATCCATGGTACATCCACACCTTGAATGCTGTGAGCAGTTCTGGTCACTCCATCTCAAAACAAGATATATTAGAAATAGAAAAGGTGCAGAAAAGGGCAACAAAAATGATTAGGGGGATATGGGACAGGCTAAAAAGACTGGGACTTTTCAGCTAGGAAAAGAGATGACTCAAGGGGAATATGAGAGAGGGCTATAAAGTCATGAATGGCGTGGGGAAGTGTTATTTACCCCTTCACATAAAATAAGCACTAGGGGTCATCCAATGAAATTAATAGACAGCATTTCTTCACAGAACACAGTCAACCTATGGGACTCTTTGCCAGAGGACATTACGAAAGCTAAGACTATAACAGGATTCAAAAAAGAACTAGATAAATTCATGGAGAATAGATCCACCAATGGCTAGTAGACAGAATGGGCAGGGATGGTGTCCCTAGCCTCTGTTTTCCAGAAGCTGAGAATGGGTGACGGGAAATGGATCACTTGATGATCACCTGTTCAGTTCATTCTCTCTGGGGCACCTGGCATTGGCCATTGTTGGAAGACAGGATATTGGTCTAGATGGACCTTTGGTCTGACCCAGTATGGTCATTCTTGTGTTATGTTCCTTCTGGCATTACAATCTACAAATGTAGTGTAAATCTATATTTACTCCTTTGACTTGACTTGTGTAACATAGAGAGGTTTTGACACTTCTTTCTGTAGTGTCAGTCAAGATACAAGACATCTGATTCTGATCTCAAGGAGTTGTTTCATAAAATTGAAAGTCTGAACATTTTAAAAACAATAAAGTAAACACATTTTATTTTTAAACACAAAAAATTATCATGCCTAGGTGAGGTCCATAACTTATTATTAACTATTTTTGAAAGCCACCAGGCTCATGGTTTCAGACATCTCTTGGTGGGACATGGGAAGATTCATGTTTATACTAATTGCAGTTTAAAAAAAATAACAAATGAGACATAGGGACTTTTGAAGGCCATAAGTAGAACTGGGTTCAAAAAGAGTTAGATAAGTTAATGGAGAATAGGTCTATCCAAGGCTATTAGCCAAGATGATTAGGTATGCAACCCCATGCTCTGTGTATCCCTAAGCCTCTGACTGTGAGATGCTGAAGCTGGATGAGAAGGGATGGATCACTTAGATGATTGCCTTGTTCCATTCATTCTTTTTGAAGCATCTGGTGTTGGCTACTCTCAGAAGTCAAGAAACTGGGCTAGATGGACCTTTGGTCCAACCCAGTATGGCCATTTTTATATATGGAGATATATCTATCTCATAGAGCTGGAAGGGATCTTGAAAGGTCATCGAGTCCAGGCCCCTGCCTTCACTAGCAGGACTAAGTATTGATTTTACCCCAGAAGTGCTCCCCTCAAGGATTGTACTCACAGCCCTGGGTTTAGCAGGTCAATGCTCAAACCACTGAGCTCTCCCGCCAAAACTATTTGGCATTTTCAGCACAAATTTTCAAATAGTTTAAGCTGACCCAAAACAACATTTTTCAGTGAATAAACGGATCATCCAAAAATTTTCACTCAGCTCTGCTCGGGACTGCCTGCTCCCAAGAACCCCTCCACCTCCAAACCAACAATCCTTTCCACACAGGACACCAAAACCAGAAGCCAGGTTTTGACATCGGACTGTTGTGATAATTGGGCCTACACATTTTACCCTGATCATGAGTTTAACTGTGAGAGGTGAATGAAAGTTCAAAAGATGCCACAACAGCCTAGGACAAGAAATGTTGATGGGGAAAGGTAGGGAAAGGGAGACAGACTGAATGAGTCCAAACACAGAGGCCTAGCTCAAGGATTGTGTTAAGATCATGACGGGTAAACTAGAAAAGCGCGGAACCAGAAATCAGTGACCCAAAATATCAGGCCTAATTGGTAGACAAAATAATGAGAGGATGGGCTATTCCACTCACCACTCCATTCTGGGGTCCTTACAGAAAGAGACTCTGGAGAGAAATTGGCTGCTGGAGTGAGCTTCATGAGTGCTACACCCACCATCTCCTGGGCCCCCAGGCCTTCCTCATCCTGATCCTGAAAGATGTCCTGACTCGGCCAAGCCAAAGAAAGGGACCCAGATGGCATCACCAGCTCTGCTGGGTCCAGCTGAATTCCAAAAACCACCAGGGATGAAACAGGATTGGACCGTAACCCCACCACCACTTACAACCCATCTCAGCTAACATCTTCTCTTCTCCCCAAGGACAGTTATGACCATCATTGATACCATCTAAGAGACTGTCAAAAAAGTGTTTGCTTGTTTTTTCCCTTCTAAAATCTCTCTCCAGCTAAAGGGAAAGGAAACGGGGAATTTTGTTAAAACGAAGCCTGACTTCATACTCTAAATTTCAAACACTGTAACTGTTTTTTTCTTCTTTTCTGTATCTTTAATAAAACCTTAACAGGATTGTTAATGGCGTGTTTGCCATGGCACTGAGGAGGCAGAGGTCTCTGAATATCAAACCTAGAACCTTTTTAAATACTGGTTAATGTTGGACAGTGCGCGGGTTATGTTAACACTTTTGGCCCATATGACCATCTAAATCAATGAAAGACCAACAAGCCAGATATTGCCTCTTTTACTCACATGGAACAGTATTTTACACCACGAGTAGACCTATTGAAATCCATGGGACTGACAGTCATAAGGTACTGCCCCATGTAAGTAAGGAAGAATTGGGCCTTTAAATTCCCAGTGGTTGGAATGCTTCATAAAGGCCAGACTGTGACTCTTTCACTCATACTGGTAAATGGTTATTGTCACGAATAGCTCTATTGACTGATCATCTGTGTAACTATTCACTGATGTGACCAAGGAGTTTGTAAACTGGCTTTCAGTTAGCACCCAGAACTGGTCACTTGCATCCTAGTGGCAGATTTTACATGGACTTGAAACACAATCTGCATTCTATTCCCTGATCTGCTCAGCCCTGAACTGTTCTAATGGTTTTGATAACAGCACATGTGCCAAGCCTACCCATGGTGTAATCCCACTGCCTAAAATGGAGTTACTCCCGGATAAAATCTTCTCCCATAATGTTTACACAGAACTAGCTGTATTCCCCTTGATGCTCTTTGGAGTAATAGGTGTTTTGTCTTTCTTGAGAAAGAATTGCCTTGGCCCCAAAGACATTTCCACTGCTTGCTTCTGTGGGACCCCATGTGAACGTGTGTTGGGGTATTCCTCTTGTGAGAATTAAGTCATTCTTCTATTCTGCCACACGTCATGGGCCCAGATCCCCAACTGGTAAAAAACAACATAGCTCCACTGACTTGCATGAGGTGATGCTAATTTACTCCCACTGAGAATCTAGCCCAGAAAGTTTTGTTCCTCACATTGGCTGAATCCCCACAGGGTCTCATTTAGTTGCTATAATTTAACATCAAGTTTGTTTTAGCCTTACCCGCTACTGAGAACTCTGTATGTGACTCCTGTCTCTAGGCAGTTAGGGCAATAAGCCAAATTTATTCTGAGTATAACATTGTGGATTTAGTGCTGCTACACCAGTGGAGCCCACTGACTTTTAATGATCCCCTATGCAACCTGTGGAGTTGAAACTCTTTTTCATGATCATTGCAAAGACTTTTTAATAATGCCCAGTGGGACCCATTAGTCCTTTCATTGTTAGCTGATCAGCAGAGTTTAATTGTGAAGGAATAAATCAATACAAATTACAGATCAATAACATTATGACAGTAAAAGTCCATATGGGCACTAGATCAGATAGCTATCAAGGTGTTTAGAGTGATGGGCACCTCAGCTATGCATACAGGGAACAGCTCTGGATCATTTTTCCAATGTGATGATCCCAGTTACAATCTGACTGCAAAGCTAAAGTCATAGTCTCTGAGGCTGCCTGACTCTGGAGAAAACTAATTTGTTGTTTGAACAGAGCAGGGCAGCAGCGATGCAGAGTGAAGTTTGTACCATCTCTGTCGTGAGATGAATTGTTGGGTCTCAGACTAGTTCATACTGCAAATAAAATACATAAAACTGGGCTTGTTCAAGGGGCTTGAGGGAGTTTGATGTCCAGCCCTCACTGTTTTTTTAATTACTTTAGATGCATAATTCCCTTAGGCCACTTGGAAAATCCCACTCTAAAGTGACATCACAGTTAACACCAATTAAACCGCTGTGTGTGCAGGCTTAGCCGGAGAGCAGCTCCCTCCCGCCCTGGGACTCCGTCCACTGTATGGTCACCATAACCACTCAGTGACCATGTTTCAGCCATGGCTACTGTTTTTGTGCAGGAGGTGTATGTGTGTGCCGGTGCATTCTGGGAAAACCTGGGCAGGGGAGAGTGCCAGAGAACTTACAGACCAATCAGTTCATGGGACTAACCTCTATTAGATATCCTAGTATGGAGAGCTGGGGGAGAGAGGGAGGGAGATAAGAAACATTGGCATGGCACAGGGATGCTTTCTCCATTGCAGAAGATCAGTGTGATGGATCAGTTACAGGAGGAAAAGCACTGACCAGCCTGCACTTTGGGCAGCAGAGACACGTTAGCTGCCATTGGTCTGGCGACTAGCGAGTATGGGTATCTCACTTAGTGGGAGTCCACGCTGAGACATCCCAAAAGAGGCCTCTAGTGCTCAGGTCTTTCTATGGATCAGGACTTTGCAAGGTGGTTCCAGGAGGGCATCCAAAATCACTGGTCACATCTGAAAATTTCCACTGTGATTTTCCAAAGGGTAAAAACGGGCAAGAGCCTTGTTCCAACTGAACATGGGTGGGAATTTGGCTCCTAACTCTGTTAGGTTCTTTGAGAGTCCCTGGCTAACATGCAGGCACAAATCATGTTTAGAGTCTGCAAGGCCGCCAGCTCAGGTACCAGGCCATCAGCATGGCAAGGAGTGATCGTGTGGGCAGGGGCTTGTAGGGGGTCTGGCGAAACAAGAATAGAGGCACATTTAGGAAACATGCCCTAATGCCTATCCTGTCCTTTACTGCTGTAAAATAGGAGACACCTGGCAAGCAACTTTTCATCTGTGCTAAATTAGCTCATATACAGGCCATTTTAATAAGAATACCTGTTTTTACAGAATTTTCATTTCTGGATCTCAGACTACTTTACAAAGAAGCTAAGTATCCTCAGCCCTGTCCTACAGACAGAGAAACTTAGTCACAGTGAGGTGAAATTACTTGGCTATGGTCATCCAGGAGGTCAGTGACAGGGCAGAGAATAGAAGCCAGGTCTTCTGAGACCTAGCTCAGTGTCACAGCTACTAGCCCACATGACCTCTAGACAAACAGTGGCGAGAGGGAGCATGCGTCTTAATTTGATGTTCACACTTAATAGTTCTCATAAAACCATATTCATCTGTGGATCTCAGAGCACTCCAATTCACAAAAAGTATGAGTAAAATTTCAGAAGGTGTCTAAGTGGTTTAGGGACTTGAGTCCAATTTTCAAAAGTGACTTAGGCACTTAGGAGTCTGAGATTGTTAAAGGTATTTAGGCATCCAGATCATTTAGAAGCCCTTAGGTGCCAACTAGCCATGGATTTCAATAGCAGTTATGGGCCTTGGTGCATCTGAAAATCTGACTAGGCACCTATCTGCAATGTGAGGTGCCTAAATACTCTCAAAAACTGTCCCTAAGTCTCACTGAAAGTCAATGGGACTTAGAGTCCTGGGCCTGTGGGTCAGATTTTTAAAGAAAAATTGTAGACACCTAACTCCCATTGAAATCAATGCAAGTTAGGCAAGTATATATTTTAAAAAGCCTACCTTAAATCAGTTTTGAAATGATACATAGCTATCTAAGTCAACATAAGAGCTATTGTACAGGTCCATCTAGCCCAGTATTCTGTCTCTTTGCCTGCCTTTACCAGAGCTTCGGAGGAGTGTACAGACCAAGGCAATTATGGAGTGATTCACCCATCTTCCCTTCCTGGCTTCTGGCTGCCAGAGGTTTAGGGTTGCCCTCAGCATGGGGTTGTGTCCTGACCACCTTGGCTGATAGCCATTGATGGGCCGATCCTCCATGAACATATCGAGTGCTTTTCTGAACCCAGTTATACTTTTAGCCATCACAATATGCCATGACACCAAATTCCACAGGTTAATTGTGTGTTGTGCCAGGAAGGGTCAGATTTTTAAAGGTATTTAGGCACCTAACTCTCCTGACTTGCCTTTGAAAATTCCACTGAGATCCTGTCTGCTTCCTTCGTCACATAAATTTATTAAAAAATATGACCCTTACCCATGTCAACATCTCCATTTTACAGAAGGGGAAGTGATTTGGTGTAGGCCCCACAAAGAGTCAGTGGCAGTGAGGATTAGAACCAAGGCATCTTGACTGTCTGCCCAGTTCCTGGGCTGTTAAACAGAACTCTGTGTTACCCTCGATGCTGAAAGCAGGAAAACAAACTGTCTCATGTTTCCTTCCTATGTGAAAACAGTAGGAAGAAGGGCATGTTTAATTCTGTGGGTTGAATTCCCTTGGCTTTGTTGTATGCCCATACATGTCAGTATATTCATTTGAGTCTATCTATATAGGGTTCCGATCAGCAGGTTGAGAATCAAGAGATCCATGGCTTGAATCTTGACTCAGTTACCCCTGTGTAATTCACTTGGGCCAAATCCCCATCTGGTGTAAACCTGTATAGTTCCAATGAAGTCAATGGAGCTGTGCCCCTATACACATCAGCTGAGCAAAAGGTGAGTCCTGCTTGACACCATCATAAGCAAAAGAAGAATCACTCCCTGGTTTATCTCATCTTACTGGATGAGCTTGGGTCATCATGTCCCCTCTCTGTGCCTCAGTTTCTCCATTTATAAAACAAAGATATTTGTATCCAGCTTCTATATAGCACCTTTCATTCATAGATCTCAATGCACTTACAAATGCAGGTCAATATCATTATCCCTATTTCGCAGATGGGGAAACTGAGGCACGAGAGCTAGTGTCACTTGACCAATATTTCACATCATCTGATGCTCTGAGAAGATGGAGAACCCAGGTTTTCTGACTCCCAATTCACTGTCTGTTACAGGGTTTCATCAAATTTGAGGGAAACCTCTTATTTATATTGTGATCAGTCATGAATATTCACATCAGTGGTTTGCTTGGGACAACTAGCTTGAGTTAGGAATACACATATAATTCAAAATTTGCCCAGCAGTCCCCACATGGATTGTACTATTTTAACATAACATTTTTATAGTGTACCACTTCCTTGCAAAGGATCTTAAAGCCCTTCACCAAAGTGGATAACTGCTCTTTATAGGGGGAGGGTTAGCTCAGTGGTTTGAGCATTGGCCTGTTAAACTCAGGGTTATGAGTTCAATCCTTACAGGGGGGCCATTTGGGGAACAGCATAAAAAGCTGGGGATTGGTCCTGCTTTGAGCAGGGGGTTAGACTAGCTGAAGTCCCTTCTAACTTTAATATTCTTATCATCTTCTTACAGACAGGGGACATAAGACACAAAGAAGGGAAGTGATTTGCTTAAAGTTACTTGGTGAATGAGTCAGTAGAGCCAGGAATAAAACTGAACTCCCTTGACTTTCAACTCAGACACTAGCCATTGGAAAGCACTGCCTCCCAACATCAACACTATTGGTTAAATGGAACCTTGGTGGAAAACACACTCGCTCTGCATTCTGTTTTGTAAAATTGAAACCTAGCTTCCAACTCTGCCCCAAGTCTGCTTTATACATTTAGGCTACAATTTTCAAAGACACAGGAAGATAAACCAGAATCAGTGTGAATGGCTTCTATTTTAGATTAAGAATTAAAAAAAAAGGAAACAAGAAAAAAATGAAGAAAAGTCTCCAGGAGAGAGCACAATGTGTGTGAATCCCCTGTGACATGCTACATTTATTTTTCACACAAGAGACATCTATCCCAGCCAATAGACAAATATACTTCAGAGGAGCAGTGCACAGTCACAATACTTATTTAGTCATAATTCAACACAATTGCAAATGTGATAGATAGATGACTGTGTATGGGACGGATAGATAGTTGGCTGTGCATAGGATAGATAGATAGTTGGCCTTGTATGGGATGGATAAACAGATGGCTGTGTTTGGGATGGATGGATGGATAGATGGTTGTATATGGGATGGATGGATAGATAGATGGATGGCTGTGTATGGGATAGATAGATAGTTAGCTGTGTTTGGGATGGATAGATAGAAGGCCTTATTGGGGATGGATAAATAGATAGATTGCTGTGTCAGGGATGGATAGATAGATAGAGGCCATGTCAGGGATGGATAGTTAGGTGGAGGCCATGTATGGGATGGATGGATAGATAGCTGCGTAGGGGATGGATAGATAGATAGATAGATGGCTGTGTATGGGATGGATAGTTAGATAGATGACTGTGTAGGGGATGGATAGTTAGATGGATGACTCTGTGTGTGAGATAGATAGATAGATAGATGGCTGTGCATGGGATAGATAGAAAGTTAGCTGTGTTTGGGATGGATAGATAGAAGGCCTTATTGGAGATGGATAGATAGATTGCTGTGTCAGGGATGGATAGATAGATAGAGGCCATGTCAGGGATGGATAGTTAGATGGAGGCCATGTATGGGATGGATGGATAGATAGATAGATAGATGGCTGTGTTTGGGATGGATAGATAGATAGAGGCTGTGTATGGGATGGATAGTTAGATAGATGACTGTGTAGGGGATGGATAGATAGATAGAGGCTGTGTATGGGATGGATAGTTAGATGGATGGCTGTGCATGGGATGGATGGATAGATAGTTGGCTGTGTTTGGGATGGATAGATAGATACAGACTGTGCATGGGATGGCTGGATAGATGGCTGTGTATGGGATGGATGGATAGATGGCTGTGTTTAGGATGGATAGATAGAAAATCAAGAGTTCCTGACTACTAATACAGAAATTGCTGTACAGGACAGTAGTATTCTGTCAGCTTCAGCAAGCTTAATGAAAATCAGCTCCACTGACAACTCAGAGATGGCGATGCACTTTTCAAAGGATGTTAATGACCATTATCCCCATTTTTCAGATGGGAAAAGTGTCCCCAAACTATTTTTTTCAGCCCACATTGTTTGGGTTATGGCAGTGTATCACCCAAGAGCATCACTGTGACCAGGTCTTCCCATTGTTGTCCTTTCCCAGCTGACATACAGGGAGAATGGAACAGACATGACTTCTGCTCCGCACCATGTCTCTCACTTCCCCTTCCATTTGCTCCCAGGAGGTACGGGTGACTGGTGCTTTCACTCCCCCAGCTAGCAGAGCAAAGACCCAATTAGCCAGCATGCAGCCACGCATGCGGTGGGGAATTCTCACTGACACCTACTCCCTTGTGTGGCCATACATAGGCTGAGAAGAAAGCAGCTTTTGATGTCAAAAGAAAACATGCAGAGCAACTTTGGAGAGCCTTTGGGCTTGCTCTCCACCCCTCAGGTCACAAAAGAAACCTCAAATACCTCTCAACCCATCCAGCTTCTACAGGTTTGGGGACAACTAAGGTAGAACTCCTAGTTTCAGAGGGTGAGAAAGAGTTTTCTTTTTTTCTTGACAGCTTTTACAATCATATTAGAGCGGCTACATGGGAGACCTTAAAGAGGCGTGGCTGCATTGGTGCAGCGGTGCCACTTCAAGGTCTCTAGTGTAGACACGGCCTGAGATTGACATAATTTTGCGGTGTAAACATGGACCAAAATTCACAGACTGAACAGAGACATTAGATTTATGGCTTATTACAACAATCTGTAAACCACTAACTTTCTTTTTGTCCTGTGACTGCAGAGGTGTAAACAGGCCACTCCACCTTGAATGGTCCCTTAGGATATGTGCTAACTGCTTATGGGAAACAATCTATTCCATTCTGTATATAGCTGTGATACTTTAAGTACCATTCCCAGACCTGAAGCTCTGTGTGGCTCGAAAGCTAGTCTCTCTTCCCAGCAGAAGTTGGTCCGATAACACATGTGACCTTTGTAATATCCTGGGATCCACTTCTGCAATGCGGCTACAGACTGTAGTGGTCAGTCAGTACTACACCTATAGGGTCACAGATTTAGCTGGTGTACATGGCTGTGACCCCACAGATTCCAGTGTGGGTAGGCGGGTACACACCACTTGTTGTGTTGACTATTGACTTAAATGGAACAGTTTTGACTTACGCCAACTGGGGATCTGGCCCAACAAGCTTAGAGGAGTTATGCCAATTCACACCAGCAGGAGGATCTGGCACGTTGACTTCAATGGAGCCACACCGATTGATGCCAACTGAGAATCTGGCCTATGGACCCAAAAAAACAAACTAAATGCCAAACTGTGCTCTCTCTGAAATCTGTAACTGTTTTCTCCCTGAGTACATGAGGAGAAAGAATAGGGCTTAATAGCTATGATAGGTTTTCCTGTAACAGAGAGTCTAAGAAGCATCAAGGAGCAGGTCCCTAAAGCATTTGCTAAAGAAGCTGTTAAATGCTCCAGTGCCATCCCTGCCCAACTCCTTTGAGAAACAGAGAGAGGAGAGGCATGTGGGCTGAAAAGGTAGGTGAGGCATTTCTCGATGCGAGTAGAATTACGCTGAACCCCTTTAGATTATCCTGAAAGAGCTGAATCTAGGTGCTCTTCTGGTTAAATTCACATCATGCCTCAAACTGTAATATACCTGGCATAAAACATTGCAGGCCCTGCTTCTCATCTCACTCTGAGTGTGAAGACAGGAATTTAACCCCAGCACCGTTAATGTTATGAAACTTGCATATGAACGGCTCTATTCTGATCTCATTTACTTTGTGTTTAAATGGACATACCCGCATTGATCTCAGTGAAGTGGCTTCAGATTTAATTAAGTTTAACAGAAAGAATAACCATGTCCTAAGTGATTATAGTGTGACAAAGACCATCTGGTGTCTGTTAATATATTCATTACAGCCGAGTGCCAGTTCGGTTCCAAATAAGGTTGAGGACAAAGCAGCTTTATTTGTAAATGTCAGCTTTTTATAGTGATCAAAAATCTGCCTGTTTAGTCAGATTCATTTCAATTTCCTCGTGCCTTGTCTGGGGGCTTTCTAGTATTCATGGCCAAAACGTGGGGACGTGCGAGCAAAGGGTTTCTGGACACAGCTCTTCAAGTACAGCATTGTACAAAATCATCTCATTCTTTTAATATGAACATTCCTGGGGGTCAAACTATAGCTCTGACCATGCAAAATCAGCCACTCGGCTAGTGCATGTCACCCACTGCCCCTTTTGGGGTGCGATGCTGGAAAAACGTTTCTGAAGAACAGAGTTTAGATCTCCAAGACGGCATGTGCCCAAGGGATTGAAGTGCACATGTGAGCAAGCTCTGATGTCACATGAGTGTTTTCAGGGAGCTGGCTGTCACAGTGTCTGGATGATTTAAGGTGATACATGGTGATCATTGAAGCTGAGATTCAGCCCCCAGGTTGGGGGTTACAGCCCTGTGCTTGGTAGTTCCAAGAGGATCTGTCATGTGCACGCTGCCTGCATTTTGCAGGAGCTGCTTGTAGAAGCTTTTGCCTGATATCAAGATTTCTAGTCTAAGAACAATATTTTAAAGTGCCCTAGAATCCTTATGTTTGATTTTACTTCTGCAACATTGTCAAGGTGATTAAATAGAGGGAAGGAGAAAGACAGAGTCCTCGGTCCTGAACAATGGATCAGAGTGTGAAGAAAGGAAAGTAAGTCACAGGGTAAATGGGTCATTTCCTGGTTCTCTGAAGTTTAAGTTTAACCATTCTCCACATTCTGGAACGGTAAAATGGATTTACTGGGCAACTTTAACTCTGCATTAACAAAGTTTAAGGCATTTCTATATTAATCCATGCCTGGATTTTTAGCAGAGCCTAAAGGGGTTAAACACCCACCTTGAATTCAGTGTGGATCCAGCTTCATGTAGACTAAAAACAAACTAAAAAGGAATCTGTATAATTTAGATCAGTTTTGTTTAAGTGTACATCCAAGAGGGCCAATCATCCTTCATGTGTGTGATCTTGAGGTCACAGAGTGAGAAATGCTTTGGCTCTCATCTCCTATATTATAGTTTTACACTGGTGTAACCAGTGAAAGGGAAGGGGAAAAAAGATGGATAGGGAGGGGATTAGAACTGGAGGGGAGAGGAGAAGTGAGCTGTTAAAAAGGTTAGTAAGAGAGAGGCTAAAGGGTAGATTAAGAGGGGCAGAAACAGAATTAAATGCATTAAAGTGGAGGGAGGGAAGAGAAAGAAATCAGGATTAAGGGTCCTGAAGTCAGTGGAGTACTTTTGCTATAAATCCGGAATAAGTGTAAGGAGAATCAGGCCATTTCTGTAGCATACTGATTAAAAACGCTCTAACCATGTGTTTCCACAGTTTGTTGTTCAAACTGTTATGTAGTGGGAAGTTCAGTGAAACAGCTATACACTTTGCTGACAAATCTGAATAGTTACACTGCCTATATCACATGTGAGCTGAGAATTGTGTATGTTTCTGTTGTATCTACGTTGCAACATCACTGCTTTGAGAGACAGATTTTGATCTTAGTTATGTCAGTGTAAATTCATTGTGCTGGATTCAGCCTTCCACAGTTGCAACTTAATTCGTGCAAATTCTCTACTGAGACTGGTATAAAACAGATGCCCTTCCAATGCAGTCTTGGAGATACACAAGCCTAAGTTTGATGTAACTGAGACAACTGAGAACCATTGACTTAAGTGAAGTTGCCGTGGATTTACACTTGTTGTGAGAACAGAATCTGGCCAATATGATGTCAGCCCTGATAGATAGATAGATATTATGGAGACAGAGAGAGAGAGAGATGATAGATGTCTAGGGAGAAAGATAGAGAGATGAGTATGTATGAAGATAGAGATAAATAGATGTCTAGGGATATAGATATATGTCTAGAGAGAGAAAGAGGGAGATATATGTCTATGGAGATAGAAAGATGGCTAAGTATGAAGATAGTTATGCTTGACTTAAATGCTGCATCAAAATAATGAATACTTTTTTTTGGTTTGTTTTTTTTTGTATTTTTTTATTTCTCAAGATGAAATATCCTGAAGGGATCACAGAAAATCACACCTCAGTGACTGAGTTCATTATACTGGGCTTTTCTAACCTCCCACATATGGAGTGTCTTCTCTTTCTGTTGTTCATATGTATTTATTTCATCACAGTGCTGGGCAACATCCTCATCCTCATCCTTATAAATGTGGACCCAGCCCTTCACACTCCCATGTATCTCTTCCTCAGGAACTTGTCCTTCCTGGAGATCTGCTACACCTCTGTCACCCTGCCCAAGATGATGGCCAACCTCCTCTCGGAGGATAAAAGTATCTCCTTTGCTGGTTGTGCTGCACAGATGTATTTCTTTCTGTTATTTGGAGCGACAGAGTGCTGCCTGCTAGCCGTTATGGCTTATGACCGCTACAGCGCCATATGTAACCCACTGCGCTATGCGGACATCATGAACAAGACTGTGTGTGTCCGGTTGGCTGTTGGCTCATGGATCTGTGGCAGCCTCGTGGCCCTGGGCCACACCATGTTTATCTTCACACTCCCTTTCTGTGAGTCCAATGTGATCAACCACTTCTTCTGTGAGATCCAGCCGGTGCTGACGCTGGTCTGTGGAGATACCTACTGGAATGAGTTCCAAATCATTGTGGCAGCTGCCTTCATCATCATGGTGCCCTTCCTGCTGATCCTGGTGTCCTACATCCACATCATCGCCACGATCCTTAAAATGAGCTCTGCCAAAGGCAGACACAGAGCTTTCTCCACCTGCTCCTCGCACCTCACTGTAGTGGTACTGTTCTATGGGACAGCCATGTTCATCTACATACGCCCCAAATCCATTTATTCCCTGGATGTGGACAAGTTGCTCTCTCTGTTCTATTCGGTGGTGACTCCAATACTGAACCCCATTATCTACAGCCTCAGGAACAAGGAAGTTAAAGAAGCAATTCGAAGAATGGGAATCAAGATCTTTCCTCCAAAAACATAGGCAATTTTCTTCCAGTTGGACAGTACACCGAGTAATAGCTCCACTCTAAAGAGAAATCTCCTTTATTGGAATATACCCTCAGAGTCATCTTGAGTACAGTGGGAAATGTCCCCTAATGGGATGCTCAAAGGATAAATCCTTCATATTGAACTAGTTATATTTTGTATTTAATATTTCTATGATATTTTATGCAGATTTTGAACTTCAATTAAAAAAATCTGCAATTATTTGCCCTCATTTTTTGTTTGCATTTTTCTACCTATTAAAATGGAGCTTGTTGTAATTTTCAAAATTTTGATTTTCCCTGAATTTTTTTGAATTATGATAAAGTGTGAAAAGTGACAGTATTTTTTCCAAAATATTTTTCTTATTTGTTACAAATCTACAGAGTTCACAGAATTTTTGGAATTTTTAAATTCTCAATTAAATTTCAAATGCCATTAGAAAATTTCCAACTCCCCACGTCTATTCTTCTGTTGTTTGATGGGCTCTAAGGAATATCTCAGTTCTAGAGAGAAATATTTCCTACTGTAACATCATCCAAAGCAGTGGTTTTCAAACTTGGGCCGCCACTTGTTCAGGGAAAGACCCTGGCTGGCCAGTTTGTTCGATCGCGGCTCCCACTGGCCGTGGTTCACTGTTCCAGGCCAAAGGGAGCTGCAGCAAGGGCGGCCAGCACATCCCTTGGCCTGTGCCTCTTCCCGCAGCCCCCATTGGCTTGGAGCAGCAAACCAGGTCCATCTAGCCCAGCATCCTGTCTTCCAACAGTGGCCAATGTCAGGTGCCCCAGAGTAAATGAACAGATCAGGTAACT
Source organism: Gopherus evgoodei (assembly GCF_007399415.2). Lineage (NCBI taxonomy): Eukaryota > Metazoa > Chordata > Testudines > Testudinidae > Gopherus > Gopherus evgoodei. The sequence goes on along the minus strand of NC_044342.1, from coordinate 17,936,130 downwards.
ATCAAGTGATCCATCCCCTGTCACTTGCTTACACAAAATAGTAGGGGTGGGGAGGAGAAGCTCTCTCATAACTTTCAGTCCTGTGAATCAGGTACTCATCTGGGGTGCAGGATACCTCCAGTTTTAAGTCTCCACCTCCAGTTGAGGAATTTTAACAGCTCACCTCTCAGGTGAGTGGCCTCACCCCTGAACTGGGGGCCATCCTGATGTGGGGATCCCTCAAGCTCTCCTGATGAAGCTATTCCACAGTGGATTAAATTATTAATGAACCATTGGGCCACAGAGAGGGAGAGAAAGCATGATAATGACTCCAGAGCCTGGTGTTTACAGCATCCACTTGGGAGGTGGAGGATCCAGTCCTCCTGCTCCACTGACCTTTTAAAATTATTTATCCACAGTGGAATAGCTTTAACAGGAGAGCGGAAGAACAGACATAACCTTCCTCTTGGTATCTCCCATTGTCTAGTGTAGGTGGCTCCCCATCTCACATGCTGGCGTTTATGAATCCTGTTCTGAGGTGCCTGCCTTTCCCAATTCATTTCACCGGGAGCCAAACTCAGACTTCATGAATCCCAGGGATTTTCTAGGTGCGTAGAAGTTAGGCATTGCAATGCATGGCACCAGAACGCCTATGGTTTTTTTTTGTGAATTTAGCTCATAGGGCCAGCTTTTTAAAGTCATTTGGGTGCCCCTTGCGATATTCAGAAGAAAACTCATCGATTTCAGTGGGAGTTGGGCACCCAGATGCTTTTGAAAATTCCACTCTCTTAAAAAAAATCTGCCCCTTTCTTCATTGATCTAATTTTGTTTTCTTGGAGCCTTAATGTCTCTCCATTCATGCAGGATGGAGGAGCATGTTTTTCGAGGTGCTCAGTGCTCTTCGATGGGAAATTCTCTTCTGCTTGTAGCCATTTCACGGACACATTTAATAGAGGATTTACTGTTGTGGTTAAATCTAATTAATTAAGGGGTGCTGGATAGGATCCTTAAGTAGGATTAAGTCAGGAGTACAGGGCTGATGAGCATATATGAGTTTGTATTAGGCATATTAGCAAAGGCTGTAATGCAAGGCCTACAGGCTGAGGCCTGTAAGATTTCAATGTAGCCATACTAGACTTTAGGCCTCATGAGGGTGTACATAGGTAGGTGACTCGAGAATAACTCTATACCAGTAAAGTTACAATATCACCTAAAAGAATGTGCCAGTGGGTGGTATTTGGAAAAAACATGCCACAATGTACCGCATCTAGATTGCAAGATACCAGATTGTAACATCATGAGAAATTCTGCAGTAACCGCAGGTTCCCATAGGAGCGTCTATCCCTCAGTGCTAATGGAAATAAGAGGAACTAGGATGCTAACCTATGAAAAGCAGAGCACCCTAAAGTTTATGGGAAGTGGTGGTGCAAATAAAGATAAGGAAGTTGACATCCCTATGCATAGGTATGAGCCTTAGTTGTTGTAAATGCAACTCAGAGTATAATGTGTTGTACAGTCTGTGTACTGTGGGTTGGCCGGAAGAAATGCATGGGGAGATGAGAATAGTGACTGATTCCCCTGTGTCCCCCCAGAAGGAGATGTGAGATGTGAGTGAGGCTGGATATAGGGTTAAGCACTTTATCTGCTATTATATTTTAGTATCTATGGGGTAGTTGATCTGCATTTGTTAATAAAGGAACTTACCATAAATTGGAATTGTTTCTCGTATGTTCTTAGGGTCTTCAAATGCTGATAGTTTTGCTTTGTAGCTGTAGCCCTCAGGAGACCAAATCTTTAACCACAGCAGTCTAAGAGAAGAATCAATAATCCATACACCCATCTATAAATAGGGCAAGACGCACAATGTGGGTTTTTTTCTGTGCATGTGTACACAGATTATACTGTGTTTGTATTAAAATATGCCATATTCCCTGCAGGTTATCATGGCTGTGATGTTATTCTCATCGACTGAAATTATTTAAAATAATAATCATGGATTAAACATGGAAAAAGAAGAGCCTAAAGTTAGGTTCAAAAATTTGGGTTTTCAAAACTGCCTTAAGGTGATGTTCACCCCTCTATAACACAATAAAGCTGTGTCCATAATATGACTGTATAAAAACTGTGTGTAGATAAGTTGTAAGGAAATTTCAACTTTTTGTCCCAAGTTGGGATGGAATTTCTGAATTTCATTCTTTATCTATCTATCTATCTATCTATCCCTTTCTGAAGTGCCTTCACTGGGACCGTATCCCTAGAAGATAAGGATCACATTTCCTTATCAATCTGTTCATGCCAACAGAAATAAAATCAATGATCTTCCTGCAGCATTTCTAGTCCAGGAGGTGTTGTATTGACTGTGTCTCCTGAGGCATGAAGTACACTTGAAATAGGCCCTTAAACTTTATGGTATGTCAGAACCAGAGTCCTGCTGCTAGGAGGAAGCAATTGGGAGGATTGTGAAAAAAAATCCCCAGGGGATGAATAAATATTTTTGTTTTCTTATTTGAACTCATTTTGGTTAGAGTTTTATCTTGTGACTCACTTGTTACCTTGCTATATAGCCCACGTCTTTAAGTTCTCAAGATAAATTATCATACAACCCAGAAAAAAACAGAGATGCTTTCATGTGCATGGTACCCAGGTTAGATTTTATTTAGCAGCTACTCTTTGGGATTAAGTGTCTGGAATACAGAATTTATTTTTATCGTTAATTCCTGCCTGCCATCAGCTTCTGAATTTGCAAGGTGCTGGCCACTGCAACTCTGATTTGACTAGGCTTTTAAGAATGTAGGAATTACCATGATGGTTCTAATCAGTGATCCACTTCAGTACCCTTCCACTCACAGTAATCAGTGCCGCACACTTCAGAGGATGGTGCAGCAATGATATTTCCTTCCCAGAGGAGATGTTTCTCCCTGACCCACTCAGCTATGGACGGTTTGTGCCTTGAAACATGAGGGTTTACTTCCTTTATAATATGCAATACTAGCTAATGCACATGTGGAGATTTCTATTAACCTATTTCTATTAAGGCAGATTTTTTCAAAGTCACCTAGGGTGTTTTTGAATTTCTATTTTCCATTAATTTTAAAAAGGTCAATAATCAAGATTTATACATAGAGAAAGTTAAAATATTTGCTTTGGAAGTTGCCTTGAAGGGCTTATGGGAGCGTGTATAACATGTTCGTATGTTGCTGTATGCTTGATTCAGAACAGAAGTTTGACCATGAGTCTTCCTCATTCCAGACAAGTGCCTGAGGCTATGTCTACACTACGGAGCACACAGTGGCACAGTTGTAAGTTCTCCTGTTTAGCTACTCTATGGTGACGGGACAGAATGCTCTCGCTGGCATAATGAAACCACCCCTAACAAGTAGCGATAGCTATGTCGATGGGAGAGCGTCTCTCACCAGCATAGCACTGTCCACACTAGTGCTTTTGTCTGTGACACTTATGTCAATCAAGAGTGTTTTTTTTCACACCCCTGTGAAAAAAATGCTAGTGTAGACAAAGCCCTGGCCACCACACTATAGAATCAAAGCTGCTGCCTTTCTCGCACTGATTAGTTAATTATTTATACAACATGAAACAGCATCAGGAGAGGTTCTTGAGAGAGACACACTCTGATATAGTGGTCAAGGCACTCAGCTGTGATGTAGATGACCCACAGAAAGGACAAACATTCCATCCTGAATTGGAGAAAGTTTGATGAACTGACATTTTCTGACACAAGCTGTTTGGTTGAAAATTGCAAATTTTTTCTGACCCTTTTGTTCTGCTTTCTCCGGTAGATGATCAGACAAGTGCATGTAGATCCATGGAACAGTAGCTCAGTGACAGAGTTCATTATCCTGGGTTTCCCTGGCACCCGAAAAGTAAAAGTCTCACTCTTCATCCTCTTCCTAGCCATGTACCTTCTCTCCATCACTGGCAACATTGCTATAATCATCACCCTCAGGATGGACAGATGCCTCCATACTCCCATGTACCTCTTCCTGGGGAATCTGACTTTCCTGGACATGGGATATACCTCAACCACAGTCCCCAAGCTACTGTCCATCCTGCTCACAGAGGTGAAAACTATTCCCTTGGCTGGCTGCTTGCTGCAATCTTATGTCTTCTTCCTTTACACGGCTGAATGCTTCCTCCTTGCAGTGATGGCCTATGACAGATACGTAGCCATATGTTACCCTCTCAGGTACTTCACCATCATGAACAAAGGAGTGTGCATGTTGCTGATTATTAGTTCCTGGATTGGTGGGTGTCAGGAACCATTGGTGGCTGCCTTTTTGGTGATCAGTTTACCATTTTGCGGCTCCAACGTGGTCAACCATTTCTTTTGTGACATCCCACCACTGCTAAAATTGGCCTGCGTGGACACATACAGAACACAGAAGGCCATATTCATGCTTTCTGCCTTAGTGATTCTCAGCACATTCCTGTCCACTCCGGTCTCGTATATGTACATTGTCATCACCATATTGAGGATCCCTTCTGCTGAAGGCCAGCATAAAACTTTCTCTACCTGCACCTCCCACCTGACTGTAGTCTCTTTGTACTACGGGACTGTGATTTTCATGTATGTGAGCCCAACGGCCCGATCCTCCTTTAACATGAACAGAATTGTAGCTGTTGTGCATAGCGTAATCAATCCAACATTGAACCCAATGATCTATAGTCTAAGGAATCAGGACATGAAAAGAGCACTGTGGAAAATATTCTTCAAAAGATGAGCTCACAGGAAAGAATTCAAGTGGCCCAAGTAAGTCTGTTTGGTAGAGGTGAAGGACAATTTCCCCAGGGGAAGGAAGGCTGATGCTGCACTCAATTAAAACTAAACAAGACAATGTTTTGGAACAGTGGTTCTGCAGGGAGACAGATAACTCCTCAAAAAGAATGTCAGCCCACATTTCAGAGGTATGTAACACAGGCCCCCTGAGCTGAGAACAGGGCCGGTGCAAGGATGTTTCGTGGCCTAGGCGAAACTTCCACCTTGTACCCGCCCCTGCCCTGAGGAGCCCCCACCCTGCGGCAGTTCCCCCCCTCCGCCCTGAAGTGCCCCACCTGCAGCAGCTCCCCACCTCCACCCTGAGGTGCTCCCCCTGCATCAGCACCCCCCCTCCGCCCTGAGGTACCCCCCTACCCCAGCTCATCCCTGCTCTGCCTCCATCCCGAGCACACCGTCGCTGCTTCACTTCTCCCACCTCCCAGGATTGCAGTGCCTAAACTGATTGGCGCCGCAAGCCTGGGAGGCAGGAGAAGTGAAGCAGCCATGGTGTGCTCAGGGAGGAGGTGAGGCAGGGGTGAGCTGGGGTAGGGAGTTCCCCTGTGTGCATCCCCTCCCTTAAATTGCTGCAGGGGGCCCTTCCCGCACTTCTCTGCCCCAGCTCCCTCCACCTAAATGCCGGCGGCGACTGGGGTGGCCGAAGATCTGGCCACCTTGGTTTCTGCCAAAGAAAATGCCACCCCCCAAATCCTAACATCCTAGGCGACCGCCTTGGTCGCCTAAATGGTTGTACTGGCCCTGGTTGAAAATGATCCTGGGACCTTCTGGTCTTAAAGCATGAACATCTACAGGAGCTAAAATAGCCGTTTTATTAAGCAAAGCTAGAGCAGACCTTCAACTTCTGTATGTGTCCCAGACGCAACTTAAGGGGGACAGAGCAGCACACTGAGTGGGAGTGGGTTACATGCACAAGGACAATTTTACCATCAACCGATGAGTCTCAATCTGCATCCATGCATTAGTGATCTGTGGAATACATCCAGGTGGCTTAGAAAAGAAGCCTAAGCTAGCCAGAAATTGTCTGATGAAACACAGTGCTGTGCCTCAGGGCCAGGGAACCTAGTATTGTAGGGTGAGCGACTCCAGGGCAGAACTGCAATGTGGTCTGCTCCAGGCCAGGGGTCGTCCTAGGTTCTAAAGTCTGCAGCTGCAAGGTATCCTTGCCATGCAGTCTGCTCATGAGCTAGGAACCCTTTTTCCCCCCCTCCCAATTCCAAGCAAACCCAAATTTAGAAATAACTAAATTTCTAGAGAACCAGAAAATCCACTTTTCAGCCAGCTGTAATCTAGAGAGAAAAGAACAAATTTGTGGTTCAGTCAGTGAACTGGGACACTGTAGATCTAGATTATGTTCCTGTCTCTGCCACAGACTTCTTATGATCTTAGGAAAGTCACTTAGAGCCATATTTTCAAAAGTATTTAAGTACCTGATGCAACTTTCAGACGTACCTAACATCCATTGAATTTGATGAGTTTTAGTCTCCTAGATTCTTTTGAAAATCCCACTGGGCACCTAAATACCTTTCTAAATATGGCCTCTAATGTGGGTGTGCCTCAATTCCTAACCTGTAAAATGGGGATAAAAACAACTCCCAATCTCACCTGTTTTTTTGAGGATAAACTGATTCATACATATGAAATGCTGAGTGATGGGAACCATACAAAATTTTATTACTAAATATTGATAATGTTATTCAAGAAGATATTTCTCCTGTAATGCAGAATTAATTTCTAATATCTAAGATTTGCCACTTTTAGCTTCCTTTGAAAAACCCCTTCATGACATTTAACTAGTGCTGTTTCAGTGTACAAGCACTCACTTCTGAGAATTTAACTCAGAGATGGATTTCTATTCACGTTGTTTTGTTACCCAACCATCACACATCAGCTTGCCCAAGCCAAAACTAATTAAAGATAGCCCTGTGATGAAATGGCAGTATGTCTATGTAACTTACGAATTCTGGTTGAAACTATGAAGTTACAGTATGAAAACTTCTTGGGGTGGCCAGGTGTATGGTTTTCAATTGGACTTTAAGAGCACTTGACAGTGTCCGGTCAGATCTACTGACCAGACACCCAAAGTCTGGTTACTGCAGGCATGAGACAAAGGGAGGTGCCTGGTCATCACCCAGGCCAACCCTTACTCAGCCTGAGCCACCTCCTACCTGCACTGGGTGGCTGAAGCTCCAGACCCGGCTCCACAGGTGAATCCCTCCCAACCTGGGGAGAGCGGTGGTGGGGAGAGAAGGCAAAAGCAGTGAGCAATCAGGAAAGAGGGGAAGAGGAGCAAATGGGGGAAGGGGCCTTGGGGCAGGGTGGAGCAGGGGCAGTGCCTGCGGGGAAGTGGCAAGGCTTTGGGGGATGGAGGAGGTTCAAGGGCTTCTGCTGGAGCATCTGGTTTTTAAATATTACAAAGTTGGCAACCCTAATGCTATACAATGAGTGCCTAGCCTATATGTATGTGGACCAACCATTACTGACAGGGCCTGTAGCACATACACGCCACACAGATGCAAAGGTAAATACTTTGGGTTAATGATGGTGTGACAGTCTGCATTCCAAAGCATCCTATATTCACCACGGTGATGTAATTATTATGTTTTGTACGAAGTCTTCCTTGTGAGGTATCATTCTAAAAGTCGTGATCTGTTGAACATTAATATCTTGTTGGATTCTATGTGCTATCATTGTATGTGAAGTTATGAAGTTTTACTATATGTGTGTCACTGAAATATGTTGTGAAGTTGGGTACACCCACAACCAGCCTTTCAGTTGCAACAGTGGGAAAGCTAAACAGTGCTAGAGGCCCCATCAAGGGGAATACACACTCACAAGGACTATCTCAGGACTTGTATACAAAGCCTCCCAGAGGGAGCATGAAAGCAATGGGTAAAGGCCCCTGCTATGACTCAGTGAAGCATGCAAGGGCATGTAACTAGACCATATGATTCTGAACTCCATCTCGGTATCTGTGGTTTTCCACAGATTGTGCTGGGGGGGACTTGGCATGAAACAAAGGAGTTTCCTCCACTTGGAAGAAGCTATAAAAGAGAGGCCTCACTCTCCTACAAAAAACACCCATGTCAGGTGGGCTGAGGACCCCACTGAGAGTTGGTACCCAGGAAGTATTCCAGAGAGGAACCAGTGCTGCAGATTGCTGAGTCCTCGTAGGTGGCTGGCAGGGAGCACAGGCTAGGCTCTGTGACAGGTCCCCCCATCCAAACCCCAGATCTGACCATCCCTGAGTTTATGGTACATAATCATGTATCCAATATCTATATCTGAGAACTACAATGGGTTGAATGAAGCTTTATTCCTCCCCCCACACCCTCCATCTCATGTGCAATTTTAAAAATCTGTATGTAAATTATGAAGCTCGGATTTTTGTCTACCTGATATCTGTGTTCTTGTCTGTGGAAGACCTGTGTCATGGTAAATAGAGCAAAAGAACGCTTAATATCAGCTCACATGCACAAAGGATACTAGAAATACATTCATATATACCCTATGTGTAGCTTAAATGATATAACTGCAGCTCAGCTAGAATTATTAAAGATTATTGACCAATTTCTCTGACTTCAATGGAGTTATGAGAATAGATGATATGACCCCTATAGAAGCACCCTGCCTGTAAGTAAACATGTCCAGAAATGAATGCTATGTAGTAATGCTATCAAAACAGATGTCCTCAAACTCAGCATGCCCTGCTCACGTTGGTTGGATACAGCTGTCCCTCATATGTTGGGGAATGAATTTGAATGGGTCTTATTCAATGACTGATGACTATTTGATGACTTCTAGGAAAAGACAGAATTTAGTTAAATGGATTTTTCCTGTATTAGGTCACCCATAATTTCATGACACTGGATCAATGAGAACAATTAAATTAAATCCCACAAGTCAATGGGAAATCAATAGGTTAGTATGTGAGTGCAAGGGCTTTTGTGCACTTACTACTGCATCCAAGCCCAATTGTGTCAGTGAATCAGTCAGTGACTGGCTAGTTTGTTACTAACATGGATAATTTTCCAGGTCGTAATCCACTATTTAGAACTGATGACCTCAGATGAGTTTCATATATCCAAACTGGAAGCCTCACATACAATTAGAGTTTGGGGATTGTTTCCTGTACTCACAGCAAATGAGTAAAGCAAAGGCTGAGATTTTCAAAACTGCCTAAGAGGTTTTAATGGGAAATGAGTGTCCATGAGTGTCCTTTCTTCATTTTGATTTATTGAACTGAAGCACCCATTCTCCTCTATGACCCAGGCTCACTGAATAGAATACATCTCCCATAATGTACCCAGACACATGTGACCCCCCCCCATGATTCATCATGCAGCTTGGGCAGAAGGAAATCTGCATAACACGATGGGTGATGTAATCCTCCAGGGATCTTGGTGCATATGAGAGAACGGAGGCTGGAACTAGGGTAACCAGATGTCCTGATTTTATAGGGACAGTCCCAATATTCAGGGCTTTACCTTATAAAGGAGCCTATTAACCCCACCCCCATCCTGATTTTTCACCCTTGCTGTCTGGTCACCCGAGCCAGATCACTAACTCTCATAATGCAACGCAGTGATAGGGACATGCAGTTTAATGATTTATTGAATTGATTCAAAACTTAATATTTTGCATCAGTTAAAAAACAAAATATTCTGATCTGGGTCAAACTCACCCCGCATTAACTATTCATTTTGATTTCCCTCCTAAAATTCTGTTTTACAGAAACTGCATTTTCTGCTCCTTCCTACAAAAAATTCAAAAGCAGAGGTACTTAAAATCCTTCCTTTGGACTGTAAAGTTTATTTTGTGCTTCTAAGAGATACTATACAAAATTACATCCTGACTGATAGCAAAACAGAAGAGTTAGAATGGCTCAAAAATGGCAGCTACAACAATACTGTAAACAGCTCATGTTATGTCTTTTAAAAAAAATTTCTCATGAAAGATTATTCAGCTTGCAATAAAAAAACAAGTCATAAAAGGTCAAACATTTACACTGTTCAGACAAGCCATTAAAAGTTTTGGTTTTAAATTAAAAAAACAAAACATATTTATCCAAACCTGACTTTTGAACCGAAGTTTTTATTTAAATTTATTATTTTGGAAGAAAACCTATTTTCTGTAAACAAAACAGAACCCAAAAAGTTTAGATGACAAAACTTGACCATCTTTACACAGAGCCCATGTGTAACACCAGCAGACCCTGGTGGTCAACTGATGGGATCAAACCTGGGCCCTCTGGAGCTTAGAGCATGAGCCTCTACTGCATGCGCTAAAAGCTACAAGAACCTTAGCTAAGGTTGTAGCAGACTCATTAATTTCTCTAAGTAGTCTCAGTGCCACTAGCTGGGACAGAGCACCACACCCAGGAGACATGTGGGTTACACATGCACTATAGGTAAAGTTTTCTATTGTTGTGTGAGAAAAAGACAAAAACACCTGTTAAATTTTATGGCAGGTCAGCACTTGGATTAAGGGGATTATAAAAGGAGAGATCTCAAGTGGATCATCAAAACAGAAACGCTCTTGCTGCTTCACCACTTTCAGATATTATTTAGCAACCACCAAAACGAACAAAGCGCATTCCAGATGGAGGTGAGACTTTTGTATTTGATGTTATTTTTCTGATACATTAGCCAGAAATATAAATATATTGGGGATGATATGAGAAGGTTCGAAACTATTTCAGTGGGAAAAAAAAATGAAAGTAACATGATATATGACTGAGCCTGATTCCACTATAGAGATACTCCTGATTTATGCTTTGGTAAGTGAGAGGAGATTATTTAGTATCCACTGCATTCAATGGAGCAACTCCTGATTTAAATTGCGGTGAGTGACAGTAAAATAGGACTCAGGATTTACACTGCAGTGCATGAGAATAGAATGAGATCAATTGATTTCTGATTGAACTCAGGACAATGAGAGCAGAATCAGGTCTAGTGACTTCATTGGAGTTACTCCTGATTTACTCTTGAGTGAGTGAGAGGAGAATCAAACCCCATTGACTCCAGTTGAGTTATCCATGATTTAAAGCAGAATATAAAAGAGGATAGAGAATCAACCTCACTGACTTCAGTGGAGTTACTTCTGGTTCACACCAATATGTCTGAGAGAAGAATTTAGCTATACTGTTGGTTCTACAGGGACAAGGGTTAAAAGATGGGTGTACGTACAGAAATCAAACAATGCAATTGTTTCACACATTGATGGTGAGTGATCAAATGTACCTAAGCAATTATATGCATTAGTCCTATTGATTCCCAATGGTATTTGTGTTTCTAATTCTCTTTGGCTTGAATATGTCACCCGGAACAAATCTCTGTTTATTCTGGTTTAAATCTAGATTCACTTCACTGACTACAGCGGAATTACTCTGAGCCAGTTTCTGCTACTCTTGCTAAGAGCTTGTCTACACTTGAAATGCTACCGTGACAGAGCTGCAGCACCTCATCTGTGCCACTGTAGTGTGTCGCTGTAGACATTACATGCTCTGACAGGATGGGTTCTCTTGTCAGAGGAGGTAATCCACTTCCCCAAGAAGTGGTAGCTAGGTCAACAGAAGAATTTTTCCATCAACACAGCACTATGTACAAAGGGACTTAGGTCAGCTTAACTGCCCCACTAAGATAGATGGATTTTTCAAACACCTGGGCAACCTAGTCATGCTGATATAATTTTTCTAGCATAGACAAGGTCTAGGGCTGAGTGGAGTCATACTCCTTAAGTCAGATTGATTTCACTCTAATATAGCAGAGAGGAAAATCTGAGCTTTTTTTTTAATCAAAATTGAAAAAAAATAGAGCCATAAAATAGTTGACGAATGGAGCCAAAGTCTGCACTTGGTTACTCAGGAATAAATCCAGAGTAAATTCATGGATTCATAGCGTTTCAGGTCAAAAGGGACTATTGTGATCATCTACTCCGACCTCCTGTACAGTGCAGACCAGTGAATTTCAATAGAGCTGATGAAAAATGGAATTTCCATCTTATAGGAAATTCCAATAGTTCAGCCTTTGTTTTCATCCTGATTCAGGACAAAAAATTGATATGCCAAATAGTGTTTGCAGAATGACAAGATTCTGAAATGAAACATTTTGACATTGTGACCCAAAATAAAATGCTTGCTTTCTTGAAAAATTCTGCAGAAATTGTTTTTTCCCCTAGAGATTTTAGATTTTGGTGAAACCTTATTTTCAAATGGGAAAATATTTCTGTCAATGGTTTACAGGTTGTGTGTTATGCCCCAGCTTTTAAATAGTCTCTCTTGGAATCCCTCTATTTTTGACCAGTCCCAAGGCTTTACTTTTTACAAGAGTAGCAGCCGTGTTAGTCTGTATCTGCAAGAGACTCTAAGGTGCCATGAGTACTCCTGTTCTTTCTACTAGAGTGAGCTCTCATGACTCTGAGACTGAGTCAACTAGCTTTACCGCTCCCATTTCTCCCTATGTGCTCTCAATAGCAAGTCCAGCTTAGTTCAGACTCCTGGTTCGAGACTTTTGGGGGACAGTGCACCTAGGGAGTATCTGCAGTGAAACCAGACAGACTTCTCAAGACTAGTATCAGAGGGATAGCCGTGTTAGTCTGAATCTGTAAAAGCAGCAAAGAATCCTGTGGCACCTTATAGACTAACAGACATTTTGGAGCATGAGCTTTCGTGGGTGAATACCCACTTCATCAGATGCATGTAGTGGAAATATCCAGGGGGAGGTATATATATGCAAGGAAGCTAGAGATAACAAGGTTAGTTCAATCAAGGAGGATGAGACCCTGTTCTAGCAGTTGAGGTGTGAAAACCAAGGGAGAAGAAACGGCTTTTGTAGTTGGCAAGCCATTCACAGTCTTTGTTTAATCCTGAGCTGATGGTGTCACATTTGTAGATGAACTGAAGCTCAGCAGTTTCTCTTTGAAGTCTGGTCCTGAAGTTTTTTTGCTGCAGGATGGCCACCTTAAGGTCTGCTATAGTGTGGCCAGGGAGGTTGAAGTGCTCTCCTACAGGTTTTTGTATATTGCCATTCCTAATATCTGATTTGTGTCCATTATCCTTTTCCTTTTTCTCTATGGAAAGGATAATGGACACAAATCAGATATTAGGAATGGCAATATACAAAAACCTGTAGGAGGACACTTCAACCTCCCTGGCCACACTATAGCAGACCTTAAGACGGCCATCCTGCAGCAAAAAAACTTCAGGACCAGACTTCAAAGAGAAACTGCTGAGCTTCAGTTCATCTGCAAATTTGACACCATCAGCTCAGGATTGAACAAAGACTGTGAATGGCTTGCCAATTACAGAAGCAGTTTCTCCTCTCTTGGTTTTCACACCTCAACTGCTAGAACAGGGCCTCATCCTCCCTGATTGAACTGACCTCGTTATCTCTAGCTTGCTTGCTAGCACACATATATATACCTGCCCCTGGATATTTCCATTACATGCATCTGAGGAAGTGGGTATTCACCCACGAAAGCTCATGCTCCAAAACATCTGTTAGTCTATAAAGTGCCACAGGATTCTTTGCTGCTTTTCTAGACTAGGTAGTATTGATTAGTCAAATGGAATACTGCACTTGAGAAACTGGGTTACTCTGGTAAAGGAAAGTTCGTCAAGGTCCAGAGAAGCGGATCCTTTGCCTGGCTTTCCAGACGTTTCTCGAGTCCATGTTTAGTTTCTGTCTCCTTGTCTTTCTCTGGCTGTGGGAGTTCTTAATACAGCCACATGACACCTGCAGTGTCTTTGTTGCCAGTTGCTGCTTCTATTGTGTTCACAAGTTCAGCCCCACCTTGGCTTAAGCATAATGTCTGGCAATTGGGTCTTCTATTGTCTCTCCAGGAGACTCTAAGCACAGGTATCCATTCCATTCAGTTTTTGATAATGTAAATGGCCCCAATCCAGATGTCATACCTGACACTCAGCCATGCCTTATTCCCTTCTCTCCTAGGAGAAATTGACTCCTTCATTTCATGCAGAGTGGCTAGCAATACATGGGTGGGCAAATTCAGTCACACATATTGTTCATTACAAATATTAGAAAAATTCCCGCATTCTCCACAGTGTCATTCCAAATGTTTGAACGAGCCCTAAATTTCACCCTGTATTGAGTCCACAAATTCCGGCTTAGCTATAGCATATATATTTTAGAAAGACATCCAGTCTTGATGTAAAGATTTTGTGTGAAGAATCCACCACATTCCTCAGTTATTTGTTCCGATGCTTAATTACACTCACTGTTAAATATTTGAACCTCATTTCCCTTCTGAATTCAGTGAGGTCCAGGAAGTTATGCTAGTGTGAATCCCGAGAAGTGTACAAGATAGTTTACTTTAAAGGCACTATTCTGCATTTACACCTGGGTAATAAGAAGGAAATTGGGTCCAGTATCTATGAACACAGCAGAAGAAGGCAGAATCCAGGAGATGTGCCCTTTTGCAGCAGTGGTGAATATTTTCCTGCATGTTACTCTATGTCGTGCTTTGTCCCTGTCACTTGTCTTTTCTCTTCTCATTTCCCTTTTAGATGTGGGTGTTTGAACAGTAGATCCCTAAGAATCATTCAGTCCCAGAATATGAACTTATCTTGAAGCTCATAAATTGTTTTGTGGAAGGTATCTAGCAAATTGCGAGCACTGATGGAATACAACTGATAAATAATGAGCCAGACTCTGCTTTCACTTCAGTAGGTTCAACTCTGTGGCTGATCCCAACATAGTGGCAGAATATGATTTTTATTTTTTTATAATTTCAACAGATAATATCAAGGTTTATTTGTAAATTTTTTTTTTCAATTGAAATTTTCACAGTTGTGGGAAATTAGGGAGATAGGGTCAGACAATCATTATTTAATTACAGTCGATGTTGAGGTTCAAAAATTTAAAGCATTTATAACTGTTAAAACATAAATTATCAACATCACATGCCAAAATATATAAGGTAACTATCCTTCAGTCAAACTCGAATAAGTTCTCAAGGAAAAGTTTTCTTTCTCTGATTATCTGTAAATTTCAGTTATTATCAATGGAAATATGTTTTTTGTCAGTTTGTGTGTGTCTGGTGAAATTAACATTTACCAATGAATTTGAATCCTTCTAGGCCTTCATGCATGTGGGAGGAAAGCCAGGCACAAGAAATTCCATGTCAGTCAAAAATCAAACCTCTGTAAGGGAGTTCATTCTGCTCGGGTTTTCTCATGTTCCTGATGTGCTGCAGGGCTGGCTCTTTGTAGGGGTGGGTGCTGCTTACATGGTGATCCTACTGGGCAACAGCCTAATTATTTTCATCACGCTGGTGGATGCTGCCCTCCACACCCCCATGTATTTCTTCCTGAGAAACCTCTCCTTCCTGGAGATCTGCTATGCTTCGGTCACCATTCCGAGGATGCTGTTCAACCTACTGGTGGGGAGCAAAGCCATTTCCATTCTGGGCTGTGCCGCACAGGTGTATTTCTTCCATTCCTTGGGTATATCGGAGTGTTTCCTCCTTCTAGCCATGGCGTACGACCGATACGTTGCCATTTGCTGCCCCCTGCGCTACACGCTTATTATGAGCAGAAGCCTTTGCCTGCAGATGGTAGCTGTGTCCTGGGCTGCAGGCTCCCTGGTGTCCTCAGGACATGTCTCTTTAGTATTTATTTTACCCTACTGCGGGCCAAATGAAATTGACCATTTCTTCTGTGATATCCCTCCTGTGCTGAAGCTGGCCTGTGCAGATACCTACAGGAGTGAGACTGAATTGTTCATGCTCATTATTCTACTGGCCATAGTCCCCTCAGTCCTGATCCTAGTATCCTACAGTCAGATCATCTCCACCATCCTGAAGATGCCCTCGACTGAAGGGAAGCACAAAGCCTTCTCCACCTGCTCCTCTCACCTTATTGTGGTGACCCTCTTCCTGGGCACAGGGGGTGTTGTTTACTTGCAGCCCAAGTCCAGCTCTTATGTGGAAAGCAACAAGCTGCTCTCCCTGCTCTACACTGTAGTGACACCGATGTTGAACCCCATTGTCTATGGCTTGAGGAATGAGAAGCTGAAAGGAGCCCTAAGGAAATCATGCAGAAAAATCTACTGGGCTTGAAGGCACCTCAGAAAGTCATCAGATCCAGCTCCTCTGCACTGAGGCAGGACCAAGTAAACCTTGACCATTCTTGACAGGTGTTTGTCCAACCTGTTCTCAGAAACCTCCACTGATGGGCATTCTATAACCACCTTAGCAAGCCTATTCCAGAGTTTAACTATCCTGAGAGTTAGGAAGCTTTTCCTAATATCAAACCTGATTTTCCTTTGCTGCAGATTAATCCCATCACTTCCTCTATCTTCTGTGGACATGGTGAACAATTGATCCCTGTCTTCCTTATATCAGCCACTAACATATTTGAAAATTTTTATCAGGTTCCCTCTCAGTCTTCTCATGATGAAACATGCCTAGTTTTTTTTAACCTTTCCTCCTAGGTCAGGTTTTCTAAACCTTTGATATTTTTTGTTGCTCTCCTCTTAGACTCCTTCCAATTTGGTTACATCTTTCTTAAAATGTGACATCCACAACTGAACACAATACTCCACCAAGCCTCATGAGTGCCAAGCAGAGCTCTGATGTTATCTCTAGAAGAATTTGGAATATTTTTCAACAAAATAGTTATTGCCCTTACTGATTTGTTTCTTTTGGTTTGTAATGAAACATTCCATGTTGTTTTATATCAAACTTTAATAATAATATTGTCAACCTTACAAAAAACCTTACCTTATGTATATTTGCATTCATAATAATAATCTAGCTAGTAAATTAAAATTTTTGAAAATTTTTTTGAATAAAAAGTTAATAGAAAAAACCTGTTTTTGTTTTGATTTGCTTTTAATTCCATTTTGAATCATTCAAAATGAAATTAACATGGATTGTTAAAAGTATTTTATTTTTCATTCTTCATCCATCTTTAATTATTTTCATAATATTGCAAGGATCCTATGGAATGAAAGGGAAGAACAGTTTGATGATCGAAGGAGTGGAGACCCAATGGTTGAATGTCCCACTTGAGGTGCCAGAGAAAGTCCCTGATTTTCAGAGAGTGCTGAACACCCACAAGCCTTTTTAAAGTGCCAGAGTTTGGCACCCAAAACTTAATACAGCAAAAATTGCATATAGCTTTTGAAAATTTAGCTCAGGAAAACTGAAGACGACTTTAGTTCTACCATAGACTTCCTGTTTGAGCTCAAGCAAGTCATTTGGGCAGACTGTTAAAGGCACCTAATAGGATTTCCCATTTACACTTGTGACACACCCTGACCACTGGATGTACAGGAGTCTGGTAGAAGGCAAATATATTGGGCACTGGATGAATAGTTTTGTGTTCCCTGAGTGACCAGAACAGGGTGCTGCCCCAGAGCAATCAGGAACCAATTAAGACAGGCAAGTTAATTAAGACACCTGGAGCCAATTAATTAGAATAACAGAGACTTGGTGGGACAACTCACATAACTGGAGCACTGTCATGGATGGATATAAACTGTTCAGGAAGCACAGGCAGGGCAGAAAAGGTGGGAGAGTTGCATTATATGTAAGAGAGTAGTATGATTGCTCAGAGCTCTGGTATGAAACTGCAGACAAACCTGAGAGTCTCTGAATTAAGTTTAGAAGTGAAAGGTGTAAGATGATTGGTATTGATTAAAATTACATTTCTATCTTTAATCTCCCTTGGAAGAGTTCCAGTCACTCAGATTCTCTTCAGTCCAGACAGAAAAAGAAAAGTTGGGTAATGCACACTGTTGTCCAAAGGAAGTGGGAATTATTTTCCCATGTCTGTCATGATGATACCAGCTGAAATCCTGAGTTATGAAATATAAGGACATTGGCATTTATTCTGCTTTTCATAATGATACAACTGCAGGGTTAGGTCTAAATACACTACACTGTTTGACACTTCATGCCAACTGCATGACATTCAGTTTACTTAAATCACTTCACATACTTTTATGAAAGAAAGAAAGAAAATCTAAACAACAGTAAAATAATAGGAAGGAGAAATGATCTGACGTTTAATATTAATTCATGAATACTACATCATGTTTATATTACTATGGTGCCCAGAGTCCAGGTTCTTTGTGCTATGTGTGTACAAACCATTCCCCACACAGATTACAATCTCAGAAGATAAGTGACATACAATAAGTACAAGGAGAGGGATGCAATCCTATTTATACAACTTTTATATAACCCCTGTATATTTGCAATTAAAAATATTCTGAAATAAAGTCTTAACAGCCTCGCAAACTGGCTATCATGAATTACCTGGGTTTCCATTGGCACAGCAGAAAAGCTATGTCTTGAGAAAGGTCCTTGTTCAAATGTCCTTAAATGCTACATATTTTCAAGCTGTATTTTAAATGCTGGGGAGTGAGGAGTTGGAATAGTCACTTGCTGTGGGGTTGCATATAGAGATGAAAATTGTTGGAAATGATATTTTAAGGCTAAGGTAAAAATATAATAAGGTCCAGGTAGAAAGAAGAAGAAATGAGAATCAGCTTATCTGAGTTTAAAATCTCTGTTTCTATGTGGAAGTGAATGTCCCTTTTTTACAGTTTTAATGGAAAAAATTAAAGTAATTTAAGATAAATGTCCTTCCTTTTAATTGCTCTCCATATGAGGCGTGACTTTTTTCTCAGTCATACACGTGTGAACGAAGTATCGTTTTACTAAAGTTAATGGAGTGACAGTGGTATAAAGTAGTATCAGGACTAGAATCTTTATGTTGACTTTAATCATCATTAACTGTTTGGGATCAAGAATGACAACCTCAAATCATCTCATGCCCCTTGAATTCTATGGCAGTTCTGAATGGTCAAAACCTCAGAAGAAACAAACATTATATTGATTTGGTGTCACTAATAGAGATTGTTCTTCCTTGGCTTATTCCAAAGTCCAAATAATTCAATTAAATGACCCTCTTGAGCTTGGAGTCAGGCCCCTTCTACGACTGGAATAACCGTCTATAGAAGCAGCTGTCCATTCTGTCAGATGTTTGTTTCTGTTAAATATTCCTATGAGGCGCCTTGGCAGCATTTCCAAATATTTTAATTTGTTGATTATTAGCTAACATTTCATATCTTCAATTTATTCTCAAAAAATAAAAAAATTCTAGGGAAGAGGTGAGAAAAAGAGTCAAAACAAAAAATGAACAGAGCAAAATTATACTCTCAGTATTTTACTGCACATAAATCTGGTACAGTTTTCAGGACTCACTAACATACATGAGTTGAGTTTCAGGTAAAAATAACCTTAATCTTCATGAGACAACGCCAACTCAGAATCAGTGCAAGGAAACACACAGATTTATAGTACTTAGAATAACTATTAAACAGATTAGTCTTCTCAGACTTAATTACAGCATTCCTAGTACTCCACTTTGGTAAAATTCGCTGGTGAGGAGAAGCTCTTAAAGGCAAGAGGCTAAGAAAGCAAAATAAACACACATCAAAAGAAGTAGAACAAAATAATAATCTTGGCATTTTACTGAACTTAAACCACATACAGTTTGCTGGATCCATTCAAGTCCATCAGAATTTCAGGTAACTATCACCCCTCCTGAATCAAAAGCTGATTCTCTTCTGCCCTACAGAAAAGATGAATTTATTTTGGGAGGTGCCAGTTCTGATTTATACCAGTATGACAGAGAAGAGATTTGACCCGTTGACTCCATGGCAGTTACTGCTGATTTACACTTGGGTAAGTAAGAGGAGAACCAGCCCCATGAACTGAATGGAGTTCTAGGCTTGAAGAAATTACATTTTCTCTGAAAATAATTTCCTGCCCAGTGTTCTCGTCAAGGCACTCTTCACCTCTTTGTTTCTCAGGCTATAAATAATGAGATTTAATATGGGGGTGACCATCGTGTAGGTCAGAGAGATGAGCTTCTTAGTGTCTGGGGAGTTGCTGGATTTGGGTTGGAAGTAGGTTGAGATGGCTACACCATAGAAGAGAGTCACCACCACCCAGTGAGAGAAGCAGGTGGAGAAGGCGTTATGTCTGCCTCCTTCTGTGGGCATCCTCAGCATGGTGGTGATGATCCACACGTAGGAGATCAGGATCAGCAGGAATGGGAACGTGATGAAAAGCACAGTCGCTATGAGGGCCTCAATTTCCAGGAGAGAGGTGTCAGCACAGGCCAATTCCAGCATGGGAGGGATATCGCAGAAGAAGTGATTGACTTGATTTGGCCCTCAGAATGGCAAACTGAATATCCTCATCATTTGCACAGTGGCCACTGGAAATCCAGAGAACCATGAGGCACCAGCCAACTGAAAACAAGCCCTTCTATTTATGATGTCTGGGTAGCGGAGTGGGTTGCAGATGGCCACATAGCGGTCATAGGCAATAGCAGTCAAAAGACAGCACTCAGTTGTCCCAAAGTAGGACAATAAATATATCTGAGATGCACAGCCGGCAAAGGAAATGATTTTATTTTCCACCAAAAGATTGATCAGCATCTTTGGGATGATAACCAAAGTGAAGGCGATCTCTAAGGTGGCCAAGTTCCGGAGGAAGAAGTACATGGGGCTATGGAGAGAAGAGTCAATTGATGTCACCAGGATAATGAGCATGTTTCCTGTCAGGGTTATGGTATAAACACCAAGGAATATCAGGAACAACGGAACCTGCAAGTTGGGGTGATTGGAAAACCCCTCAAGGATGAATTCTGTCACGGTAGTGTGATTCCACATGCTCATTATGTTTCTTCAGTGTGTTTCATCTGGAAGAGAGTTGTAGAAAGCATTCTTGTCAAAGAGTCAAGTATCAGGGGGTAGCCGTGTTAGTCTGTATGCACAAAAACAACAAGGAGTCTGGTAGCACCTTAAAGACTAACAGATTTATTTGGGCATAAGCTTTTGTGGATTTTTGAAGTGAGGTTTTTACCCATGAAAACTTATGCCCAAATAAATCTGTTTATGCCTTTAAGCTGCCACCAGACTCATTGTTTTTGTCAAAGAGTGTGTGTGATCATTTTTATCCATCAACTACACATATATTTACGAGTATATATTTCTAATTGATCACAGATAGATATAATTATATATTTATATCTTTATATTACTATTTGACTCTATCTCTCTAATAATCTTATTTCTCTATCTAGAACAAATACAGATAGACCCACACTCTTATTTAGGTCTTAATCCTTTAGCTACTTGGAGCCCTAAGTTCCTATTGATATTGGTTAGATGTTGAGGGCCAAACAACACCTAATACTACCACGGCTGTTACAGACTGGGGGCTTGTACGCACTACCACTTATAATGGTACATCTTACATTGCTTGGGGGTGCAGATACGCCACCATTCACGAGTGACATAATTACACTGACATAAGTGAAGGTGTCCACAGAGCTATGCTGATAGGACAACTTCTCCAGCCAACTTAGCTACTACCTCTTTCAGAGGTGTAGTTATTATGCCAATGGGAAAACTCGTTTACTTTGGCATTTAGCATCTTCACCAGATGAGCTACAGCAGTACAGCTGCATTGGTGGAGCTGTGTCGCTGCAACGTTCCTAGTGTAGACTGGCCCTGAGACTGGGCTTTTCAAAAGAGCCCAAGAGCGTGAGGTACATATCACAAAGAGAACTGGGCATCTAATTCTTTAAAAACTCTCTAGGTTCCTTATTGTGCAAATCCTCTCTTCAGCTTTGTAGTCCTTACTCATGTAAATAGTCCTGCTGATGTTATGACACTGTTCTCTGTCATGCCAGTCTTCAGCTTGTGAAAATGAGTATCTCTCTGTTGATGTCATTATGTCAGCTGAGGCTCTGAGCTGCCCCCTTTGGGTCAGACAAAACTGGATTCTGGCTTGTTCTGTGTGGCTGTGAAAAGGAGGAAAAGAGCAGCTGTGGGCACTCATACTGGAGCCAGAGAAAATTCTGATCAGCAGACTAGAGCTCTGGCCCATGCACATCATCTCCCAAGCACAGTATAGCCAGTCTCAAGCCTCTGGATGTAATTGTTATTGACCAGACAGTGACAGGGGCAGCTGGGTTTGGAAGGCTCCTCCATGGTGCTATTGTGCCATCGTCAGGAGGGCTTTACAAACTACCACAAATTGAAATCAGTGTCTGAACTCCCATTGACTTCCACAGGAACAGGGTCAGACACAAAATGTACTCTATACATGATCAACCAGAAGAGGACATTTGGGATATAACGTGACATCTGTCAAAAACTCACACAGAACTGTGCACAACTGTGCAGGGATTGGGAATTTTTATGAGAGGTATCATAGTAAACACTTACTAGCCCATTTACAAATATTGCTCTGCATTCTTTAATGCTCATGAATAAGTACTGCAGCACCATTATCTTATGTGACAGATTAAGACTATTCACCTCACAAAGAGAGTAAACTGCATGGATGTGGATTTGTTACCTCAGGAATCTATTTTTCTCTATCCACCCTACTAGCTTTTCAGGACCCCAGGAGATCATCTAGTCCAACCACCTGCTCAAAGCAGGACAAACACCAACCAATAGTAGTTTATCTATCCATCTCTCTGTCCAGAGAGATATTAACTCAAAAAAAGTAATCACATTTATAAAAATTAGTTGTGATTAATCACTGATTTAATCGCACTGTTCAATAATAGAATGTCAATTGAAATTTATTAAATATTTTTGGATGCTTTATACATTTTCAAATGAATTGATTTCAGTTGCAACACAGAGTACAAAGTGTACACTGCTCACTTTATATTTTATTTTGATTACAAATATTTGCACTGTAAAAATGAAAAAAGAAATAGTGTTTTGTAGTTCACCTCATACAAGTACTGTAGTAGAATCTCTATCGTGAAAGCGAAACTTAAAAATGGTGATTTCTTTGTAAAGTAATTACATTGAAAAACAAACCAATATAAAACATTACTGCCTACAAGTCCACCCAGTCCTATTTCTTGTTCAGTCAATTGCTGAGACAAAGAAGCTTCTTTACATTTACAGAAGCTAATGCTGTTTGCTTCTTATGTACAATGTTACCCAAAAGTGAGAACAGGTGTTCGTATGGCATTTTTTGTAGCCACCATTGCAAGGTATTTACATGCCTGATATGCTAAATAGTCGTATCTCCCTTCATGCTTTGATCATTGCTCTAGAGTAGATGCTGATGACGCGCATTAAAGCAATAATGCATGAATTAAATTTGTGACTGAACTCCTTGGGGGAGAATTGTATGTCTACTTCTCTGTTTTACCTGCATTCTGCCATATATTTCATGTTACAGCAGTCTCAGATGATGACCTAGCACATGTTGTTTGTTTGAAGAACACTTACATTTTAGATTTGACAAAACACAAAGAAGGTACAAATGTTAGATTTCTAAAGATAGCTACAGCACTTGACCCAAGGTTTAAGAGTCTGAAGAACCTTCTAAAATGTGAGAAGGACGAGGTGTGGAGCATGCTTTCAGAAGTCTTAAAAGAGCAACACTCTGATGCAGAAACTACAGGACCTGAACCACCAAAAAAGAAAATCAACCTTCTGCTGGTGGCATCTGACTCATGATGATGAAAATGAATAATGTTGGTCCACACTGCTTTAGATTGTTATTGAGAAGAAACTGTCATCCACCTAGATGCATGTCCTCTGAAATGGTGGTTGAAACATGAAGCGACATATGAATCTTTAGAGCATCTGTCATATAAATGTTAGTGCCTGTATTAGTGCTGCAGCTTTAAGCAGTTTTCTGCCCTGGCCTCCATGTTCAGGAAACGAGCACATAGTTTCAAGCGAAAAACATTTCCTGTAAGTTACCGTTGGTGCTAGGCAAATTTTGTGGTCAGCCATTTCCAGGAACCCCCTCCCCCCCGAGGGTGGTAACGAGGCACCTGCAAGTCTCCTAATTAGGAGAAACCTGGCCAAAAAATTGAACACCTCATTACCTTTATAAATTGCCCAGTGTGTATAGAGTGGACAGGGAGAAACGAAAAAAGCTGGACCTTGTAACCGAGCCTGATCACCTCGAGGTCTCCCTCGGCCGCGTGTTTTAAGGAGCCTACCCGATTACCGGTGATGATGAAACTTTCGTGGTTTGTGTGTGTGAGTATGCCTGGGTGCTGATTTTGCTATTTTTGTTAGCTAACTGAGTTTGTATCGTGTTGTAAGCCGGAGTCTCACGGCAAGCTTTAGTTGTCTTATTGCATTTTGCTTTTATTTAGACGGGTAATTGCATTTATGCTTAATAATAGCACCAATAGCACTCTTACTAACCCCTGGAAGGACCTGAATAACTACTGGGACCTAGAGAGGTACCAGGGTCAGCTTCTGTTTGTAATTGCAGTATTTTTATTATTTGTTCTGGTATTATATTGTAAGCCCAAGTTGTAACTAGTATTGAGTTGTTCCTTATCCTCACCTGTGACCCATTCAATAAACCCTCAATTTTTAACCCCACGACTGATTGTTTGCGTTATCCTCATTGCTACTTTTGGGACACTTGTCACCCCTCCCAAGGGCATCCAGTGATCGAACCTCCGCCCTATCCCAACGCTCATTACCCGGTAGATAACGGGCACCTTGTGACCATATCGGTGGAGCGAGGGGCGAGAGTAATCAGTAATCAACAATAAATATCTTGCGATGGCAGCTACAACTGTGCCTTGAGAATGCCTGTTCTCACTTTTAGGTGACATTGTAAATAAGAAGCTGGTGGCATTAACTCCTGCAAATGTAAACAAACTTGTTCGTCAGAACAGTTGCCTGAACAAGAAGTAGGACTGAGTGGACTTGTAGGCTTTAAAGTTTTACATTGTTTTATTTTTGAATGCAGTTACTTTTTGGACATAATTATACATTTGAAAGTTTAACGTCCATGATAAAGAGATTGCACTACAATATTTGAATGAGGTGAATTGAAAAGTATTATTTCTTTTGTTTTTTTATAGCACAAATATTTATAATAAAAATAAATATAAAGTGAGCACGGTACATTTTGTATTCTGTATTGTACTTGAAATCAATATATTAGAAAATGTAGATCACATCCAAAAATATTTAAGTAAATGGTATTCTATTATTGTTTAAAAGTGCAATTAATCATGATATATTTTTTAAAGTGCACGATTGATCATGATTATTTTTTTTAATCACTTGAGAGTCCTAATTGAAAGATAGATTAGTGATAAATTAATAAGTGAGTGAATCTACAGGCATACACAGAACAATATTCTACCTAACATAGATAGAAAAATAGAGACAGGAAGAGAGAGAGGACATGACACTGTGTTACATTAGTAGAAGTTATTATGCTTTGAGTAAGGTACTTGGAAAAGAAAAATGAAGTCCTAGGTTTATGTGTCAAAAGGTTGAAAAGATGGGGCCTGATTTTGATGCAGCCTCAGGAATTTGGAATTGAAATAGCTATTAAAAGGCAATCCCTGTGTAGAATTATTCTTTTGCCTCTCTTGGCCAAATAGAAAGTCCTTTGATGTCAATAGACTTTGAATCAAATCCTATTTGTTCATATGCTTTCTTCATTCTTATTAAAAATTAATTTCCAATGGCACATATGGCACTTCGTTCACAATGCATATTACAATCAAATTGACACTATTACCTGGAGAATCGGTCATCAGGATATTTAAAACTATTTAATAATGTTTGTCACTGTTACAATGGAAAAATACTAATAAAAAGAAAAAAGTAGTAAATAAAATTATAAAGAAAAAAGAAAAAATATTCTCATTTAATTAATCACTTGGCAAATTAATAATTATTTTCTTTTTGTCAAAGTCACTTAAATAAACTTTAGTTTTCTTTGAAAATAGACAACTTTACCCTTCTCTCTTATTTATGCCAATTTTAGACTGTTGTGACTTCACTCACTCCACTGGAATTATCCCTGATTTGTACCAGTGTGAAGGAGAGAAGGAGCCCCATTACCTGAAGTGGAGTTCCTCATGATTTACACCAGGGTGAGTGAGAGGAGAATTAGCTCTCTAGCACTTCTTTGCCAGCCTGGAGTATATGAAAAAGATTTTCAAATGATCCAGTATTTATAGAGACAATACCAAAAAGACTGATCATGTGACTCCATGTCATAAACAGATAGCTAAGGGTTAATGTCTCTTACACCTGGAAAGAAGTAACCTGAAACACCTGACCAGAGGACCAATCAGGAAACAAGACTTTTTCAAATCTGGGTGGAGGGAAGTTTGTGTCTGAGTTCTTTGTTTTTTTTGTCTTGTGCCTGTCTCTCTCTCGGCTATGAGAGGATTTCTGTTTCCTGCTTTCTAATCTTCTGTTTCCAAGTTGTGAGTACAGAGATCATAAAACAATAGGGGTTATTGTTTTTTTCTTTTGTATTTACATGGTGTAGTTGCTGGAGTGCTTTGAATTGTATTCTTTTTGAATAAGGCTGTTTATTCATATTTCTTTTAAGCAATTGACCCTGTATTTGTCACCTTAATACAGAGAGACCATTTTTATGTATTTTTTCTTTCTTTTTATATAAAGCTTTCTTTTAAGACCTGTTGGAGTTTTTCTTTAGTGGGGAACTCCAGGGAATTGAGTCTGCAGCTCACCAGGGAATTGGTGGGAGGAAGAAGTCAGGGGGAAATCTGTGTGTGTTAGATTTACTAGCCTGACTTTGCATACCCTCTGGGTGAAGAGGGAATTACTTCTGTTTCCAGGACTGGAAATAGAGAGGGTGTAATCCCTCTGTTTAAATTCACAGAGCTTGCTTCTATGTATCTCTCCAGGAACACCTGGAGGGGGGGAAGGGAAAAGGTTTATTTCCCTTTGTTGTGAGACTCAAGGGATTTGGGTCTTGGGGTCCCCAGGGAAGGTTTTTGGGGGGACCAGAGTGCCCCAAAACACTCTAATTTTTTGGGTGGTGGCAGCTTTACCAGGTCCAAGCTGGTAACTAAGCTTGGAGGTTTTCATGCTAACCCCCATATATTGGACGCTAAGATCCAAATCTGGGACTAGGTTATGACACTCCAGACTCCTGATTTTTCTCATGGTCACTGACTTCTGAATCCAACCTAGTGACTTCAGATAACATTTGATCAGTTTACAGATAATGTATGGGGTTTTTTGGTAGTTGTTTTTGCCCCCTCAGTCTGAGCTTTTCAAATTCATCTGGCACCTGAAGACCGAATACCACAGGGCACTCTATCTGCTGTTCCCACTTCAGAGAATGACTTCACCTAAATCTCCAGCAATTTAGAATCAGTGTCTGCCCTTTGTTGTGCTCACATTCATCCTCAAAACTCCATTTACTTCTACTTCATATTGATACCACACAATAACTGTTTTCAGATATCAGAATCTGGCCCTAGGGAGTTACTTTGGACCAGGTTCTTAAATATATTTGGGTGCATAGTGGGATTTTTAAAACCATTTCGGTGCCTAATATATGTTGAAATTAATGGTTTTAGGCACTGAGATCCTTGTGAAAGTTCCAATTAATGACTTTACAGGTGCCTAAATCCTCTAAACATCCAATTCTATAGCCTTTTTCTACTAACTGGACAGCATGTAGCTGCATTCTGAATTCTGCCTCTGGTTCCTCATCATTACTCACACTGAATAGAAACCTACTCCATTATTACTTTTCTTGAAATCATGGAGGACTACTTCAATTCCTAATGTACTTGAATGAGACTGTCTGAATCATGCTGTCCGTGGGTTTCGGTGCAATATGTCTTATATGTCTAAGTGGTTTTCAGTATCAGTAAGAGAAATATACAGAAGAAAGCCCAATACACCTCTCATGTACAGTGGTGTTAATGAGGAATAAATCCACGGAAACCCAAGGAGAGGTCAGAGGAGAGTTGTGATCAAGAAACATAAGAGAATAAGTGTAAGAGAAATGTCAATTCTCATATTGCTCATCTGAGCTCAGTAATTTCTTCACTTACCTCCGAAAGCAGCTGACTCCAAAGGATTCATGGATGGATTCTACATGAGTATATGAACTTCTTGTAATGACCAATGAGACTTGACTCCTAGACACCTTTGGAGTTAATTAGCAGAAATGACACACAAACTCACTGAAACAATGTTTACCTTTTGGGATCCCAAGAGTCAGTGCAGTGATAAGGATTCTGGGTCTAGGTAATCAGTTTTTATCAGTTTTTCCTAATAGCTAATCTAAATCTCCTTTGCTGTAGATTAAGCTCTTTACTTATCTGATCTTCAGTGGACATGGATAACAATTGTTTTTTTTTTATTATTACAACCCTTAATATATTTGATGACTGTTACAGGATTCCATCAGTCTTCATTACTCATGACTAAACATGACTAATTTTTTTCACCTCTTCTCCTAAGTCATAAAACATAAGAACATAAGAACGGTCATGCTGGGGCCGATCAAAGGTCCATGTAGCCCAGTTTCCTGTCTTCCAACAGTGGTCAATGCCAGCTAGAATGAGCAGAATAGGTAATCCTCAAGTGATCCATCCCCTGTTGCCCATTCCTAACTTCTGGCAAAAAGAGCCAAGACACCATCCCTGCCCATGAAATTATCTAGTTCTTTTTTTCAACCTTGTTATAGTCTTGGCCTTCACAGCATCCTCTGGCAAAGAGGTTAGGTTTTCTAAACCTGTGTCCATTTTTGCTGCTTTCCTCTGGAGTATCTCCAATTTGTCCACATATTTCTTAAAGTGCAGCATCCCCCAAAAAAGTTTTATATCTTACCAAAACTTTACCTTATTACCTTTACAATAAGAGCATTACCTTGTAAATTGATTAAAAACAATGTTTTGAAAAAAAAGTTAATGAACAAAATCTGTCTGTGTTTTCTTTTATTTTTAATTCAGTTTTGAATAATTCAAAATGAAAATAACTTGGACTGCAAAAAGTGCTTTATTTTTTATTTTTCATTTTTCATCCTCCTCTCTGTATTTCGCTGTATCATAAAGATGCTATGGGAGTGAGAGGGAAGAAGAATGGTTTGGTGATGAAATAAATGGATTTTGGAAAATAGGCCTATGTTTAAAAAAATAACTATTTTTTGGAGGCCCCAAATGTTGAATGTCCCACTTGCTTGGAGGTGCCATTGAAAATCCCTGATTTTCTCCCTCCTTCCTCGGCCCTGCATACGCTTTTAAAAAAACAGCCTCTTTAAAATGCTAGAATATGGGCACCCAAAACTTGATGCAGCAAAAATTGCTCATTGCTCATCAAATTACTTATTGCTCATGAAATAACCTCCAAGATACCTAACCCAATATTTTTGCAGTGTTCTTTATCTTTCTTACTTACTTTCTCTCTCATATGTTAAATAAAGAAACAAAATCTGTCTTTTATTTTTTTTCTTGTTCATTCTGGTTTGTTTGAATACATGCTAGCTTCAGTTCTACTCCCATTTTGAATGGTTTTCTGCCCTGAAGGAAAAGGACTACTTCAGATACATAATGTCAGAGTCATAGTGCATAAGACTAGAAGGGACAACCGGATCATCTAGTCTGATGTGCTAGTGGTGGTAGTGGTTCTAGTCCTCCAACACTACCCAGAAACGGCACTCTAAAGCAAACAACTCAAATTAGACCAAAGTATTACAGCCACCAGGAGATTAAACTATTATGTGCCACAGGCAAAAATAGGAGGCCTGTGATTTACCAGTGCCTGAGGCCCTGTCAATGGCCCGCAATTAATGTATTCCCTCAGGCACTGGTATTCCCTTCAGGCACATACTCTTTAATGAATCAGTGAACAAAGAAATTGTTCTACATTCTGTTGGATTGTTGATGGGGTTCAGTAAAGTATTGAGCTTTCTTACCAATGGAAGCTCCAGTTTACAAAGCTACTCTACGAGCTTGGAAGTCCAGTTCCCCATTATTGCCTAATATTCCTTGTACCACACCAAATTAATGTAAGAGCAATTTTCCCATGCTGTTTTCTATCATTGTTGGGTGGAAGTTAGCATCTAAATTTGCTCAAGTAGGTCTAAGGTCCATTGAGATCCATAGGGCAGACCCTAGGATGATATAAACCAGCAATAGCTCCATTGATATGCATGGCCCAGACCCCAGTTTGTGTAAATCAGTCATAGATCCATTGATATCCATAGGGCAGACCCCTAGATGGTGTCTCAATGGAAGCCATTGTCTCTAGTGCCCCATCTGGTTGCCAATGAGTTCTGAGATCCAAAGATATGAAATGCTATTTTTTCACTAACTGAAATTCCAGCCCTCATTGGCTTTCCAAGATAATATAGTGAATCAGCACCGTACCATGGGTTTGGTTTCAGATGTTACTGCATGAGGTTGTGGGCACTCCATCATGCAGCAGGTTTAGTCTTTTACATTATTCAGAATTCTTGAGAATAGATTCTCATATTTTTCTAAAGGACTGTGTGCCTGATTTTCCTTTTCTGTCTGTCTGTCTGTCCAACTGAGAGAGACCAAGGTGGGTGAGGTAATATCTTTTATTGGACCAGCTTCTCTTGGTGGAAGGGACGTGCTCTCTAGCTTCACAGAGCTTGGTGAGGTTCAATGTATGGTGCAAGAAGAAATTATGTGGCTACTCACTTTTACTGAACTATGTCATAAGAGAGAATAAGAGTCGTTAGCAAGCAGGGCTCTCTGCATTATTTATAATTGATGGAATTTATTGAAGAAAGTCTCCTGGACACTTTCTGGACAGGCAACAAATCTATCTATCTATCTATCTATCTATCTATCTATCTATCTATCTATCTATCTATCTATCTATCTATCTATCTATCTATCTATCTATCTATCTATCTCTAGCCGCTTGCGGGAGGATTCTCTGCAGCTTGAGGTCTTCAAACCACAATTTGAGGACTTCAATAACTCAGAAATAGGTTAGGGGTTTTTTATTAAAGTGGATGGGTGAGATTCTGTGCCCTGCATTGTGCAGGAGGTCAGACTAGATGACCCTTCTGACCTTAATGTCTATCTATCTATCTATCTATCTATCTATCTATCTATCTATCTATCTATCATCCCCTATAAGTAAGTGCACCAGTACAACTAGATATGTAATATATTTACAAATAAATACTAGATAAATAAATATCATTCCCATTTTAATATGAGGTGAGTTGTACTGATTAAAATCACATTTACATATTTAATCTCTATTGGAAGAGTTCCAGTCACTCAGATTCTCTTCATCCAGCCAGAATGTTAGCATCTAAATTTGCTCAAGTAGGTCTAAGGTCCATTGAGATCCATAGGGCAGACCCTAGGATGATATAAATCAGCAATAGCTCCATTGATATGCATGGCCAAGACCCCAGTTTGTGTAAATCAGTCATAGATCCATTGATATTCATAAGAAGAATTGGGTGATATACACTGATGTCCAAGGGAAGTGGGAATTACTTTCCTATGTCTGGTGGTGCAGTTGTCATGATGATACCAGTTGAAATCCTGAGTTATGAAATATAAGGACCTTGGCATTTATTCTGAAATAAAGTCCTAACAGCCTCTCAAGCTGGCTATCATGAATTACCTGGGTTTCCATTGGCACAGCAGAAAAGCTATATCTTGAGAAAGGTCCTTGTTCAAATGCCCTTAAATGCTACATATTTCTAGTTGTATTTTAAATGCTGGGGAGCGAGGAGTTGGAGTAGTCACTTGCTATGAGGGTTGCATATAGGCATTCAAAGGGTTGGGAATGCTAATTTAAGGCTGAGATAAAGATATCATAAGGTCCAGGCAGGAGGAGGAAGAGGAAGAAGAAGAAGAAGAAGCAGAAATGAGAATCAGCTTATCTGAGTTTAAAATCTGTGTTTCTATGTGGTAGTGAATTTCCCTTTGTAATACTGGAAAAATTAAGGTAATTTAGGATAAATGTCCTTCCTTTTAATTACTCCCCATGTGAGGCGTGACTTTTTTCTGAGTCATACCCATGTAAACGAAGCATTGCTTTACTAAAGTTAATGGAGTGACAGTGGTATAAAGTAGTATCAGGACTAGAATCTTTATGTTGACTTTAATCATCACTAATTATTTGGGATCCAAGAGTGACAGTCCCAAATCACATCATGCCCCTTGAATTCTATGACAGTTCTGAATGGTCAAAACCTCAGAAGAAACAAGCACTACATTGATTTGGTGTCACTAATAGGGATTGTTCTTCCTTAGCTTATTCCAAAGCCCAAATAAGTCAATTAAATGACCCCCTTGAGCTTTGGGTAAGACCTCTTCTACGACTGGAATAACTGTCCATAGAAGCAGCTGTCCATTCTATCAGATATTTGTTTCTGTTAAATATTCCCATGAGGCGCCTTGGCAGCATTTCCAAATATTTTAATTTGTTGATTATTATCTGAAATTTTATATTTTCAGTTTTTTAAATTCAAAAAAAGAACATTCTAGTGAAGAGATTAGAAGAAGAGAGTCAAAACAAAAATGAACAGAACAAAATATACTCTCAGTATTTTACTGAACATAAAACAGTCTGCAGGATTCATTAAAATACATCAGAGTTACAGGTAAAAATAACCTTAATCATCATGAGACAAACCCAACTCAAAATCAATGCAAGGGAACACACAGATTTATAGTACTTAGAATAACAATTAAACAGATTAGTCTTCTCAGACTTAATTACAGCAGACCTAATACACCACTTTGTTAAAATTTGCTGGTGAAGAGAAGCTCTTAAAGGCAAGAGGCTAAGCAAACAAAATAAACACACATCAAAAGGAATAGAACAAAATAATAATCTTGGCATTTTACTGAATTTAAACCACGTACAGTTTGCAGGATTCATTCAAGTCCATCAGAATTTCAGGTAACAATCACCGCTCCTGAATCAAAAGCTGGTTCCCTTCTGCCCTACAATAGTTTCAGAGAAGATGAATTTATTTCGGGAGGTGCCAGTTCTGATTTATACCAGTATGACAGAGAAGGGATTTGGCGTGTTGACTCAATGGCAGTTACTGCTGATTTTTACTTGGGTAAGTAAGAGGAGAACCAGCCCCATGATCTGAATGGAGTTCTAGGCCTGAAGAAATTACATTTTCTCTGAAAATAATTTCCTGCCCAATGCTCTCCCCAAGGCGCTTTTCACCTCTTTGTTCCTCAGGCTGTAAATGATGGGGGTTAACATGGGGGTGATCACTGTGTAGGAGACAGAGATGAGCTTCTTGGTGTCTGGGGAGTTGCTGGATTTGGGTCGGAAGTAGGTCGAGCTAGCTGTGCCATAGAAGAGAGTCACCACCACCAGGTGAGAGGAGCAGGTGGAGAAGGCTTTGTGTCTGCCCTCTTCTGAGGGCATCCTCAGGATGGTGATGATGATCCGCACATAGGAGACCAGGATCAGCAGGAATGGGAACATGATGAAAAGCACAGTTGCTGTGAGGGCCTCGATTTTGAAGAGGGAGGTGTCGGCACAGGACAACTCCAGCACAGCGGGGCTGTCACAGAAGAAGTGGTTGACTTGATTTGGCCCGCAGAATGGCAGACTGAATATCCATATCGTCTGCACAGTTGCCACTGGAAATCCAGAGAACCATGAGGCACCAGCCATCTGGAAACAAGCCCTTTGAGTCATAATGTCCGGGTAATGCAGCGGGTTGCATATGGCCACATAGCGGTCAAAGGCCATTGCGGCCAAAAGGCAGCACTCAGCTGCCCCAAAGAAGAAGAAGAAATACATTTGAGCTGCACATCCGGCAAAGGAGATGGCTTTATTTTCCATCAGGAGATTGACCAGCATCTTTGGGACAATGACCAAATTGAAGCAGATCTCTAATGAGGCCAAGTTCCGGAGGAAGAAGTACATGGGGCTATTCAGAGCGGGGTCAAATGATGTTACTAGGATAATGAGCACGTTTCCTGTAAGGGTTATGGTATAAATACCAAGGAAGATCAGGAACAGCGGAACCTGCAGGTTCGGATGATCGGAAAACCCCACAAGGATGAATTCTGTGACAGTAGTGTGATTCATTATTCTCATGATGTTTCTTCAATGTGTTTCACCTGGAAGAAAGTCTTATAAAACTGACTTGGTGAAGAGTTTGTATGATCACTTTTGTCCATCATTTACCTAATTATGTGGGGATATATATTGTTAATTGATGATAGATAGATAGATAGATAGATATTGATAGTAATATATCAAAATCTATGTATCAGTTTTTGACTCTCAGATAATCTTATTTCTCTATCTAGAACAAAGACAGAGAGACATGTATCTGAATAGATCTCTCTTTTCAGCATCATCTCTCTCTCTATATATCACTATTTGTTTCTCCCTTGCTCAGGAGTTAAATAGTAATCTATATTCATCTCTCTCTCTCTCTCTGTCAAGGTTCCTTCCCCACACTGAACTTTAGGGTACAGATGTGGGGACCTGAATGAACACTTCTAAGCTTAATTACCAGCTTAGATCTGGTATCGCTGCCACCCTCCCCCAAGCACTACTTTTTTTCCCTGGGTAGTTTTGAGGGACTTCACCAATTCCCTGGTGAACACAGATCCAAACCCCTTGGATCTTAAAATAAGGAGAAATTAACCATCCCCCCTCTTTTCCCCCATCGATCCCTGGCGAGTCCAGATCCAATCCCCTTGGATCTAAAAACAAGGAAAAATCAATCAGGTATTAAGAAAAAGGCTTTTAATTAAAGAAAAGAAAAGTAAAAGAAAACCCTCTGGGAGAGATTAGCATACCAGCTACTCTCACAGACAAAAGATTCAAAACATGGAGGATGTTCCCCTGGGCACGAATTTAGTTACACAAAAAAATACCCAAATACCCAATTTGATTCTACCTCTAATTGCATAAGACAGGTTACAAAGAAATAAACATAAACCTATTTACTCCTTTCTAAAACTTACTACTCTGATAAGAGGCTGGTTCCTTGATCTTTTTCACTCCAGCTGAAATTGAAACTCTCAACAAAGGAAAAACTTCCCTCCTTCCTTTTGAAACATCTTGTTCCCCCATTGGTTCCTCTGATCAAGTGTTAGCTAGGCTAAGTGAACTTTTTAACCCTTTACAAGTAAAAAAGGTATTAACCCTTAATGATCTGTTTATGACACTCTCTGTCCCAGCTTTCCAAACACAAGATCTGAAACTCTGTAGATGACCACTAACATTATTCACATTTTTATTCAATTAAGTAAAGATTAATACTTTCGTGAATCATATTTTATGCTATTTCACAAGATCTAATCTGTAGGGGTTGGCGGTCTAGGAGAATCCATAATTTTCTTTATCTCCTCATAGCATATCCTCTTTCACATTGCCGTACAAAGTTCCTTTTATTGATATGTTGAGGATGAAGTATAGGGAAGAACAGTCATTGACTCTTCAGTGGCAGAGGGAATGTGATGGGACTGTTCAGCAAAATAATCCAATTTGGAGAAGAGTGGTGTGGAGTGAAATCAGAAACCTCTCTTCTGCATAAGAACATTTTGAGGACATTTTACCAATCATTTAATGATGTTTGTCATAGGGTACGTATATACTGCAGTGTAACCCCAGGTTTCAAAATCAGATTCAAGCCACTCTCCCCTTACATCTACACCCAAATTGCTCTAACCCAGGGCTCAGAGCTATTGACCAGGCAGTAACGGGGGCAGCTGGGCTTGGCAGGCTCCTCCATGGTGATATTGTGCCGTGGTCAGCTGGGTTTCACAAACTACTATCTTGATAAAATGGAAGTGAATGACTGAACTGTCATTAAGTTCCAATGGAATGGGGTCAGACAGAAAACAGGACTGTACAAAGGACATTTGGGATAATAAGTGACATCTTTCAGAAACCCACAGTACTGTGCACATCTGTGCAACGACTAGGAACTTTTTGTGAGAGATATTGGGAAAAATGCCTATTAGTCCATCTGAAAATATTGCCCTGCATTGTTTAATGCCCATGAAGAAGTACTGTAACTTGATTCTCTTACATGCTAGACTGAAGACCATGCACCACAGAGAGAGAGAAAGAGAGATAGAGTAAACGTCATGGACATAGATTTATGTTACCTCAGAACGTTATCAATCTTCATCCACCCTACTGATATTTGAGCAAGTAGTTTCAGGTGTTTAGGACTTGGAGCTAATAGTTCTAAGCCATCCCATCCAGCAATAAAATAAGGAAGAGTGAAATGAATCAGTAACAGTAATAAATAACAGAAATAATAAAAACAAATCAGGAGCTTAACAAAATATTACACCAGCTATTATGTCCTCTCCATGTCTCTTTCTGTATTCCTAATCTATCTATCTATCTATCTATCTATCTATCTATCTATCTATCTATCTATCTATCTATCTATCTATCTATCTATCTATCTATCTGCCCAGAGAGATATTGTAGATTCTTTTCTACTGAAAGATAGATTAATTGAATACTTAATACAAGATGGCTCTACCGACTGAATATGTAGTAAACTGTTCTTCCTAGGAGGGATGGATGGATAGATAGATATGAAAAAAGATTTCAGATGATCCAGTGTTTATAGCTATTATAGAAATAGCTATTAAAAGATCATCCCCTGTGTAGAATTCTTCTTTTGCATCTGTTGCCTAATACAAAGTCCTTTGCTGTTATTAAGCTTTGGATCAAACTCTATTTGTTCGTATGTGATCTTCATTCTAACTTAAAACTAATTGCCAATGGCACATATGCCATTTTGTTCACAATGTATTTTTCAGTATAACAGATATTCTTACTCAAAGAATTGGTTGTCGCTATATTTACGTCCAAGTAGTGTTGTTTCTCATGGTAACCATATAAGAGTAATAATAAAAATAATTATAATTAAATAAAATTATAGCTAAAAAGAAAAATTAATCTAATGGGAAATTAATAATTATTTTCTTGTGTGCCAAAATAACTACTTATTTAATTGAAAATAGTCAACCTTACTATCCCCTCACTTATAATAGTTTTAAACTGTTGTGACTTCAGTAACTCCAGTGGAGTTATTCCTGATTTCCACCAGTTTGAAAGAGTGGAGAATGAGCCCCATTACCTGAAGTGGTGTTCCTCCTGATTTACACCAGGATGAGCGAGAGGAGAATTACATCTCTATCACTTATTTGCCAGCCTGGACTATATGGAAAATCTTTTCAAATGATCCAATATTTATAGAGATAATACCAGAAAGATCATCTGAATCCACACTCTTGAGTTTTCTCATTCTCACTGAAATCTGAATCCAACTTAATGACTTCAGATGACATTTAATCAGTTTACAGATAAAGTGGGGTGGGGTTGTAGTTGTTTTTGCCCTCTCATTGTGAGCCTTGCAAATCCATCGTGGGACCTGAAGACCAGATTCCCCAGGACTCTCTATCTGCTGTTCCCATTTCAGGGAATGGCTTAATCTAAACTCTGGCAATTTAGAATTACTGTCTGCCCTTAGTTGTGCTCACATCAATTCTCAAAACTCCATTGACTTCTACTGAGCTACTCCATATTAATATCACATAATAACTGGTACCAGAATCTGGCCTTAGGGAGTTACTTTGGATGAGGTTCTTAAATATATTTAGGTGCCTAGCGGAATTTTCAAAACTCTCTCTGTGCTGAAATTAACGATTTTTGGTACCCAGATGCTTTTGAAAATTCTACTAAGTACCTTTACAGGTGCTTAAATACCTTCAAAAATCTGATTAATTAGCCTTTATTTCTTATCTGAAGAGAACGTAGCTGTATTCTGAATTCTGTTTCTGATTCCTCCCATTCCTCACATTGAATAGAAACTCACTCCATAAGTATTCTACTTGAAATCTTGGGGACTACTTGCTATTTCTACTGTATTTGAGTAAGACTGTCTAAATGAGACTGTCTGTGGGTTTCTATGCAATATGTCTTATATGTCTGAGTGATTTTCAGTGGAAAGAAGAGAAATTTGCAGACATACCAAGATACATCTAATTTACTCCACTGAAGCCCAAGGAGCTAATATAGGCCAGAGAAAAGTTGTGACCAAGAAGCATAAGAGAATAAAAAGTATAAAAGAAATAATAATGTTTATGTTGGTTCTCTGAGTGAAAAAAATTCTTCACCTACCTTGGAAAGAAGCAGACTCCAAAGGATTCATGGTTGGATTCTACATAACTATATGAACATCCTTTAATGACCACTGGGATTTGGTCTCTTAGCCACCTTTGGGATTTATGAATGGAAATGACACAAAAACTCATTTCAATGATGTTTACATGTTGGGATCCTGACAGTCAGTGCAGTAAATCAAGATCCTATAGATTCTGGGGCTAGATCACCAGTTTTCATCATTTTTTCCTACTATCTAACCTCAATCTCCTTTGCTGCATGTTAAGCCCATTTGGTCTTCTCCTAACTTTACTGGACTTGGAGAACAGTTGACCATTTTCTTTATCACAACCCTTAACATATTTGAAGACTGTTACCATATTCTCTTCTCACGACTAAATATGCTCAATTTTTTTACTCTTTCCTCCTGTGTCAGTTTTTCTAATCTTTTGATCATTTTTGTTGCTTTCCTCTGAACTCTCTCCAGTTTGTCTACATCTTTCTTAAAATGTGGCACCCAAAACTGAACACAATACTCCACTGATGCCTTGTGACTGTTGAGTAGAAAGCTGATGTTCTTTCTAGAACTGGTTGGAATATTTTCAACCAAATATTTACGGACCTTACTGATATGTTTCTTTTTCTTTGTCGTGAAATGTACCGTGTTATTTTATATCAAATTTTAATTAAAATAGTATAAACCTTACCAAAATCTTGCCACATTTACATTTACAAAACATTAGCTGTAAATTAATTTTTTTGAAAAAATGTTTTGAATAAACAGTTAGTGTTCTGTTTTATTTTTAATTCCATTTGGAATCATTCAAAATGAAAATAATTTGGATTGTTAAAAGTATTTTAATTTTTATTTTTAATCCACCTCTAATTTTTTTCACAATATTGTAAGGATCCTATTGGAGCTATGAGGAAAAAAATGGTTTGGTGATAAAAGAAGTGGATTTGGGAAAAAAGGCCTATGTTTCCAAAAATAACTAGGTTTTTTGGATGCCCAAAATGTTGAATGTCTCACTTGAGGTGACATAGAAGCAGGGCCGGCACTTCCATTTAAGTGGCCTAGGCAATCACCTAGGGCACCAGGATTATTGGGGGACGGCATTTTGCCGGGGGGGGCAGCAGGCGGCTCCGGTTGACCTGCCGCAGTGGTGCCTGTGGAGGGTCCACTTGTCCCGCGGCTCCAGTGGAGCTGCCGCAGGCATTTCTGCGGACGGTCTGCTGCTCCCACAGCTCCAGTGGACCTCCTGCAGGCACGACTGCGACAGCTCCACCAGTGCCGCGGATCAGGGGACCCTCCACAGGGACGACTGTGGCAGGTCCACCGGAGCCACGGGACCAGAGCGCAGGGCGGCGAAATGGCCATGCGCCTAGGGCACTAAAAATACTAGCACTGGTTCTGCATAGAAGGGCCCTTATTTTCAGTAACTGCTGAACACCCACCTTTAAAAATCAAGCCTCTTTAAAGAGGAAGCATTTGGGCACCCAAAATTTGATGCAACAAAAAAATTGTCTTTGCTTTTGAAAATTTAGCTCCGGAAACTGAGAACACATTTTGGTTCTAATGCACACTTCTTGTCTGAGCTTGAGCAAGTCACTTGGGCAGATTGTTAAAGGAATCTAGGCATCTATTAGGATTTTCATAAGCTTCTGGTTACTATTGAAATAAGTGCTTAGGTGCCTAGGTGCTTTACGGGATCTCACTTTAAAAATGCCTTTACAAAATGTGATCCTTAGGTTCCAGTTTTCGATTGTGGCTTCTAATTTAGTGTCCCTTTGTTTCCAAGTGCCTATTCTGAGACATGTAAAGTCTAAATTTCAGAGGTGCTAAGCATCTATATATGCATCTGATGGCAAAGAGAATTCTTGGTGCCCAGAGCTTCAGTAATCCATACTCAGGGGTTTCTCAGCCTACAAACAAGAGGTCAGGTTTGAAAATTTGACCTAAGGCTGTAGATTTCGAAGGAACCTAATGACTGTAGGGGGGAGGAATAGCTCAATGGTTTGAGTATTGGCTTGCCAAACTAAGGGTTGTGAGCTCAGTCTTCAAGAGGGCCACCTACAGAGCTGGGGCAAAATCAGTACTTGGTCTTCCTAGTGAAGGCAAGGGGCTGGACCTGATGACCTTTCAGGGTCCCTTCTAGCTTTCTGAGATAGATATATCTCTACATATAGAGGGAGGCACCCAGCTCCAACTGAAATTCACATATACAGATGGAGGGAAAAGCAACTAGTCAGTGAGTTGTCTTTGACCCTTTCTTCCACCAAAATGCTGGCTGTTGAAGCTGATCCCACATGGAGGAGAAAGCCACCTTTTCCATGTGTAGGTACAGAGAACTCTTTCTGCTGCTGCAAGTGAGAAACCAGGGCCATATGGGTCACAATTTAGTCCTGGGACAATGTGACTACTTGCTGCCTTTAGCTCAGGTCCTGTGGAAACTCCAAGCTATTTAACCCAATATTTGTCTGGAGTTTCTTTCTTTCTTTCTTTCTTTCTTTCTTTCTTTCTTTCTTTCTTTCTTTCTTTCTTCTCCTCTCAGGTATTAAAAAAATGAGAATTTGTTTTTTCTTATTTTTTTTAATATGTACAAGCTTCAGTCATACTATCATGTTGAATATGTTTCAGTCCCAAAGAGAGAGGACCACTTCAATTATATAATGTTACAGTCACAGAGCTTAGGGCCAGAAGGAGTCACTGATCACTTAGTCTCTTTTCCTGCATATCACAGGCAACCAAAACCACCCAGCATCTGCACAGTAGACCCAACCACTCAAATTAGACCAAACCATTACAACCCACAGACTATGATGTGCCACAGGCAGAAAATAGGAGGGGCCAAAGTTCACATGTTCCCAAAGGCCCCTACCATGGAAGGGAATCAGTGGGGTTCCCTCTGCCTTTCAGGCACAGACTCTTTGATGAGATGGTGAACAAAGAAACCGTTCTACATTCTGTTGGATTGTGGGTGGGTGTTCAGCTCACATCCCCATCATGGCCTAAGATTCTTTGTCCCATATCAAGTCAATATACAAGCCATTCATTCCACATAGGGCTTGTGTATACTTCTGGCTAAATTGTCACTGCTGTGGTTGATGCAGCGGAGTTAAATTAGCAAGTCCGGTGAAGACAAACTGAGTAAATGGCAGATCACTGTCCCATAGATGTTTGCTCTCCACCTCCCTGAGAGCTGGAAGGTAAGTCGGTGGGAGAGTGTGTCCTGTTGGCATAGCTCAGAGTAGACACTGCTGTAAGATGATCTACGTTACATCGACTGAAGCAGCATAACTTAGTAATATAAAACTATGGACTGCTCTACACTAAAGCTGTATGTTGTCCTGCCAAGTTGACACTACCAACTAAAGGGGATTCAAGGGATGTGTGTGTGTCTAAGCTCCATTGATATCCAAGGCTAAGATCACCAGCTTGTGTAAATCAGCCACAGCTCCATTGATCCATTGCTATCCATGGGCCAGATCCCCAGATGGTGGAAATCTACCATAGGTCCATTGGGCAGATCCCCAGCTAGTGTAAATTGATGTTGTTCCCATGCAACCCTATGGGTTCAGCTTCCCAAACTAATGAAATGCTAATTCACACCCAGTGAAGATCCAGCCCTAATTGACTTTCCAATCAGCTTCTTATCTGGGCTTAGGTTTCAGACATTGCTGCCTCTCAGGTATTTGCTCAGTCCACTCCAAGGCAGACATTAATGGATGTCCTATGAAGTTGTGGGCCCTCCAACATGCAACAGGTTCAGTCTTTTACATTATTCAGAATTCCTGACAATAGATTCTTATATTCTTCTAAGGCCTGTGTGTCTGATTGTCCTTATTTGTCTATCTATCCAATTGAGAGACACAAAGGCGGGTAAGGTAATATCTTTTATTGGACCAACTTCTTTTGGTGGCAGGTGTTCTTCAGCTCTGTGGAGCTCTAAACTTTACAGAAGTTGGTCTGGTAAAAGATATCACCTCACCCACTTTGTCTCTCCCCTGTCCTGGGACAAACACAGCTACCACAACACTCTCTAATTGTCTGTCTGGGAAGCTATGTTAATCCTTGTATGCAACCTGGTGTAAACCAGGATTTACTCCATGGAACCCAATCAGCCCAATCCTCCTCTCACTCTTCCCAGTATG
The DNA here is from genome assembly GCF_007399415.2 of Gopherus evgoodei. Taxonomy (NCBI): domain Eukaryota; kingdom Metazoa; phylum Chordata; order Testudines; family Testudinidae; genus Gopherus; species Gopherus evgoodei. The sequence continues at coordinate 17,894,250 of NC_044342.1, read as the reverse complement.
AAAAAGGAGCAGTTGCCAAACAGAATGAAGTTACACCAGTGGAGGTAGAGAGTAAAGACTGAGACTTTATCCCTTTTGTGGTAACCTTGCTCTGCAAAATGTTCTCCTCAGGGCCCCCTTCACCTCACTGTTCCTCAGGCTGTAGACGATGGGGTTTAACATGGGCGTGATGACTGTGTAAGAAAAAGATAACAGCTTCTTGTTTTCTGGTAAGTTGTTGGACTTGGGCCAGAAGTAGGTCAGGCCAGTTGTGCTGTAGAACAATGCCACCATGATAAGGTGGGAGGAGCAGGTGGAGATGGCTTTCCTCCTGCCCTCAGCTGATATCATCTGGACTATGATGGCAAGGATGCGGATATTGGATACCAAGGTGTCCTACATCCTATGTTCTCTGTTATATTTTCTCCAACCAACTTTTAATGAATGAAAAAAGTGATTGGGAATAGACTGAAACTGGCACCTTCAAAGAAGCCTATGGAATTAAGGCACACAACTCCTTATGTATAGCAGTTGGGTGCCTAAACCTTTTAGGCTTCTTTGAAAATGGGTCATCTTCATACATCTGAGTAACTATGAGCAAAGTTCATCATTAATATGTCTCCAGTGCAAGTATGTGGCAAGATTCTGTTCTTAGTTTCGCTGTTGTCATCTGGAAAACAGTTGAATACAGTGAAATTACTATGGATTAATAGCTGCATAATGGAGAGTAGAATTTAACCCACTGAAGTTCACAGATAGAGGGAGGCAAAACAATTTAATAAATATTATTGGTTCTGAGTCTCCTCTTATTTGTCTTATCTTGGACCCATTGATTTCAATGTTGTTACTGCAAACTTACATAATTGGTTAGATGCTCTCTTGTTGTTATGTCTTTGGGACTCATCCAGAGTCCCTGCTGAAGTTAGTAGAAAGACTCTCATGGATGACAACAGGTTTTGGATCAGGCCTTTGAGCTACTAAATAAACTGTTCAACATATGTTCTAGCAAAGAGTTCTAGTGGCACATTTAACTCAATATTACAGAATAGTGTCAGAAAGTAAACCATGCTATTGATAAATATTTAGCCTCAGATTCCCAGAAGATGAGAGCGATATGTACCCAATCTTATAGAAATTCAATACGAGTGGAGCACCCCTGTCAGATAGATAGATAAATAGATTTGAAAATCTGTAGTGTTTTTGTTAGACCTACTGGTGACAGGAATCAATCGGTCCCTATCTATCTATCTAGCCAGGTAAAAATCTGGGTTTCATGATACATTTTGCTAGTCTAATTCTTCCCAATCTGGATTAAAAAAAAATCACTAAAAGAACCAGCTATGACTTTTTAACACCTCCCACCCCCAGATTGCAACCACTTGTAATTTGCTCGTACACCATATGGAATAAATTGGATTGTTGTGTTTCTGTCAATTAAAATGGCAGAAAATGTGGGTACCTCACCTCCTGGAGGTCTTGATACAAAGGCAAATGTCCCATTGACTTCAAGATCACCAAACAAGGGCTTTAAAGGGTAAATCTCAAATCACTGAAGAGTGAGAACTGGTGCATTTGATAAGACTTCTTGTTTCTTTAACTCAAGCCATTTTCACTTACCTCTTCAATGAATAGTGTGTTCTTACTACCTTCAAAGGAACTGTCTGTTGACTTAATAAGAGAATTGGAATGTTTTGTGGAGTCCTCCTGGACATGGTCCCTGGAACATCTTAATACTGAGACTACTGGAACAAATAATTAATGCACTGTTACTTTAGGAACATAAAACCACACAGAGATTTAGGCCTTGATTTCAGGGAGGCTATTAAACATATGCTTAATTTTAAATGCTTCCATACTTGAAGATTACTGAACAAATCCTATGGTTAAAGTCAGACACATGCTTAAGTACATTGCTGAATTGGGCCCTTAATAAACTTGTGCTCATCTCCTGGGAAGTTCTCTGGCCTGTGTTGTACAGGAGGTCAGACTAGATGATCACAACAGTCCCTTCCGGCCTGGGAGTCTACTAATCTATTCTTCCTCATCTACCTTAGTTGAATGTGCAGGAACTTTAATCCCTAATATTTTTTCCACATTATGAAATAAAATTTTAGAGCATGATTCTCATTTGCACTAAGGTCCCTTAATGCTAACACTTAGTTCTCAAGTAACGTTTTTCATCAGTAGATCTCAATAAGCTTTACTGCTACTTCAAGACTGATGTGATACTGGAAGGGGGTCTACAGTTACATTTACAAGCACTTTAAGGTTCCTTAAAGCTGCCGGAGTATTGGAAAAGGTGGCTCAGTGTAAATAAGTATCAGGCCCTAAGTTCCTAAGGGATAAGAGCTTTATGAGTATGTCTGCATTGCAAGTAAAAACCTGCAGATGGCCCATGCCAGTTGACTCAGGCTCACAGGACTCAGGCTGTGGGGCTGTTTAATTGCAGTGTATACTTCTGAATTGAAGTTGGAGCCTAGGCTCTAAGACCCTGCAAGGTGGGAGCATTCCAGAACTCAGGCTGCAGACCAAGACAGAATATCTATACCACAATGAAACAGCCCCATAGGTGGAGCCCCATGAGCCCAAGTCAGCTGGCATGGGTCAGCCACGGGTGTTTCATTGCAGTGTAGACATAAAGTATATGTGTGTTTAACCTCTGTACTGTGTCTCAGGGATCTTTTAACTGCATTTTCATATTGCACATGTGCAGTGTCGTGGACTTTATTCTTTTCCATCTTGTGTGGTCATTTAGACCTGTGCAAAGGGAGGGCAAAGGGAGACTAATAACAGTAGGGTCAGACTCAAACTGGGCTGAATGCGGGTATTTAATGATTATCCAGACTGTACTTTTCTTTCATTTTGATCATCCTTTAGATTAACAGATGTGTCCCTTTAAGGTGAAATCTTTGGTTTTGTCAGTGGGGAAGTAATATAGTCTAATTGTTAGGACTCTGAATTGGTAGCTTGGATATCTAGTTCTAGTCCCAGTGCTAACACTGCCTTTCTGTGTAACCTAGTGCAAGTTACTTCAGATCCTTTGGAAGACTACTCAAAAGAGTCTTCAATGATAGGTATCTGCAAACAGGCACCAAGATCTTGGTTTTACAAGGAAGTTGTCATCCCCCCCTTCTCTATGGGTGTGAGACCTGGGTAATCTACAGACGACATCTCAAGTGGATGGAGTAGTTCCAGCAGTGCTGTCTCAGGAGGACTCTCAGGATCAGCCGGGAAGACTGACACACTAACATCAGCATTTCTGTGCAGCTAACATCACCAGTATAGAAGCACAGGTCACGAAACACCAACTCCACTGGGCTGGCCACTGTGTATGTATGCCTGACACTTGCCTCCCGAAGCAAGCACTCTTCTCTCAGTTAGGTCAGGGAAGAAGCAAATACTTTTCTCTCAGTTAAGTCAGGGAAGGGCTCGCATAGGGCAATGAAAGCACTTTAAGGTCATACTGAAATTACACCTTAAAAATGGAGGCATCAACCCAACAAACTGGGAGGATTTGGCATGGAACAGAACACAGTGGTGCCACACCATATACCAAACCACCACTCACTTTGAGGGAACAGATGTGTTCATGAGACAGAGAAGCAACAAAGGAGGAAAGAAGGGTCACAACTCTCCAGCCAATAACTATGTCTCCTCCAAGATCACACCGGTCACTTCTGTGGGAAAATCTGTAGGGCACGAATTGGGCTCCTCAGCCACTTAAAAACTTACCAATGAACCCCCTTGGCAGATATCATCCTCGGACTGAGTGATAGCTGAAGACTGCCATGCAAGTAGGGGTGGGCCCATGGCACTGGTCCCCTCACATGGTGTGCTTGTGTAACACTGACAGATCCTGGTTGTCTAGGGGCAGGATAGAATCTGGGACCTCTGAAATTTAGTGCATAAGCCTCTACTGTATGAACTAAAAGCCACAAGGCTCTTAGCTAAGTCTGTAGCAGACTTAGCAATCTCTAGGTGATCCAGGTGCCACTAGATGGTGACAGAGCACCACACCCAGCAGGCATGGGTTACACTAGGGGATCCAGATTCCATGAAAAATGGGTGAATGCTGGTACAATACCTGCACTTCACCATGGATAGCACCTTCTGGACCAAGAACAAACATACCCCTCCTTTGGATGTTCTTTAGATTTAAACCTAGGTCTTGTGGTGACTGGTGTCTTGAAAACACCCAGATAAACACAGAGAACTTGAACCTCGGCTCGTGTGGTTGGGGTCAGTATGTTGGGAAGAGATCCAGTTTGGGGGATCAGGGTTTACCAATGCCACCTGGTCATATTTGTTGTTTAGGCAGAGAAAGGACAGTTGGGTTTGTCTGGGTCCTGTATTTTGGCTGAGCAAAGACTGAATACATATTGAGCAATGGCTCCTTGTGTCTCTGGAGAAAGCAAAGTACTTCCAGGTCTAATAATATAGAACTCAAAAGCAAAAGTATTGCAGTTACAGCAACTCTGCCAAAGACATGAGAGATCCCACGCCCATCCCTCCTACTTTCCATTAATCTCATATACTCTGCTGCCACTTAATGGCTTTGTATTGTCTTTGAAGGGAGAAGCAGGATAAGTTAGGGGCAAGGAAAGATACCAAATTGCTGTCATCCCATAGAGACTCACTTTGTCTCCATGGCAGCTACCATTCCTGCACGATGCATTAGAAACCTGGGGCCAGAGCCTCAGCTGGTGGTAATCAGTTTAGATTAATTGAGTTCAATGGCTGTGCCAGTTTACACCTGTTGAAGATCAGCTGTCTGGCCTCTATTACATCACCTGGGCAACTGATGAGACATTTATGGCCATGTTCTATTAGATAGATGGGTATACCTCCATATTATATGGAATCTATCTCATAGAGCTGGAAGGGAACTTGAAAGGTCATCAAGTCCAGTCTCCTGCCTTCACAGCAGAATTAAGTCTCATCTCTGATAGATTTTTGCCCCAGGTCCCTAAATGACTCCCTTAAGGCTTGAATTCACAACCCTGGGTTTAGTAGGCCAATGCTCAAATCACTGAACTATCTAATAAGACTGGAAAGAAAAGATAACTGGGAACTATGGGGAAAATACAGCTCTGTCGCATCTTAGGTGCATTTAACATGCGTGATTTCAGCTTTACGCGGTAAGCAAGAACCAAAAAAAAAAAAGAGAAGAATAACAATTTAAATACTGTTTCTGTAGTGCAGGTGATTCTGCCCGCCATTCAACTCAATACAATTTTGACTATACGCGGTTTTCACTTTACGCGCTGTGACAGACCCAAACCAGTGGGGTACAGGAGTCTGGTAGAGGGCAAATACACTGGCTGAGTAGTTTTCTGTTCCCTGAGTGACCAGGGCAAGGGCTGCACTAGAGTAATCAGGAACCTGCTAGAACCAATTAAGGCAGACAGGCTGATTAGAACACCTGCAGCCATTCAAGGCAGGCTAATCAGGGCACCTGGGTTTAAAAAGGAGCTCACTCCAGTCAGCCGGTGGGGAGCCAGAGGAGAGGAAGTGTGTGTGAGGAGCTGGGAGCAAGAGGCACAAGAAGCTGAGAGTGAGAGGGTGTGCTACTGGAGGACTAAGGAGTACAAGCATTATCAGACACCAAGCGGAAGGTCCTGTGGTGAGGATAAAGAAGGTGTTTGGAGGAGGCCATGGGGAAGTAGCCCAGGGAGTTGTAGCTGTCATGCAGCTGTTACAAGAGGCACTATAGACACCTGCAATCCACAGGGCCCTGGGCTGGAACCCAGAGTATAGGGTGGGCCTGGGTTCCCCCCAAACCTCCCAACTCCTGATCAGACACAGGATGAGTTGACCCAGACTGTGGGGAAGATCACTGAGGTGAGCAAATCTGCCAATAAGCACAGGACCCACCAAGCAAGAGGAGAAACTTTGTCACAACTGGTGTCCGGGGTGGGATTTGGTGTGCACAGCGTGGCAGAAGAAGGAGGGTGATTTAAAAAAAAAAAGTAGAGGGTTTATTTTTTTTCACCACAATGGATGACTTAGTACGGGCATTGATACAAGCTACGGCAGCCCAGCAGGAGGCTACTCGTGTCCAGGCAGCTGCCCAACAGGAGACAGTGTGGCTGCAGCAAGAGACTAATCGCTTGCTGATGGACCAGGCTTCTCAAGACTGAGCTATGTTACGGGAACTGGTAAACCAGGTAAATATCCTTACAGAGCTGAACTGCGGCCATGATGGGATGCAGATCATATGGGCCAGCCATTGGCTGCAGAAAATGACGCAGGAGGATGATATAGAGGCATACCTTCTGGCCTTTGAGAGGACAGATCTACGGGAGGCCTGGCCTCGAGATCAGAGTTCTGGCATCCTTGCCCCATTCCTGTGTGGGGAGGCCCAGAAGGCTTACTATGATCTCCCTGAAGAGGCTGCAGCAGACTACCCCCCAGCTGAAAGCAGAGATCCTGGCCAGATCTGGGGTAATGACCGTAGTGCAGGCCCAGCGGTATCACGAGTGGAGGTACCAGGAAAACAAAACAGTGCAGTCACAATTGTATGACCTCATCCAACTCGCACGAAAGTAGTTGCGAACAGAGTCCCGGAGTCTGGAAGAGATTCTAGAGGTTCTGGTCATCGACCGATACATGAGGGCACTACCACCAGATCTTTGTGCCTAGGTGAGCCAGAACCAATCCTCCACCTATGATGAGGTTGTTGCACTGGTAAAGAGGCAAAGGACGGCGAGGGATCTGACCCGACCAGTTAAGGAAGAGGCACCCCGGGTTAAACTAGCAGCACCAAGCCCTAGAGCTTGGGTGACTGGACCACCAGGAGATCACAGGTGGAAAAAGAGAGGGGCTGAAGGCTCACCAGAAGCCATAAAGAGTTGGAGCACAGAGGGAGAAGAGGATCATGATGTTAGATTGCCCAAACCAAGAGACCGGGGAATGCCCAGGGCTCCATACAGATGTTATGCCTGCAGGGAGTGGAGATTTATAGCTGCACAGTGTCCCAATGCTGAGGAGCCAATGCAGTGTAACCTTGGGAACTGGGCAGGCCCATGCTCCCTAATCCACCTTGTGGGGGTCTCACTAACTCCACATATGTACACTAGACCAGTAAAGCTAAATGGGGTAGAGACCATGGCACTGGTTGATTCAGGGAGTGCTATCATGCTTGTCTCGGAGAAGCTTGTGAAGTGTAGTCAACTGCTGAGGGCTAAGCGTACGGGGATAACAAGCATCCATGGGACAGTTGGTTATTACCCCACCATCCCCGTAAAACTTGAGATTCACTACTGAGGTAGCAGCAGGTGTAGTCCCTAAACTCCCATACCCGGTGCTCATAGGGAGGGAATTCTCAGGGTTTGGAAACTTACTTCCAGTAGGAGGATTGGAGGAAAAGGGGAACCCTGAAGTTAGTGAGGCCTCCGCAGTAGACTGTCAACCCCCAGTCTTCTATGAAATATCCCCAGATTTGTTTTCCATTCCCAGACAGGGCAGAAAGTCGAAAAGGGAAAGGAGAGCAGCTAAAGCCTTGGGAACCCGAATACTGATTCAAAGCTAGAGGGTCGTTCTCGTAGATAGGCAGACCCGAGCAGCTGAAAAGGAGGCCACCCAGGAGGGAGAAGCACCCAAGTCTGACCCCCACCCTAACGCTTCTGAACCAGTAGAGACAACAGAGACTGGGCCCGTAGATCTTGGGCAGATTAGCCCCGGGAGAGGAAATTTTGGATGGGACCAGGCCGAAGACCCAAGGTACGACAACATTAGGAAGGAGGTGACTGAAATAGATGGGGTCGCTGTGGAAGGGAAAACCCAGGGACCAGGACCCTACTTCATAATGAAGAAGAATCTCTTATACCGGGTCGCACCAGTACAGGGGCAGAAGGTACAGCAGATCCTAGTACCTCAAAAACACCAGAACGTTGCATTAAGTCTTGCTCATAGTCATCTTTTTGGGGGGCATTTGGGGGTAGAGAAGACCCTGGCAAGAGTCCTACGACAGTTCTTCTGGCCCGGAGTACATGAAGAAGAGTGGACATTCTGTGAGTCCTGCCTGGAGTGTCAACTCCACAGGCCCCGTCCCCACCTGAGGGCACCTTTAGTACCCCTTCCCATCATAGAGGTTCCCTTTGAGCGAATAGCCATGGACCTAGTGGGACCCCTGGAGAAGACAGCTCGGGGCCACCAATATACACTTGTTTTGGACTATGCTACTCGCTACCCAGAAGCCGTCCCCCTGTGGAACACAGCCTCTAAAATGACAGCCAAAAAGCTGGTGGGGATCTTTTCCCAAGTGAGGCTACCAAAGGAGATATTAACAGACCAAGGAACCCCATTTACGTCAAAACTAATGAAGGACCTCTATACGCTGCTTTATATACATACCCTGAGAACTTCAGTCTACCATCCGCAGACTGATGGATTGGTAGAAAGATTTAACCGAACCCTCAAGGCTATGAGAAGGAAGATGGTAAGTCAGGAGGGAAGGACTGGGACACCCTACTACCCTACATTATGTTTGCTATCCGGGAGGTATCTCAGGCTTTCCCCTTCAAGTTATTATACGGGCGTCACCCCCGTGGCATACCAGACATCGCCAAAGAGATCTGGGAAGAGGAACCCAATGAGGGGGGAAATATAATAGAACATGTAATACAGATGTGAGACCAGATAGTTCGTGTCACCCCTATTCTACGGGAACATTTGGAAAAGGCACAGGAGGCCCAGAGAACCTATTACAATCAGCAGGCAAAAGTCCGACAGTTCCAACCAGGGGATTGGATGATGGTGCTGGTACCCATGGCAGAAAGCAAGCTTCTGGCCCAATGGCAGGGCCCCAATGAGGTGGTTGAACCCATGGGGGAAGTAACCTACAAGGTGCGGCAGCCAGGACGCCGAAAACAAAAACAGATTTATCACATCAACCTTCTGAAACCCTGGCATGCACAAGAGGCACGCATAACTGTCCAAAAAGACCTAACCCAGGAAAACAAGCCTTCCAAACAGGTGAGAGTGTCTCCCGATTTAACATCAGACCAGAAGAATGAGGTGTCTGAGATGATTTTCCAGAACCAAGATGTGTTCTCGACAAAACCTGGTCGAACAACCGAGACATATCACCACATCATCACGAACCCTGGGGCTAGAATAACAATGAGGTCTTATCGGATGTCAGAGGCCAAAAGGGAGGAAATAAAAGCAGAAGTAAAAAAAATACTGGAGTTGGGGATCATCGACGAATCCCACAGTCAGTGGTCCAGCCCAATCGTACTGGTGCCCAAACCTGATGGCACCACAAGGTTTTGCAACTACTTCCGGCAACTAAACGAAATATCCCAGTTTGACGTGTATTCCATACCTCACATAGATGAGCTAGTGGACCATCTGGGTAATGCCCGGTACTTGACTACTCTAGACTTGACAAACGGGTACTGGCAGATTCCCCTTGCGGAAGACGAAAAGGAAAAGACTGCATTCTCTACCCCAGGAGGTCTTTTTCAATATATAGTCCTCCCTTTTGGACTACATGGGGCCCCGGCTACTTTCCAGCACCTCATGTACAAGCTATTATCCCTGCATAACAGTTATGCTGCTGCCTACTTGGACGATGTGGTCATTCATACCCCAGACTGGGAAACTCACCTAGAGAAGGTGGAGGCAGTCCTTGATACCTTCAGGCGAGCTGGCCTTACAGCAAACCCCGCCAAGTGCGCTGTAGGGTTTACGGAGGCCAAATATCTTGGCTACATTGTGGGAAAAGGTCTGGTAAAACCCCAAGTGAACAAGTTGGAGGCCATCCAAAATTGGCCCTGATCACGTAGCAAGAAACAAGTCCGGGCATTCCTAGATGTAGTGGGGTATCACCCATGGTTTATTCCCCATTTTGCCACAAGAGCAAGCCCCCTGACAGACCAAGTGAAAACCTGTGGACCTGATCTGAGGAGATGGTCTGACGCAGCAGAGGAAGCATTCACAGACCTACGGACTGCCCTCTGCAGTAACCCCGTACTGATAGCCCCTGATTTCATCAAGGAATTTATCCTGCAGACAGATGCATCAGAAGTAGGGTTGGGGCCGTTCTATCACAGATGGTCGGGGAAGAGGAACACCCAATTCTCTACTTCAGTAGGAAACTCCTTCCGAGGGAAGAAAAATATGTGGTGGTGGAGAGAGAGTGCCTTGCCGTAAAATGGGCCATGGAAGCATTGCGCTACTACTTGCTCGGGCGCAGATTTGTCTTCGTGACTGACCATGCCCCTCTTCAATGGGTGCAGCGGAACAAGGAGAAGAACACAAGGGTGACCAGGTGGTTCTTATCCCTCTAACCTTTCCAGTTCCATGTGCAACACAGAGCAGGGAGCCTTCACAGTAATGCTGATGGCTTGTCACATGTGCACTGTCTGGCATCCCAAGCTGCCCAACCCCTTCGTGTTGAGCAGGGAGGAGGGATATGTGACAGATCCAGGCCAGTGGGGTACAGGAGTCTGGTAGAGGGCAAATATACTGGTCACTGTTCCCTGAGTGACCAGAGCAGGGGCTGCACTAGAGTAATCAGGAATCTGCTAGAACCAATTAAGGCAGACAGGCTGATTAGAACACCTGCAGCAAATCAAGGCAGGCTAATCAGGGCACCTGGGCATCAAAAGGAGCTCTCTCCAGTCAGGGAGCGGGGAGCCAGAGGAGAGGAAGTGCGTGTGAGGAGCTGGGAGCAAGAGGCACAAGGAGCTGAAAGTGAGAGGGTGTGCTGCTGGAGGGCTAAGGAGTACAAGCATTATCAGACACCAGGAGGAAGGTCCTGTGGTGAGGATAAAGAAGGTGTTTGGAGGAGGCCATGGGGAAGTAGCCCAGGGAATTGTAGCTGTCATGCAGCTGTTACAGAAGGCACTATAGACAGCTGCAAACCACAGGGCCCTGGGCTGGAACCCGGAGTAGAGGGTGGGCCTGTAGTCTTAAAAGTGTTTGTTTAAATGACAGCAGTGGATGAGTCCTATGAAAAAGGTACTATAACTCATGTGAAAGGTGTGGTATAATGAGATAAGATAGCCACCCAGAGAAAAGGATAGGAAAGGATCAGCTAATGGGCACTAGAGGTAGAAGATGATGAGGTGTGGAAAAGGGGTAGCTATATTGTGTAACAACTGTAGGCCAGATTTTGAAATCAATGGGAGTTAGTCACCTGGGGACAGATGTTAAAGGTACTTAGGGACCTTATGGAACTTTCAGAAGTATCTAGCCTCCTAACTCCCATTGATTTAAATGGGCATTGGCTCTTGTGTGCTTTTGGAAATCACAATAGGCTCTTAAAATCCTTTAAAAATCTGTCCCTGACTGCCTATCTGTTCAACTTTGTGGAAAGATAGAGTGTGGAATTTTCAAAGCTATTTAAGACAGGGAAAGGTCGATTTCCTATTATTTCTATTTCATTTGTCAGGGTAGGAAGTTAGTAAAAATCCCATCAGGGAGCAGAATTAAAATAGTCCAACTGAGTTTGAGCTCAACAAGGCAAACATGTTAATAAATCCCTTTGAAATTTTAATCCACAAAACTATATATACAGTGGATGACTGGGAAGTGAGAGGAGATTGGTTTGAGACCAGAAAGGCACAGGCTATTTCTCAGTGTCTCCCAAAGAAAAATAAATGGTATTAATGAGTTTATCTCGTTACTGATGGGACAATGTCCTGAAAAACCCAAAAGACATGAGAGTGCACAGCCACTCAAAAGATACGTATCTTGATAGATAGATAGATAGATGCTAACAGAAGGTTTTATGTCAGAAGGAATATCATACAAACTTCTACATCAGGTAAGATTTTCATTCTTTTTGTTAGTGTAAATTAATTGTTTTTCACCTGTTTTCAATCTGCACTCAAGAAGACAAGCAAGAGAAAATTAGAAATGGATTTATTGTATATCCAATGACAATGATTCAATGACATTGAAAGGTGATTTGTCAAGACAAGAGTTGTGTTCCTTTTAACAACAATTAACCTAGATGAACATGCACAGTTGTAAATATCTAGACACTCACAAACGTTTGGGCTAAGACAACATTGGTGCCTTGTAACAAACACCTGTGGGGTAGCTAGACTGATTGGTGATCGCTTGATTTGAGTTAAAAGATCCTACTCTCATTAATGTTGACTTCTGATTTATACCAGTGCAATAATCAACCCCATTGACTTTAATTTACACCTGGGTGAGTTGATAATCAGGCCCATTGCATTTAATAGTTAATCATGCTTTACAATGGTACAAGTTAGATAAGAAACAGGCACTAATGTCTTTGAGGCTAAGAGGAGGGCAGGCTGAAAATTTTCCACCAAAACTGGTTTTTGATGTAAAGTTGGATTTTCAATTAAACTTTTTCTCTCCCACAAAAAATGACCAATTTCAGCTTCTTTGTCCAAAAACCAAACCTGTGAAAGTGGAAAAGCTTTTGATTTTTCAGCCATTTGTGGCCCAAACTGAAGAAATCTGATTTGGAAGTGCCAGCATGGTGTTTCATGGGAGTTGTATTGTTGTATCTTGTATGCCCATTCTGTTTCGTGCATGGCATTCCTCTGCCAAGGCATCAGTAGCACAGCCAGGAATGCAACAAAAATATATGCCTTTCACTGCTGAGAAAGGATAGCCCAGTGTTCAATCATCGGATATATGTGTTCAATTCCTGGCTCTCCCAATATCGAAAATAATTCTCAGCAATTCCCCATCTGCCTTTCTGTAACTGATTTACATTTACATCTGTACAAAACATTACAGGCCATCCCCCTATCTGGAGTAAGGTGACATATCCTGGCTATGCCAGCTGAGAAGCTAGCCCAATTGTTCTGATCTGATAGTGTTTTACAAAGGTGTAAATGTTGACACAAGGTGTAAGACTGCTGATCTCTCTGTGCCGCAGTTCCTGACTTATGTTAGTGGTGTGAAGATAAAGGAATTAGTGTTTGTCAAGCACTCATTACACTGTTGGTTTCATGTAAGTACCTAGGTAGACAGAACCAGTAGATCATATTGACATCACAAGCAGTAAAGCACTTCTGAGCTTTCCAATGTGTTCATAAGATTATGGAAATGTTGGAATGAAAAAGTTTAAGAGCAGGTGAGATAGTAGAAAAATTGTGGGGGCATCTTTTATGGCTAAAGATTAAAAGTCCATTTGGACAGCTGCTTCACAGGTAATTGGGGGGTAGTATGTTGGGAAGAGAACTGAGTTTGGGGGGTCAAGGATTACCTGATTACTAACTAGTGACAGTTGCTTTTAGTATAATTGGTAGAAATCTGTAATCTTGGAGCTAAAGGGCCAGGATTCTAATCCTACTATCTGCAGTGTGTGTGTTATTGTGTCTATGTTCCATAGTACATTAATTTTTTTACAACACAACATTGTTTTTTTCTAGACAACAAATGGCTGGGCTAGAGAAGGTGAATCAAACCACTATCACAGAATTTCTGCTGGTTGGATTTGAGACCCGTCCTGAGCTGCAGATAACCCTCTTTGTGATGTTCTTCACTATCTACCTGTCAACCATTGCTGGGAACGTTCTCCTCATTCTCACAGTTTGGACCGAACATCATCTCCACGCTCCCATGTACTTCTTCCTCAGCAACTTCTCCTTTCTGGAAACTGGCTATGTTTCCAATGTCATCCGCAGGCTACTGGTGAGTTTTCTGATGTAGGACAAGACCGTCTCTCTGCCAGGTTGTTGCATCCAGTTGTATGTTTTTGGCTTCCTGGGCACTACTGAATGTTTCCTCTTGACCGGGATGTCCTATGACCGGTACTTACCAATATGCAGACCATTCCATTATGTAACTCTGATGAGCTCCAGGACTTGCCTTCTGTTGGCAGTTGCTTCTTCGATATGTGGATTTGTGGCTCCTTCCTTCACAGTAATTACAACGTCTTAGTTGGCATTTTTCAGCCAGGGTGAAATTAACCCTTTTTTTGTGATTTAACAGCAGTGTTGAGACTTTCCTGTGAAGACACCAGCATCATTAAGGTAACATCCCTGATCTTAGCTTCCATCATTACCCTGGCCCCATTTGTCCTGACCATTACATCCTGCATCTATGTCATCCTAACCATCCTGGGAATCCCATCCACTGCTGGCAGGAAAAAGGCCTTTTCCACTTGTTCCTCTCACCTCATTGTTGTCTCAACTTTCTACGGGGCTTTGATTATCATGTACGTGGTGCCCTCAGGAAACCAGTCTCTGGATTTCAACAAGGTGTTCTCCCTGCTCTACACAGTGGTGACTCCCATGTTCAACCCCACTGCCTTGGGAAGAGTAATCCATCTCTACAGAAAAGGATAAATGGACACAAATCAGATATTAGGAATGGCAATATACAAAAACCTGTAGGAGAACACTTCAACCTCCCTGGCCACACTATAGCAGACCATAAGGTGGCCGTCCTGCAGCAAAAAAAACTTCAGGACCAGACTTCAAAAAGATACTGCTGAATTTCAGTTCATCTGCAAATGTGACACCATCAGTTCAGGATTAAACAGAGACTGTGAATGGCTTGCCAACTATAAAAGCAGTTTCTCCTCCCTTGGTTTTCACACCTCAACTGCTACAACAGGGCCTCATCCTCCCTGATTGAACTAACCTTGTTATCGCTAGCTTGCTTGCATATATATACCTGCCCCTGGAAATTTCCACTACACGCGTCTGATGAAGTGGGTATTCACCCATGGAAGCTCATGCTCCAAAATGTCGGTTAGTCTATAAGGTGCCACAGGATTCTTTGCTGCTTCCATAAAATGTTGCTTTCTCCCAAGATGTAGTAAAGTTCTATGCCCACATTTTCAAGTGAAATCACAAGGGAAGAAAATTCAGCAGAGAAATTCTAATGTCAAACACTCCAACAACATTCTAGGTTCTTGAATGCAAATGATTCTGCTTCACCAATGGTTTTATAACTCAAAGGTTACCTGAAAAGTGTGCAAGTGTGTGGATGTGGGTGAGTATGAAAGAAAAAGAGAGATGAGCTATTTTGTTCATTTTTCCTTTTTCTATGATGTAGCTATCCAAATTTCACATCTGGATGTTTCTACAGATGGAGGTTTATGATTTCGGAGACACCAAGAAATTACAACCCAGTTAATGGAGAATGCCTTGCACACACAGCCCCATTAAAACTCCCTCCAGGAAAAATTTTCCAGGCTGCTGTGTTGGGTCCAAATCCACCGGACCTGTGTGCTTTACATTTCCTGAAATCTGAGCAGGCCGCAGAACTGTCTCTTCCAGGCACCTCAAGAGCATGTCCTGGGTGTAGGCAGTCCATCTGTTACCACTTTACCATATCTCAACTGCCCTAGACCCCCACCAGGAGCAAAAATAACCCCTTCAGCCTCCCCAGTAGCCTAAGTACATCCTCTTCCAGAACTCCCCATGGTATAGATATCCTGGGTTTATAGTTTAACTGCTGGGAAGTGCCTTGATGGTAATATCTAATGATATAAGTTAGGACAGACCATTGTCAGAGAAAAACTCAGTTCTCACTTGTTGGTTGGGTGCAGCAGAGTCAGATACTTCATTTATTCTCAAGCAATTGCAAAGAGGGAGAGAGTACCCTAGGACGCAGTGTTTCCCCCTCCTATGCAGGTCTCTCTCCAAGTAAACAATTACAGCAAGCATTTATACTTTTTGTTACCTACAATAATGAGCAACAGCTGCATTTTGTTTATACATAGGTATCTTGTTATCTTATTTTTCTCACTTCTATTTAGATGCCAATTTACATTCCTAATTATCGACACAAGATTGCAACGACTTCTCCCACAGTTCTTTCCCACTTGCTTCACACAATCCTTGCTTCTACAAATCTCGCATTATTAGGGTTACAGCTAGCCTAACTCTTGCTAACGGAGACTGTCTTGCATTAAGATCCCCTACAAATCCCTGTCAGTTCTTTCTTTACTTACACTCCACCGTGATATTTATTCTGCCTTGGCTGCCTTTCAGCCAAGCCTTTGTTTGGCATGGTTGTTGCTTTTCTGACTTGTTTTAATGTAAACTTGCTTAACTGACATTTATAAGCCACTGTGTAGGACAGGGGTGATATGTGCGGAGAATAGATGATAGGGAAGACAGCTGAACAAACTGCCAAAACCTGCTTGAGGAAAAATAGGAAAATCCCTATATGGAGTAAAGGGTAAAAAGAGAAATAACAACATGAAAATAGCATGGACAGCAAACATTATGCAAGCTGAAGCATATGCTTGTGCATTGTATGAGTTGGACAAGACACATAATACTTCATGTTGACTGGAAAAGAGTAATGAATATGTAAATTGGAAGATGTGACTTCTGGAAAGTTACATGGCAGGCAGTGGTAGAACCCCTTATAGGTCTGAGTGATTCCCTATGACATCATGGATGGGTATATCTGATTTAAAATGTAAGGAGTTTAGTAGTGTGTTAGGAGCATGTCATTGCGACCCACCTACACCCCAGGAGAGGGTGACTGATGCCTGTTTTTTTCCATACATCTGTTATTTCCCATTCTAATAGGAACTGTCATCACAAGGTGCGCTTTTGGTTCAAATAAAGATTTGAATGAAGAAACCTGAGCATCTCAGACCAAGAGTGTGTCATTCTCACACAACAGCTCTTATGAAGCACTCGATAGTGACACAAACAGACACACAGGCAGGATCTGAATAGGGTTCTTGAACTCTTCATGTATCAAAGAAAATATATAGATCCAGGCAGAAATAATAAACACACCAACATGCATTTCTTTGCCCCAGTTTCCTCATTGTTCTGGAACTTTCTATGGGCTTATGACAGAGTCTTCTGGGGTGTCCAGGATCCACTGCACATCCACCTGGCTGCATCTCTGAATCATGGAGTCTCTCTTTCTCTAAGTCAGCTAGCTTTCTTCTCCCTCAGTAGTCCCAGAGTTAAACAAGGATGCCCTGCTAGGGAAGCAAGTCTGTCTCATACTCTCTCCTGCCCAACATTTTCTGTCTGTCTCCTCCTGACTCACTGAGCCTCCATGGTTTCTAAAGGCTTGCACCACTGCCTGGGTTTCTTTGTTCTGCTGCAGAGCATTTTCAACACTCCAGAGCCCTGCAGAGAAACTTGGGCCATGTTTATACATACAGGACTGTACCAGTACAGCTGCCCCACTGCAGGGCACATGTGGTGAAGATGTTCTGTGCCGACAGGAGAAAGCTTTCTGGTTGGCATAAAACCCCACCTCTGCGAGTGGCATAAGCTGTGTCGGGAGGACAAACTCTCTCTCTGACATAGTGTTGTGCACACAAGCGCTTATGTTGGTGTAACTTATGTCACTCGGGGGATGAGTGGAATATTCACATCCCTGAGCAAAGTAAGTTTCACCAGCAGAGGATGTAGTGTAGACAGCCTTGGCTGAACTGGTTTCCCAGTTCCTTCTGAATAGGTGAACATTACGATTTAATGACCCACCCTGTCTGAAAGAGATGTGCTACAGTCCTGTCAACCATCTGCTCTTACTGAGGCATTCCATGATTCAACACTTTTATAACATCCACCAGGATTCATAAGCTGTGCATAGACAGATTCCCTGAATTGTGCGATTTTCAGAGTCATATTTTGAAGATTTAAGAAGGACTTAAGTACATGGGCTTTGTGTGATTCTGGTCATCTTTACAAAGGTAAATTTACCCCAGCCTCAAGCATTCACTAAATTATTAGGCCACAATCACCTCTTGTTTTCATTGAAAGAAGCAGCATTAGCAATGTCTACATAAACAGCTGGCGTGCTGTATCCAGTTCTGTGCTCCAAATTGACAAATTGGAACAAGTCTAGAGCAGAGCAGCAAAAGAGATCAAAGATTTAGAAAACCTGACCTGTGAGAAAGGAGAAAACAGCTGGGCATATTTAATATTGAGAAGATAAGTCTGAGGGGGGACCTGATAGCAATCTACACATATGTTAAAGGTTGTTATAAAGAGGAAGGTGATCAATTGTTCTTGATGGCCACTGTAGAGAGGACAAGAATGGGCTTAATCTGCAGCCAGGGAGATTTAGGTTAGGTATTAGGAAAAACGTTTTAAGTCTCAGGGTACCTGAGCTCCGGAACAAGCTCCCAAGGGAGGCTGTGGAATCCCCATCATTGGAGAATTTTAAGAACAGGTTGGGCAAACACCTGTCAGGGATGGTCTATGTTTACTCAGTCCGGCCTCAGCACATGGGCTGGACTTGATGACTTCTCAAGGTAGCTTCCAATCCAACATTTCTCTGATTCTATGATCTGGTATTTCAGACAAATGTGAAACAATAAAGCATGGTTTACATAGAAAATAAATCAAAATGAGCAAAACCTGTTATGACAAAAGTGGGGAACTCAGTTATGAACCTTGATCTCTTTCCCAAAATATGGTCTATGTACTAGATTTCACAGATGTCATATTAAAATGTAAGGGAGAGGACACAGTTACAGCACATCTCCCCCCACCAGTCACAAGAGCGATGATTGTAACCCATTAAGGCTGAATGATTCTAATCACCAAACAACAGAACAACCATCTGGCAGCAGCATCTTAGCACGTTGGGCTGGCTAACTGTGAGAAACAGGTCTGAGACAGAAGAAAAAGATTTCACACCTCAGGCCTGTAACACAGATTGCTGAACAATATTGTAATTGGTGGCCAGAGAGACGTAGTGAGGGTGTTTTTAAAAAAAAACAAAAACAAAAAAAACCCCAAGACACAATAGGAGGAATCATGCTCTGGAAGACAAAATAGGTCCAAAAGCTCCTTGACTTACTAAGAGAAGGTAAACTGGTTCTGTTCTATTCCTGTAACTTAAGTGGAAAGACCATTGGGCTTAACTTTAGTGAAACGTAAGATTAGAGGGGTCAAAACATGCATTTGGTCTGGTTGTTGTTTTGAAATGATTTCATCTAAAACTCTGTTCTGTTTGCTAATAACTGAACTTGTTTTCAGAAAGATTTTTATCACCATATCAGTGGTCATAGGCCCCCAAAGAGAGGAAACACACATGTCCAGTTGAACCTATTCAGTAATAAGAGGTTGGCATTAGATTAGGGGTTTGTACCAAGGTCCTGGTCCAAGAGTAGAAGGATCATGAGATTCCATGGGCAAGAGACCAAATAAGTGAGACAATAGACTTGGAGAGACCAGGCAGTGCCTTTTTGAGTTGCCCACATCTTGGTTTTCCTGCTATGACAGACCACATGTTTGTAATCAAGGCAACTGTTTCATTGCTCCTTACGTATCAGTCAGGTAGCCGTGTTAGTCTGGATCTGTAAAAGCAGCAAAGAATCCTGTGGCACCTTATAGACTAACCGACGTTTTGGAGCATGAGCTTTCGTGGGTGAATACCCACTTCGTCAGATGCATGTAGTGGAAATATCCAGGGGCAGGTATATATATGCAAGCAAGCTAGAGATAACGAGGTTAGTTCAATCAGGGAGGATGAGGCCCTGTTGTAGCAGTTGAGGTGTGAAAACCAAAGGAGGAGAAATTGCTTTTGTAGCTGGCAAGCCATTCACAGTCTTTGTTTAAACCTGAGCTGAGGGTGTCAAATTTGCAGATGAACTGAAGCTCAGCAGTTTCTCTTTGAAGTCTGGTCCTGAAGTTTTTTTGCTGCAGGATGGCCATCTTAAGATCTGCTATAGTGTGGCCAGGGAGGTTGAAGTGTTCTTCTACAGGTTTTTGTATATTGCCATTCCTAATATCTGATTTGTGTCCATTTATCTTTTTCCGTAGAGACTGTCGAGTTTGTCTGATGTACAGAGCAGAGGGGCATTGCTGGCATATGATGGCGTATATTACATTGGTGGACGTGCAGGTGAATGAACCAGTGATCGTGTGGCTGATCTGGTTAGGTCCTGTGATGGTGTCGCTGGTGTAGATATGTGGGCAGAGTTGGCATCGAGGTTTGTTGCATGGATTGGTTCCTGAGTTAGAGTTACTATGGTGCGGTATGCAGTTACTGGTTAGAATATGCATCAGGTTGGTAGGTTGTCTGAGGGTGAGGCCTGCCACCCAAGGCCTGTGAAAGTGTGGGATCATTGTCCAGGATGGGTTGTAGATCCCTGATGATACGTTGGACGGGTTTTAGCTGGGGACTGTATTGATGGCTAGTGGAGTCCTGTTGGTTTCTTTCTTGGATTTGTCTTGCAGTAGGAGGCTTCTGGGTACACATCTGGCTCTGTTGTTCTGTTTCCTTATTTCAGCATGCGGGTATTGTAGTTTTGAGAATGCTTGGTGGAGATTTTGTAGGTGTTGGTCTCTGTCTGAGGGGTTAGAGCAGATGTGGTTGTACCTCAATGCTTGGCTGTAGACAATGGATCGTGTGATGTGCCCGGGATGGAAGCTGGAGGCATGAAGGTAGGCATAGTGGTCGGTAGGTTTTCGGTATAGGGTGGTGTTAATGTGACCATCACTTATCTCTTCTTGCCCCTTCCCTGTCTTGGGGTGGAATCTTCTTGCTGGTCTTCCACTCTTGGTGCTGGGGATGCGGCCACACTGCCCTGTGTACCAACAACATATCAGCATGCAGCTCCATCTGGGTTTCAGATAGACAATAAATATCTTTTATTGGATCAACTTCTGTTGGTGAGTGAGACAAGCTTTCAAGCCATACAGAGCTTTTCTGAAAGTCTGGGAAAACTATTTCAAGGGTCACCACAAAATGCAATGTAGAACAGATTGTTTAGTATAAGTAGTTAGCACATATTCTAAGGGCCCATTCAAGGTAGAGTGGCCCATTAACACCTCTGCAATCGCAGGACAAAAAGAAGGGTTAGTACGCTACACATCTTTGTAATAAGCCATAAATCCAAGGTCTCTGTTCAGTCCAGGATTTTTAGGATTTAGCAAAGTTATGAATGTAAGCTCCCAGGCTTATCTTTCGAAAGCGTTGTGCAGGTTTCCTTGCAGGATGAGGATGATAAGTCAGATATAGAGTGATAGCTTTGTGAAAAGTGTTTACTCACAGGTGACATGGTGTTTTTGTCTTCTATCATTTTCCTATGTCAGTGTATCTGAGTGTGTAGTGTCTGTCAATATCACCCACATAGCTGTTAGTGGGTCACTTAGTGCACGGGATGAGGTGCACCACGTGTTGTGATAAGTATGTGTAGGACCCATGGATCTTGAAAGGTGTGTTCTGGGGAGTGATGATCATTGTAGCAGTGGAGATATGTCTGCAGGTTTTGCATCTGTTATGGCAGGGTCTGTTGCTCCTTTGAGTTGGTGTGTCATAGAATCATAGACTTTAAGATCAGAAGAGACCATTATGATGGTCTAGTCTGACCTCCTGCACAACGCAGGCCACAGAATCTCACCCATCCTCTCTTGTAACAAATCCCTAACCTATGTCTTAGCTACTGAAGTCCTCAAATTGTGGTTTAAAGACCTCAAGGTGCAAAGAATCCTCTGGCAAGTGACCCATGCCGCACGCTACAGAGGAAGGCAAAACCCCCCCAGGGCCTCTGCCAGTCTGCCCTGGAGGAAAATTCCTTCCCAACTCAGGGCTGCCCAGAGGATTCAGGGGGCCTGGGGCAAAGCAATTTCAGGGGCCCCTTCCATAAAAAAAAGTTGCAATACTGTAAAATACTATATTCTCGTGGGGGCCCCTGTGGGGCCCGGGGCAAATTGCCCCACTTGGCCTGTGGCAAATTGCCCCACTCCTCCCCCCCCATCCCCTCAGGCCGCCCTGGGGAAAATAAACATAAAAACCTTCTGCATCTCAGCAGACACCCAGATTTGAGAAAACTTCTTTTCAAGTCATCTTTACAAGGTATCACTGATTCTCCGCACAAGCTAGTGCTAAAAGGTATTAAAGCTCATTAAAAGGGTTGGACAAATATTTTTTGTCAAAACATTTTTTTGGATTGAAAACTAGGGTTTTTTAAAAAGCAGAAAAAATCACAGAAAATGTCTGCTTTCCTTCAAAATTAGTTGTGGTTTTTTTAATTGAAAAGCTAAAATTAGTCTGCCAAAACCTGAACATGGTTTGGGGTTTCAGAAATGTGTGGCCAAATATTTGCTACTTGCTGTGTTTGATTGTTTAAAGAAACAATAAAAAAATTCTGCTTAAAAAAATCCAAAATTTTTGAACCACCTCAGCTTGTGACCAAACACCTGAGCCCATCCAGTCAGAGATTTTTTCCAGGTTTCTGATACTCTGCTGGCTTCCTTAACTCATATCTGTCTCCATAACTTTGGGTTCATTTAGGTCAGCCCCCACCTTAAACCTGCTTTGCCTCCAGCATTTATAATAGTGTTAAATATATAAACAAAGTGTTTTCAATTTATGGGGGGGGTCGCACTCAGAGGTTTGCTATGTGAAAAGAGTCACCAGTACAAAAGTTTGAGAACCACTGAATCCGACCCCCACCCACTTCCTGCCCCCCGACTACCTCCCTCAGAATCCCCAACCCATCCTGCAACTTACCCCCTGACTATCCCCCTGAGATTCCCCCAACCACCACCCCAGGACCCCACCTCCCACGAACCACCCCTGCTTCCTGTCCCCTGACAGCCCTGACCCCTATTCACCCCCTCTCCGAGTCCTGACAGACCCCCGGAACGGCCACAATCCAACCACCCATTCTCTGTCCCCTGACCGCCCCTCCACAGAACCTCTGCCCCCACCCTGTGCCCTGACTGTCTCAGGAGCTCCCTTCCCCTTATCCAACCCCCCCAACCCCATTACCATGCCTCTTACTCCTGCCCACCCCTCTCCCGGAGCCTCAGCAGCCGAATCCAGGAATGACCCTGGACAGCACTGCAGAGGCGTGTCTCTGGAGGGACCTGAGCTCCCTCCTTTTGGCTGCAGCTTGCAGCCTCACCTGCTAACCATGGGGCTCTGAGCGGGAGGTGCTCAGTCCCAACTGGAGCAATGCCACTGCAGCACTGTCCAGGGCCACTCCTGGACGTGGCATGCTGAGGTGCCAGGGGCTGGGGGGAGGCAGGAGAGAGCCTCCGACATTCTCGTGGAGGCCCCTCTGGGGCCCGGGGCCTGCTTGCTCCCCCTTCTGGAAGGCCCTGTCCCAACCCTGACCCCAAATATGGCCATCAGCTAACACTGAGCATGTGGGCAAACTCGCCAGCCAGCACTAAGGAAGGAATTCTCTGTAGTAACTCAGATCTCAACCCACCTAACATCCCATCACAGACCACTGGGCATATTTACCACTAAGAGTCAAAGATCAATTAATTGCCAAAATTAGCCTATCCCATCATACTATCCCCTCCATAAACTTATCAAGCTTAGTCTTGAAGCCAGATATGTCTTTTGCCCCCACTGCTCTTCTTGGAAGGCTGTTCCAGAACTTCATTCCTCTGATGGTTAGAAACCGTCACCTAATTTCAAATCTAAACTTGCTGATGTCCAGTTTATATCCATTTATTATTGTGTCCACATTGGTACTCAGTTTAAACAATTTCTCTCCCTTCCTGACATTTATCCCTCTGATATATTTATAAAGAGCAATCATATGCCTCCTCAGCCTTCTTTTGGTTAGGCTAAACAAGCCAAACTCTTTGAGTCACCTTTCATAAGACAGGTTTTCCATTCCTCAGATCATCCCAGTAGCCCTTCTCTGTACCTGTTCCAGTTTGAATTCATCCTTCTTAAACATGGGAGACCAGAACTGTACACAATATCCCAGATGAGGTCTCACCAGTGCCTTGTATAATGGTACTAACATTAGCTATTTTTCACTACTTTCTCCTTCAATTTTTTCCCCAAGAGCTTGCATACTACAGATGTCAAACTAACAGTCCTGTAGTTGCCAGGATCACTTTTCTTTCCTTTCTTAAAAATAG
Source organism: Gopherus evgoodei (assembly GCF_007399415.2). NCBI lineage: Eukaryota > Metazoa > Chordata > Testudines > Testudinidae > Gopherus > Gopherus evgoodei. The sequence continues at coordinate 17,870,497 of NC_044342.1, read as the reverse complement.
GAACTATGTTAGCAATGCTCCAGTCATACAGTACAACCCCTGAGTTTACTAATTCATTACAAATTCTTCCTAATGGGCTTGCAATTTCATGTGCCAGTTCCTTTAATATACTTGGATGAAGATTATCTGGGCCCCCCAATTTAGTCCATTAAGCTGTTCGAGTTTGGCTATCACCTCAGATATGGTAATATCTACCTCCATATCCTCATTCCCATTTGTCATCCTACCATTATCCCTAAGTTCCTCATTAGACTCATTAAAAACTGAGGCAAAGTATTTGTTTAGATATTGAGCCATGCCTAGGTTACCCTTAACTTCCACTCCATCCCACTTATTATTATTTATATGGCTATAGAACCTTTTACTAATGGTTTTAATTCCCTGTGAAAGGTCCAACTCTACATGGCTTTTGGCCTTTCTCACTTTATCCCTACATGTTCTGACCTCAGTAAGGTATTTTTACTTTGTTGATCACTCCCATTTTCCACTTTTTGTAGGTTTTCATAGAATATCAGGGTTGGAAGGGACCTCAGGAGGTCATTTAGTCCAACCCCTGGCTCAAAGCAGGATCAATCCCCAGACAGATTTTTGCCCCAGATTCCTGAATGATCCCCTCGAGAGCTGAACTCACAACCGTGGGTTTAGCAGGCCAGTGCTCAAACCACTGAGCTATTCCTCCCCTCTTTCTGCTTTTTCTTAATCACCTCTCTGAGATGCTTGCTCATCCAGCTTGGTCTACGACTTCTGACTACGAATGTTTTCTCCTTTCTTGGAATGCAGGCTTCTAATAGTTTCTGCAACTTTGACTTGAAGTAGTTCCAGGCGTCCTTTGCCTTCCGATCCATGTTGTCTTCAGTCCAAACCACTTCCCTAACTAATTTCCTTAATTTTTTAAAGTTAGCCCTTTTGAAATCAAAAACCCTAGTCACAGATCTATTTTTGTTTATCCTTCCATTTAGTTTGAACTGAATTAGCTCATGATCGCTCAAACCAAGGTTGTCCCCTACAACCATTTCTTCTATGAGGTCCTCACTACTCACCAAAACCAAATCTAAAATGGCATCCCCACTTGTTGGTTCTTCAACTACTTGGTGAAGGAATCCATCAGCTATCACATTCAGGAAAATCTGAGCCCTATTATTACTACTAGCACTTGTCTTCTAGTCTATATCTGGGAAGTCCTGGTCTGTGGGGAGCTTGCTTCTGATGATGAGCTTGGAGAGGTTGGAGGGAGTTGAATGAAGGCCAGACGTGGGAGTTCAGGAAAGTTATATTTCAGGATCGGGTCCCCATCGAATATAGGTCATAGTTGTTTGATGATACCCTCTGTGGATTCCACTGTGGAATGGTCTGTGACAACTATTGGTGTGTGGTCAGAGGGGAGGTTATTTCTGTGTTGAACAGGATGTCTCGGTGTATTTGGGTGGCCCGTTCCATGATGCAATCTACTTCTATGGTGAAGTATCTGCCCACCACACTTTCAAAAGGTGAGCCTGGAAGCTTAAATTCATAACTCTGGTAAACATTAAAAATCCTGGACTGAACAGAGACACTGGATTTATGGCTTGGCTTATTACAACAATATGCGATGCACTAACCCCCTGTTTTTGCCAAATGACTGCAGAAGGGTTAATGGGCCTGTCAAGGTTCCTTCCCCACTCTGAACTTTAGGGTACAGATGTGGGGACCTGCATGGACATTTCTAAGCTTAATTACCAGCTTAGATCTGGTATCGCTGCCACCACCCCCAAGTACTACTTTTCTTCCCTGGGTAGTCTTGAAAGACTTCACCAGTTTCCTGGTGAACACAGATCCAAACCCCTTGGATCTTAAAACAAGGAGAAATTAACCATCCCCCCTCCTTTCTCTCATCAACTTCTGGTGGATCCAGATCCAACCCCCTTGAATCTAAAACCAAGGAAAAAATCAATCAGGTATTAAGAAAAAGGCTTTTAATTAAAGAAAAGAAAAGTAAAAGAAAACCCTCTGGGAGAGATTAGCATACCAGCTACTCTCACAGACAACAGATTCCAAACACAGAGGATATTCCCCTGGGTAAAAACTTAGTTACACAAAAAATACCCAAATACCCAATTTTGATAATTCCCTTAACGGTACCAAGACAAGTTATAAAGAAAATAAACATAAACCTATTTATTCCTTTCCAAAACTTATTACTCTGATAAGAGGCTGGTTCCTTGATCTTTTTCACTCCGGCTGAAACTGAGATTCTAAACAGATTCTTCCCTCCTTCCTTTTGAAACATCTTGTTCCCCCATTGATTCCTCTGGTCAGGTGTCAGCTAGGCTAGATGAACTTCCTAACCCTTTACAGGTAAAAGAGGCATTAACCCTTAACTATCAGTTTATGACAGGGCCACTTTACCTTGAATGGTCCTTTTTGATATGTGCTAATTACTTATTTTAAACAATCTGTTCCACCTTGCATTTAGCTGTGACACTTGGAGGACCTTTACCAGAGCTGAATCCAGCACAAAACTCCTAGTTCAATCTGAACATTTGGAAGAGACATACAATCTCATTTTAAAGACTAAAACCCACCACATCCCTGGGTAAGTTCTTCCAATGATATTTACTCTCACTTTAAAAAAAAATGTGCTCCTTTACTTCAAATCTGAATTTGTTTAGTTTCAGGTTCTAACCACTGAATTCTTTATCTGTGAAGATCAAACAGATTTCTGCAGTCAGAACTCTTCTCCCTGTTTCGGAACATACAGACTGTGATCAAGTTGCTTGTTAACATTCTCTTGCCTAAGCTAAATAAATGTACCTTCTTGAGTGCCTCACTGGACGGCAGATTTTTCAAACCCAGGATCGTTCTCACAGCTCTTTTTTTAACACTTCCCAGTTTTTCAAGATCTCTTTTGAAGTGTGGACACCAGAACTGGAACCAGTATTGCAGTCACAAACACAGTAATGCTGTATATGTATGCAATACAACCTCTCTATTTCTACTTGATATTCCCTTTTGATACATCCAGAGACTGATTAACTCTCTTAGCCACATCGTCACACTGGGATCTCAAATTCAGTTGGTTATCTACCATAACACCCAAGCCCTTTTCAGAGTAACTGCTTTTGATGGTACAGTCCTCAATCCTGTATATGCAACCTACTTTCTTCCAGATATATGACATTGTGCATTAATTGGAATTAATTAATTAATTAATCAGAATGCCATGCAGTACTAAGTCAAATACCTCACAGAACTTTATGATATCAACACAGTTATCTTTATCAACTGATCTTGTAAATTCACCAAAAAATAAAAAATAGTATCAAGTCTGAAGTCTTCAAATCAAAATTTGAATCTCTCTCCAAGAGATGTGCTCTCATTCAACCAGAAGATATGAGTGTGATGCAAGAATCACTTGGGGAAATTCTCTAACCTGTGTTATGCAGGAGGTCAGACTAGATGATCATATTGGTCTCTTCTTGCCTTAAATTATATGAATTTTTATCAACCTTATTTATTCCCCTTTAGATAACCAATGGCTGGACTAGAGAAAGGAAACCATACACTCATTACAGAGTTCCTGCTTGTAGGATTTGAGACTCTTCCCAAGCTGCAGTGGTGTTCTTCGTCATCTACCTAGCAACCATTGCTGGGAACCTTCTCCTCATTCTGACCGTATGGACTGATCACCACCTATACACCTCCATGTATTTCTTCCTCAGTAATTTATTCTTCCTGGAGACTGGCTATGTCTCCAATATCATCCCCAGGCTGCTAGTGAGTCTTGCAACAGGTGACAAGACCATTTCTCTCCTGGGCTGTTTCTTTCAGTGGCTTGTTTTTAGTTTTCTGGGAGCTACTGAGTGTTTCCTCCTGACTGGAATGTCCTATGACAGGTACTTGGCAATATGTGATCCACTGCATTATACAAGCAATATGAGCCCTAGGTTTTCCTTTCTGCTGGCCTTTGTTTCTTGGGCATTAGGCTTTGTGGCTTCTTCCTTTACAGTAATTATGGCATCCCTGTTGCCCTTCTGGGGTCCTCGTGAGATCAACCACTTTTTCTGTGATTTAACTGCTGTGTTGAAGCTTCCATGTACCAGCACCAGCCTGATAGAGATAACAGCTCTTAATATCTGCCTCTACTATATCAATGATCCCATTTGTCCTGACCATCATGTCCTACATCTATGTCATTCTGACCATCCTGAGAATCTTATCCACCACGGGGAGGAAAAAGACCTTTTCCACCTACTCCTCCCACCTCATTATGGTTTCAACGTTCTACGGGGCTCTGATCATCATGTATGTGGCACTATCAGGAAACCAGTCTCTGGATATCAACAAAGTGTTCTCCTTGCTCTACATTGTGGTGACTCCCATGTTCAACCTCATTGTCTACAGCCTGAGGAAGCAGGAAGTGAAAGATGCCTTGAGAAGAGCTATCTGTAAAATGTGGCCTTCCATCAAAATGTAGCTGACACTGAGTTTCTCTTTTTGAATGAACTTATAAGGGAGAAAAAGTCAGGAGTTAAATTTACATGTCAGACAGTCCAACAATGTATTTTTTCCCCTTCTTCCATGGTTTTGGTTACTGTCTTAAATGTGATCTGAACATGGTCTAGAGAAGGGAGTTTTATTAATCATGCAGAATGAAGACCTAAATCTTTTTTGTAACTGTTCTTAGCTGAGATTTTAAAAGTGGAGTTAGGCACCCAACTCTTGTTGAAAGTCCACGCAATCGTCCTGTCTCCAACAATACCAGCTACTTCAGAGGAAAGAACCAATACCATGGTGATCATGGCTGGGATTCTTTTAAGATGTCACAAGTAATTAGGCACTCAAATTATTCTGACATTCAACCAGAATTTGGGACTTAGTCCTTTTAGCTTCCCTTGAAAATCCTAGGCCAAGTTTTCAATGTAGTGCACCTTACTGAGTTGTGGTCGGGGTAATCTCCCTTGAGCACTTGTTTCTTAACACTTAGATCTCTTGAACATCAAGTGCTGACAAGATAATGTGCATTTCTAAGAATCAGAGTCATACTTTCATGACAGGTCTCATGCCTGCTGCCGTTGATAAATTAAAGGATCATGGGAATGTGATCAAGCCCATATATTTTAGATTCTTATGGAAACACCAGCCTCGATGGAAGCAGGCAAAGAAAGGTATTCCATTTCATGGAGGAGTTTTTGAGCTTCATTTCGACTAAGAGTAAATAACCGACAACATTAAAACTTCTCCATGAAGGGGGATGGAGATGTAACTCCAGGGCAGTCTAAGCAGTTCTCAGCATGAGCTGCTGGTATCTCAAACACAAGTGAAATGATAATCAGTAATGCATGTGAAAAATAAAATGAGTTGTTCAAACCCTTTTCAGGGTTGTGGGAAATCATGGGACGTTCACACAACAGGGGAATGTCAGACAGTAGTGGTTTAATGGCAGTAAATGTTGAGATTCAAAGAGTTAACGTTTTATAATCATTAAAACAAATTGTCAACATAATGTCAAAATATATAAAGTCAGTATCCTTAAATCAAAAACTATTAAGTTCTCAAGCAGCATTTTTCTTACTTTGCCTAGCTGTAACTTTTCATAGAATTTCATAGAAATAACTTTTGGTTATTATTGATAGAAATATTTTTCATTGCTTTGTGTGTGCACATTGAAATCAATATTTGCCAACATTTACCAATAAAAATCTAATCCTTCCAAGACCAATTATAATTAGAGCTGGTCAGGGAAAAAAAATCCCTGTGGGGAAAAATATTTTCTTTGAAATAATTCAAATTTTAATAGAAATACCAAAAGCCGCCAAATAGATTTTGGTTTCCATTTTTGTTTTGTTTTATTTTTTCCATAAACTCCCCAAATAATTTGATGAAAATGGATTTTCTTCCCCAAGAAAATTTCTGTTTTCTTGAAAACGTCTTTCATTCCAGGAAAGATTTCGACAGAAAGTTTTCAATGCACAGCAAGATTTTCAAAGGATCTAACTAGGGAGATAGGCACTTAGGAAGATTTCCAAAACTGCCAGAGTGAGTTAGTCACCTCATTGTTTACAACAGGAGATAGCTGCATAGTTTAGGTGCTTTTAAAACTCCCACCTTTGTAATTCTGACCTCATGTCTAGTCATGATGAACTCTAGTAAAACACAGATTCTAAGAGGCTCATTTCAGCCTTCTTGTTAGTTGAAATACTCACTTCTGTAGCGAAACTACCACCATTGCAGTCAACACATTTTCTTGCCCAGTGTTTTCCTCAGGGGGCCTTCACCTTATTCTTCTTCAGGCTGTAGATCATGTGGTTTAGCATGGGCAAGAGGATGGTGTAGGTGAAAGACAGTAGCTTTTTGGTATCTGGGGAGTAGCTGGACTTAGGTCATAAGTAGGTCAAGCTGTCCTTACTATAGAAGAGAGTCACTACAATGAAGTGTGGAAAACATGTAGGGAAGGCTTTTTGCCTGCTGCCTCCTGATAATTAGGCTAAGGGCCTATTTCTCAGTGAAGGCCTATTATCAGGTGATTCAAACACCCAGCAACATTTAACAATAATTTGTTGTAATAATGCTAAATTATATCACCTTTATTCAGAGCAGAAAATTTGAATTTAGTGAGAATGAGAAGTTTAGTCATTTAATGTTTAGTGCAATATTCTCTTTAACAGAAAAAGTGTTCTGAATGCAAGACGGACTAGTCGTGTTAGTATGGGAAGTTTGGCTATTGCAATATGTGTATCAGAGAAAGCAGATTATAAGTAATTATTCTGAGTGTAAAAAGGGAATTTATAGACTGTCAACACATCTAACTATAAAACAGTGTATGTTTGGGTTATTAATTGGATCGGACAGAATTGAGATTAGATTGCCTTGGGCTGCAGCCTTTGGTTCCATTAGGATTAGGTATTACAGGTCTCTCCTTTTTATGCGCTATTCTTAAATAATAAAAATAACCAAGCTTGACTACTATTTTATTGTTACCTTCTAAGACTGGACCACTAATCAATTTTCTAACTAAAGGTAAGAGCCTGGATGGTGTAGATGATATGAATGTAAGAGACAAAGATGGGGGCAATAATAAAGAGACAAAGGGGAGAATAATAATAGAGCCCATCAGGGCATACATCTGAGAAAAGCTTTAGCATGAGGGGGGAGGCTGTTGCTGAAATAATAGTGTTGATATACTATACTTAATAGTCTGTAAAGCGTTTGACTTAATACTACACAACATTTTGTGGGTGTTGTAGTTCAGGTGCCTCACATTCTCATTTGACCAGAATTCCTGATCAGGACTACAATTCCCCTATTACCCGTCTTGTAGATTCCCTTTGTGCACTGGTGTATCATGGGAGATGTAGTACAGCTTAGGTGCATGTTCCATAAAGGAAAATGGCGCATGAGGCAATTGAACTACAACTTCCACAAGTCACTGAGGAACAATATCCAAATTTAAATATTTCAGACTTCAGCTTAATATACTTGTTTGGGACTGAAATATGTCCAAATTTTTTATTTAAAAAATCAAAATTTTCTGCATAGAACAGACTCTTTTTGTGAAAACCTTTAATTGAAAACCCAGATTTCACTGGAAAATTTTCAATAAACCTTACTTTTTTTTGGTCAAAACTAGTACTGGAATAGATTTTCCACATTTCCAAATTTCAGTTTAAATTAAAAACAACTGATAGAATTCTCTCTCTCTCTCTCTCCTTTCTTCTCTAATGGGTCTGAATGAATGTTCCCCTGACAGCTAGCTGGGAGGGGGAGAGACTTTGGATGTGTTTATGTAAATACAGTTTGCTCCTGCATAGAGTGGTGTCAAAGTGATCATCTTTGGCAGGTGTTGGGTTACAAATCACCTTAGTAATGAATGCAGGGGTAGTGAGATATGGTTACCAATGTTGTAATTATTTTAGGAATACAGGGAAACAGGTCTGTGCTTAACTTGTCCCAAATGTGGGAGTCACACTCAATTGTAAAAACCTCATTAAGCCAGGGACTTGAATGCCAGGGCCCTATGACAATAAAAAGGGGTGGGGACAGGTGTCTTAGATAGGAGGCTGCACCCCTGTGCCAAGGGTCCTCCCTGGACTGGTTTAACCAGTTCCTCACCACTCTTTAAAAAAAGAGCTAAATGAGCTTCATTAGGAGTCTCTTTGTTATCTTAAATGCTCAATCAGAGTTGAAATCACTTGAGCTACTGCGTATGACATTGCACACTACAAGATTTTATGAAAATACACTACTCTAACTGGAATATGCTTCATGCAGATGGTTTCTTGTAATGTATCATTACAAAGTGTATAATCTACTGATCATCCTATTTGTATAAATGTGTATACAATTGTCCCCTCCTGAGACCCCCCCAACTTCCCCCCAGGACCCCACCGCCTACCTGTCCCCTGACAAACCCCTGGGACTCCCATGCCTATCCAACCGCTGCCTGTCCCCTGCCTGCCCTCCTGACTCCCTGACCCATCTAACCCCTCTTCTCCCTGCCCCTGACTGCCCCCCCGAACCTCCACCCCATCCAACCCCCCCTGCTCCCTGTCCTTGACTGTCTCCCCGGAATCCCCTCCCCCCTGGAGCGGGGGGGGGAGTTGGATGGGTTGAGGTTTTTGTGGAGGACAGTTGGAGGGAGTGGATGGTGGCAGGGTGGGGCTTCCCTCCCCCTGGAGTGTCCTGTTTTTTTAATGTTAAAATATGGTCTCCCCACCACTCTCCACTCTCAGCAGGCAACCGCATGAGGTCCCCCTCCCAGCGTGTCTGGCTCCGTGCAGCTCCAGACACGCTGCTGCATACATGCCTCCGTGCTCCCCCGTGGAGCCCACAGCCCCCCCCCACACAGACAGCACGTGCCTTCCAGATTTGAACACCTCAAAATTCAGGAGTGCTCAAGCTCAGTTTGGGCAGCTGTTACTTCATTTTTCCCAAATCAAATATACTGATCCACTGTAACTTGCTGTAGAAAAAGTAGGGTAAAATTGAGCAAGAAATGCTTCCCATGGTTATTAGGACTGGAATTGCTATTTTCAACAGCCATTGCCTTTTTGTTTGTTTGTTTGTTTAAAAGGAAGACAGTGATATTGCATTGGCATATTCCCCATAGAAAGAAAAAGTGGAACAAAAGAATAATAAAGGCACCTCAACTTTTCCTCATTTATGGAGGACAGTCTTATAATATGCATCCAGATATCTTCCAATCACACAAGCTGAAATTTGTTCCACTTTACTGCAGCTCTATAACCATATGGGACCCAATCCTGTCTGTGTTCTGTGCACATCCAAAATTGCTGCTGAATGACCTGCCCTTGGAGCGAGTTACCAGTGACCCAGGGCTGCGGCGGAAGGAGGGTGCAGGTGTGTGCGGGGGGGAGAGCCCAGGGCTGGGACAGCAGAAGGTGTGGGGGGGTACTGGTGGGGGGAAGGGGAGAGCCCAGGACTATGGCAGCAGCCGGATGGCGGTAGAGCACTAGTGGGGGGGAAAGGGGAAGCCCAGCGCTGGGGCAGCAAGGGGTGTGGGTTGGTGGGAGGAAGAGCCCAGGGCTGGGGCAGCAGAGGGTGCGGAGGGGAGCCCAGAGCTGGGACGGGGTGTAGCCAAACATTTTTTTGCTTGGGGCAGCAAAAAACCTAGAGCTGGCCCTGGTCTCTGTTACTACTTGGAACCACTTAAATCCTACTTTTGGTATTTAATAAAATCACTTTTTACTTATTAATTAACTCAGATCATGTATTGATACCTGTGTGGGGGGGAGGGCAAACAGCTGTGCATATCTATCTATCAGTATTATAGAGGGCAAACAATTTATGAGTTTACCCTGTGTAAGCTTTATACAGGATAAAACAAATTTATTTGTGTTTAGACCCCATTGGAAGTTGGGCATCTGAATGTTAAAGACAAAAACACTCCTGTGAGCTGCTTTCAGTTAAGTCTGCAGCTTTTGGGCAAGTAATTCAGACTCTGGATCTGTGTTGGAGCAGATGGGTGTGTCTGGCTCAGCAAGAGAGGGTGCTGGGGTCCAGAGCTGGCAGGGAAAGCAGGGGCAGAAGTAGTTTTGGCATATCACTTGGCAGTTCCCAAGGGGCTTTCTGTGATCCAACCCGTAAGACTGTGTTTCTGCCCAGAGCTGAAAATCACTGAGAGCTGAAATCACTCAAATTGGAGTGTTTCTACCCAGCCTGCAAAGAACTGAAAATCACTATGAGACTTATGTGCAGAGGTCACAGCAGAGAGGCAGGTGGCAGCAGAAGGTGACTGACAATCAGCTGGTGAATGAAGAGCTGGCGAGGTGGCCAGGTGGCAAAGTGAGCGAGTGGTTGGCAAGGTGCCCAGGCAGCACAGTGAGTGGCTGGTGGAGAGGTGCAGCAAGTGGCCAGCAGGGTGGCTGGCAGAGAGGGGCCATGGAGCAAGTAAGGTGTCTCCTTACTTCCACCCAGGATGGGAGGTGAACTCTGCAGATGCACCTACGAACTCTGGGTCTGCACTGACCAAGGACAGTAACTGTGAGTGGGGTGCAGAGAAGGGACAGGCACATTAAAGGGACTTTTGCGTTGCTGGACTTAAGAACCTGAAGGGAAAATGACACTGCCCAACTTATTTGGGGGTGGGTCTTTTGCTTAGGGTTTATGTTTATTAATCCTGTTTGTGGTGTTTTCCCAAATTAACATTGAGTTACTTCACTACCTTTCATTAAAAGTTTCTTTTCTACACCAAGACTCTTTGCTTGCGAGTGGGGAAGTAATGCCTCTCAGAGGTGGTGTGTAATCTTCCTAGGTTACTGAGTGGGGGCTTGAGACGGTTGTGTGTTGTATCAATAGAAAGGAACGCCTAGATGTTGAACCCGGCCCTGATTGCTGATGGATCTGCCTGGCAGAAGGAGTTTTATATATCTATATATTTCAGCAATCAGAAAATGTTATCGATTTTTTAAAATTTTTTCAAAATTTTGATAAACTAGTAAAAATTTCCCTGTGAAATATTTTACTGTTTTTACTGTTAGACAAAACCAACATCTTAAAACAAACCAAGAAACCAGTATATAGCCAGTGGAGATTATTTCATATGTCATGTGTTCAATACAGCCCTGAAAAGAAGTGACATCTAGGCAGTTTAGAGACATGATTGCAGACTGGAAGTCAGGACTTGTCTAGATGACTAGTTAGTGGGTGTCAAGCTGGGGTGAAAATGCAAAGCTCTGTGTATTAACCTTCAGTGTGGACCCTGCTACCATGCACTAACATTTCTCCAGTGTTCATTGACCTACTCCTGTTTAAAAAAAGAGTATAATAGAACACACTAGGGAAACTTTAGAGCTCAAAACCAGGGTCCACATGGACTGGGAGCTTGTGGTACATTTTCATCCCAGCTTGCTGCGCACTAACTGTTCACTTGGACAAGCCCTTGGATTCTGATCTTGGTAACAGCAGTTTAAATCAGGAGTTAGTCACCGTTAAGTGAGGCTGGAATCTGATCCTGGTTCCCTTCTTTGAAGGCTGACATTCTTAACAAACAGAATTGTGTTCATTTTATGATTTCAGTTCAAGCAGTCACCATAATATCAGAATTTCAGCTACCAAAAATATTCACCTCCTTATCAAAACACATTTCTTTGTGCAAAATTGTCTGGAGGGCCCCTTTCACCTCATTGTTCCTCAGGCTATAGATAATGGAATTTAACATTGTTGAGAAGACTGTGTAGGAAAGAGAGAGCAGCTTCTTGGTATTTGTGGAGTAGATCGATTCGGGTCGAAGATAGGTTAAACTGGCCATGCCATAGAATAGAATCACCACAATGAAGTGAGAGGAGCAGGTGGAAAAGATTTTGGGCCTTCCTATGGCTGTTGGCATCTTTAGGATGGTGGAGATGATATGGACATAGGAAAAAAGGATAATCAGAAAGGGTGGAGAGGTAAGTATAGTGGAAGCAATTAATGCATACATACAAAAAGGTAGGAGTCTGCACAGATGAACTCTAGAACTGGTGCGTGCATCACAGAAGAAGTGGTTCAATTAACTGGACCCGCAGAATGGGAAACTAAACAACCATGTTGTTTGCAGAGTTCCCACAGGAATCCCTGAGATCCAAGAAGTCACTGCCAGCTTTTTACAAAATTTCTTGTTCATGATGGCGGTGTAATGCAACGGGCCATATATAGCTGCATAGCCATGGCGGACAGGAGGAAGGACTCTGTGATGCCAAAGAAGAAGAAATACATATGTGTCATGTCACCAGAGAAGTAGATGTCTTTATTCTTAGAGAGGAGCTTCATCGGCATCTTTGGTACAGTGACTAAATTGAATAAGATGTCCACAAAGGACAAGTTCTGGAGGAAGAAATACATGGGGCTTGACGGTAATCTCATGCCATATTTAAAAAAAAAAAGCATTTTTAATCTGGAGTCATGATAAAGAAAGATCTAGGAATAAATTCTGCCCTGTGTTTTTTCTTGAACAACATCAGAGCTTCTGTATATATGTAACTGAGAGCATAGCCTGGGTCTTCTTGAATTCGATCTGCTGGGGAGGTGGGGTTTGCTGTCTCCAGAATTCTAGTATAATGATAGGTTCTTTCAATTCCTCTTCAGAAACGTTTTTCTCCAGTTCCCAGTTCAAGTTAGACAACAGTCGGTATGGCTAAGACTTGGCAAAGATCCACTGTATCTCAAAACATCATCAAAATGCAGTGTCATGCTCGTTCCCTTTTACACCTCTTTAGGGTAATGATGGACGAAAGGAGCAGATACCATCCAGAAGAATGTGTTCTGCATGAGAGAAAAAAAACTGAGAAACGGAGGGGAGGGGGACTATAGTTTTCATATGATTCCCACCATCAAACTTAATTCAGTTGATGTTGCTTAAATGCGTAACACACATCTTTGTCCCCCTCTCATACTTGCTTCACTTAAACGGAAAAGAGTCTACAACTGCTGACCGGCAGAGGCACATGTAGAAATTAAATACTCTTCTTTATTTGTTTTCAAAAATTACAACATGCTACTAGGTTGACAAGTCAGGATTGCCGGTGTCAGGCCCTAGAAAGAAAAAACAAAAAAAGAAACAAACAACAACCCCCCACCCCAGAAAACCAGGATGGTGAAAAAACAAAAAAATAAAATAAATGATACAACCATAGAGCAATAGAGTTCATGGCCTGAAGGGCCCATCAGATCATCTAGTGAGAACTCCTCTCTATCACAGGCCTGCAACACCAGCCATCACCTGCCCACCTAACCCAACAATGACTGGAGTCTGAAAAAAACATAAAATACAAAGAAAACAGTGAAACAAAACAGAAGAGGGGGGAAAGAGGTTCAGTGTTACAACACACACAGAAACATGCACACCCCCACACTACCCAGGCCCCACCCACACCCACGCACACCCACACACTCATCGGGAAGACAAGAGCCTTATGAAGAATATGAAAGACACAAAAATAAAGAGAATGACAAGGAAGACCAAGGACTAATCATAATGAAGAACAGTAAAAATGAAAACATGAAATAAAACACAAAGTAGACAATTTTTTCCCCATCAAAGGAATAATTAAAAAAAAAATTAAAAGAGCCCAGCTGATGGAACAAGTCTCATTGTCTCATTGCTTCTTGTACTTCCCCTTTTGTCTCTCTGTCTCCATCTGTTGTCTCTTATCTTATATTGTAAGCTCTCTTTTGTTCTGAGCTTGTACAATACCTAGCACAATGGGGTCATGGTCATGGGCTAAGGCCTCAACCTATTATGATCATACAAAGAAATAACAATAACAACAAGTGGGGCGGGATGTGGGAGTTGTTATTGGTTCGACATGCTGTCATAAACTAGTCCCAGATTTGGACCTTAGCGTCCAAAATATGGGGGTTAGCATGAAAAACCTCCACGCTTAGTTACCAGCTTGGACCTGGTACTGCTGCCACCACCCAAAAAATTTAGAGTGTTTTGGGGCACTCTGGTCCCCCCGAAACCCTTCCCTGGGGACCCCAAGACCCAAACCCTTGAGTCTCACAACAAAGGGAAATAAAACTTTTCCCTTCCCCACTCCAGGTGCTCCTGGAGAGATACACAGAAGCAACCTCCGTGAATCTAAGCAGAGGGAGTCCACCCTCTGTAATTCCAGTCCTGAAAACAAAAGCACTTTCCTCTTCACCCAGAGGGAATGCAAAATCAGGCTAGTAAATCTAACACATACAGACCCTGACTTCTTCCTCCCACCAATTCCCTGGTGAGCTGCAGACCCAATTCCCTGAAGTTCCCCACAAAAGAAAAACTCCAACAGGTCTTAAAAGAAAGCTTTATAGAAAAAGAAAGAAAAATACATACAAATGGTCTCTCTGTATTAAGGTGACAAATACAGGGTCAATTGCTTAAAAGAAATATGAATAAACAGCCTTATTCAAAAAGAATACAATTCAAAGCACTTCAGCAATTATAGACATGTAAATACAAAAGAACATATAAATCCCTATCTGATCTTTGGTACTCACAACTGGGAAACAGAAGATTAGAAAGCAGGAAATAGAAAAACTTCTCATCCGAGAGAGCATACAGGCAGAAGACAAAGAACTCAAGACACAAAATTCCCTCCACTCAGAGTTATAAAAAATCCTGTTTCCTGATTGGTCCTCTGGTCAGGTGGTTCAGATTACTTCTTTCCAGGTGAAAGGGACGTTAACCCTTAGCTATCTGTTTATGACACATGCAGCCAACATAATCCCTAAACAAGAAAGAAATGATCAGTTCAGGTAAATTTGCTACTCTAACTCAACAGCTACACAGAGAGCTGTGCAGGACCTGAAATTTCTGTTTGGAAATTCTTGGGAGGTGGACAGCTGGTGGGAAGCCAGAGAAGCAGATTCAGAGCAAGCCTGGCTTATTACCATTGAAACCTTAGAAAGAATCAATATATTCCTGTAGAACAATTTGATTCTGTCAAATCAGCATTTTCTGTTGGAAAATGGTTCAGAGCAGGAAAGAGCTATAATTAATTTTAAACAGGAGGGAATAACTCAGGGCCTCTTGCTCCCATCCAGGACACTCTCCACTAGTCCACTCCAGATAAACCATCAGTGACTGCATCGCTGAAGCAAATCAGTTTTCAAAGGTACTTAAGGGAATGTGTCATCCAACTCCCATCGAAAGTCAATGAGACCTGGTTGACTGACTCCATCTGGTGCCTGTGAAAATCTCTGTCTAAATGTACAAGGAGCCTGATTCTTAGCTGTGTAGCTCAGGGCAGCTCGACTTATTTTCAGTTCCCATCATCTGGAGATTGAGATTACACGCTGCAATTTTTGGAGGCAGGAGGGGGATAAACATTCCTGTCCACCTAAAAGTTGTCATGCTTACTGTTAGGCAATCGGTGTAAAACAAACAAACGGAAGTATTTTTTCACACAATACACAATCAACCTGTGGAACTCCTTGCCAGAAGATGTTGTGAAGGCCAAGACTATAACAGAGTTCAAAAAATAACTAGATAAGTTCATGGAGGGTAGGTCCATCAACAGCTATTAGCCAGGATGGACAGGGATGATGTCTCTAGTCTCTGTTTGCCAGAAGATGGGAATGAGCAACAGGGGATGACTCACTTGATGATTGCCTGTTCTGTTCATTCCCTCTCGGGCACCTGGCATTGACCACTGTCGGAAGACAGAATACTAGGCTAGATGGACCTTTGGTCTGACCACTGTTATGTTCTTATCTTCATCTGGAGGACAGTTTGGGGAAACAGCTGGAGAATAGCCAGATAAAGCAATTTGGAGTTAAAAGAAATATATTTAATCTTTTTTTAAACTTGTTTAAAAGTCCTCACTTTCTTTCTCATCTAGGCATGTGTCACAACAAGTTTGGTCTATACACACTATTTTTGCATGCATTGTTCTGCACTGACCAATCAATGGGATCTGGGCACATAAACCCATCAGGATTCTTTCAGAATTCCAGCCATCCACTTTAGAAAAGTGCCTAGCACCATAGAATGAAATGTGATCACTTGTGCTACCAAATCAGTGGTAAAATTTGCAGGATCAGTCACTAAAGAATTGCTGCTCTCAGATATAGTTCTTCACTGTCAGAGGCTTAGAGCCTAATCTTTCAAAGTTGGAGTTTATGTCACTAAAAAGAAGAGAATTAATCCTTGATGGGAAAAATTATTCATCTGAACGAGAATTACTCATTGGATTAGGCCCAGACATATATGACCATTGCAGGCATGAATTATTATGATTAATAATAATAATTCAAGTAAAGAAGAAGATAGAGGCTTAGGAGGAATGTGCAGTGGCAGGGAAGCCAACGAAGAGATAGAGCAGAGAGCACAGTGTCTATATTGCTCAGGGCAGCTGACACATCAGAAGGATGAGAGTAAAGTAAGCTTCAATTGTATTTAGCTATAAAGAGGTTATTAGAGTCTTCAGTGAGGAGAAACCGGGTCCAAACTGGAGGCAGTTGGTTAAAGGTAACGGAATAAAAGAGCTGTTGTTCCTGTTTCAATAGAGTGCAACAGCTGGGGAGTATCAATTTCACAAACAGTAATGAGACGGGTGAGGTCAGTTTCAGCTCCCTGCCCCTGGAGGAACCTGGAGGACACTGGACAATTTTATGTGTCTAATGAGGTAAATCACTGGCAGTGGTGGGTGTCCATTTCTCATCTGAGTAGCATGGCAGGATCCATTACAAATGAATCCTAGTTCATTGGAAGGATTTAAATATCTCTAGACAATAACTCCCTTTACTGCAGCCCATGGACATCCTCACCCATGTCTGGAATTAGTAGTGGCGCCTCCACAGCAGAGCCACTTTACTTACCTTCAATAAATCCCCTTAAACCACAGCTGGGACTGCTGCTTCTGTGTCACCTTCTCTTTTTGTTTAGGGAATGACTCAGTAAACTGCTGTTTGACTTTCTTTACTCAAATTCACAGATATGGTCCCATGATTCCTGTGCCTATATAACTGGGGGGAAATTTTAGTGTTGGTGGGGCACCAAACTGCACCTTGTGCTTTTGATAATTTCCCCTGGTTTCCTTCTCTCCCTAATATTGATTTTAAATCAACGATTGTTCTCAGAGGTGTTTGCCTGCCTGCTTCTGTGCTTGACAGGACACAATTTTTAATACATTCATAGGACTATGCTATCCTAGCTTCACCTTCTCTATAAAAGCTGTTCTCAAGGAAATGTAGCAAAGCTATAAATGCAGCCCTGTGTCAACTACTAGTGATGGACCACTTTCACATGTGGTGAAAATTATCATAGCTCCACTATAGCCATAGGGCCAGATTCCCAGCTGCTGTAGCCTAACATTGATCCACTGATGTTGTGCAGTTATTTTACGGCCTACATCATGAGAGAAACCTGAATAAAATCTAGTGATGAGAGCAGTTTGTTAGAAAAGAGTGAATAAATAGTGTTATTTTGTGCGACTGCAGAGGGGGAATGATCCAGTCTCATTTCTTCATGCTCACTGGGACCTCTGTGTAAGAATAATAATTAATCAGACATGGATGAATATTTATATTTATTTCTGGTTCTCATTTTGTTCTAGCCAAACCCTATTTATTTGTTTACTCATTTAAATACTTTCCGCTCTACAATAAAATAACACCCTATCAAATCTCTGGGTGGCCTTGAAAATCTTTTCAAAAGTACTTTTCAACAATTAAACCCAGTCAAATACCACAAGGTCAAACAACTCAGCAGCAATATATATCTGACAGAAACTGAGACCTCATCCCACCACACCCAGCTCCCAGAATCTCTCACCAGTGTTCCACAGCAAGTTTACCCAGCCCTAGCCCATCCCACATCTCCCTGTGTGCAGCAGAGAAAGATGACACTTGTTCTGTGCCCTGAAGGTTGACAAACTCATGACAAGTTGGAGCACAGGGGCTATGAGTTCCAAAGATGTGGGACCCTCATATATAACAACCTGACAAAACGCCTCCTCCCATAGACCAATGAGGCTCCAGCTCTGTTATTTCCACTGACTTTAAGTGTGGCAGAGGGTGACCTATGGATCCATTAGACAGAGTTTTATGGCAGGGAATCTGAGTTGGTTAAAGTAGTAAGGTGCCTAAATACCCTTGGAACTCAGTCAGAACTGGATGCCTAACTTCCAGCCCACATGTCAAAATGGTCATCTTAGAATCAACTTGGAAGCCAGCAGAGAACTCATGCAGAAGAGAGAAGCAAGATATAGTCATGGGAAGAAACATCACATGGACAAGTTACAGGTACACCAGGAAAGAAGAGGCTTCATTCTCATTTCATTTCAAGTGGTATAAATCTGGAGTTACTCTAGATATTCAGAGGTGTATCTGAGCTCAGAATCCCATTCATGGTCCTTGTTTAAAATATAAGCTGAGATTTTTAAAGGAGACTAAGAGACTTGGGCACCCAAATTTCCATTCAAATTGGATCCATGATGCGTGATGTGTTTATATTAAAACTAAGTATAGGACTTACAATAGACGTAAGGAATTTGGAGACCTATCTCCAATTGACCCCTGTTGCCCTTTTGAAAGTCCCAACAAAAACAATACAGTTTGAGATCTGTATTCTCTCCATGTATGATACCAAAGGCCACATGGTAACAGCCTTTGAGTTAACTGAAACATTTACCTGCCTGGGGAAAAAAAAATCAAAATTGCCTTGAACATATTTGCCAGCCCAGCATTTTCCTGATGGCCCCCTTCACCTCTTTGTTCCTCAGGCTGTAGATGATGGGTTTAACATGGGTGTGAAGACTGTGTAGGAGAGAGAGAGCAGCTTCTTGGTGTCTGGGGAGCAGCTGGATTTAGGTCGGAAATAGGTCAAACCACATGTGCTGTAGAACAGAGTCACCACCATGAGGTGAGAGGAGCAGGTGGAGAAGGTCTTGAGTCTGCCTTCAGCTGAGGGTATCCTCAGGATGGTAGTGATGATGCAGACATAGGAGACCAGGATGAAGATGAAGGGGAACAATACAATTACAATGGTGCCAGTCACAGCATACATCTCAAATAGGTAGGTGTCTCCACACACCAGTTTCAACACTGGGGGGCTGTCACAGAAGAAGTGGTTGATTTCAGTGGGACCACAGAAGGGGAAACTGAACAGCCAAGTCATCTGCACTGTTCCTACAGGAATTCCTGAGACCCATGAAGTCACTGCCAGCTGGATGCAAATCCTCCTATTCATGACAACTGTATAGCGCAGGGGGTTGCATATTGCCACATAGTGGTCGTAGGCCATGGCGGCCAGGAGGAAGCACTCTGTGCTGCCAAAGAAGAAGAAGAAATACATCTGCAAGATGCAGCCATGGAAGGAGATGGTTTGATTGGCAGACAGGAGGTTCGCCAGCAGCTTAGGGATGATGATTGAGGTGAAACAGATCTCCAGGCAGGACAAGTTCCGAAGGAAGAAGTACATCGGGCTATGAAGAGCAGGATCCGCTGTTGTGATGAGGATGATGAGAATGTTACCCATTAGGGTTATCACGTAAGCAGCCAGGAATATCGCAAAGAGCAGGCACTGGAGCTGGGGGAGAGTGGAGAACCCTAGGAGAATTAACTCAGTGACCACAGTCTGGTTGGCCCAGGTCATTCTGTCACCATTCAGGGCAACTTAATCTATATTTCCCCCCTTTTGTTCCACCAAGGGCACCCACTCTATGCTCTCAGTTCCTCAGTTGTCACTTCTCCGGGGTAGAGACTCATGTCTCTCCCTCTTTACCAGAGGGCTTCAAGCCCTGCCTACCTTCTGCTTTCCTCAGTAAGCCTTAGCAGGCCTACGTCTGTGCTTTCTTTTCTCTTCCAAGCCTACAAATGGATTCATTCCCCCCAGCGATATGTTACCATGCAATTCTTTCTAAGCAAGAACGTTTACTCTTAAGGTGAAAGCGTTACAGAGAAAACATATTAAAATAATAAAAGAACCTATATGCATGCTCATAAGATAACCAGAGATTACCTCAACTCCAGCAAGGGCTCTGCTAGGAGTCGTTCCTTCCCAACTCACCAAAGGGTTTTTCCCAGATTACAAGTTCATAACAGCATTAGCTCAGAACTCACACATTCATGAAAACTTTTGCCACTCCTTTATACAAACTGGACCTTTGTTTTTTAGATTCCAGGAATAGGTAATCAGCCGAGAATAGCTTTCTGCTCAGGATATAGCTTCAAATGGCTGGAGCTTCCCAGGAAAGCCACTTATCAGTATATGTTCTAAAACTATATTCTTATCTGGCCCATTCCTAAGTACAATCCTTTGAAGCTCATACTACTGCCAAAGGTTCACCACTCCTCTCCCACTCTGGAGAGGTTACAGATAATCCTGGCCCACAATAAAGTATAAACCATTCATTTAATACAATGGACTCCAAAGATACTTAAACTTAATTCAATAAGGTTTTTCAAGGATATTGCAGGAAATTGCCATATTTGCAACACATTCTTCTAAACATTTTTACTCTGAGTCTGAAAAAGGTTATGAAGAGAGTAAGCCAGTTCTCCGAAAGCCTTCAGATTTTCTGTCCTCTTTGGTAAGTTTAATTATGTTCAGTGGAATTCACGCTGCAGGCAAGGTAGTATTTCCTATCAGTCTGATTGTCATGGAAAGTGGTCAGAAGTGTCACCTTCTGGACTACCCCATTTATGATCCACCTTCTGTTCCTGAGGCAGCCACTGACTATGAGCAAGATATTAAAATCTCTGAGAAATATAGTGTGATGGAAGCTCTCTGTTATTTCAAGCCAGTGTCAGAGTACAAGTGGAAGCCAGTAGAAGTCTGTGATCTGCAAAACATACACGAATGAAAAAAAACACAAAAGTAACTAGAACATTGTTTGGACTGTGGTTTTCACAGCCTCTAACTGGGGCTGGGTTTGAAATGTTTTTCCCATCCAGTAAGAATTTTTGAGATTTCAGAAAAAAATATTCCCATCTTGAATCAGGCCAAAAAATCTTTTGTGAACCAACAGACCAAGTAATTCAATTAATGAATGAATCAATCAACCAATCAAACAGTTTGAGGCAATAAAAATGTTTTGTTTTGATAATTCTGAAAAATGCTTCATTTGAATTTAACCTTTTTATTCTTTCTAAATAAAGTTTAATTTTGAAATAAAAAAGTCATTTTCAACTGAACTGCTTTGTTTAGAAGATGTCCATTTTGTGAGCAAAGAAATTAATTGAAACCCATCAGAAATTCACTCATTTTCCCATGTATGAATTCAGTTTACATGAACCAGCATGTTTCAGCAAAAAATATTTTGTAAAAAATTCTCAGAGAACTCTATTTCAAAGGGAGTTAGGTGCCCAAGATCCATTGAAAGGCAATAGAAGTTGGATCTCTAAATCCTTATCAAATTCTATCCATACTTGTAATATAAATACTGTATAAGCTAAAGCAAGAGGATGGCTGAAAATGCTACTCATACACACATTGTGCCTGGTTCACTACTGTGTTGTTCTAGTTTTATGTCAATGCAACTCCACGGAAACCTATGGAGTTTCACCAGAATAATGGAACCAGAGTAGTGAAACCAGCAACTTGACTCCAATGGGTCGTCCGCTGGTATAAATAAGAGCAGAACTTATCAATCGTTTTTATCTATTTCCTACATGACCTCCAAATCAGATCAATTGTGATCCATTTTTCTCTGTTTTATCACAGAGGTCTGAACATTCTAGATGTTAATCTTATAGTTCCTCACCATTCGTAACATCTTGTGATACTGAGGGGAGAGTTTCAAAGGCAAAAAGGTGAATTAATTGATTATCCCCTTTGTGACTTAGAAAATCATAGACTCATAGAATCATAGGACAGGAAGGGACCTTGAGAGGTCATTTAGTCCAATCCCTTACACTCAGGGCAAGGCTACGTCATTACTAGACCATCCCAGATGAGCGTTTGTCTGATCTGTTCTTAAAAACCCCCAATGATGGAGATTCCACACCCTCCCTAGGCAATTTGTTCCTGTGCTTAACCTCCCTGACAGTTATTAAATCTTTCCTAATGCCCAACCTAAACCACCCTTGCTGCAATTGAAGACAATTACTTCTTGTCCTGTCCTCAGAGGTTAAGAACAATTCTTTTCTCTCCTCCCTGTAACAACCTTTTATGTACTTGAAAACTGTTATCATGTCTCCCCACTGTCTTCTCTTCTCAAGACTAAACAAACCTGGTTCTTTCAATCTTTCTTCATAGGTCATGTTTTCTAGATGTTAAATCATTTTTGTTGCTCTGCTCTGGACTTTCTCATATTTGGCCACATCTTTCCTAAAATATGGGGCCCAGAACTGGACACAATACTTCAGTTGAGGCCTAATCATCACAGAGTAGAGTGGAAAAATTACTTCTCATGTCTTGCTTAGTGCTCCTGCTAATAAATCCCAGAATGATGTTCATCTTTTTACAACAGTGTTACACTGTTGACTCATATTTTGCTTGTGATCCACGATATGTAACTCCCAGATCCCTTTCTGCAGCACTCCTTCTTAGGCAGTCATTTCCCATTTTGTATGTGTGCAACTGATTGTTCCTTCCTAAGTGAAGTACTATGCATTTGTCCTTTAAATTATATATTTAAAAAATGAATTTTTACCAAACCTAGTTATACAGGAGGCCAAAGGAAAGCATTGAAGAGCTAGTGATGCACCATGTGGAAGGCTATTGACAAACCAGGAAGAGTAACCCTAAAGAAACACCCCTTGGATGAAGCTGGAAAAATATTCATCAGAGTCTTTTGGTAAAGGATAGTTTCCGGGGAGTGAAAGGAGGAGAACTCACTGTGGAGGCAACCAACAGGGTGGGAAGGAAGACAAGACAACAAAAATGAAGAGTACATGAGACACCAAAGGTGTTAAAACGTTCTCTTAATCTTTCAACAGTGCACTACAAAAATGTAATAGATTAGATAGATAGATAGATAGATAGATAGAACAGTAACCAGGATTAATAATGAAGCAAGTTTTACGTCTCTGGAAATACGAATCTGCTAGTTATTTCAACATTTTAAGAAAGTAAATTACCGACAATGGTGTGTAAAGTTTGCCTTTTGGAGCAACATAGAAATAGGTGAAAGAATGTCAACATCTGGAGGGAGAGAATACTGCTAAACTTATCTCATGAAAATCTTTACCTTTCTCTGCCAGAGTGAGGGTTTCCTACTGACAGCAAAACAGGGTTGGTTTCATCTTCTTATCAGGATTTACTCATCAGCACTGGAACATTTCAACAGAGCCATCTGATGGTAGCAATTACAGGCAAAATTACACATTACCTTAATCATACCATAAAACTTGCTAGTATAGTTTTAGTATTGGGGTTAAGTGAGTTGATGTGATCTGGCAATGTTGCTGTCCTTCTCTGAGGTGTCTGGTAACATATTTATGGCATCATGAGATGTTTATGTGGCCTTCTCCCCAAGGGGCTTGTTTCCTGGGGACTCATTATTACCTGATGTAACTATACACATAGAGTTGGCTTGATAACTATTACCTCATTTATTGGTGGGGTGTTCTGAATGGTGATGGGCCTGAACCAACCCTGCAGGATAGAGTGCTCTTACATTTAGGAGAGTTTAGAACCCAAAAACCTGATGATGATGATGATGATGGTGATGGTGATGGTGATGGTGATGGTGAAGAAGCTGTTGAAATATCACCTATCAGGGATGGTCTAGATCAGAGGTCCTCAAACTGGAGAATGTTCAGGGGTGCATGGCTGGGGCTCAGGACAGCACCCACAAGGTGTGGGAAGGGAGCACCACCCAGCTCCAGTCCTGGCCCTGGCTGCTGGCCCTAGTTACCAGCCCCATGACTGGCGACCTGCCGGCCCAACACTTGGGGTCCCTGCCACCAGCCCCGTGCCAGGGGCCCCAGTTCCTGGCCTGGTGGAGACACTGCTCCCAGCCCTGCCCCCAGCTGTGGCCCCAGCCTCAGCCTCCTTACCCCGTCTGCATCTCCCTTCCCAGAATTGAGGCCTCGCTCCTGGTCCTGGCTCTGGATTAGGTGGGAGGATAGGGGCAAGGATGTGTGTATAAAGTGCTTGGGGACTACTGGTCTAGATGAGAGTTAGTTGTGCCACGAGTGCAGGGGACTGGACTAGATGACTTCTTGAGGTCCCTTCCAGTCTTTTGATTCTATAATTCTATGACTTATATTACTTCAGTGGCTCAAGGTCTCAGCAGAGATCAGGTCCCATTGTGCCAGGCACTGGACAAACACACAGTGTGGATCAGTTCTTGCCTGGAAGAGCTCAAGGTCTAAATAGACAAGAGAGAAATTTCAGGAGGGAAAGTAGAGACCTGGAGGAGAAATGAAGTGAATTGTCCAAGTTCACAAAGTAAGTCAGTGCCAGAGCTGGCAATGGTTTCCAAATGTCCTAAATCCTATTCAAATACACCTACGGCAATGAAGGCTAGGGTTGTAAAATTAGCCTAAACTAAGGCACCCTATTGGCGCACCTAACTTCCTTGAGTTCCCTTGAAACATGCAAATGAAGAACTGAGGAATGGATAGGTAGATCAACAGGAAGAGAAGGTTATTGGATAATTATGTGGATGGATGGAAGGATAGAGTAGATAGAGGGACTGATACATAGAGCAGGTGGATAGATATAGTAGGTGGATGGATGGATTATTTAAATAGATGGATAGACACCCCCTTCCCCCAATGAGCCCCACTCACATGAGCAGCCCTACTAATGCCCAGAGCAAACCCATTCCCATGAACTATCACACATGACTAGAGCTTGCTCACATTATCAGTCCAAGCCCCAGGCCCTGTTCACATGAGCGCTTCAGTCTCACTTCCTCATCACTGTTTTCACAGAGTCACAGAGTATCAGGCCAGAAGGGACCATGTGACCAACTAGTCTGAGCTCCTGCAGTGCACAGAGCATTACATTTCACTCAGTTAATCCTTTATTGAGCCTAATAACTTATGTTGGAGTGAGGTATGGTCTACATGGTGGATAATGCTCACTTACAGTGGTGTGATTTCTAAAGCTCACATTAATTGGTCTGCAGAGACCCTGCTGGTGTGCTCCCTGGTGGTCTTTAACACAGTGCTGTTTGAAAGAGGACTAAGTTAAAGCGCACTAGGGAACCTTTAGTGTGTGCCAGCAGGGTCTACATAAATGAATTAAAATGCAACACTTTAATGAGCTTCAGGTATCACACACTTATAAGTGTGCATTGCCCCACCAAGTAGACAAGCCCTAGAGCATGACTTGTGTTTCTCTAAAGCACGTCTTCCAGCAAGGAATACAGACTTAATCTGAAGACATCAACAGATGAAGAATCCACCCCTTTCCTCAGTAGTTTGTGCCAAAGGTTAATCACCACTACTGGTAAAAATGAGAGCTTTATTTGTAATTTGATTTTGTCTGGCTTCAGTTTCTAACCATTGGCTCTTATTCCACCTTTCTCAGATAAATAGATCTATTTATTGTCACAGATATACTGTGCTTACACACACACAAGTACCTTTCTCCAAGCTTAGTGGCACAAATAGTCACTGTTGGTATTGACACACATAGTCTCACCCTTACTTTCCTCAAAAAAGTTGTTCCATGTCCTCAGCTGAATAACGTTGATCACATCATGACATCACACGTACAATGCCAGTGCAACTCAGCCAGAAGATTTCCTTATGTGAGTACATTTTACTCATGGACTTAATCCA
This sequence comes from Gopherus evgoodei, assembly GCF_007399415.2. Lineage (NCBI taxonomy): Eukaryota > Metazoa > Chordata > Testudines > Testudinidae > Gopherus > Gopherus evgoodei. The sequence continues at coordinate 17,844,856 of NC_044342.1, read as the reverse complement.
TTAGGGTGCTTAACTCTATTAAAAGTGGTTTCAGCACTGAGAATTATAGGCAGAGGGAGTCACATAACTCTGTGAGGGGGCAGACTGTAGGACACATGCCTTTCGTCAGTGTCTTAAACAGGGCTGGTGCAACCATTTAGGTCACCTAGGGGGCCGCCTAGGGCGCTAGGATTTGGGGGGTGCCATTTTCTTCGGCAGTGACCGCGGCGGCTGGATCTTTGGCCACCCCGGTGACTGCCGGCATTTAGGCAGAGGGAGCTGGGGCAAGAGAGCGCGGGGAGGGTCGCCTGCAGCAAGCAAGGGGGGGCACGCAGGAGAACTCCCCGCCCCAGCTCACCCCTGCCCCACCTCCTCCCCGAGCACACTGTGGCTGCGTCACTTCTCCCGCCTCCCAGGCTTGCGGTGCCTAAGCTGATTGGCACCACAAGCCTGGGAGGTGGGAGAAGTGAAGCAGCGATGGTGTGCTCGGGGTGGAGGCGGACCAGGGGTGAATCGGGGGGGGTTGCCTCAGGGCGGAGGGGAGGATCTGCCAGGGGTGGGGGCGCCTCAGGGTGGGAGCGCAGGGAGGGAGCAAGGTGGAAGTTTTGCCTAGGGTGAGAAACATCCTTTCACCGGTCCTGGTCTTAAACTGACTAGCTCAGTGGCTCCCAACTCGGCTTTTGTGACTCGCAGTCTAAGGTACCTAGCTTTCCCCATTCATTTACAGGGATTCTAGGCACCTAACTCAGGTGTTGTGAATCACAGAACTGCTCCTGTGATTGTCTGAAAACTGAGTAGGCACTTCAGGCTCTCATCTATTATTTTATTGCATGTTATTTTATTTTTGCTTCATGCTTGTGTAAACCTTCTGCCCCTCTGAGTTGGCAGCAACAAGGGCCGGGTTCAGTATCCAGGGGTTCCGTTTCAATAACACAATGCATAACCGGCTCGAGCCCCCACCCAGTGACCTGGAACACTTACATACCACACCGCCCTGGGTGCCTTTAGGAGGCAATGCTTCCCCTCTTGCAAGCATGGAGTCTGAGTGTAGCAAAATCCTTTAAAAAAAGGAAGGAAACAATGTGGCATCCCATTGGAGAAACACCACAAACAGGATTATACACAAACCATAAACAAAAACCCACCTCCAAGTACGTTTGGCAATGTCCTTTCCCCCTTAAGGTCTTAAATCACCCCAAAGTCCAACAAGCCAAAAGTCTCTGGTCAGTGCCATCCCAGAATTCAAGAGTTTATCTGCAGAGTTTTACCTCCCCAGCCTGAGTGGAACTGGGGCAGGGGGGAGTCCACACAGGGTGTTAAGGGGCACCTTACGTGGGCCAGTGCCAACTGCTCCACCTCTCTGTGGAGTTCTGCTGCAGCCTTCACCATGATCAGCTCCACCACACCAGATGTGCCGCTCCTCCAGCTGTCCCTGCAAACCGCTTCACTCCTCTCCTCACTGTTCCATGGGCTGCTCCAACACACTGCAAACTGCTCCGCTCTGTCAGCTGCTTAGCGATAGGTCTTCAGGCTCCCCTACTAGTTAACACAGCACTCAGTGATTCTCAGCTCAGCTCTTTCAGTGATTTCAGCTCTTAGTAGGGGAGCCCTGGTTTTGGTGCACCATTAGCCCAACATGAATTCAGGTCAGCAGTCTCTAGATGGACTCCTAATGGAATCAAAATTAGCTCTACTCTTTAACAGAGAAGGCTGTGCAATTGGTGTTCCAGGTCCTCAAAAGGGGCCCATACCATCAGATACACACACCAGTCCCCAGCCTCTCTCAATTCACTGAGTTTTTGGAACCAATGTCCCTTGTCTAGCAAGTACTACTTAAGTTAGGTTGAGTCATTTCTGTCATAAAGCAATCTCAGTTCCTCATTCACATAATTAGGATGACAGCACTTTTCTTTTCCTCCTGCCTCAATAACAAAGAAATTGGGGATCCCAGCTGTCAAAATAACCATCCCAGGCTACCTTGCTGGTGTGCCCATGCAAATATTTGAGATTTCACATTTCCTGACATTCTTTCCACACTTCCCATAAATCACCACCAGATGTCAGGGTAGAGCGCATCCTGACTGCTTACATCTGTATGACAAATACACTTCCATTATGCAACTATATGACTTTAAATAAGGGAAAAACCCACCCTTGTTTGGATGGAGAAACTGAAACCTTCTTATAGAAAAAAAGAAGTGGAGGGACAGATTAAGAGAGAGAGAGAGTGAATTTTTTCATTGTCTTCAGTGGGAAAAGGATCAGACCAAAAGAGACAGCAAGAGACTATCACAGAGAGAAAGAGACAATGTTGGAATGTGAAATGAATGCGAACCCCCCACACTATAACTATTGCACTAAAAAGTACTATGCTCCCAGGAGACCCAGGACTCTGAGGATCAAGACAACTTCAATGTCCCATCTCTTACAGTTACAGAATATATTTCACAGATACATTTCAAGAAAGTAGAACTGAAACCCAGACCCTGTTCTCATTGTAGGCAGTTGTAAAACTGTTCTTAAACTCACCCTAACCTGAACTGTAACCCTAAGGGCTTAATTAGTGAAAGATCAGGGGACAAGAAATTTAATCTGTTCCACTAACACTGGTCAGCTGTCTAGCACTGAGCAGACACATGGGCCAGATTTCTCCTACAACACTTAGGAACCAATACAAAGAAGCTGAGAGTTTGGTCCAACTCTATTTAGGGGAACCCATGAGAAGTGAATTGGAGATTCGCCATTGACCTCAGTGGAAGCAACAAAAGACTCTTAATGATTTCAGTCAACTGTTTTAACCTAGTAAATACTGGAGTATGGTTCAGAGATGTTATCCCAGTGCTCAGTACTGAAAAGGCAACAGAGACAGCATAACTTCATTAACACATGGATTTTTTGGAGTTAATGAAAAACCTTTCCAACTTCAACAGGTCGGTAAAGAATTTCCTACAGCATTTACAGGTAGTGGTACGTGGTGTGCAGATACTATGCAGCCAATGAAGGAAGGAAGAAAGAAAGAAATATAGATAAACAGACAGACAGACAGACATTCTCATAAATGATAATAACTATTCTACAGGATTTTGATACCAACATCTAGACTTATATAACAGAGATATACTTTTTTCTTCTGTTCTACAGGATTTTACAAGCGCAGCTTTGGCTTGATTGGTGTTTGTTTTTTTGCTTCTTACAGTTAAGGCATCTTAAGTAACAGATGGACAGTTTTTGGTATATTTTACTGGAAGTCCAAATAAATACATAATAATAAAATATGAAGCGAGTTTTCCCATTGGCTGGTGTTTTCCAGAATTCCTAAGTGTCTATTGAATTTGTGCTCCTCACTCAGTTAGATGCTTTGAAAAATACCACTGTATACAAAAGGAGCCAATGTGATTTTTGATGTGATTGCAATGAATTCAGCAGAGTTGCCCTAGAAAATTTCTTGCCTTTTTCTGTTTAACGACCCAGTTAAAGAGAGGCAAACAGGGCCAGATTGTCAAAGATATTTAGGCAGTTTAGGAGGCTAAGTCCCATTAACATCAGTGGGAGTTAGGTAAGTGTCTAAACTGCCTAGACTTTTTAAAATCCTATTCGGTGTCTATCTGAATCTATAGCCATTCAGCTAGACTCAGTCATTTAGAATTCAAAGTGATATTGATAAACTGGGGAACTGTTCTTCAATCAACATGATGAAATATGATAAAAACAAGAGTAAAGTACAGGGGTTGCCTCAGCTGGAGCACTGTGTCCAGTTTCGGTGCCACATTTTAAAAAAGCTGGGAGCAAGCTGGACATAGTCCAGAGGAGAGCACCAAAAATAATCAACGGTTTAGAAAACCTGATATATGAGGACACATTGAAAGAACTTGGTATGTTTATCTACAGAAGAGAAGACGGAGTGGGGACACAATAACAGTCTTCACATAAACAACAAGGAGTCTGGTGGCACCTTAAAGACTAACAGATTTATTTGGGCACAAGCTTTCATGGGTAAAAAACCCCCACTTCTTCAGATGCATCTGAAGAAGTGTTTTTTTTAACCCATACATCTGAAGAAGTGGGTTTTTTTGCCCATGAAAGCTTATGCCCAAATAAATCTGTTAGTCTAGGGGTCGGCAACCTTTCAGAAGTGGTGTGCCGAGTCTTCATTTATTCACTATAATTTAAGGTTTCACGTGCCGGTAATACATTTTAACATTTTTAGAAGGTCTCTTATCTAAGTCTATAATATATAACTAAACTATTGCTCTATGTAAAGTAAATAAGGTTTTTAAAATGTTTAAGAAGCTTCATTTAAAATTAAATTAAATGCAGAGCCCCCTGGACCGGTGGCCAGGACCCGGGCAGTGTGAGTGCCACTGAAAATCAGTTTGTGTGCCGCCTTCGGCACGCATGCCATAGGTTGCCTACCCTTGTGTTAGTCTTTAAAGTGCCATCAGACTCCTTGTTGTTTTTGTGGATACAGACTAACACGGCTACCCCCTGATTCCTGACAGTCTTCACATAAGTTAAGGGAAGTTATAAAGAGGATGGTGGTCAGTTGTTCTCCATGTCCATTGAGGGTAGGATGAGAAGTAATTGGCTTAATTTGCAGCAAGGAAGGTTTAGGTTAGATATTAGGAAAAAAATCTTTCTAACTATGTGAGTAATTAAGCAGAGGAACAGGTTACCTAGAGAAGTTGTGGAATTCTCATCTTTGGAGGTTTTTAAGCACAGGAAAGATAGATAGACAGACATTTGGAAATCTCAGCCTAAGTTCTCTAGCTCTGTCAGTATAATGACTTCCAGCAAAGTTGGAATTCCAACTCCTCAGCACCACTGCAGATTGTTACACTTGTATAACTTAGTTTTCTATCAGCAGTGATAGGCTTTTATCTTCCAGAGGATCAGTCAGTAGCAGGCTATTTGACACTCATTCTTCCAGTAATTTATTTAAACCACTGAAGGTGTAACCTACACACACACACACATTCACCAGATGTTGTCAATAGCTATCAATGTGGTGCTCTGCTCTGGTTCGATGACGATAAGAGTCGGCTGTATGCATGTTCCCTCTGTTTGCTGCCCTGGCTCTGCGCAGATGGCTGACACAGCAAAACCCGAGAGAACCCCAATGACCACAGACTCTAGTAAGGTACAAAGGAACCCGAGCCAGGTTTATTGTCAAACGAAGCACAGTAATAGTTTCCCGTAGACTCTACAAGACTTACTATGAATTTGTGTCCCCTGGCAATGGACTAGCTCAGTCAGTGGTGGGACTTTCCACTGCCCCCTAGGCTGGCCAAAGATATGCACTCCAGGGCCTACTTTTAAACAGTTACAGGACAGATTACTCATCCCTACTGAGGTATTGAGGTACAGCCCCTTGATGAATTAGGGTGCTGTCTCCCCCTTTGATCATGTTGTTTCAAACAAACAGATCTATCCATCATGCTGTCCTTTTGACCCTGTCTTTAAGATGCACCTGCCTATTCCTTGTTATCTCTGTGGAGTGTCCTCGTATCGGGATGTCCAGGTGCCATCTTGGCACAAGTTCCTCTTATAAGCACTTACATGTGGATGCACCTTCTTCTAACAACCGTATTCTTACCATCTTCTGTGAGTGGGGCCTGCCTCTGGCTCACAGCCCAGCTTTTCCTTAGCAATGCCTGGAATTACTTTAGTTCAGGCTTCAGGCCTCAGATTGGGCCTCTGACACAAGAGTTTATGTTTCAGGCCCTCATCTTACTACACCAGGTATAGGATAACCATAAATGTAAAGGATGCTTCTTCCAGCATTTTAATGCTCGTCTTTGTAACTGAACACAAAGAGTTATTTTATTCTTGGAAGAAAAGGATCCTGCTTGGAGGGGGGATTAGTTACCCAGTAGTGTGACATAAGCATCCACTATCTGAATGTTACACCTCTTCAACGTGTCTCAAGTTGGGCAACCAAAAATTGACACAACAAAAATACCTGGGTCACTTTTGAGAATAACTGGAGGATTAGAAAACATGCGTTAAAGTGTGCTCAGCTACATAGATTGAGCTAAGAGAAGGTTAAGGGATGACTTGATCACAGTCTATAAATACCTACTTGGGGAACAACTATTTGATAGAGGCTTTTCAGTCTAGCATGCAAAGGTAGAAAAAGATCTGATGCCTGGAAGCTGGAGTCAGACAAATACAGACTAGAAATAAGGAGTTAATTTTTAACAGTAAGAATCATAAACCACTGGAGCAACTTACCAAAGATTATGTTGGATTCTCCATCTCTATTTTTAAATCAAGATTGCATGCCCTTTCCCCTTAAAAAATCTGTTCTAGGAATTATTTTGGGGCAGTTCACTGGCCTGTGTTATACAGAAGGTAAGATTACATGATCACAGTGGTATCTTTTTGCCTTGGAATCTATGAATTTTCAACATTGTATCCAGATAACCCTTTACTGCCTTCATTGCCTCTGCAGATGACACTCACTGAGAAAGTACAATGGAGGAATCAAACCCTCATAACTGAATTCATCCTGCTGGGGTTCTCCAACCTCCTGCACCTTCAGGGGCTGCTGGTCTGCATGGTCCTGTTCATGTATATGGTGACAGTGATGGGAAACACCCTTATCATCTTTGTTGTCACAGTTGACCCTGCTCTCCACTTCCCTGTGTACTTCTTCCTTGAGAACTTGGCCTTCATTGAGATCAACTTCACCTTGGACATGGTGCCCAAGATGCTGGTGAACCTCCTGGAGAAGGACAAGAGCATCTCATTTGCTGCCTGCGCGGTGCAGATGTATTTCTTTTTCTTTTTTGTCTGCGCAGAGTGCTTCCTTCTAGCAGCCATGGCGTATGACCGCTATGTCTCCATCTGCTACCCATTGCACTACAACACCCTTATGAACCAACCAGTCTGCCACAAAATATTGGGCGGTGTCTGGGTGATCAGAGTTCCTGTCTCTCTGCTGCAGGTTGCCTGGATATTCAACTTGCCCTTCTGTGGCTCCAACGAGGTCAACCATTTCTTCTGTGATGCTCTGGCAATGCTGAAGCTGGTCTGCATTGACACCTACCACTATGAGATGCAGGCTATCGGCACCACGCTCCTGTTCCTCATGTTCCCCTTTGTGCTGATCCTGGTCTCCTATGTCCACATCCTCTTCACCATCCTGAGAATGCCATCAGCCGAGGGCAGGTGCAAGGTCTTCCCCACGTGCTCCTCCCACCTCATCGTGGTAACCTTGTTCCATGGAAGTGGCAGTTTGGTGTATCTACGGCCCAAGTCTAGCTACTCCCCAGATGTCAAGGAGTTCCTATCTCTGTTCTACACAGTTCTCACACCCGTGTTGAACCCCATCATCTACAGCCTGAGGAACAATGAGGTGAAAGGGGCTCTGAAGAGGGTGATAGGGCGGAAATTGTCCTTGCAGAATTAGTAGGTACTTTTATTAGATGTTATGGCAGCATGGAGGCTTTTGACTGGTATCCTGCAATCTCCATAAATACTTGGGAGGAGGGACATTGCAGTCTGAGAGGGGTGTCGAGGAAGGGACAAAGACACAGTTAAAATATTGATAGTCTTGCATCTGGAAATAATATGGGGCTTATTGTAAAGTATGTGGAATGGAACTCTGTAGACCTGGCTTCAAATCCTGGCTGTACCACAGAATCTCAGTGCTACTTAGACTGGGATTTTCTAAGGGAAATAGGTGCCCAAATCCTATTGATTTTCCATAGGACTTGAGCATCTAATTCTACTAGGCCTTATTAAAAATTCCAGCCTGCACCCCTCACTTTCCCATCTTTAATGTGGAAAAAGCAATGCGTCGGCAGTGACAGATTGAATATGATGATGGCTTCTGTGGAAAAAAAAAAGTTTTTTCCCCAAAAAACCAAGACCTCCAAAATTTGTAATTTTGGGCTGAAAACTGGATATTTTAACAGTTTTTGGCTAAAAAATATTCAATTTTTTGGTAGTTTTCTGGACTTTTTTTGTGGCAGGTGGGGGGGCTGCTTAATATTTTATGTGAAATATGCCAGAAAAATTCAGCTGAAAATTGCTGAAAACCTTTGGACAGAAATAACTGCAAACATTAGTTGCTGCACAAGAAATCTTTGATTTTCAGTTTTCTCAATGGAAAAAAAATAATAAAGTAAAGCATGCATTCCCATTAAAGTCTGTTTTGATGAAAATCCAGTTATTCACCAATGTTTTTGACCAGCCCTGTACAGTTACAAGCGCCATATAGCACTGAGCTAGATCCAAAGAGACTGCCCAAAAGTTAGAAGCAGAATTGGTCAAAAATGTCACAGTGAATTTTCCATCAGAAACAACAGTTTTGTTGAAACTGAAACTCTTTCACAGGCAGCTGTAGATTTCAACTAATGTTTTGATGGTCAAATTTCAAAATGATTTATTCTGACTTTCTCGCTTGCTTTCATTTAACTTTGATTTGTATATCATATTTTTATTATATTATGCACTGCTAGAGTGACCAGATGTCCCGATTTTATAGGGACAGTCCTGATTTTGGGGTCTTTTTCTCATATAGGCTCTATTAACGCCCCCACCCTGGTCCCAATTTTTCACATTTGCTGTCTGGTCACCCTGTGCACACAATCTATCACAATGGTTCATGACTACTTGTTCTTAGACATCCTCAATTACCATAACTGAGAAAATAATAATGATAACATGATTGAAACAGAATGGTTTTAGCTCTTCAAAATGAAAGGTTTTGGTGTTTTTGAACTGAACATTTTCAAAAATTCTGTTATGCAGGAAGTTTCAACATTTGAAATTCAGGACTTTGTTTTTTCTGCAAAAATGCCCCCAGCTCTATTGAAAAGGCACAGATTGCTATTTAAATATTTGGAGGGACCTAATCCAGTCAAGTGCTAATTGTCTGCTGTAACTGTTGATATAAATCTAGGTGCCCCATACGATTGGGCAAAGAGTCTTTCTAGGTGAGGGATGCAAACCCTTGAGATAAGAGTAGAACCCTTGGAGGAAAACAGAGTGAACAGAATATCCACATTAGATGAAACTCCTATGCACCTTTCTGAGCATTGTCCCTCTGCCTAGGGTTGACTGCCATTCCCATTAAGCACTATGATTCTGCAGAGAAAGATTCTTAGGACACAACTGGCTTGGCAGTGGGCATGGGGGTTCCCACTGCCCTTTAGCTCTGCAAAGAATTGATACTCAACAAATTACCTGGTGGTTGGATGCTGAAAGATCTTAAAAGCTCTGAGGGCTGGGGTAGGTAAGTACAGGAGAAATCCTGGAGGAAACCCAGAAATAGTCCCATGCACACCATGTTATTCCATTTTATTTACGGGAGACAGTGTACTGTGATCAATAGAAGAGAGTCTTTTATCTAAATCATTTTTTTTATTCAGAAATATGCAGTTAACATTGGCCAATGTTGACACACAGACAATCTCACTACCTGTGAGATAACATTGCAGTTAACTCGGTAACATAGCTAGGTTTGACACTTTTTAAAAAATAGGTCCCACAAATAATATCATTGATTATTTTAAAGCATTTTTTTTTTAGATTTCTGTTGATTTAAATTTTTACAATTGCATGACATTATGGGTTTTTATTATTTTTATCAATTTAAATTTTCACAGTGGTAGGAAATTTTTCTGGAGGTATCAGACATTAATTATTTAATGAAAGTAGATGCTGAGATTCAAAAAGTTAAAGTTTTAGAACTGTTACAACACAAATTGTCAACATCACACGTCAAAAGAAACACAGCATATTCCTTCACTGTAACTCCGGTAAATTCTCCAGAAGCTTTTGCCTATCTGTAAATGTTGCTTATTATCAATGGAAATATTTGTTGGTTTGTGTGTGTGCAGCGAAATCAATGTTTACCTACATTTACCATAAAAAGCTAATCTTTCCAAGGCTGAACAAAGCCTGTGAGCTCTGAATACATGGGCCTGGAATGTTAAAATGTCATTTGTTCCCGTAGAAAGGGAATGTGTCTCTTTGACAGGAACTCAGTACTAATCAACTAATTCACTTTGCAGAGCACAATGCATGTTGTTTCTATAGGAAAAATTTTTCAAAGGCTGATATGGGGGTTAGATACCCAATTCACACTGAATTTCTATGAGACCTGGGAGCCTAATACCATTTTATGCCTTTGAAATTCTCTTTCTAGAACTACGTGAAGTGAAATAATGAATCATCCCTTAAAAAACATAACATCTAGGAAGCTTGCTTACCAATTATATTGAAGGGTTAAAATTCACGTGCATTTTATATAACAAGCTGGTATATAGATTGTGCCAGCTCTTTTCCAGACCCAAAGTCCAGAGTTTGGTCAAGAGACCAGAGGCCTAGCAAATAGTGATCAGCTAAGAGAAAGCTGCAGTAAACAGGTTTCAGAGTAGCAGCAGTGTTAGTCTGTATCCGCAAAAAGAACAGGAGTACTTGTGGCACCTTAGAGACTAACAAATTTATTTCAGCATGAGCTTTCGTGAGCTACAACTCACTCCTTCGGATGCATAGAGCAATGATGCGGTAAACAGATAATCTTGTTTTGCTAAAAAATAGGCCTTTTCAGCAAATTGCCAGGTGTTGGAGCTAAGAATTAAATAATTGTGTCTTATTCAGAGTTGCAAATTGAACAAAGAATCCCTATTCCTATTGTGTCAGTCTTTTCTGTAGAGAACATTCTTCTCACAGTTCCAACTTTGAGTTTATGACAATTGGCACGTCAGTATAAAATATGACATCCTTCCACCTCCCTTCTCAGGGACCAATGCCCTGCCTTAAGACATAAAGGAGACAATCTGTATTGTCATATACTCTCACTGTTTCTTTGCTTTAACCCCTAGGAATGTACCTATTGGACAATCAAAGGAGTTGCTCCATTTCTCTGGACCCCAAATCAGAATTCAACACATATATATATTAATTAAATGGTAATTTGCTAACTTGAGACCATGGGAGGAGACATTATGTAACCCTTTAACCATTGGCTAATGTGCTATCTTGTCTTGCTGCAAAACCTATCCCAGGGTGTGGAACTAACTATGCCGTCACTTTCCCCCGCCCCTGGAAAATCTATATATTCTATTGTAATCAATTGACTGGCAGTGTCTCTGAGCCTAATAAGCAAGGTGACACTCCACCAGCGCTGTGTGTAATAAACTCCTATGCTTGACCTCTACATGGTGTGGATTTATGTCCTTCACATATTAATATCCCAAGAACTTATTTTGCTGATACTTGTAAAGTTGGTCAGGGTCTGACATTCCAGGGTGCAAGCCAGACCAAGGAGGGGCTGTGTTACCCATATCCTGCAATCTGGGTACCTCACAATACTTTACTGCTGTAGTTCTCACATGGGTTCCTCACAAACAGCCTGCCAGCCTGCAGGTCACACCCCCAGCAAACACCAGCCACACTCTGGCTTCTAGTCATCTTGGTTCCTCTTTACAGGGTGACCTCAACACAGTCCCAGTCTTGAATTCCCCCCCCCGCCCCGAAATGTGTGTTCTGCACTATGCAGCCCTCTCCTGGACAATCCAGATATATTAGATCTGCGGCTCCTCTAAGAGGATCAATATAGAATAGCCAGCTACCTTAAATGGAGTCACCCAAACAATTCACAACACTGGATTTGTTTTAATTATAGAATTAAACATCTTTATTTAACTACCAGGAGTTAGATTTTAAGAAAGTACAAGCATAAGGCATTAAAGTCAGATATGGTTACAAGAGAAATAAAGATAAAATGCTTCCTTTTACTAAAACATAATAAGCTAGACCACAATATTTTGGGAACACTGGGAAAAAAAACACAATATTTTGGGAACAACTTGTTTTGTTCAAACTAAAACAAAGTGCTCAGATGCCACAGTGATGAGTGAAGTACAAGAAAACAATGTAGACTAGAATAGAGAAACAATGTTGTGGTTTCTGAGTACTTTTAAACATTTTTAAATAAAATTGAAGTAAAATTTGAAAGGCAAAGTAATTTCAAATTGAAAAATCTAAATGTTTTGTTTCAAAAATATCATTTTGATTTTTGAGCGGGTTTTATATAATCTTTTCAGTCAAAACAATTCAACAAATTCAACATTAATTAGGAAAATATTTCAGTTGACCCATATCTGCATTTGGTTTATCTGAAAAAATTCATCCAGCTGTAGTCAGTAGGGGCTCCTAAGCTGGCTCCCCGTCAGTATAGCTGAGAGGATCTCCTCTGTGATGGCTCCTGGGGGCTGGAATTTGCTCCCCCCGCTTAATCTTAAACAGCCTTATCTGGCCATGCTGCAGAATGCAGATCTGTATGACAAGGCTCCTGGGCCTGGTCTACACTGCGGGGAGTGGTGGGATCTATCTAAGTTATGCAACTTCAGCTACATGAATAACGTACTTAGACCTACTCACCACAGTGTCTTTACTGCGGTAGGTCGACTGCTGCTGCTTCCCCATTGACTCTGCCTGCGCTTCTCACAGTGGTGGAGTACAGGAGTCGACGGGAGAGTGTTCGGAGGTTGATTTATCATGTCTACACTAGACGCGATAAATCGACCCCTGCTGGATCAATTGCTGCCCGTCGATCTGGTGGATAGTATAGACATACCTTTGGAGAGGTATAATGGCTTGCTTCCCTAAATGAGTCATAGTTGCTAAGCCAAAAGGGAGTATTGTGATCATCCACATCCTCTGTCACTAGTTTCCTTCCCAATTCAGTAAGGGGCACACACTTTCCTTAACCTTGTTCTTGTTGCTAACAACAGAAAAGCAACAGAAAGTAAGACCCATAGATAATGTTGGACAATCCATTTTCCTTATTGGTCAGCAGAACCTTGAAGTTGGAGGAGGAAACATATAAATCCTGAGTCATCTACAAACTCCATCCCAGTAAGTTTAACTTAAGTCATCACATTTTATTTTATTTTACATTTAAAATAAATGAAATTAAATTAAACACTGCACATCTCAAAGATAGCAATAACTCTTTCCTACTTAAATAGTGATTTAACTCTGACCTCCTGATAGTAATTTTAGTTTAACGAGGGAGTACATTACTTTTGTCCAATTTTGATTACTTTCAAAGAAAGAACATAGAGTATTCCAGTGGAGAGGGACTAAAATGCTTTGTAACCAATAGGGCTTAAGCAAAAATTGTAGGTGGAGCAATTTCTTGTTGGAAAATGATGTTTTGTTGAAATCTCAGTGTTTCGTAGATATGTGTCTAGATTAATGAAATTTTTGATGGGAAAATTTTGACATGATTTGGAATTAAAATGGAGTATTTTATTCAGCTTTCTCAAGTTATTTCATTCTAAATTGAATATGGTATTTAATGAGACCCGAGTCCGCATTTCCATCATCTCAGGGTCTTCTGGCTGCTGTGTTCTATTGAGTGGTGACTCCAATACTGAATCCAGGTATAGCCTGAGAAACAAGGAGTTAAAAGCATCTGTGAAGAAAATTATAAACAAAATATTTCAATTAGTCTCTCACTCTAGTCTTAGCATGTCTTTCCCTCTGGAGGTACATTGGTACTGCACACTTCTTTCAGCAGTGTGTAGAGTAGATACATGGTTTGCCCCTCAGCATGGGTATAAATAGTAGTGTAAATGGGGAGGCACTATATGGCCCTCTACTCAGCCAAGCAGTACCTCTCTCATCTGCACGGCTTCTTTTAGCCAGGTTGCGTCCCACTGCCTCCCTGCTGCCAGTGTCTTTCACTGCTGCTGAGCCTTTCACTGGCATGTGTACACAGCACAGTGTGGAAGTGGACTTGTTTTTCTCTGTGGCATGTAGCTACACATACCCTACATGGCACTGAAAGTTGTCTGCAATGTAGACGTAGCCAATGTGTGAATTCCTAACCACAATAAAGGTGTTATCTTGGAAGATGTCTATCTGACTTTAACTGGGTCCTACACATCTTAACTTTAAAAATAGAGATTGAGATTCACAAAGGAGTGCAAAGAAGTAAATTGGCTAAACCCTACTGAAATCCAATGGGAGTTGGATAACTAGCCACATTAGGCACTTTTGAAAATCCCTGTATTTATTTTTGTAGATTTTTGTAGATGTCTAGGTGAGGAGGGATCACTGGAATTAACCAGTCTGTCCACCTGTATAACAGAAATTTCTCCAAAAACTGTTGATTGAATGAAAGCAGATCTTCTATAGAAACATCCCATACTGATTTAAAAATTGACAGTGATGGAGAATCCATTGCAAATTGTTCCAATGGCTAATTAGCCTCATTGTTAAAAATTTATACCAAATTTTGAGTCTGAATTTGCCTAACTTCTATTTTCAGCCATTGAATTATGAAACTATGAGTCTTCTGGATCTGAAAACCCACACTGGAAACCCACACCAATTTTTTTTAGATTTCAAAATCGGGGATGGAATTTTCCTAGCTCAGTTCCATCTCTAATTGAGATCCTATATGCTTCCCTAAATTTTTATTCAATCTTTATACAGGCAAAACTCCTATCGACTCCAAGGAGACATTTGCCTGAGTATATCTAAAAAAATAACTTTGTGTTTTAGCCTATTAGGAGGTGGAGTATATAGAGAGAAAGAAAATATCTTCAGTCAAAAGGAATCAGATGCCTCATAAACATTTTGCTAGTATTTTCAAAGGAGCTTAAGCGAGTTAAGTGAGCAATATGAGTGCAATACTAACCTATTTTATTAGTGTTATAAATGCTCAGTATAGAATCATAGAAATGTAGGACTGGAAGGGACCTCGAGAGGTCTTCTAGGCCTGTCCCCTGCACTCAAGACTGAACTAAGTAAATATAGTATCCTTCATTGTAGCATTTGTGATTTTCGAAGTAACTAGAAGGTATCAGGGAAGTAGAATTGACATTTTCAAAGGAGCCTAAGTGAGTTATACACCCAAATGCCTTTGAAGTCCCTAATTCCCTAGGTGGCTTTGCGAATTCCAGTCTAAGTCTGTGTAAGGGGTTTGTCAGTAATGAAGAATCTGAGTCAAAGAAATCTCAGTATAGGAAAATTTCTCCCTGAATGTTGTCTTCACTACAATTCCATGCTATGATTTGCCAAGAAATGAGTGCAGTTCAGAAAAGGATTGGATATTTATATTGTTAATAGTGGCCATGAATCATAGATGTTGTTAAAGCTGATGAGTGCACTAGCAATCCTTTGTTCAGGCTAAATGGAAGAAGCAATGAAATGTGCCTTTATGTAGTGATAGCTGGAAACAGAAGGAAGCCACTGCCCAAGGCAATGGGATGCATGGCAAGGCCAACCAGAAACTATGCCGCGTTAGCTTTGTCTGTGTCAGCCTCATTGCATGCAATCAACTCTCCCTTCTCTTTCTGATGGGGCCAACTTTAATAGCTCACTGTCTTGTGATCTCCAGATTCTTGGCATTGGCTGAGCCCTGTTGCTGGTTGGAACTGAGGAATTCCTATTCATGGTTATCAAGCTGGCTATTGTTTAAGGAAAAGCAGCAAAGAGTCCTGTGGAACCTTATAGACTAACAGACATTTTGGAGCATGAGCTTTCATGGGTGAATACCCACTTCGTCAGATGCATGTAGTGGAAATTTCCACTACATGCATCTGACGAAGTGGGTATTCACCCACAAAAGCTCATGCTCCAAAATGTCTGTTAGTCTATAAGGTGCCACAGGACTCTTTGCTGCTTTTACAGATCCAGACTAACATGGCTACCTCTCTGATAATTATTTAAGGAGCTACCCTTATCTAAGCTATTGTTCTGGTTTTCCCTTAGCAATCCCTTTTGACCTAACTTTATGCATTCAGTCAAGTACCACCACCACATTGAATAGGGAAATGGAATTGCACATAAAAAAGCAATACAGACATTTCTGCCATCCTCACACATCTGACATCATCTGCCCAACAGTTTTCTCAAAGCCAGCTTCACATCCTTATTTTTCAGGCTGTAGATGATGGGGTTTAACATGGGTGTTAAGATGCTGTACTGCACGGACACTAGTTTGTCAAGAGCAAAAGTATATCCAGAGGCAGGTCTCATGTACCTGATGAATGCCGTCCCGCAGAACAACAGAACTATGGTGATATGTGAGGCACAGGTGGAGAAGGCTCTGCGCCTGCCCTCCGAGGATCTGATCCTGAGGATGGTGGAGAGGATGCAAATGTATGAAGTCAGGATGAGCAGGAGGGAGGCAAAGCCTAATGTCATGCTGAAGCAGAGTATCACCATCTCATTAGCAAAGGTGTCAGTGCAGGAGAGCTGCAGCAGAAGCGGAAGTTCGCAGCTGAAATGGTTAATTTCACGAGGACTGCAGAAACTCAAGTCAGTAAGGTAAAGTGTGTTGACCAAGGAATCCAGGAAACCAGATATCCATGCACCCAACACCATCTTCACACAGACCTGGTGGCTCATAGTGGTGCTGTATCTTAAAGGATTGCATATGGCAGCATATCGATCATATGCCATCACTGAGAGGAGAAAAATCTCTGTCCCAACCATGAAAATAAAGAAGAATATCTGAGCAATGCAGCCACTGAGTGAAATAGTCTTCTTCTCTGCCAGGAAGTTCTCCAGCATCTTCGGAACTGTGACTGAAGAGTAACAGACATCAAGAAAGGATAGGTTGCTCAGGAAGAAATACATGGGGGTGTGGAGCTGAGGATCAACCTTTATTACCAGCATGATCAAAATGTTTCCCACCAGAGTGATTAGATAAATAACTAAAAACACTAGGAAGAGTGGAATCTGGAGGTGTGAGTCATTTGAAAGTCCGAGCAGGATAAACTCAGTAACTGTGGTTTGATTTTCCATCATCCTTTATTCATAAAGGCCTTGACCTGTTAGAGCTAAGAAGATAAGATAGTGAGTTCATTAAACAAAGAAGAATGTGGTAGAGCTAATGCATTAAGTAGATCTATCTATCTATCTATCTATTAATGTATGCTGGCTAGCATATACATATCTATCATAATAATCGTATGTATTTGTATTGCTTGTATATATATATGTTTAATGCATATATATATATGCATTAAACATCAATAATATTAAGCACAAATATTGTAACAGTGATATAGCCTAATCTGGCATACACCATAATCCTGTTCACTTACGCTAAGTATCCCATAACACTTTGCTTTTCCTGAAGTAAGCATTTGACACAACTGGTAGGAAACTTGTCAAAATGAAGATACATTTGTTCTTTCTTAGTACAAGCTATGGAGGCACCTTCGCTGACCAGTACCTGGAATGCTAGTATCCAAAACAAAGATAAAAAAGAAACAAAACTACAAGTTAGGGAACTGGAATGACTGCTGAGTTGGATTATAGTAATGTGTAAAGAAATGTGTTACTTGTAAAATCATATAAGTAATAACTGAAATTTATAGCCTTGGGAGAACACTTTCTGCATAAGGCGAATGTGACATTGCTGCACGGGACTGCTCTTTGGAGACTGGTATCATATAAAAATTTTTCCTTGTACCATATTGATAAGCAAGACTGACTTTGGTTATTTGCTCTCTTGAATTTATTTCAAAACGGACCAAAGTGTAACCAAGCAATTGACTATCTCTCTATCTATTGTGATGGGGCAAGGCCAGATGGCTACAGTAAAGTACTGAGGAACAGGTATGTTAGCCCCAGGCTAAACAAATCCCTAGTACCGTGGTAACCAAATGGCAGTTGCTCCAGGTTAATCAGGGCATCTGGGTTTAAAAAGGAGCTCACTCCAGTCAGGCAGGGAGGAGCCAGAGGAGAAGGAGCGCGTGCAAGGAGCTGGGAGCAAGAGGCGCAAGGAGCTGAGACTGAGAGGGTTTGCTGCTGGAGGATTGAGGAATTATCAGACAATCAAGCATTATCAGACACCAGAAGGAAGGTCCTGTGGTGAGGATAAAGAAGGTGTTTGGAGGAGGCCATGGAAAAGTAGCCCAGGGAGTTGTAGCTGTCATGCAGCTGTTACAAGAGGCACTATAGACAGCTGCAATCCACAGGGCCCTGGGCTGGAACTCAGAGTAGAGGGCGAGCCTGGGTTCCCCCCAAACCTCGCAACTCCTGATCAGGCACAGGAGGAGTTGACCCAGACTGTGGGTTCCACCAGAGGGGAAGACCACTGAGGTGAGCAAATTTGCCAATAAGCACAGGACCCACCAAGGCAGAGGAGGAACTTTGTCACACTATCTATCTATCTATCTATCTATCTATCTATCTATCTATCTATCTATCTATCTATCTATCTATCTATCTATCTATCTATCTATCTATGTCCATAATGGTGGCATCCAAGTGTTTATTTGTTTGCTAGTAGTGGCTGATATTTTTGATGGAACATAAACCCCAAGAGTGTTTGACTGTCATTAACAACTATTTTTCTGAGATCTGTCAGTTCACCTGTTCTTAATCCATTTAATGTGTGCTTTATTGATATTGTATAGCAGTGAGTTTTCAATCAGAATGACATGCAATACTAAAGAGAATGCCTTACAGATGTCTAAGTATATTGCATCTATGTAATTATCCTTATCAACCAAACTTCTATTTTTATGAAAAATGAGGTGTTTGACAAGACCTCTTTTTCATAAAAAAAATGTTCACTAGCATTATTAGTATCCTTGTCCTTTAATTCATTTTAAAGTGAATCATGTATCATCTTTTCTATTATTTTGTCCCAGGATTGATGTCAGGGTAACTCTAATTATCTGGGGCAGCCCTTGTGCCCTTTTTGAATACTGCCACAATATTAGCACTCTTCTACTCTTTCGGAATCGTATGGTGTTGTGAGATTAAATATTGCTCGTAGATTTTTGGCTCATACCAATGTAAGACTCTTGTATGCTGATAGGTAAAACCGAAGCCCTGACTTTACACTACCATGGCATCATTTACTGTACTTTCCACCAAAATGAACAGAAGTAAAGAATACATTTCCACATACCTGATGCTTGTAAATAATTTTCAGTGTTCACAACTGTCTCTGGCATTCGGAGGCTCTCTCCACCTGACTCTGTATGTTTGATGAAGAATGGAAAATATAGTGTGTTAGTTATACAATCTAGCAAATATAGTGGCAAAGAGCTAGAGACTTAATTAGAAGGGTTCTATATTAGGAAAGCCTTCTGATACCCAAGAGATTAATTATTTTTATTTATACTGTTAACTTATCAGGAAATAGTCTGTTACTGTTGGGACACACCGCATGAACTTTCCCACACTCCGTAACCAGAAATTGCTGTTTTTCCCCACGCAGCATGGCCTTTCTGTTATTGTTGTTACATATAAATAGACAGTGTAGATCTAGGTTGTTAGTTATTTCCCTGTTATTTTATAGTATATTTTCTCATTCAGATCTTCATAACTT
This sequence comes from Gopherus evgoodei, assembly GCF_007399415.2. Lineage (NCBI taxonomy): Eukaryota > Metazoa > Chordata > Testudines > Testudinidae > Gopherus > Gopherus evgoodei. The sequence continues at coordinate 17,825,553 of NC_044342.1, read as the reverse complement.
TTCTTAAAGCAACTCTCCCTAAGGATTCTTTTGTATCTTTTACTCATCTCAAGTATTTCCCCTGCAACCTTACTTTCCTGAACTTTTGTTTTGTGTTTTGTAATACGGCGGTATAGGGTCTGGTCTATTTCCGACTGACTTCAACCAACCTCTGTGGAAATTGGATTGAGAACTTGTGTCAGGTGAGGCTGCACTGAAGCAGCCTATGGGACCACGATTGGTACTGCAGCCACTTACCTGCCTTATTCCACAAGTTTTGGCCACTTGCCTGGAGCAGGGTGAGCCGTGCCATAAGCTCAGCATCCATCTCTAAACAGTTAAAAAATCACAGAATGTGTCTCTCTGTGCTTTTAAATAAAGAAAAGTAAACTCAAAGGCAAACATTTAGTTGTGGGCCTGCTGGATCCCAATTGGTTAGTGTCTTCTGCTGGTACTTTCAGGTGTCTATATGGGTATATCAACACACACCATAACAGTAAACGTCACAGCCCAGGTCGATAGCTAGCGCTATTTCTCTAAAAATAGCTGTGTAGACAGTGCTGTTGACCTGGGCTAGGAGGCTCGCTTCTATGGAGTGTGTCATCCTGTGTGCAGGGGACTAGACTAGAAGATCTCTTCCAATCCTACAATTCTAGGATGGGTTTTCTTTGAGGCAGTAGTGGCAGAATGATAATACTTTGCTACAACCCTTAATGTGTCAAAGCATGTTTCCATCAATAACATGCCACACCAGTAAACTGGTACCCTTCACATGGGATGAATTTCAGAAAAAGGCCTATTCGCCACTTATGTCCCAATAAAACCATGTGGCCCAGAGACCATATCTTAGCCACTATATCATAATGTCTCCATCTCTCTCCATCTGCAAAACAGGGCTGGTATACTTATCTGTGGGAAACACATCTCAGTTGCTATTTTGGAACATGAACTAAACTGGTAAAACTTGGTCAGATTTCTCTACCATTGGGAAGACCAATAAAATATAAAGCGATAACGTCCATCACCTCGTTCTGAGCTCATTCACAGTGCTGCATTTCAAAATTCATAAACTCAAATGGGAGGTGCCATGTTAGTCTTGGGTATTTAAATATTTCCCATTTCCAAGCAATGTAGTGAGGGTTGGATTTATCCGATCAGAATCATTTGGCCCAGGGTATTACTAGAAAGAACCTAAGGGCTGCTAAATGGCCATAAACCCCTCCATAATGGGTGCATATTGAGGCCTTCTGCGATATATTGCCCTACTCAGTCAGTCAACAGTAGAATGCACAGGTTACTGAAAAAGGCTTTTCTCCATAGTGCTCTGGAGGCACCAGCCCAGAAAACAAAAAGCTTTGAGAAGTTAAGACATCTGAGAAGTCATGGCAAAAGGAGCAGACTTACTCTCCTTTGGGATATAAGCTGATCATGAACTGAATTCATGGACTGTTTGTTCAACTTCTGAACATTACTACCCATGTGTTCTCTTTGGAATTTAACCATTACATTGACTCCTGTGCTCATCTTTCTCTCACTAGTGCTCTGTTTTCCCTGTATTTTTTTTTCTGATGTGAAATAGATCTCCTCTAAAGCAATGATTCTCAACCAGGGGTATGCATATCCCTGAGGAAATGCAGAGATCTTCCAGGAAATACATCAACTCATCTAGATATTTGCCTAATTTTACAACAGGCTACATAAAAAGCACTAGTAAAGTCAGTACAAACTAAAATTTCATGCAGACAATGACTTGTTTATACTGCTCTATATACTATACATTTAAATGTATGTACAATATTTATATTCTGATTTATTTTATAACTATATGGTGAAATGAGAAAGGAAGCCATTTTTCAGTAACCGTGTACTGTGACATTTTTGTATTTTTATGTCTGATTTTGTAAGCCAGTAGTTTTTAAGTGTAGTAAAACCTGGGGTGCGCCACCTAACCAGACTCCTGAAAGGTTGAGAGACACTGCAGGAGCTGGTGCCCAATTTCCATTGACTTTTAAAAATCCCCCTAAGGTTCCTTTGAGAATCTCAGTCTAAATACTCCACAGTGGGACTAATTGTACTTTCAGTGTGTCCATTGAATCCAGTGGACATACTCCTGACTTAATGCCAAGATGAGTGAGAAGAAGATCAGGCCCATTGACTGCAATGGCGCTACTCCTAATTTATCCCAGGCTAAGTGAGAGGAGAATCACCCCACTGATTCCAATGTAGTGATTCCTGATTCATGCCTGTGCAAGTGAGAGGGAATCAGCCTCATCATTGCCAGAGGAGTTACTTCTCATTTACAATTGGGTGAATGAGATGAGAACCAGACCATCTGTGTTCCTTATTTATTGACAGCAATTTACACAGATGGGAAGTGAGGGCAAAATGAACCAGAGACTGTGCTCACAGTGATGATAGCTTTTTAAGCACCCAAGGATCCTCATCCTTAGCTATAGGAAAACAATTTACATCAGGTGAGGAGGTTGGGTTTCTGATTTTCAAAGGTGTCAATGATTATGCAAGGCACAAGGTAGAGAAGAATCAGTCTCATCATCTTTAGCCTACATATATTGTCCACACAGTCTAGTGTAACTAACCTCAGCAGCTTATATACAGACAATGTGGTCATCTGAGAGGATTGACAACTGTACCTTCAGCACAAACATCACAGACTCCTTACCAATTGGTGGTTCACTAGCTTTGAGGAAATAGCAGAAGTTGGTAAAAAAACAAACAAACAAACAAACAAACAAAAACAAACAATCAAACAAAAAAAGAGGTGGGAAGAAAGCATCATTATGCAGACACTTGTGATTTTTCATGAAAAAAGTAGCTTTTTTTGTTTAACAATAGAAAACCAAAGATTTTCAAAATGCACAGCCAAAGCCTGCCACCAGTGATTTTATTATTCTTGTTCTTATTGCCTGAAACCTGTAGCTAATTATCTTAGATCCCATCCTCTTGCATATCCTAGTCAGGCTGTACAGAGAGAAATGAATGTCTGCTCTAAAGCCTGTTTTAGTCAATAGAATGAGATAGAGGTGCAAAGACATTCTAGGATTGGGCTGTTCAAAGGGAGCACCCTTTTTCAGTCATGGCAGTGAGAGAAATCAGCTGTTGGGTCCCTGGATGCTTCAAGCTTATAGAACCTGAATGGAGTCCAGGCACTGCTCCAATCTTGGGGGCCCTTTGGCACACCTTTGTCTAACACCTTGTCCTGACAGCTGGAACCCGTGGACTCAGTGCAGACCCTTCAACCCCACCCACCAGCCCCCATAGCTTAAACTCACCCTTTCCCAGAATCCCACCAAAGGGATGAGCTCTCTGGGGCACCATTTAACTATTTCAGGACACATGTGGAAACCAAAAAGCATATAACATACACAGAAATACCCTTCACTAGCTCACCCTTCCCTTGGGAGTTCTTAGGGGACCATATGGGTTCAGGAGATAGACAGGGTCCCCTGCCTTATCAAACACGTACATGAGGGATGCTTCTCTGAGCTGGAGGAAAATGGCCCTGAAGAAGAGCAGTTCCTGCTCTTTTATAACATTTAGCCTCTTCTGCTAGGTCAGGTCCTGCTCCCCCTTCTCAGGTGATTTCAGACCCTGTTCCCGGATAAACCAGTTCTCCTGGTTGGGAGCCATTCTATTATTTAGAGATATTCCATTTCAATGGGAGGGCAATTAACATCAGTGACCTTCTTTTGCTATCCATGTGCCAGCACCCCTCTGGAACTCTAGTTCAAGATGGAGGTCAAAAGACAGTAGGAAGGTAAAGACCAGCTCTGCTATCAAAATGGAATTTGTGGTCTGACACAGACATATACAAAATTCATAATCTCATCCAGAATTCCTAAATTCTACAGACAGATTCCCCAAATCATCACACAGGTGCTTGAACTTTACTCTTAGAACTGGTAAGTTCTTAGTTCCCCTATACCAGAGCACTCATCTCATCTAACTGGCAAACAGAGTGATATCCTTTCAGGTTAGCTGTTCTCTCTCTAGTGCTTTCCCCTTTAGACCAATTATTTGTGCTCCCATCACTCCTGTTATTCTCCAGAAATAAATATGGCTGAGATTTACAAAGTCCCTACAGGAGCTCGATGCCTAGTTCTCATTTTAGTTATTGAAAATTGGAAATCCACATCTCCTGGTGGCTTTGAGAATCCCACTCAATGTTATTACTATCCTCCTTTCAGTCATGTAAAATTCCCAGCCACTGAACTGCCAAGGGAAATTCCGCCTTTTCATGCAGGGAATAAATAATGCTGCAGGAGAGAGATTTATTCTTCACTAGGAGGCAAAATGCACCAATCAGGGTAGAAGAACCAGAAAATCATCTCAGACACATATAAGTCCCTTTATTGAAGGATCTAAAGCAGAGGAAGGAGGTATGAATAGAAGATGAGCTCTGACTGTCGCAGTTCCTGAAACCCTGAGTGAAGATGTGACGTCAGGGAATCCAGCATGAAACACATCTGCCTTAAAGGTAAATCTTTGATTGCTTTCCTACATACCCCATCTGTCTGTTTCCATCTTTTGTCTGTCTTAAACCGAGGCTATGTCTACACTAAAGCAGCTACAATAGCACAGCTACAACACTTCAGTTGTGACACTGTAGCACCATGAACTCTTCCTACAACAACAGAAGGGGTTTTCCAATGATGTAGCAAATCCACCCCTTCCAGAGGCAGTGCCTAGGTGAGCCCAAGAAACTTCCATCAGCCTAGCTGCACCCACAGTGGGGGTTATGTTGACCTAGCTACCTTGTACAGCGCATGACTTTTTTCACAGCCCTGCGTGAAGTCACTAGGTTAACCTCAGTTTTTGGTGTAGACCAGGCTTTAGATTGCAAGCGTTTTGAGACAGGGACCATCTTTTTGTTCTATGTTTGTATGGTACTTAGCACAATGGGGTTCCGGATCCAACACTAGGACTCATAGGCACTAGGATAATATAAAAAATAATGATAAAGATGGAGAGGCCTTGGAATATCAAGTGCTGAGAAATCTACCTACCAAAGTAGTAGGTGCTCAGTAAATGATCAGGATTCAGCCTATAGGGTTCTGTAAGGGTTCTGAACAAGTTTATTAACATTTCTACACTTGTTGAGGATTAAAATATAAAGTACAGAGGTGATCAAGAGAGGGATACCATTTCAGCTTCATTTCTGAATGTGTGTCTAGAAAGCTGTGCTTGGTCACATGGCAGAATAAAGCTATTTGTTTATGAGCCTCAAAACATAATATCAGATCAACTCCCAATTCCACCAGCCTTACGCATCTCAACAGATTCAGGCTATTTCAGATCAAATGGGGAAATTAATTCCAGCAACATATGTCCCCTATGGAGAATACGCTTCCAGCAGCTTCCTCTGTATTATATTGAGGAGGTGGTGGCATGAGGCTGTCCACTGACTGTGGTTGCATCAATATGGGGCAGGGACACAGTCTCAAGTTTATAGGTCTTACTTGTGGACAGTATAGGAGTAGAGCAAACATCTTAAATTCTACCCAAAAAACTTGATGATGGAACACATGTACCTTCTACTGTCACTAGGGGTGACAGGTGGTATGAGGTCTCCATGCCCCACTTCATTTAGGGCTTTAGAGGTTAGAATAAATTCTAGCCAGAAGTTAAGCAACAGCCAATGTACATAACAGAGAATGACTGACCTACATTACGTGTCTCAGGGTGTTTCAGATCAAAATAGCTAACTCAGTTTAGCCAGCTTTTTTAAAAAATGGGAGTCTTTTACATCATTGTCACAATCATAGAATCATAGAAGATTAGGGTTGGAAGAGACCTCAGGAGGTCATCTAGTCCAACCCTCTGCTCAGAGCAGAACCAAAACCAACTAAATCATCCCAGCCAGGCCTTTGTCAAGCCAAGCCTTAAAAACATCTAAGGATGGAGATTCCACCACCTCCCTAGGTAACCCATTCCAGTGCTTCACCATCCTCCTAGGGAAATAGTGTTTCCTAATATCCAACCAATACCTCCCCCACGGCAACTTGAGACCATTGCTTCTTGTTCTGTTATCTGCCACCACTGAGAACAGCAGAATTCCATCCTCTTTGGAACCCCTCTTCAGGTAGTTGATGGCTGCTATCAAATCCCTCCTCACTCTTCTCTTCTACAGACTAAACAATCCCAGTTCCCTCAGCCGCTCCTCATAAATCATGTGTCCCAGCCCCCTGAAAATTTTTGCTGCCATCCACTGGACTCTCTTCAATTTTTCCACATCCTTTTTGTAGTGCGGGGCTCAAAACTAGACGCAATACTCCATATGTGGCCTCACCAGTGCTGAATAGAGGGGAATAATCACTTCCCTCGATCTTCTGGCAATGTTCCTACTAATAAAGCCCAATATGCCATTAGCCTTCGTGGCAACAAGGGTATACTGCTGACTCATATCCAGCTTCTCACCCTCTGTAATCCCCAGGTCCTTTTCTGTAGATCTGTTGCTTAGCCAGTTGGTTCCCAGCCTGTAGCGGTGCATGGGATTCTTCCTTCCTAAATTCAGCACTCTGCACTTGTCCTTGTTGAATCTCATCAGATTTCTTTCGGTCCAATCCTCCAATTTGTCTAGGTCACTCTGGAACCTGTCCCTACCCTCCAGCATATCTACTTCTCCCCCCAGCTTAGTGTCATCTGCGAACTTGTTGAGGGTGCAATCCACCATCCCTCAAGAGTGCCTCCACTTTTTATACTGGTTACCTATCCCTGAAGAGACAGTGGTGTAGGCAATGGGACTGAGAACCCTAAAAGAAAATGCTGTGTGCTCCTAGCAAGAATTAGGCAGAGGAGAGTTGTCAGGGTCACTTCTATTGGGTTATGTAAATACGGGTTTCAGTCCAACCACATGCCTATTTTAGGAAGTTGGGTAACAAATTGTGGGCAACCCCTTATTTGAGGTCAATTTTTTCTCCAAATACCCTAACATTTAATATAAAAGTAACAGAAAAAAAAACTGTATCAGGAATACTTGACAAAGAATAATTGATTTTGAAGGGTTTTTATAGATTGCTGGAGTCTAAGGCCAGAAGGTATCATAACCTTCTTTATTACACAGGCCATAGAAATCCCCCAAAATGATCTCTGTTTGAACAACATCAGATCTTTTAGAAAAACAAACAATTTTGATATAAAATTTGCCAATGATGGAAAAGTAAATCCTCTCCAAATATTGGGGCCTGGCTCCGTGATATGGCTGACCTCACAGCTAATGGATGAAAAGGAAATGTCCTAAAAATTAAAAGCAATTTGAGCTGACTTTTTTCCCCCCTCTAAGATCTGTTCCAGGATTTATTTTGGGGAAGTTCTAAGGTCTGTGTTATCCAGGAGTCAGGCTAGAATAAATGATCACAACTGTCCCTTCTGGCCTTGGAATCTATATATCTATGAATATATAAAATGCATAAAACCAAAGTTCAGATGTTTCCACCAGCAGAGTCACTAGATAATTATCCTTCCCTGTCCAGCATCTTGAGCCAACCATTTGGCTAGAAACCCACAGCTTTTGAACAACTTGGAATTAAAATGTTAACATTATATTAAAATACAAAAGTTTTGCTTCCTTGTCTTTTGTTTTAGAGTTTGTTTTATTCCCTCAAGATGCAAAACATAACAAATATTGAATCTGGAAACCAAACAACCATCACAGAATTCATCCTCCTGGGATTTGAGACTCTCCCTGATCTGCAGATTGTTCTCTTCCTGGTGTTTCTAGTAATCTACATTGTGACCATGGCCGGGAACATCCTCATTGTTGCAGTAGTTGTGACTGATCGGCACCTTCATACTCCTATGTACTTCTTCCTGGGGAACTTGTCCTGTTTGGAGACCAGCTACACCTCACCATCCTGCCCAGGATACTGGCCAGTCTTCTGATGGGGGACAGAACCATTTCTGTTAACAGCAGTTTTGTGCAGTTCAATTTGTTTAGCTGTCTCGTATCTACCGAATGGTATATCTTAGCCTCAATGTTTTATGATCGGTATGTTGCAATATGCAAACCACTGCATTATTCAACCCTTATGAATTTCAGTTTCTGCACTGAGGTAGCAACTGGGTCATGGATAGGTGGCTTTCTGGGTAGCTCTGTGACAACATATTTGATATCACAGCTAACTTTTTGTGGCCCCAATGAAATAGACCAGTTCTTTTGTGATCTCACCCCAATGTTAAAACTGTCCTGCATTGACACCCATCTGATAGAACTTGTGACCCTCATCTTCTCCTGTGTGTTTTTATTGCCCCTATTTCTACTAAACCTGACATCCTATATTTGTATCATCGCTGCCATTCTGAGAATCCCTTCCACCTTTGGGAGGCAAAAGGCCTTTTCTACCTGCCCCTCCCACTTCATCGTGGTCACAGTTTTCTATGGGACTCTCATAATTTTGTATATGCTACCAAACACAATGAGAGATCTAAACAAAATATTCTCTGTCATCTACACAGCCCTGACTCCTCTGGTCAATCCGTTCATCTACAGCCTGAGAAACAAAGAGGTCAATGAGGCCCTGAGACAAGCTGTCAGGAAACTGTCTTTCACAAGAATGAAGATAAACTAAAGTCTTAGTTGTGTGTATATATATACATAATGAAATAGAGACAATCTGAGCTAATGCTATATAGTTGAGAATCCTCATGTGAATTCACATGAGTATGACTTCCTAGGTTAGACCATTCCTTTATCAGAAAGCACACATTAGGTGGTCCGTTCTTCTGAGCATATGATACAATATCAGTGCAAAATGAGGACAGACTGTCAAATCCCACAGAATGTAAAAGAGTGAGAATGAGAGAGAGCCTGGAGCACTGTGCTTGATGTAAGACATGAGGCTTGAACCATAGTCAGAAAAGTCCAGCCATGCCGTCAACTAAACTCAGGACATGTATAAAAGCAGATGCTTACAAATTCACTGTTCAATACATGACCTTGGCAAGGGCACTGCTAGCACTGCTAGAACACAGGAACTCCTAAGAAGAAACAGATACCATGTGTGTGTGTATGTGTGTGTGAACACACTTCAAAAGATTAATCCAAATATATCCTGACCTAACATTAAATAAGAGGGCTTGACAAAAGTAATGGACAGGGATGTTTTGTCCAAGACACCTGGAGCAAGGTACAAGGAGAAGTAACAAGCTGAGGGTCATGAAACATGTAAGGTGGTACATATGTTGTTTGTCTCAGTCTATAAATATCAGGGTACTTCTCTTTAACCCTTTGTGAAGCCAAGGGGACAGCAGACCATTCCCGCTGCTGACTGAGCCGCTCCTTGCCATGGGGCACTCTTGTGTTAGCATACCTGTAGCTTCTATGGGAAGCTAGGGCTGTGTCATGAGGACAATAAACCTTGACAAGTGCCTTTGCCACTGAACTGTGTCTGTGGTCTTTCTTTGTGAGTAACATCGAAGTCTGCTGAATTAGCTTGCTGCACTGTCTGCTAGTGTAGCTCACATAAGAGCTCCAAGAACAGTAATGACATTTCAGCAGCAATAACATCTTTCAGCACTTAAAGATGCTAACTTTATTGGATATCTTTTCCTCTGAAAACAATGGGTAAAACAGGTACTCAGCAACTGCTCAGCACCACACAGGATTGAAGGTTCAAGGTTCTCACAGCCGTATCGCTCCCATCTCTGTAATTTGGCACAATTGCAAATACATGAGTGTCGTAAATAGATAGTTAAGGATTAATACCTCTTTCACCTGTAAAGGGTTAAGAAGTTCACCTAGCCTAGTTGACACCTGACCAGAGGAACCAATGGGGGAACAAGATGTTTCAAAAGGAAGGAGGGAAGTTTCCTTTGATCAGTTTCAGCTGGAATGGAAAAGATCAAGGAACCAGCCTTTTATCAGAGTAGTAAGTTTTAGAAAAGGATAAATAGGTTTATGTTTATTTTCTTTTTGTGACTTTGTCTTTGTGCAATTAGAGGAATAATCAAATTTGGAATTCTTTTGTGTACTAAATTTTGCCCAGGGGAACATCCTCTGTGTTTCGAATCTGTTGTCTGTGAGATCAGCTTCTATGCTATCTCTCAGAGGATTTTTTTCTGTTACCTTTCTTTTCTTTAATTAAAAGCCTTCTTTTTAAGAACCTAATTGATTTTTTCCCTGCTTTTTTAGATCCAAGGGGATTGGATCTGGACTTACCAGGGATTGATGGGGGGGAAAGAGGAGGGGGAATGAGTAATTCTTCCTTGTTTTAAGATCCACAGGGAACTGGTGGAGGAGTCTCTCAAGGCTACCCAGGGAGGGGAAGGTTTTTTTGAGGAAGACACAGTTTTCCAAATGACTCAAGCATTTGGATGGTGGCAGCCCATTGATCTAAGCTGGTAATTAAGCTTAGGGCTTTCACATGCCGGTCCCCACATCTATACTCTAAGAGTGGGGGTGAAACCTATGACAATGAGCATTTTCAAACACACCATATTTCCTTTTACAGTAAACCTACCAGTGAAACATTATTTTCTCTCCAAGAGAGTGTGTGTGACTGTTTTTAAGGTATTTCTGGCCACCTCATCTCTGAAAAGATATATTAACATTAAAGAAAGATCAGAGCAGGGCAACAAAAATGATAAGGGGTATGGAACATCTTCAATATGAGGAGAGATTAAAAAGATTGAAACTGTTCATCTTCGAGATGAGACGACTAAGGGGGGATATGACAGCAGTCTATAAAATCAGGAATGGTGTGGAGAAAGTGACTAAGGAAGTGTTATTTAGCTCTTCACATAACTCATGAATCAACAGTCATCTGATTAAACTGATTGGCAACAGGTTAAAAAAAAGGAAGGAAGTACTTCTTCAGAAAACACACAGTCAATATGTGGAGCTCGTTGCCAGGGGAAGTTGTGCAGGCCAAAAATATAACAGGGTTCAAAAGAGAATTAGATACGTTCATGGAGGATTGGTCCATCAATGGTATTAGCCAAGGTGGACAGGCACTTAGGTCTCATGTTCTGAGTCTTCCTAAACCTCTGATTGGCAGAGGTTGGGACTCGGCAACATGAGATGGATCATTTGGTAGTTGCCCTGTTCTTTTCATTCCTTCTGGGGCATCTGCTGTGGGCCACTATTGGAGGACAGGATACTGGGCTTGATGGACCATTGGTCTGATCCACCATGGCTGTTCTTATGCAGTTAGTACTCGCATTACCATAAATAGAATATAATAAGCTGCTTCTCATGCACATTGAATCTCACTGCAGGGAATTTCTCTGTCACTGTGTCAGAGAATGGGAGAAACAGTAGAGTCTAATCTCACCCTGACCCCCATGGGAGGTTGCCCAGACAGGTCTGTGGAATGAAGTTAAATGTTTCATCCATTCTAGAGAGACCTGGGGGAGGGATAGCTCAGTGGTTTGAGCATTGGCCTGTTAAACCTAGGGTTTTGAGTTCACTCCTCAAGGGAACCGTTTAGGGATTGGGGCAAAAATCTGTCTGGGGATTGGCCCTGCTTTGAGCAGGGGGTTGGACTAGATGAGGTTCTATGACATGTTATACATGAGACTTGTATAAAGTATAGGACATATGACTAAGACAAATCCAAAGGGATAAATCTCACAATATAATAAAAGTGAGCTGGGATCTTCCAAGGAGCCTATGTACCCAACTCTTATAAAACTTAGCCCTTGTTAAATGTTGAATTTTCTCCTAAGAAATTTTAAGTGAAGGATGTTCACCAGTTTTTGACCAGATCCAGAGAGCTGGATATTAAGGAAGCTCTATAAGAAGGAAGAAAAATAAAATATAGGAAGCTATGCCAAGACATGAAGACAAAGTTGAAAGCAATCTCCAGTAAAAGAGTGGAGATACCATGGTTAGGCATTTTTCAATATCATACAGAATATCAATACAGAATATCAAGAAGAGAAGACACAGTCCAGCATGGACTGCCATCATGTATGAATGATTCCATATTATTCCGAGGAGAGAGAACTTCAATGAATACATAATCCTGTGGTACACAAGGATGAATTGAAAGACATGATATCTTAAATTTGGATCAGGAATAATAATAATAATTAATAAATATATGTTACTCCAAAAAGTAAGAATATTTAGACATATGTGCCTGTGACATCAGCACTGACTAAATCAAATTGGCACAGCCTGAATTAATTCAAAAGGATATATGATAAAAATAAAAATAATAAAAATCTTAGTAACAAACGTTCAGCACAGAACAACAGCTGAGATGTTCAAAGCCACCCAGGTAATTGGATGTACCATTCTGATTATTCCTGCATGGTTAGTAGCAAAAACTCCAGAAATACTTTTATACAGACATTGAGGCCACCTTCAGTGGATTCCTAGACAATTCTTAACTGGCAAGTCCTCAGTTTGAAATACAATCTCCTGTACACTGCAGTCCACAGGAAAACTATGACAATAGTCTGAAAGGTAAATAAGCAAATAAAAAGTAAAGAAAGTAAATAAGGAAGTGTTATCTGCTCCTTCTCATAACACAAGTGTAAGCGGAGTCAAGATGAGCTCTAGCCTGACATCTGGTGGTGAATTATGGAGAGTGTGGAAAGGAATTTCAGGCGTTTGCATTTGCACACCCACTCAGCCTAGCATAGCCCAAGCAGCCTGGGATTTTTATTTTGACAGCTCTGGGATCCCCAATTTCTTTGTTATTGAGGCAGGCGGAATAAAGTGTTGTTACCCTGATTATGTGAATGAGGAACTATTAGACTTCTTTATAACAGAGAGTCTCACCATCAATTAAGTAACACTCACTAGACAAGGGAGATGCATGCCAAAACCCAGTGAATGGAGAGGGGTTGGGGATTGGTGTGTGTACCTGATGGTATGGGCACTTTTTGAGGGCCTGGAACACCAATTGCATCTTCTTCTTTCTCCACTGTTGAAGAGCTGAGCTAATTTTGATTCCATTAGGAGTCCATCTGGAGGCTGCTGAGCTGAATTCATGTTGGGCTAAGGGCACACCAGCACTAGGGCTCCCCTACTACAAGCTAAAATCACTAAAAGAGCTAAACTACTGAGCTGAGATCACTGAGCGCTGTGTTAACTAGTGGGGGAGCCTGAAGATCTATTGCTAAGTGCCTGGCAGAGTGAAGCAGTTTGCAGCATGTTTGGAGCAACCCATGAAGCTGGAGCGGAGTGGAGCGGTTTGCGGGGATGGCTGGAGCAGCTCACAGGTCAACTGGAAGAGCGGCACAGCTGGTGAAGTGGAGCCAGTTGTGGCGAAGGCTGGAGCAGAACTCCGTGGAGAGGCAGAGCAGTTGGCCCTGGCCCACTTAAGGTGCCCTTAATACCCTGTGTGCCCCCCCCATTTCCACCCAGGCTTGGGGGGTAAAACTCTGCAGATAAACTTTTGAACTCTGGGGCGGCACTGACCAGGGACAGAGACTTTTGAGTTGTTGGACTTTGGAGTATTGGACTTAAGACCCTAAGGGGAAAAAGACATTGCTAAAACTTACTTGGCGGGTCTTTTGCTCATGGTTTACATTATGAATCCTATTTATGGTGTTTCCCCAATATGATGCCACATTGTTTCCCTCCTTTATGAAAAGGATTTTGCTACACTCAGACTCCGCGCTTGGGAGAGGGGAAGTATTGCTTCCTAGAGGCATCCGGGGGGAGTGATATGTAATTGTCTCAGGTCACTGGGTGTGGGCTTGAGCCGATTTTGCATTTGAGTTATTGAAACGGAACCCTTGGATACTGAACCCGGCCCTTGTTGCCGCCAACTCAGAGGGGCAGAAAGGTTACACAAGAATGGGTTACCAAATGAAATTAATAGGCAGCAGGTTTAAAACAAAAGGAAGTATTTTTTCATACAATGAACCTGTGGAACTTCTTACCAGAAGATGTTGTGAAGGCCAAGACTATAACAGGGTTAAAAAAAGAACTAGTTAAGTTCATGGAGGATAGATCCATCTATTAGCCAGGTTAGGATGGACAGGGATAGTATCTCTAACCTCTGTTTGCCAGAAGTTGGGAATGGGTAACAGGGGATAGATCACTTGATAATTGCCGTGTTCTGTGCATACCCTCTGGGGCACCTGGCATTGGCCACTGTCAAAAGACAGGATACCAGGCTAGATGGACCTTTTATATGAACCAGTATGGCCATTCTTATGTTCTTATGTAGTTTCAAAGAGGACAGAATCCATTGTTCTCCATGTCCACTGAGGTTAGGACAAGGAGGAATTGGTTTTATTTGCATCTAGACGGTTTCAGGATAGATATTAAGAAAAAAATCTAACTATAATGATAGTTAAGCACTGGAACAGGTCACCTAAAGAGGTTGTGAGATCCCCATCACTGGAGATTTTTTAAGAACAGGTTGTGCAAACACCTGTTAGACTTGATCTAAGTATAGTAGGTCTTGCCTCAGCACAAGGGGCTAGACTAGATGGCCTCCTGAGATCTCATGCAGACTTACATTTCTGCAATTCTGTGTCTATTTATATCTGTGAATTTGTTTGTGTCAGACTGTTGTGCTTGTATGTTGAGTACTAAGGCCACAATTTTCAAAGGAAGTGATTGGCCAGATTTTTAAAAGTATTTAGGCACCTAGTGGGATTTTCAAACATCTACATGTCTAACACACATTGAAATAATTTGGACCTTAGTGATTTTGGATGCCTCCATTTTCAGTTGTCTAATCTGTGATGCCTTTAAGGGGGCAGATTTTCAAAAAGTGCTGAGCACCCACCCGCTGAAAAATCATGTCCGTTTACGATGACTTAAATTGGGTGACTCTAATCTTTTAGGCAGCTTTGAAAAATCTTACTCAGAGGGGGAGATTTTTCAAAGGCACAAGAGATAGCTAGGCATCCAGCTCCCATTTCAAAGGCAGCCCATGTCTTTAAAAATCCTCGTCGTCCACCAGTGCCAACTCTGAATGCCATATTAAATATGTTATCTGGGCTTCTGCTCATCTAGGCAGCCCCATATTCTACAGTTCCCATCCCTCCCTTATGTCTGCCAGGCCTCTGCATCCCAAGTCAAATCCACAGTTCCTGGGAACTTAGTATAACTTGACTAATCATGTGAATCAGGGCTTCTCTACAGAAACACTTAGTTTGCCACAAGCTGGGGTGTTCTACCATTCACAAAATATCTAAGTGGATGCTGCTGCCATGCAATAATAGCTCCTGCACTTTGAGCTACTCCCTTTGAAAAGGACACTAGGGGAACTGTTAGCGTGTGGCAGCAATGACCAGACATACTCTGGGTACATAGCAGGCTAGTGTGGAGTAGGTTTACATCCCATCACTAAGTGTCCACGTAGATAAGCCCTTAGTGGCTGTCTGAAAGTCTTGGGGCTTGCGTGATTTACGGCACAGGTAGGACAGGGATAGTAATTAGGTAAGGAGGTGAGAGTAGGGGGTGGCCCCAGACAGGAAGGACATAGAAAGTGAGCAAAAGAGAAACAGATTATTATCCTTCAGTATTACACCATGAGAATTTTCCTTAAAAAACAAATAGTCTTCACAACATACAAGATCTTTAAGCTTAAAAAGGAGAAAGCTACTATCTAAATGTATCCCCACAAGTCAACAATAAATGCTGACTACAAATCAATGCTGTTGGTTTGAGTAGTCTGGAATGTTGTTAAACCTTCTGCAGAATTCCTGCAATTTAGCTGCTCATCTGCACATACTCTTCTTTTACTCACCTTGAAATTCTCATAGTGTCTGTCTTGAGGAGGTCACTGATCATGATGACTTGCACCCCCGATATGTTCTTGAGCCACTAGTTCATAGCCAAGTGCTCCAATAATCACAAGGATCATCTTTGTTCTAGTGTAGCCATTCCACTTCACCCCCTTCACTTCTTGTTCCTTTTAATGTTTCTCTCTGCTGGGTTGGCAAGACTAATAAACATGGGCTTGTTTGTCATAATGAGTTTTATTTGTACGTTATCGAGCACAGAATCTCTCTCTTTGGCTCTGTGTGAGGCTATCATTTACACTCTCATGTGTTTCTAGAAATCAGAAAACAAAATAACCTTCTCTTTCTTCAAAATTAAGATCATAATAGCTATGCCCTCATGTGACCATGTGAAGGTTAATACATTGTTGCAGGCACAGAAGGTGCCGGAGGCAAGCAACAGAGGTTCATTGCCCAGAGTGCTTAAGCGCCAATAAACACACCAGGGTGGAGAAGCAAACAACCAAATTTATTTGAGCTCAAATAAGGTGCAAGGGAGAAATAGCAATCTCAGATCTTGCACACCGCACACAGGCGGGGCAGTAATATTTATACCTTTCTTCTTGTATTCCTTTCTTTATGCTGACTAGCTGATCTCTCACTCCCCTGTACTTTCCCATCTAGCTGCAGTATCCTTTTTTATTCAATCTTTTGTCTTCCCCTTCCCTCCCCTCTGCTGCTGAGACAAGTGTACAGTATCTTAAAACGGCCTTGAGCATGCTTTAGCCTAGCTTCAACGTGTTACAGCAGAGAACTGGCTGTTACAATCAAAAACTAACTGCTAATACTACATTTTTGCAGCTATTAGTACATTAGGTTACACTAGGTTACACAAAGTGTTTAACATGGAGGAACATTGGTTCATTGAAGCCTACAACAGGAGGGTTTCATTGACACTTGTGGTCTATCACCTTTCCGAGTTACCTAGGGTTATGCCAGAGTGACACCAACAAGTCCTTCCTTTGAGAATACTCAACAAACTTTTGGCTGAGTGTTCTCACATTTAAAGGATAACATGTGATTAAGCTCTAGGGAGCTGGAGTGCTTTACAGCAAGCAAGCAAGAGAAGAGTAACAATACACAACACCACACCAGTGAGCAGGAGGTGAACAATACCTTCCCCTAGTTCTCCTAGGTTGAGTAACCAGCCCCAGAGGGAATCAGAAATAGTAGGTTTCCTTTCCTGGGCCTTCCACTGTTCAAAAGCCTGTTTGGCTGACAGGATGTGCTTGTTAATATTCTGTGTGCTTTCTGGGACATAAGTACAGTATTCATCCCCTATAAGGGCGCACACCCCGCCCTGGGAAGCCACACTTCCACCCAGGAAGTGTCCACATATGTCTCCATGATCACAGATCAGATGGTATTCCTGATGCATCTGTAAGGGCAGTGGGCCAAGTCTGGTACTCAAGATCACTCCGAATGGCCATCAGCTGGTCATTCAGGAAATCCCGAATTCCTAAACATATTAGATCCCACTGCAATGCCTTCCCAGCCTCAGTTATATTCAATACCATCTTTTCTTGGTGTAGTACTATAATACACCTGTCATTTAACTATTCTCAGGTACTGTCAAAAGGCATTCCCATTAATTGCATACATTATTAGTCACTGGAATGGTTTCAATACGGGTAAAATTTCTAGTAGCAGAACAAACTCTTTGAGTACTTGTTATTTAAAATCCAGTTAGAGAGAGCTATATATGCTGAAGGATTTATCCAAAACACAGGGTGCAGCTTGTAGAATAAACCCCAAAATCCAATTAATACCACATTCCCAAACATGGGTCACACAAATGTCCTCCCACCAGCGTATATTTTTTTGTTTCTTTACCAGGGTCAGTTCTTAATGTCCTTTCTAGTCAGGAATTCCTGGACTTTGGCAATTTCAGTGGAGCGAGTGTTCCTTCTTCTTTCCCAAAACAGTCGTGGTGCAGCATCCCATAGGGACATTACCCTGTAATGGTTTTGATTCTTCTAGAAAAATTCAAAGGCATAGTAGATCTGTCAGTGGATAAGGGAGAGGTTACTAGCACTTCACCTTGTACTTTTCCCCTGCTGTCCAAAAGACACAGTGGAGCTAGAAGGTGAAATAGGCTAATCATCAGTAGGAGAATTCTCCCAATGTGGAGGGGTCTTTTTGCAGTGAGAATCTTAGGTCCAAGCAGTCAGTCTTTGGCACTTCACAGCGGTATTGGTAGTCATCAGGACTTAAGGGCCTTTCCAGCATGGATCCAAGGCAGTCTTTCGTCGGTGGACCTTTACATCAATCCCGTCTCCTGGTTCCAAGAAGTGGCACGGCTGCTAGGGTCTTTAGGTAGCGCTTCTTTACCTGTGAGAAAAGAAACTTAACACATTTCATTAGTGCCTGGCAGTGTTTTTCAGATCTCATAGCTGTGTGGGCAAATTCAAGCCCTCCTTTTCCTAGTTGTTAGCCAAGTCTTAACTGTGAGCAGTGTCCTTGAATGGAGTCAGTGTCTTATCTATAGCCTGAGCTTGCTAGCTAATTCTTTTTTTCCAGTTAACTCATTCTGTTCTTTGTTCTTCTTCCTTTCTTGTCTTCTTTTAACCTGCAAAGGAAACTTCCACTTTTTTCTTATACACCTTTTTCCCAACAATGAAGACATAAACATTGTCATTATACAGTACATTAGTCTTATTATTCAAGATATGCCACACATACCCTTTTACTAAAATAACCTTATTACAGAACTTTGGAGCAACAAGCCAGAACAAGCACACCCACTTTGAGGAGTTCATTCAATACAACCTCTAGTCCAATAGCCTTCCACCATCCCCAGCCCTCTGGCTAGAAATCTGAGGTAGCCAGAAAGATCTCATGTACAATATGGGGAGTGGGTTAATTTTTCATGTCTTTGCTTCCAAAAACTGTTGGTATGCAAATTTTAACAACAATTTTTGCAATTAGAGTTTGACCAATAAAGTTTCATTTCCTTACTTAAGGTAATGCATTAGACTTTAGTATATTACATTCTCCTGATTTATCTAACCACTTTGTATTCCAAGTTGAACAAAACAAGTATCTGCATTTTAATTTAACCTTTTTGTTTGATTTTAAACTAGACTATTTTATAAAAATATTAAACACAAAAATTCCGGCTACAAGACAAACACCACAAGACAGAACATAGAACACAAAACATAATTTCTATTGTGCCAGTAAATGCATGGTACGTTGAATGCTGTTCAGCTGGCATCAGTTTTCTCTGATTATCTGAAAGACAAAAAAACAGAGGTCTACCCACCCCTTCTGGGCAGACAATCATCGCTTGAAATATACAAACACCCTTGTTGACTTCAGGCAAAACCGAGGAAATACCCCATATTTTCTTGTATTTTTTTCATAGGCAGCCCAGGTTTTTAATTACATAACACTGTATACATTCTTCAGCTAATTCAACTAAATTGTTCATAGCCAAATCAAATGATTGCAATCCAATAATTTCTTTGCCTGAATTTATTTACAAACATTTCACAGACACCAGGAACTTTTTTCTTTAGCATTTTTACAAAGTTCAACTGCTGTTTCCTCCCGCAACTACAGAGTTAACTTCTCACTCTCCCTTAAATCACTTGCTTGTCTCCCAACAGCCACTTTTATTAACTTAAATCACCATTCCAAATAAGTCCTGGGTATTTGAAATCCCCATGCTTACACTTACTGACTCCTTCCTTCCACTACACCCTTAAAGTTTTCCAACCTGTTTTCCAATTTCTCTGTCTGTTGACTGCCCTCCTGGGCCCGATCCTGCTTTTCTTGCTGAACCGTCCCTTCCATGAGCACCAACTTGTTCCACTACCAGTTTAGCTAGGAGGGTGGGCTTCTCAACTAACCCCCACCCCTCCTAGTCTTTTCCCTTAAACATTCTTACTCACAAGACTACCTGAGTCCTCCTTCATGAGGCTTGCCACCTGGACAAAAACACATGGCCCATTGGGCAAAGGCCATTTACTTAACATACAATCCAAACCCCTTTAGAGGATTTTACCTAGAGACCCATCCATCTGTCTGCTGACACTTAAACAGAAAAGAGAATTACACAGAGAGCAGAGGGAATTACAGTCTAACCCAGACTTTCCCACTTCTATACACTGACCGCTACAGGGGACGGGACAGAAGGAACTCAATTCAACCTCAGAGCTTTCTCGCACACATGGCTTCCACTTGGAGGAATTACGAACGAGAGGTTCAGTTCCACCCACACTCCTAACGTCCAAATGAACAGAGCAAAAAAACAACAGTAACCGGTTAAACAGAACAGGACCAGAACCAGATAGTGTTTCCTTATCTTATTAGGGCTCACTTACTCATGCAATTCTCAACATATAACACCAACAGTACCAGGCAAAGCAAACATAAAATAACAAGGGTAAAACAAATAGATGGTGTAAATTCTGCAGGGCTCCCCCCTTCTTAATTGCTCACCAAACTGTGACAAATTTCTGTTACCAATCTATCCCTTGTGTCAGGTGATCAGGCTGACACTACAGGATCATTGGGGGAAGATAAAGAAAACACACCTTATAACCGAATTTTAAAGCTTCATTAATAAAATAATAAAACAACAGCGGAGAGTGTTGGGAACACTCCCACATCACTCAGGAAAATATTAATGCCCCAAGCCCCTTTCATACTCACACATGTATGTCCAGACTAGCCACTTCTGTGTATAATGTTCAGAGAAGGGGGAGAGGTGGACAGGAGATTATCCTGTATACAGCTTGTCCAGAATTTCCAATATACTTTTGCTCTTGGGAGGGCTGTTCTCTTACACCCTGGAATCTCCTGTGGCATCTCTTTCAGAGATTCCAGTCCAGGTCGGTTGCCTGTGGCTTCTTTGGTGTCACCAAGCCACACCAACTCCAGGGTCACAAAGGCACACTGTTGGATCTTACTGGACAGTTAAGCTTTGCAAATGTAATCTCAGTTCTGTAACTTGTATTGCTTTTGGTTCGCCTCTGTCTATATTTTTTTCACAGCCAGCTGGAGCTGAAAGCAGCCCCTCCCTGCACCAAGCACAGTCCGCGCTGATTCCTGACCCTGAATGCAGAGCAATCCCCCACCTCCATCCCTGGGCCAAGATGATTTTTAAATTAACCCGTTCCTTTCCTCAATAGACAAATTTGCTCACGCTGTGTCAGGGCTTTTTGGTGATTAAATGCTCCTCTTAGATGTATGATCTTATCTAGATTGAAGTACCTTCTAGTGGGCATTGTTTAGATGGATTTTCACGCTTGTAAATATTCCAATTCTCTAAATACCTGCAGGTTGATGAACCATAATGTACGTATATGTAATATGCTGGGGTACTCTTAGGGGGTAAGATGGAATGTTTAGACTGCCCTCACCCATTTTCCACTTACACACACAGGGATGGTGCCCTGTCCGACTAGCGGCTCATAAACTAAGGATTTTTCCCTACATGGTACTCACACAGGAGAGGGTAACGAGGATGCCCATGACCCTCCTATACTTCCCTTCATCAAAGAGCGTCAGCTAGTCTCTGGGAGACGGCACCGCTTACTCTGATTGCATCCAGTGAGATGATCAGACTATCAGTAGCCAACATGGAAAGGAAAGGGGAAGGAAAGATGGGTACACACACTCCTAGACCCAGGTAGCTTCCTCACCGGACGATGCCAGGCCGAGTCAGCCCACCATGGGTCGGACCTCCTAAAGATCCACTAGTTACCGGGCTTGCATTAGAGTAGTCCTGGTCATGAGCTTTTGCTTCACAGGGTACTCTGGGAGTCTTCCGGTAACAGTCACTCATACTGGGCCCCCCCCCCTTTTTTTTTTTTTGCAGCCACAACAGGGAGAGAGTGCATTAGGACATAGGGTCTCCCCTTCCTAGACAGGTCCCTCCTTTGTCGCTGAACTATCCATAACCTGCATCTGGATCCTTGCACTCTGCCAGACAGGGGGAAGAACAGGACCTACATTTTTTTTCTTTTTCTTTTTCTTTTTCTTTTTTTTTTTTAACCAGAGCTTTTCATACAAACAGTTTGTATGAACCTACCTGTTCACTGACAAAACAGGAGTAATTGTACTGTAATTTACTGATCCTTCAGGTGGCCACCTTTCCTGACCCTCTAATCTGTACTGAGGCCAGTCCACTGTACAAAACCTTTGTAACCTATTTTTGGATAACGGATCTGATCCAAACACCTTCCAGTTCTCCAGAATGCATTCTAGGGGGGAGCACCTTGCCTTCCCCACGTTGCTCTGCCCCTGCCCCATGTCGCAGGTAGACGCTGGGCGTGCCCAGGCCCTAGCAGAGAGAGTCCGGACAACTGGACTTTTCCTACTTTATCCAAGGGACCGGTTCCTCACCTTCGCCCGGGACCGGTTCCACACCATTGCCCACAACTGCTTCTCCACTATTTGAGCGCGTTGCACCGTTGTGCCTCTGGGGTCATTTGCACCGCGTCTCTGCCGAGGCCCTCGGTGAAGTCACCAGTGTGCACTGGGCGTCGGTCATCGCCGCGATCCGTTGACCACCAGGAGGGATCCAGGCAAGGCTAATTTTCGCCTCAGCCCACCCAGGGATGCCAAAACTGTTGCAGGCACAGAAGGTGCCGGAGGCAAGCAACAGCTATTCGTTGCCCAGAGTGCTTAAGCGCCAATAAACACACCAGGGTGGAGAAGCAAGCAAACAAATTTATTTGAGCTCAAATAAGGTGCAAGGGAGAAATAACAATCTCAGATCTTGCACACTGCACACAGGTGGGGCAGTAATATTTATACCCCTCTTCTTGTATTCCTTTCTTTATGCTGACTAGCTGATCTCTCACTCCCCTGTACTTTCCCATCTAGCTGCAGTATCCTTTTTTATTCAATCTTTTGTCTTCCCCTTCCCTCCCCTCTGCTGCTGAGACAAGTGTACAGTATCTTAAAACGGCCTTGAGCATGCTTTAGCCTAGCTTCAACGTGTTACAGCAGAGAACTGGCTGTTACAATCAAAAACTAACTGCTAATACTACATTTTTGCAGCTATTAGTACATTAGGTTACACTAGGTTACACAAAGTGTTTAACATGGAGGAACATTGGTTCATTGAAGCCTACAACAGGAGGGTTTCATTGACACTTGTGGTCTACCACCTTTCCGAGTTACCTAGGGTTATGCCAGAGTGACACCAACAACATTAAGATTCAGACTGAACTTTGCAGATAAACTGGCCATGCTATAACACGTTCCTGTTTAATGGCTTTGACTTTAGTGTCTCTACATCAGTGTAAAATCACTGTGAGTAGGAAGGATCAGGGAATGGCCGAATGTTAAGTTTCCAGCCCCAGTGACTTGGCCAGCAGCAAATGACAACTACCAGGGAGCCAGGGGGAAGCAGAGAGGAGGGAACTGCACCTTCCTGAATCAGAAATCTTCCCCTTGGCTGGTTCTGGGATTGTGTAGCAGAGACTCACTCACCACCACTATGGTGAAGCACAAGGGCAGGTAGCTTGCGTGACTAACACTCATGGGGGCCAAGGTGTCAATGAGAACTCTTGGCCCACCTGCACATTGACCTTCCCTTAATCAGACATTTCAGGTAGCAAGAACTGCAACATTCAAATTAGCAGGAGATGAAGTGTAGGGATTGGTTGATTTACTTCTGATGTCACCAGGGTCCCATTTAAAAGTGACCTGAGCTTGGCAATGTGCAAAATGTATTCCTAATTTAATGATTTGGAAGAAATTGTCTTAACAATTTAGCTGCATTATAACTTAATGTTTTCAAATGTGGCCTACACACATATTTCAAATGAGTTTTAACATTATGGAAAGTGAGAAGAGTTAAGTTTTATTCCACTCTGAAGATTTCTCATGACAAAGCTAGAGATGACAAATGCCAGATTTCTTAAGGATCCCAATTATAAAATTTTATTCTCATGAACTAATTAAAATATTTACCTGCAAAGCCATCCACTTGCAGAGAATAAGAATCCAAATTGGGCAAGGATGCACAGTATTCTTCACACCTTACATGGGAGTGAATGAACAGTGAATGTCTAAGGATATAGCTTTGTTTCCTAATTTTCCTCCAAAACAAGTCAGATGGCCACAGGTAGGCAACACCCACACTCTACGCAAGTCATGATTCTGATGAGTTCAACATTCACACAAAGATAAATATGGGCTACTCATGTGAAACAGAATTTGCAAGATCATATGCCCTTATTGGCCCAATAATATACACATATATATTAGCTTAAAATCACTGAATTCTTGTAAAGTCATCAATGAGAACTCTTGCCGGCCTGTACAGTTACCTTCTCTCAAGGAGTCATTTCAGGTAATAGAACTGCCAAATGGATATTACCAGGAGAGAAAGACTGAGGATCAGCTGAGCTACCTCTGACGTTACCATGGCCCCACTTAAGAATGAATCTCAGCTATATGCACCAGCTAATCCAAATCTAATATGTTCTACCTGAACTGCATTTTTATTCCAGTTTTACAATCATTCTGGACAAATCAGGAGAGAGGATAAACGTGAACTTTCTGAAAGAGCACATTTTGAAGTATTTCATTCGTGTGAAGTAATTCTCATATTAATTTGAAAGTCATCCACACACAAAGAATAAGGACTATATGTTCAAGGAGGATACACTGTACGCTTCAGAGATGAGAGTGCAAATGAGTGTGCAGTGCGTGTCTCAGGATTTGGCTTGGTGTACTAATTTTTCTCCAAAACATGTCACATGACCATAAGTTGAATAAGTAGAATCCGCCCTTGGACACAAAAAGTCCTGATTGTGCTAGTCTAGAGTTCCACTGGCACAGAAAGACGAATTAGGGCTATGCATGAGTCAGAGTTTGCAGGTTCAAAAATCTATGATTAGCTTGAAATGCCTGTACTCTTCTAAAAGACAAAAAATCTAAGGAGAGCTTTTCTCAAGGCTTCCTTCACCTCCTCGTTTCTCAGGCTGTAGATGAGGGGGTTGACCAAAGGGGTCAGGACTCCATAGAAAACAGAGCACACTTTGTTCAAGACCCTCAGTGCATCAGAGTCTGATAGCAGATACACAATGATGAGGGTTCCATAGAAAATTGTCACCACGATGAGGTGGGAAGAGCAGGTGGAAAAGGCCTTCTGTCTCCAGTGGTGGACGGGATTCTCAGGATGGTGGTGATGATACTAACATAAGATGCAAGGGTCAACAGAAATGGAGGAAATGTGAATAGGGAGGAATGTATGACAGCTGAAACCTCCAGCCAGTAAGTGTCTCTGCAGGCCAGTTTCATTATTGGACTAAAATCACAAAAGAAATGGTCAATTTCATTGGGGACACAGAATGTTAATTGTGACATCACAGATATTAAGAAGGCAACAGACACAAATCCACCTGTCCATGACGCGACCGCTAGCTGGAGGCACAACCTGTCGTTCATCAGGGCTGCATAATGCAGAGGTTTGCATATAGCTAAATACCGATCATAAGACATCACAGATAGTAGACAACATTCTGTGCCTGCCAGAGAACCAAAGAAATATAATTGTATGATGCAGCTGGGAACAGAAATGTTTCTGTTCCCAGTCAGGAGACTGTCCAGCATCCTGGGCAGCATGGTGGAGGTATAGCTGGTCTCCAAGCAGGACAAGTTCCCCAGGAAGAAGTACATGGGGGTATGCAGGTGCTGATCAGTCACAACTAACACAACAATGAGGATGTTCCCAGCCATGGTCACAATGTAGATCACTAGGAACAGCAGGAAGAGAAGAACTTGAAGTCCAGGAAGATCCCCAAATCCCAGGAGGATGAATTCTGTCACGGTCGTTTGATTTCCCTGGCATTTGTTTGCTGTGGGTTTCATCTAGGGAAATAAAACAAATTCTGCCATTTAGAGTCTAACTTACACTGCAAAACAGTCAGCATTTCATTTCTGGCTTCTCTCTGCTAGTTGCCATCCCAATGGTTGAGTGAAGACCCCAGATAGCAGAGGCATGCTAGGTAAAATTTCAAAAGGACCTAAGTTAATTGACATTGGAAATATTACTGCTGTCTGGTATTTCTATGGCTGTACACATCTCACCTTCAGCTTCCTGATCATGTCTTATGTGTTACATTAGCCACAATATCTGAAATTTTCCACTCCACTGGAATCTGTCCACCAGATTCCAGTGGAGTGGACAATAGAATTTGATTGCAGAAACCTGGGTTTTCTTCCTTTCTCTTTCTTTCCTTGACCTTGGGCTTACACTTCTGTTCTCTGAGGCTCTGTTCCCTCTATTACAAAATAGTTGATGATAATATCACTTACCATTTTCTTAATGTGTTTTGAAATTTAGAGATCATTCTCTCTCAAATCATAGAATCATAGAACTGGAAGGGACCTCGAGAGATCAGCTAGTCCAGTCCTCTGAACTCATGACCGGACTAAGTATTATCAAGACAGTTTGTGACAGGTATTTATCTAACCTGCTCTTAAAAATCTCCAATGATGGAGATTTCACAGCCTCCCAAGGCAATTTATTCAAATGCTTAACCACTCTGACAGTTAGGAAGTTTTTCCTAATGTTCAATCTAAACCTCTCTTGCTGTAATTTAAGCCCATTGCTTTTTAGCCTGTCCTCAGAGGTTAGGAAGAATATTTTTCTCCCTCCTCCTTGTAACAACCTCTTATCTACTTGAAAGTTGTTATCATATCCTCTCTTAGTCTTCTCTTTTCCAGACTAAACAAACCCATTTTTTTCAATCTTCCCTCATAGGTCACGTTTTCGAGACCTTTAATTATTTTGGTTGATCTTCTCTGGTCGTTCTCCAATTTTTCCACATGTTGCCTGAAATGTGGTGCCCAGAACTGGACACTGTTATAACCTTATTCCCAGATTTGGACCTTAGCGTCCGAAATATGGGGGTTAGCATGAAAACCTCCAAGCTTAGTTACCAGCTTGGACCTGGTACTTGCTGCCACCACCCAAAAAATTAGAGTGTTTTGGGGCACTCTGGTCCCCCTGAAAAACCTTCCCTGGGGACCCCAAGACCCAAATCCCTTGAGTCTCACAACAAAGGGAAATAATCCTTTTTCCCTTCCCCCCTCCAGGTGCTCCTGGAGAGATACACAGACACAAGCTCTGTGAATCCAAACAGAGGGACTTGCCCTCTCCGTTTCCAATCCTGGAACAAAAGCACTTTCCTCTTCACCCAGAGGAAATGCAAAATCAGGCTAGCAATCCAACACACAGATCTCCCCTTGATTTCTTCCTCCCACCAATTCCCTGGTGAGTACAGACTTAATTTCCCTGAAGTAAAGAAAAACTCCAACAGGTCTTAAAAGAAAGCTTTATATAAAAAGAAAGAAAAAATACAAATGATCTCTCTGTATTAAGATAACACAATACAGGGCAATTTCTTAAAAGAATATTGAATAAACAGCCTTATTCAAAAAGAATACAAATCAAAGCCCTCCAACACTTATATTTATGCAAATACCAAAGAAAAGAAACCATATAACTTACTATCTGATCTCTTTGTCCTTACACTTAGAAACAGAAGATTAGAAAATAGAACTACTTCCCCAAAGCTCAGGGACAGCAGGCAGACAGACAAAAGACTCAGACACACAATTCCCTCCACCCAAAGTTGAAAAAATCCGGTTTCCTGATTGGTTCTCTGGTCAGGTGTTCCAGGTGAAAGAGACATTAACCCTTAGCTATCTGTTTATGACAGATAGCTAAGGGTTAATGTCTCTTTCACCTGGAACACCTGACCAGAGAACCATCTACTTGAAAGTTGTTATCATATCCTCTCTTAGTCTTCTCTTTTCCAGACTAAACAAACCCATTTTTTTCAATCTTCCCTCATAGGTCACGTTTTCGAGACCTTTAATTATTTTGGTTGATCTTCTCTGGTCGTTCTCCAATTTTTCCACATGTTGCCTGAAATGTGGTGCCCAGAACTGGACACAATACTCCAACTGATGCCTAATCAGAGCGGACTAGAGAAGAATTACTTCTCATGTCTTGCTTACAACACTCCTGCTAATACATCCCAGAATGATGTTTGCTTTATTTGCAAAGGAAAAAGTGTAACACAGTTGACTCATATTTACCTTATGGTCCATTATGACCCCCAGATACCTTTCCGCAGTACTTCTTCCTGAGCAGTCATTTCCCATTTTGTATGTTTGCAAATGGTTGTTCCTTCCTAAGTGGAGTACTTTGTTTGTACTTGTCCTCATTGAATTTCATCCTATTTACTTCAGTCCATTTCTCCAGTTTGTTCATGTCATTTAAAATTATAATCCTGTCCTCCAAAGCACTTGCAATCCCTCCCAGCTTGTTATCATATGCAAACGTTAGAAGTGTACTTTCTATGCCATTATCTAAATCAGGGGTGGACAAAATACGGCCCTTGGGCTGAATCCGGCCTGTCTAACATTTTGGACCATCCCGCAGGCTCTTTGGCTTCCCTCTCACAAGCTCCAGGCCGCTAAAAGTCCCACAGTGCAACAGGGCACCCAGACAGGCTTTCTGCCTGCCATGGCCCCACGCCACTCCTGGAAGTGGCTGGATGCTGCTGGTATGTCTCCGTGCACCCCCCCAACACTACCCTAAGGGATCCCAATGACTGGAAACTAGACAATGGGCACTGCGGGGGCAGTGCTTGCAGGTGCAGACAGCGCACAGAGACCTGCTGTCTCCCTCTCCCCAAGGGGCACACACAGACATGCCAGCAGCAGCTGGCTGCTTCTGGGAGTGGTGTGGGGCCACGGCACTGAGCACTCCGCTGCGCCATCTGCTGGGAGCCGCCTGTGGTTAATGCCTGCTGGCCAATTCATGCACCTTGCACCCCCGCCCACACCCCAACCTTATGCCCCAGGTCAGAATTCCCTCCTGCACCCAAATTTCCTCCCAGACCCGCACCCTCTCCTGCACCCCAACACTCTGCACCAACCCAGAGCTCCCTCCTGCACCTAAACTCCCTCCCAGACCCCGCACTCCCTATATTAATATAGTAGACATGTGTGGCCTGTGATGACTTACCAAAATTCGTGGAGTGGCCCCCCTGCAAAAATTGCTGCCACTCTGATCTAAATCATTGATGAAGATATTGAACAGAACCGGACTCATGACTGATCCCTGTAGGACTCCATTTGTTATGCCCTTCGAACATGACTGTGAACACTCATAACTACTCTCTGTTATTATTCCCCTCACCCACCCCATTGAGTAATGGACCTATCCTGTCCTTGGTCTTTCTCTTCCTTCTAATGTAGTTGTAGAATGTTCTCTTGTTACCCTTTATGTCTCTAGCTAGTTTGATCTTGTTTTGCACCTTGACCTCACTAATTTTCTCCCTACATATTTATGTTATTTGTTCATATTCATCCTTTGTAATTTGACCTAGTTTCCACTTTTTGTAGGACTCTTTTGATTTTTAAATTATTGAAGATCTCCTGGTTAAGCCATGGTGGTCTCTTGCCATACTTCCTATCTTTCCTATGCAGAGGGATAGTTTGATCTTATTTCCTTAATAATGTCTCTTTGAAAAACTGCCAACTATCTTCAATTGTTTTTCCTGTTAGACTTGCTTTCTATGGGATCTTACCTACTAACTCCCTGAGTTTTCTAAAGTCTGCCTTCTTGAAATCCATTGTCTTTATTTTGCTTTTCTCCTTCCTACCATTCCTTGGAATCATGAACTCTACCATTTCATGATCACTTTCACCCAAGCTGCCTTTTGCTTTCAAATTCTCTATCAGTTCTTCCCTCTTTGTCAAAATCAAATCTAGCCCCTCCCCTAGTAGCTTTCTCCATCTTCTAAAATAAAAAATTGTCTCCACTACATTCCAAGAACTTGGATAGTCTGTGCCCTGCTGTGTTATTTTCCCAACAGATGCCTGAGTAACTGAAGTTCCCCATCACCACCCAGTCCTGTGCTTTGGATGATTTTGTTACTTATTTAAAAAAAGCCTCATCCACCTCTTCTTCCTGGTTAGGTGATTTGTATTAGACCCCTACCATGACATCACCCTTGTTTTTTAAACTTTTTATCTTTACCCAAACACTTTCAGACAGTCTGTTCCTATTTCCATCTCGAACTCAATCCAAGCATATACGTTTTTAATATGTAAGGCAAAACCTCCTCCTTTTTTTCCCTGCCTGTCCTTCCTGAGCTAGCTGTACACATTTTAACCAATATTCCAGTCATGAGTATTATCCCACCAGGTCTCTGTGATGCCAACTATGTCATAGATGTGGTCATTTACTATCGTTTTGAATTCTCCCTGCTTATTCCCCACACTTCTTGTATTAGTATACAGACATCTAAGATACTGATCTGACACCCCCTCCTCCAGTTCTGTCCTGTCTCTCCCTTATCCCTGCTAAAACAGCTCATGCTCCAAGGTGGAAACATGGACAAATAGCTGAGGACCAGTACAAAAGTATACAACAAACACATTGGGAGAAAATAAGAAATGCTAAGGCAGAAAATGACTAAAATCCAAAAAGAAGAATAATTATAAGTACATTAGCTAGGAAGGTGAAAAATAGATGACATCAAGAAGGCTGACAAATCAACACTATCACCCTCACAATAAAACAACTACACCACACAATAAACCTGAGCACACATAGTCTCTCAGAGCAGCACATACCCACACAGATCATCTCAAATCTGCCAGCACAACAGAATCCCCACACAAATCATCACAAGCACTCACACTGCAACTCAACCAGCATAGCCGATAAACCCAATCACAACATAATCCCTAACTGGAACACAAATCCCTTATTAACACATACAAATATCAACACAAATGTCCCAGTATAACACAATCCAAACAGAAATCAACATAAACAAATACACAGCTTCACCAGCAAGCCCAATATCCCCAAACATCACTCTGAACACCAGACTGTCTACTGTGTCTGTATCACATGATGCAAAGAGCTACAACATTGATTCAGAACTCTTTCCCTTTAGCTTGTCCCCAGGTTCCATTATCACTGGGATTCATGGTCTGTTATTGGCTAGTTTTTAAGGTCTCAGCCATTTTGGGGCTTTTTAACACAAATGAGTTTCCAAATTACCCTTGTGTGACAGAAGAGGTTTTCAGCTCCTAGCAAAAGGTTAAGCTGATTGCCTCCAGGGATAGAAGCCTGCCACAGCGGCCTGGCTGACAGGGCAGCTAAAGAGAAGGTAACATTTGGAAGAAGAAGGATTTCCAACAAATGTAGAAAAAATAGCTCTAACTTTTAAAAGCTTTTAATTAATCACTAATGGATGGAAACTAAGCTGTTGATCTCCTTTCCCCTCCGTGCTTTCCTTTTTCTTTTTCTTTCCCTTCCATTGAGACCGTTTACCGTTCTTTTCTTATGTTTTGTGGGGGAAATCAATAAAATATAAACTAATCAATAAATACAGAGAAATGTGCACACTTAAAAGTGCATTACAATGACTGGGTTAACATGGAAAATGAAATTAAGATGTAAGCATTTTAAGGAGTTAATTGGGAAACAATTCCTCTCTCACTTACCTCAATATAAATCAGGAATAGCTGCACTGAAGCCAAGAAAGATGTACTACTCGAAAGCTGGGGTAAATGAAAGAATGACTCCAAAA
Organism: Gopherus evgoodei; assembly: GCF_007399415.2. Lineage (NCBI taxonomy): Eukaryota > Metazoa > Chordata > Testudines > Testudinidae > Gopherus > Gopherus evgoodei. The sequence continues at coordinate 17,794,270 of NC_044342.1, read as the reverse complement.
GAGAGGTTTCTTCTTCTTCTTCTATTGTTTAATGTTTCTGTATAAAGTCCTACCTAATGCACCTGCACAGACTCAGATTATCACTTTCACAGCACCATTCCCCATGTGATAATTTGCAATCACTTCTATATGCTTCGGTGCCCACATGGGAATTGTTCCCAAAGAGAATCTACTGTGGTGTTGCCATCCAACCTGCCCCATGGTTACAGGTGACTCTCCATGAGCCTGATGCAGTTAGACCTTCATTACCTCTTTTCTTCAACATTTCAGTATGTCCCTCACTCTTCCTGCATGGGGGAGAGAAGGCAAATGTTTCCTCCTCCTGAATGCGTGTCTTTGTTCCCTCTTCATCTCCAAGCCCTTCCTAGGGTGTGACCCTCCTTCCATAATTCATGAATAGTTCAAACCATGTTGTACACTGTGACCTTCAGGAAGAACAAGGCCCTGTGTGGGGTATTGTGGAGATGTTCTGTTTTTTCAGCACATCCTGAACTTTTCATGCTATCACATTAAATAATAGAGATTGCTCCTCTTTTCCAGCCAGCCATCTCTTCTCCTTATTTCTACCACACCTTGGAAAGTGCCTCTCCAATACATTCTCTCCATGATAGAGATGTACGGCAACTCCCAAATGAGTGACGTACATTGAGGGACTGACTGAATTCTTACTGAGGCAAACTTCCTGTGAGGTTAATTGAGCAACTCACATGAGTCACAATGAGGCCCGAGAACTCACAGATGATTGGATTTTGGCCCCATTTCCTAAACCATTCTCCCAGAAACTTAACATGCAAAGATGTATATCACTGGTATGACAGCCCTCAGATCTAGAAACTTGTCCCATAGCTGAGGGCAATTGGAATGCCCATCCATGCTGCAGCCATGGAGAGGAGAGGAATAGCTCAGTGCTTAACCCAGGGTTGTGAGTTCAATTCTTGAGGGGGCCACTTAGGGAACTGGGGTAAAAATCTGTCTGGGGATGGGTCCTTCTTTGAGCAGGGGGTTGGCCTAAATGACCTTCTGAGGTCCCTTCCAACCCTAATCTTCTATGATCTCTCCTCTTTGGTAGATCAGTAAGAATTCAGACAGTTTTGTGAATGTGGTGTAAATATACAGTAACTCTTCACTTAACATTATAGTTATGTTCTTGAAAAATGCAACCTTAAGTGAAATGATGTTAAATGAATCCAATTTTCCCGTAAGATTTAATGTAAATGTGGGGGGTTAGGTTCCAAGGAAATTTATTTGGGGCAGACAAAAGGCATTATATACTGTACAGTACTGTACTGTGGTGGGGAGGTGCCCCTGGCTTACCCCTGCAGCTCAGGGCTGGGGGTGCAGGGTCTGGGATGGATTTAGGGTGTGAGAGGGAGCTCAGGGTAGGGTGCAATGTCTGAGGCTTGGTCTACACTACGCGTTTAAACTGATTTTAGCAGCGTTAAACCGATTTAACGCCGTACCTGTCCACACTACGAGGCCCTTTATATCGATATAAAGGGCTCTTTAAATTGGTTTCTGTACTCCTCCCCGAAGAGAGGAGTAGCGCTAAAATTGGTATTACCATATCGAATTAGGGTTAGTGTGGCCGTAAATTGACAGTATTGGCCTCTGGGCGGTAGCCCACAGTGCACCACTGTGACCGCTCTGGACAGCAATCTGAATTCGGATGTGTCACGGAGTCCCCAGGCGATGCTCTGGAACTGCTCCCCACCAAGCCAGTCAGGACTTTGGGGAGCCTCCTCTCCCTTGGAGCAGACTTGTTCAGGACAAGAAGCTCACACAGCTTCACCTCCTGGGTCTCTCCTTGGAGCATTCAGCATCCTCTGCCCCTCCGTGTGCTTCCCACAGCGAGTCCACCCCAGCGGGGTCCTGGGGAAGCCACCGGGTTCTGCACCCCCACTTTGCAGTCAGACGTGACTCTCAGCCAGCCAGTAAAACAGAGGTTTATTCGATGACAGGAACAGGGTCTAAAACAGAGCTTGTAGGTACAGCGAACCGGACCCCTCGGCTGGGTCCATTCTGGGGGGCAGTGAGCCAGACCCTCAGGTCTGCCCTCCACCCTCGACCCCAGCCAGCTCCAGACTAACAACCCCTCCCAGCCCCTCCTCTCTCCTCAGCTCCTTTCCTGGGCCAGGAGGTCACCTGATCCCTTTGTCTCCAACACCTTCAGCTGGCACCTTTGCAGAGGAGGGGCCCAGGCCATCAGTTGCTAAGAGATAGAGTGTCAGGCATTTAGGTGCACTGGCCCTTTGCTCTGCCAAATACTTAAGAACTGCCTAGGGTACACTGAGGCACCAACACAGTATTCAGAGAAAACATTAAGAACTTTCCCAGTTCGTCACATCTCTCCCCCCCTTCGAGACCGAACTGAGCGAGGTCACTCCAGCCAGTGACCTGGGGAAGTTCGAACCCACCAACGTTCCCATGGATGCCCCAGCATCTCTCCCATTCCTTGGTGTGAGTTACACCAGGACAGTCCAGTCTCACGCCCTCCCTTAGGTCGGGTGTGCTTGATGGCACTTGCAGGCCGCATGTGGGAAGGTTTATGCAGCCCACACCCTTTGCCACCCCAGTACCCCTGGGCTTCAAGCTGGGATTGGGTCTTTTCCCAGCACTCTGGTCTGTGATTCGGGCTCCCTTGGTTAAGAGCCCCCCTCTTGGCCTTTGCCAACTCTGGGCTTGGGCAGCCGCTTCCCACTTTGTGGCCCAGACACAACACCTCTGCCATCCCCCCTTGCACTTTTCAGCTTTTACCGTCAGTCCCACCTTCTTGAGGCAGCCCAGCCCCCTCTTCACCTGGGACACCTGTTCCTCCCAGGTCTGGCTAAAGATGCACATGTTATCAGCGTCTGCCAGGGCCAAGTTCTCCATCCCCCTCTGCTTGTCTAGAATCTCCCCAGGCCTAGGCGTGGGGTGGGCATCGGACACTGTGATGGCTTTAAGCTTCCAATAGCCCCCATAAAACCAGATCATCCTGTCTCCCTTGGGGATCAGCCCCATGGGTGAGGCCCATGAGCTGTAAAACGGCTGGATCCCATCTAAAGCCAGCATGTCCCTGACCTCTCTCTTCAGGTTCTGGGCTGCTTTCCCAGTGACTCTGAACGGGGAACGCCTGATGGGGAGATTGTCTCCCACCTCAGGGAAGAGATCCCCCCGGGGGTCTTCCCCCTTCTTCATCCAATCCTCCCTCTTCAGGTTCAGGGGTCCCCTCACTCTCCTCCCATCCAGCAGCTCGAAAGAGAAGAACCCTGTGGATTCCTGGGGCACCACCAGCTGTCTCCCGATTCCCCCCAGTTCTACTTCCCCTTGGGGAGCCCATTTCCGGTACAGGAATCCCTTCTCCCGCAGGACTCTGTCCCTGCAGCCTTCCCCAAGGGGGTTTGCAGCGCTGTGGCCAGCAAGTTCTCTCAGCTTCTCCAAGGAGGGATCCCTCTGCAGCTCGGTCTGGGATTCAGCTGCTGGGGCAGGGAGTGGGACCTGCTCCCTCTCGCTGGCTGGACCTGGGGTCACAGCCCTCCTGAGCCCTGTCCCTGGTCGCTCCCTTCCTGCTGTGTAATCACTTCCCAGCAGCACGTCTGGACCAGGCAAACCTGTTTGGCAGCCGACCTGCCCTGCCCGGGTGTTTCCCCACTCAGCTGGGATCTCAGCTCCCCCCGTGCTCAGCGCTGCCCTTGCTGTCCCAGTGGGGGCAAGCAGCGAGCTCTCTGCTCTGGTCACAGCATCAGAGCCAGCGTGAGCCCCCTCTCCGGTGTGCAGGGGGGCGGGGAGCATCTCTCCTTCCCACTCAGCCCCAGGGGGCTGGTTATAGGTAGGCAGGTATCCTGAGCCCAGCAGCCTCTCCCCCCTGCCAGCCAGGTTATTTGCATTTTCACTGACCATTTCCATCCTAGCCAATTGGTTCTCTGGATTTGAATTCAAACCCTCGGCCGTTACAGGAGCAGGGCCTGGATCCTGTCCCATGGGGAGACAGTCACCCCCCAACAGGGCCTCCCAGCCGATATCCTGGAGAACCCCAACTACCAACCAGCCCGACCCCTTCTGGGTCTGCACAGGGGTCTGGGCCATAGGCAGGGCGAGGGGCCTCACCCCAGGGAACTTCATCCAGGTCCCACAGTCCCTCAGCATCTGGGGCTGCACCACCACAGTTCTCTCTGTCCCAGGGTCTCGCCCCTGCAGGCGTGTTTCCCCACTGACCCCTGGGCAGCCCCCTATGTCTCTCTGCTCCACCATCACCAGTCCACGCTGCTGCTGCTTCTCCTGCAGCTTTTCCTCGGGCTCTTGCTCTCTCTCACGGTCCTTTCGCTCTCTTGGGCTCTGCTCCAATCCCATCCATCTCCAATCTTCTGATGGGGAACCCAGTCGTGAAGACCCTTTTCTGATTGGGGACCAGACTCCCAGGGATGCCTGGCTGATGCTCCAGCTGCTCTCAGATCCTCTTGTAGCCCCATCTGGGCCAGGAATCTGCTCCTCAGAGCGGTGCTTCTCCTTCAACTGCACGATTAACTGTGCCTTGTTGAATTCCCCCATGCGTAACTCTCTCTTTGTGCACAGGATCACAATGTCCTTCTCAAGGAGATGGGGATAGGCCATCACTTCACCGTTCCCAAGTGGCTCTGGACTCACAGGCCTGTGTGCTCTTGGCTCCCCCATGGTTTCCAGGAAGAACCCCGGGTGTGCCAGCCCTCCTCGTGATCACCACCTCTTTGCCAGGGTCGAGCTGCAGACTCCTCCACCCCTGGGACGGCTCGCTGCAATCCCCCGGGGAACCCTGCTACTGCAAAAATCCTTCTCTCTCCCAGGGTTGAGCGGCAAGCTCCTCCGCCCCTGAGACTGCTCGCTGCAGTCCTCAGGGGGACCCCGTTACTCCAACAGTCCTTCTCGCTGGTCACACACTCCCAGAGGTTAACCGCCCCCTGAAACCGTCCCACTCTGAGCCTTCAGCACGCCTGGTCCTCATTATCCCTCCTCTGTTTTACTGCTCCCCAGTCACTTACTGCAAGCAGCGCCATTCACGGGGTGCAGTACGTCCCACCGCTGCCACCAGTTGTCACGGAGTCCCCAGGCGATGCTCTGGAACTGCTCCCCACCAAGCCAGTCAGGACTTTGGGGAGCCTCCTCTCCCTTGGAGCAGACTTGTTCAGGACAAGAAGCTCACACAGCTTCACCTCCTGGGTCTCTCCTTGGAGCATTCAGCATCCTCTGCCCCTCCGTGTGCTTCCCACAGCGAGTCCACCCCAGCGGGGTCCTGGGGAAGCCACCGGGTTCTGCACCCCCACTTTGCAGTCAGACGTGACTCTCAGCCAGCCAGTAAAACAGAGGTTTATTCGATGACAGGAACAGGGTCTAAAACAGAGCTTGTAGGTACAGCGAACCGGACCCCTCGGCTGGGTCCATTCTGGGGGGCAGTGAGCCAGACCCTCAGGTCTGCCCTCCACCCTCGACCCCAGCCAGCTCCAGACTAACAACCCCTCCCAGCCCCTCCTCTCTCCTCAGCTCCTTTCCTGGGCCAGGAGGTCACCTGATCCCTTTGTCTCCAACACCTTCAGCTGGCACCTTTGCAGAGGACGGACCCAGGCCATCAGTTGCTAAGAGATAGAGTGTCAGGCATTTAGGTGCACTGGCCCTTTGCTCTGCCAAATACTTAAGAACTGCCTAGGGTACACTGAGGCACCAACACAGTATTCAGAGAAAACATTAAGAACTTTCCCAGTTCGTCACAGGATGCAGTGGCCAGGTAAACAGGAAAAGCCTCGTGAAATTTTGATTTTCATTTCCTGTTTGCCCAGCGTGGAGCTCTGATTAGCACGGGTGGTAATGCAGTCCCAAATCCAAAAAGAGCTCCAGCATGGACCATACGGGAGATACTGGATCTGATCGCTGTGTAGGGAAACAAATCTGTTCTATCAAAGCTCCGTTACAGAAGACGAAATGCCAAAGCCTTTTAAAAAGAAAATCTACAGGCTACACAGTGCTGCGTGACAAGCGTAGCGGGAAGCCAGAGACTCAAATGGACGCTCATGGAGGGAAGGAGGGGGTACTGAGGACTCCAGCTATCCCACAGTCCCCAGCAGTCTCCAAAAAGTATTTGCATTCTTGGCTGAGCTCCCAATGCCTATAGGTTCAAACACATTGTCCAGCGTGGTTCAGGGAATAGCTCGCCAATTTACTCCCCACCCTACGTGAAAGAAAAGAGAAAGAAATCGCTTCTTGACTTCTTTCAATGTCACCCTATGTCTACTGAATGCTGCTGGTAGACGCGATGCTGCAGCAGTGAAGAGCAGTATCCACTTCTTTCCGCTGCCCGGTGGCAGACGGTGCAGTAGGACTGGTAGCCGTCCTTGTTATCAACCCGTGAGTGCTCCTGGCTGGCTTCAGGTGAGGCTGGCCGGGGGCGCCTGGGTGAAAATAGGAATGATTCTCGGTCATTCCCAGTAGATGGTACAGAACGGCTGGTAACCGTCCTCATCATAGCAACTGGGGGCTGAGATCTATCAGCCCCCTCCCTTTCCTGTGTAAAGAAAAGTTTCTGTCCTGCCTGGACTGTCATAGCAGCGGCATGCTGGGCTCCTCTCCCCTGCACCACTTAATGTCCTGCCTGGACTGTCATAGCGGCAGGAGGCTGCCTCCCCCTCATTTTATCTCACTAACAAGTCACTGTTTCTTATTCCTGCATTCTTTATAACTTCATGACACAAATGGGGGGGACACTGCCACGGTAGCCTAGGAAGGTTGGAGGAGGAGGGAAGCAACAGGTGGGGTTGTTGCAGGGGCACCTCCCGTGAATGGCATGCAGCTCATCATTTCTGCGGGGTCTGGTACGGAGCAGCTGTGCTCTCTGATCACTGATTCTCTAGCACACTTGCCCCATATTCTAGGCAGGACTGACTCTATTTTTAGAAATCATAAAGGAGGAATTGACTCAGGGAGTCATTCACATTTTTGCTTTTGCACCCCAGGCTGACCTTTGCCAGGGGCATCCATGATAGCAGCAGACAGTACAGAACAACAGATAACTGTCATCTCATTGCTGATTTACACCGCAGCAGACAGTACAGAACGACTGATAAATATCTCTGCTATCATGCAAAAGCAAATGAATGCTGCTGTGTAGCGCTGGAGTATCGCCTTTGTCAGTGGCATCCAGTACACATACGGTGACTGTAAAAAAGAAAAAGCTGAATGGGTTCCATGGTTGCTGTGCTATGGCGTCTGCCAGGGCAATCCAGGGAAAAAGGGAGTGAAATGATTGTCTGCCGTTGCTTTCCCGGAGGAAGGAAAGACTGATGACATTTACCCAGGACCACCCATGACAATGATTTTGTCAATGGGCTCTCAACTCAGAATTCGAAGGGGCTGGGGAGACTGCGGGTACTATGGAATAGCTACGGAATAGCTACCCACAGTGCAACGCTCCGGAAATCAATGCTAGCCTCGGACCATGGACGCACACAGCTGAATTAATATGCTTAGTGTGGCTGTGTGCACTCAAGTTTATACAATCTGTTTTATAAAACCCGTTTATGTAAAATCGGAAGAATCCCGTAGTGTAGACGTACCCTGAGAGGGAGATAGAGTGTGGGAGGGAGCTCAGGGTGGGAGTGCATGAAAAGGCTCAGAGCTGGGGCAGGCAGGAGATGCAGAGCACTTACCTGGGACAGCTTCTGTTTGGTGCAGGGAGCCGCAATTCTGGGAGCTGCTCCCCACACACATACTCCCACAGGCAGGGCCATCCGGAACACAAGAGCTTTAGGGGCTGCGAGCACGGGCCAGTGGATTCAGGAGGAGCAGGGGCAGCCGCGCAGCCAGAGGCTGGAGAGAATCAGTGCTTTCTCCTTCAAAGCGCTGCTTCTCTCTGGCAGGCTTTGAAGGGGAAAGTGGCACTTCTCTCTGACTGCTGGCTGTGTGGCTGCCCTTGCTCCTTTTGAGTCCTCCGGCTCGTGCTTGGAGGGCCACATTCCGAAAGGGGTTCTAGAGCTGCAGGCCAGGGTCCTGGGGTCCCCTTAGCCCAGGGCCCTGCAGCCCCTGCAGCCCCTACGTTCCGGGTGGCCCTGCCTGCTGCGGGGGTGGGGAGGAGGGCAGCTTCCCTGCTCGCTTGCTTGCTCCCTTCCTCCCAGAAAGTCCTAAGTGCCACCAAACAGCTGTTTAGCGGCGGGGGAAGCACTGGGAGGGAGGGAGGAAGGGAGAGGGAGGAGGCGGAGAAGCGGAACTTGTGCAATGCTCCCTTGTAAAGTCAGCCAAAGGACGATATAAGGGAGTATTGCACAACTTTAAACGAGTATGTTCCCTAATGGAGAACTGATGTAACTTCAAAACAACATTAAGAGGGAGGACGTTAAGTGAGGAGTTACTGTACCCCATTTATGTGCAGAATATCCTGTCTCCCTCTGGAGCCTGGATCAAGCATATATAGTAGCATGACATGAATTTACATGTACGTGTATTATTCCTTTACGTCAGTTTAGAGGCCTGAGTTTTTTATTTAATATCAAAGAAAGCAAGAAAGAAAGCAAGAAAGAAAAAGATATTTCTCTTGGCCTGTGCACATATATCTTATGTGCTAATTGTTATAAAATTTGCAGATGACACCAACAGAAAAGACAGACATGGACAATTTCGGCAGTACAATTTTAGTTTCCATTCCTAATGACCTGTCAGGAAGCAAATTACTGCTTCCAGGGAGCAAGGGAAGAGCAGAGACAAGGGAACTGTACCTTTCTGAGTCAGAAACCCATTCCTTGACTGATCCTGGGGCAGTGTAGCAGAGACCCACCACCTCTCTGAAGAAACACAGGAGAAGGAAGCTTGTATGCCAAGGCATCAATGAGAACTCTTGGCCCACCTATCTATTTACCTTCCCTTCTTCACTAATTTGAGGTCATCAAACTGAAACATTCATATTACAGGAGATGAAGCGTGAGTATTGGCACATTTACCCCGATGTCACCAGGGTCCCAGTATGAAGTAACCTGAACAACTGACATGACCATGAATAAAATTTATTCCTAATCTGGTTATTTGATAACATTTTTCTTAAACTAGAGCTTCATTAACACCTAATGTCTTCACATGTAACATACACAAATATTTTAAATGAGTTCCAACATAAAAGAAAGTATGAAGAGTATGTTTTAGTCCAGTTTTAAGATCATTCGGGACAAAACTAGAGATGACAAATTTCTTAAGGATCTTATTTTAATTCTTTTATTCTCATGAATTAATTAAAATATTTACTTGCAAATTCATTCACTCTCAAAGGAGAATAATCCAAATGCAAGGAGGATGCACAGGTTTCTTCAGACATGAATGTGGGTCTGAGGGTGTAGTGAATATCTAAGGATATGGCTTGGTGTCCTAATTTCCCTCCAAAATGAGTCAGATGGCTGCAGGTAGGCAACACCCAGACTCTACACTTGGATTCAGGAAGTTCTGATCCTGAGAATCATGCTGTATTCATTTAAAAAATAAAAAAAAATTAAGGAGAATTTTTCTCAAGGCTTTCTTTACCTCCTTGTTTCTCAGACTGTATATGAGGGGGTTGAGCAATGGCGTCAGGACTCCATAGAAGAAAGAGAACACTTTGTTGAGGTCCCTCAATGCATCAGAGTCTGAGACCAAATACACCATGATGAGAGTCCCATAGAAAATTGTCACCACAATGAGGTGAGAGGAGCAGGTGGAAAAAGCCTTTTGCCTCCCAGTGGTGGATGGGATTCGCAGGATGGTGGAGATGATATAAACATAGGATGCCACCGTCAATAGAAATGGAGGCAAGGTAAATATAGAGGATGATATGAAACTAGCAACTTCCACCATGTGGGAGTCAGTGCAGGAGAGTTTTATTATTGGAAGAAAATCACAAAAGAAATGGTCAATTTCATTGGGGCCACAGAATGTTAATTGTGACATCATAAATATAAAGATGAAACAGACATAAGTCCATCTATCCACAATCCAACTACTAGTTGGAGGCACAACCTGTCATTCATAAGTGCTGCGTAATGCAGAGGTTTGCATATTGCTAAATACCGATCATAGGACATCACAGATAAAAGCAAACACTCTGTCCCTGCCAGAGAACCAAAGACATATAATTGTGCAATGCAGCTAGTAACAGAAATGGTTCTGTTCCCAGTCAGGAGACCGGCCAGCACCCTGGGCAGGATGGTGGAGGTGTAGCAGGCCTCCAAGCAGGACAAGTTCTCCATTAAGAAATGCATGGGGGTGTGAAGGTGCTGATCAATCACAACTAGCACAATGATGAGGATGTTCCCGGCCACAGTCACAGTGCAGATCACTAAAAATATCAGGAAAAGAAGAATATGAAGTTGAGGGAGATCCCCAAATCCCAGGAGAATGAATTCCGTGATGTTCATTTGATTTCTCTCATGTATGTTTGTCATCAATTTCATCTAGAGGAAATAAAATAAATTTGGAATTGAGAATCTAAAGTCCATTATAAAACAGTCATATTTTCAATACTGGCTTCTCCCTGCATGTAGCCATCCCAACAGTTGAGTCAAGAATCCAGAGGGTGTTGGCATTTGGGGTAAAAGTTTAAAAAAAAGGCCAATGTTAATTGATATTTGAAATGTAACTACTGCCCGGTATCTCTATGGTTGAACACATCTCACCTTCAGCTTCCTGAAGATGTCTGTATATTACAATAGCCACAACGTCTAAGGTTATCATTGTAGTTTAAGGGGAATTAAATGGCACTCCATTGGCTTCATACAGAAACCTCAGAATAATCCTGTTGCTGGGCTGATACTTCATTTACACATATTTGTACTACAGAGTCCATCTTCCCCTGAGATATCATGTGAAAGAACCTAGGATGGATAGTTAGCTAAAGGAGATCTGCCAATGCTTCCTTTGCTACGGTTTCTGTGACAGTTTGGGGAACTTGTCTTTGTCCATTTTATCATTCCATTTAGTTTTGTAAATGTCATTTCTAACTGGAACCATCATCCTGAATGAGATTAACTCTTTTGTAGAAGGAAACATGGAATAGGTCATGGGGAAGTCATGCATCGGTAGCAGTGACAATGGTATCAAGGGCCATCAACACTGAATGTCTCGCGCCTGGTGTAACAGTGGGAGTATTGAGAGATCTATGTCTCGGAACATTGGCCAGATATTGCTCATATCCAAGTGCATCAGCAACGCATGGGATTTAGAGGTTCCATCCAATCATAATAATCTGGTGTCTGTTTCAAGAAAGTAATTGATCGAGGGTGTAATGTCTCAAGCTAGGTTTTCCCCTTGACAAATATTTGAAATTGGCCCAACAAATAAACCCATAGGGGATTCATTAATCCAAAGTGGTGAGTTTTCTGTCTGTTAGTTTGTTTGCTGTGTGCTTGCTGCTTCACTGACATTATAATGTGGTCTAGAGTTTTGTTGGTATTTTTTCCTGGGGGGTGGGGTCTGTGTGCTCAGCCTAGGTGCCTGCTAGACTTCCTAATGAGGCTTTGATCCCTACACCCTTCAGCTCCCATTAACCCTTAACCAGGAGGTGAAGCTATTCAGGAAGAGCAGAGATTTAAAAAGCCAGCTCCTAAGTGATCAGAGGAGCTAGTGACCAGGATCAGCAAAGAGGGGAGGTTTGCAAGGGAGTTTAGAGAGGGAGTGGGAGAGCTACATACATAAGAACGGCCACACTGGGTCAGACCAAAGGTCCATCCAGCCCAGTATCCTGTCTACCAACAGTGGCCAATGCCAGGTGACCCAGAGGGAGTGAACCTAACAGGTAATGATCAAGTGATCTCTCTTCTGCCATCCATCTCCACCCTCTGACAAAAAGAGATTAGGGAAACTCTTCCTTATCCATCCTAGCTAATAGCCATTAATGGACATAACTTCCATTAATTTTTCTAGCTCTCTTTTAAACCCTGTAATAGTCCTAGCCTTCACAACCTCCTCAGGCAAGGAGTTCCAGAGGTTGACTGTGCAATGTGTGAAGAAAAACTTTCTTTTAATTGTTTTAAACCTGCTGCCCGTTAATTTCATTGGTGGCCCCAAGTTCTTATATTATGAGAACAAGTAAATAACTTTTCTTTATTCATTTTCTCCACACCACTCATGATTTTATATACCTCTATCATATCCCTGCCTTAGTGTTCTCTTTTTCAAGCTGAAAAGTCCTAGCCTCTTTAATATCTCCTCATATGGGACCCGTTCCAAACCCCTAATCATTTCAGTTGCTCTTTTCTAACCTTTTTCTAATGCCAGTACATCTTTTTTGAGATTAGGAGACCACATCTGTATGCAGTATTCAAAATGTGGGCATACCATGGATTTATATAAGGGCAATATGATATTCTCCATCTTATTCTCTATCCCTTTTTTAATGATTCCTAACATGCTGATTGCTTTTTTGACTGCCACTGCACACCTGACAAGCATTCTCTAAAGTTAGGGAAATACGCCCTCCTCCATTCTTTCCACCCCACAAAACACAGAGAAACAATACTCAACAAAAAAGCTGAAACAGAAAAAAATAATTCAGGCAGAAGTCCGTCAGCAGAGTGGGGGCTATCCAGTTCATTGCACTGACTGCAGCATGTACCATTACCTGCATTGTGAGCAGACAGGGTACATGTGCATTCGGTGCAAGGAGCTTACAACCCTCAGAGACCGAGTATGGGTTCTGGAGACTAGAGTGGCTGAACTGCAGGAGCTAAGGGAGATAGAGAGGTACAGGGCACAGCAGAGCAGTTCCACCTCCAGTCTGCCAGCCTCTGTGCTTTTGAGGAGAATGAAAGTCTTGGGGAAGGAGAACACCAAAATGGAACAGAGAGAAACTATCACATAGTTGGGACCCTCCCTCCATATGATGTCATGGCTTCTTCTTGCACTGACGATACCTGTCCTAGGGAGGGATACACACTCACTAAGAAGATCCAGGAGGATGCGACCATTAGAAACATAGATAATTGGGTTTGTGATGAGTGGGTGAACTACATGCTGAATTGCCCACCAGGTGCGAAGGCTGCAGATCTCTCAACACACCCAGACCGGTTTATATGCAATGCTGAAGAGGAGCCAGTGGTCATGGTAACACATAGGTGCCAATGACAAAGGAAAAGGTAGAAGAGAGTTACTGTGGGCCAAACTGAGGCAGATAATTTAAGAGATTAAAGGCCAGAACCTTCATGGTAGCATTCTCTGAAACATTTTCATTTCTTCCCGCAGGGCCAGTTAGACACGCAGAACTTCAGGGTCTCAATGAGTGGATGAGATGATAGTATAGAGAGGAGTGGGTTAGATTTATTAGGAACTGGGGAGCTGTTTGGGGAAGAAGGAGATTATAGAGGAAGGATGGTGTCCACCTAAATCAAAATGGCACCGTATTGCTTGCATGTAAAATTAAAAATGTCATAAAAAAGTTTTTAAACTATGGGTTTGGGAAAATAAACAGGTGCATCACAGAAATTTGACGGAATTTTATAGTATAGGAATGGCAGAGTAGGTCATGCAATTGGGGGAATGGGACTATCTGTGAAAGAAAGTGTAGTAGAGTGAAATGTAGTCAAAAATCTTAAATGAATCAAACTGTACCATAGAATCTGTATGGATAGAAACACTATGCTTGAATAATAAGAGTATAACAGTAGGGATATACTAGTGACAGCCTAACCAAGATGGTGAATGTGAAATGCTCAGGAAGATTAGAGAAGCTATCAAAATAGAAAACTCAATAATAATGGGGGAACTGAACAAAAATGTGGATGCTGGTTAAAAGTAAATTAAAATGAACAGTCTCCAAAGTGAAACGCCTTTGAGCTGCATGGAAACTTTTTCAAAACATCAAAATAGAGGCTTGAATTAAATACATACCCCAAATTTAAAAAAAAATAAAAAAATAAAAACATAGTAAGAGGACCACAAAAAAGTGCCATCATTGCTAAACAATAAAGTAAAAGAAGCAATAGAGGCAAAGGTAATTTGTTAGGGAAGACTCAACACGTTTTTTGTAAAGGGAAATCATGCCTCAGCAATCTACTAGAATTATTTGAGGGGGTCAATAAGCATGTGGACAAGGGGGATCCAGTGGATATAGTGAACTTAGATTTTCAGAAAGCCTTTGACAAGCTCCCTCATGAAAGGATCTTAAACAAAGTAAGCTGTCATGGGGTGAGAGGGGAGTTCTTCTTATGGGTCAGATACTGTTTAAAAGATTGGAAACAAATGGTAGGAATAAATGGCCAATTTTCAGAATTGAGAGAGGTAAACAATGGTGTTCCCCAGCAGTGTGCACTGGGACCAGTACTATTCAACATATTCATAAATGATATAGAAAAGAGATAAACAGTGAGGTGGCAAAATTTGCAGATGAAACAAAACTACTTAAGATACTCAAATACAAAGCAGACTGTGAAGAGCTACAGAGATCATAAACATTGGCCTTACTGAGTCAGACCAGAATTCCATGTAGCTTTATACCTATCTGCCAGAACTGGAAAGGACCTTGAAAAGTCATTGAGTCCAGCCCCATCCCTTTACTAGTTAGACCAATTTTTTGGCTCAGATCCCTAAGTAGCCCCCTCAAGGATTAAACTTACAACCCTGAGTTTAGCAGACCAATGCTCAAACCACTGAACTATCCCTCTCCCCTTGCAATCTGTCTTGTATCCTGTCTTCCTACAGTAGCCAATGTCAGGTACCCCAGAGGGAATGAACAGAACATGTAATCATCAAGTGATCCATCCTCTGTCACCCATTCCCAGCTTCTGGCAAACAGAGGCTAGGGACACCATCCCTGTCCATCCTGGCTAATAGCCATTGATTTTATCCATTAATTTATCTTGCTCTTTTTTGAATTTGAAAGGGATCTCATAAAACTGGGGGACTGGGCAACAAAATGTCAGCTGAAACTGAATGTTGATAAATACAAACTAATGCACATTGGATAATATCATCCCAGCTATACATACAAAATGGTGGCCTCTAACTTACTCAAAAAAAGATATCTTGGACTCACTGTGGATAGTTCTCTGAAAACATCCATTCAATGTGCAGTGCCGATCAAAAAAGCTAGCAAAATCTTGGAAATCATTAAGAAAGGGATGGATAATAAGACAGTAAATATCATATAGCCTCTGTATAAATCCATTGTACTCCCACATCTTGAATAGGCATGCAGATGTGGTCGCCCCATCTCAAAAAAGATACATTGGGACTGGAAAAGGTTCAGAAAAGGGCAACAAAAATGATCAGGGGTATGGAACAGCTGCAGTATGAGGCGAGATTAATAAGGCTGGGACGTTTCATCTTGGAAAAGAGACAACTAAGATGGGATATGAAAGAGGTCTATAAAATCATGAGTGCTGTGGAGAAAATAAATAAGGAAGTGTCATTTACTCCTTCTCATAACAACAGCAAATGAAATTAATAGACACCAGATTTAAAACAAATGAAAGGAAGTATTTTTTTCAGACAACACACAGTCAGCCTGTGCAACTCTTTGCCAGAGGATATTGTGAAGGCCAAGACTACAACAGAGTTCAAAAAAGAACTAGATAAGTTCATGGAGGATAGGTGCATCAATGGCTATTAACCAGGATGGGCAGGGATGATGTCCCTAGCCTTTGTTTGCCAGAAGTTGGGAATGGGCGGCAGGTAAGGATCTCTTAATGATTACCTGTTCTGTTCAGTCCCTCTGGTGCATTTGACACTGGCAGAAGACAGGATACTGGACTATATGAACCTTTGATCTGACCCAGTATGGCTGTTCTTATGTGCTTATGTTCTATAAAAACTGGAAATTAAATTCTACTGGGCAAAAAAGACAGGAGCATAAACTCAAGTTTGCAAGTGTAATTAGGCAGGCCAACAAAGAATTTGAAGAGCAGCTATCCAAAAGCTCAAAAAAAAATAGCAGCAAATTGTTTCTAAGTACATCAGAAGCAGGAAGTCTGCTAAACAATTAGTGGAATAACTGGACAATCAAGTGCTAAAAAAGCACTAAAGGAAGATAAGGCTATTGTGGATAAACTAAATTAATTCCTTTCTTCAGTCTTCATGGTAGAGGATGTGGAGGATATTTCCACACCTGAGCCATTATTTTTAGGTGATAAATCTGAGGAACTGTCCCAGATTGAGGTGTAACTTGAGGAGGTTTTGGAACAAAGTGATAAATTAAAAAATAATAAGTCAGAGGATAGCTAATATAACATATATACTTTTAAAAAGGCTCCAGAAGAGATCCTGGTAATTACAGGCTGGTAAGCCAAACTTCAGTATCACGCAACTTGGTTGAAATTGTGGTAAAGAACAGAATGATCAGACACATAGATGAACATGATTTATTGGAGGAATGTCAGTATGTCTTTTTAAAGGGAAATCATGCCACAACAATCTATTAGATTTATTAGAATTCTTTGAGGAGGTCAACAAGCACGTGGAGAAAGGTGATACAGTAGATATACTGTACTTAGACTTTCAGAAAGACTTTTAAAAGTTCCGTAACCAATGTAAGTGGTCATGGGATAAGGGAGAAGGTCCTCTTAAGGATCAGGAATAGACTCTGAGACATAAGTCGTAGTATGAGAGACCTGCTTACAAAATGAGGCAAAAACAAGACTGATATTACAAAAGCACACATTCCTAAAAAGTGCTAAGTACAGAGTATTCATGCCAATTAGCACTCATCCCCTATTCATGAATCCAGAACCTTAAAAAATCTAGCCTACAGCTAGAACCCAATATTTCAGAATTCAAACAAAGACTTTGGAATAGCTAAACACACACAAAGAGGCACACAACCCAATGCACACAGTTATAGAGATGTGCATGCCCTAGTCAGGAGAATCTAGTAATTTTCCAGGGGGTGAAGGACTCAGATACAGAGGGAACATGAAATGCAGAGCCTGGGGCCACCCAGAAGATAATTAGCCCATCTTAGAATTTTGATCAAATGCAGAATGCAGAAGCTGAGGATTGTGAAAGGCTGAAAGTTATTTCAATGGGACATATTCACCGAATTGCCATAGAGAGAAATTTTCAGTGGAAAAAATGGGGCAAATGGGTTGAAAGTCTAACCTTTCTCTGTGACTGACTTGGTGACAGTCCATACAGAGAAGATTCCAGTATTGTGATTGTGTTTCATTCTGTATCATGTTAAGACTGAAAATCAAAATGGAGCTGTACAAAAGGTGGACACATGGACAAATAGATAAGGATGACCAGAAAAGTATACAACAAGGATGTAGGAGCACATTCTAAAAGGCTAAGGTACAAGATGACTTGCACCTAGCAATGGACATAAAAGGCAATAAGAAGTGGAATTATAAGTACATTAGCAGCAAGAAGAAAAAAATGAAAGAGCAGGTCAACTACGTAGTAGGGGACATGAGCTTATAAAGAATGACATCAAGAAGGCTGACAAATCTGCACAACCACCATCCCAATAAAACAACTTTCTCATACAATAACCCGAAACACATATAGCCTCTCAATGCAGCACACACCCACACAAATCAACCCAAATCTGCCAGCATAACAGAACCCTCACAGAAATCATCACAACTACTCAGACTGCAACTCAGCCAGAATACAAAATAAATGTAATCACACATAGCTCACAACCAAAACACAAATCCCTTCTTTACCACACGCAAAAATCAATACAAATGTTTCAGTTCAACACATTCTACACATAAATCAATACAAACAAATACACAACTTCACCAGCACACACAATAACTCTGAATACCAGACTGTCTATTGAGTCTGTATCACGTGACGCAAAGAGTTATAAGAATGGTTCAGAACTCTTTTTCTTCAGCATATCTTCAGGTTCCATTTTCAGTGGGATTCACGGTCTGTTGTTGGCCAGTTTTTAAGTTCTCATCCATTTGGTGATTCTTTAATACAAATTGCCCTGGTGTGACAGCACAGGCTTCCATCTACTAGCAAATGAATAAGCCATCTGCCTGCAATCATAGAAGCCTATCACAGTGACCTGGCTGAGAGGGCAGCTAAAGAGTAGGTAACATTTGGAAGAAGAAGGTCCTCAGACAAATTTGGAAGAAATAGCTCTAACTTTTAAAAGCCTTTGATTAATCACTAATTAATCACTAATGGATGAAAACTGAGGTATCACCATTCTTTCCCCTCCGTGCCAGCCTACCTCCCTCTTTTTGCCTCCATCAAAATCCTTTAACTTTCTGTTCTTTTTTTTTTGTCTTCTTTCTATTTTCTCAACAGTTTCATTTTCTGTGGGAAATCAATAAAACATAAATAAATCAAGAAATATAAAGAAATGTGCTCACTTAAAAGTTTATTGCAATGCCTGGGTTAACATGGAAAATAAATGAAGATTTAAGCATTTTAAGAAGTTAATTGGGAAACAATTCCTCTCCCACTTACCCCAGTATAGATTAGGAATAGCTGCACTGAAACCAAGGGAGATGCGCTCCTTGAAAACTGGGGTAAGTGAGAGGAGAAGGACATTGAAAGAGAGGTGTCTTCTTCTTCTTCTTCTATTGTTTAATGTCCCTCTATAAAGTCCTACCTAATGAACCTGCACAGACACAGATTATCTGTTTCACAGCACCATTCCCCATGTGCTGCATTACAATCACCTTTATATGCTTTGGTGCCCATATGGAAATTGTTCCCAAAGAGAATTACTGTGGCAGTGCCAGACAACCGGAGCCACCTTTGTAACTAACAGGGAAGAGGTCAGCATTCTGGAACAATACAAGGTTTTCTCCTACCTCTGATAGAGGGATCAGTTTAGAATGGACAGTTTCAATCTGTGGGGGCTGGAAAAGCTGAGACTGAGCTGACAGGTCATCAGACAAAGCAGCGGAGAGGCCCGATACGATTGTGGTTCCCTAGGCATTGCTTTGCGGTGACTGAGCTGTAGAGTGGTGCCATGGTGCTGTTATGTGGTGAGAACATGTTGATGCAGCATCGGAATGAGGAGAGATTAATAAAACTGGAACTTTAGGCTTGGAAAAGAGATAACTAAGGGGGATATGATAGAGGTTTATAATATCATGACTGGTGTGGAGAAAATGAATAAGCAAGTATTATTTACTCCCTTGCATAAAACAAGAACTAGGGGTCACCACATGAAATTAATAGGCATTAGCTTTAAAACAAACAAAAGGAAGTATTTTTTTCAATCTGTGGAACTCCTTGCCAGGGGATGTTGTGAAGGCCAAGACATAACAGAGTTAAAAAAAGAACTAGATAAGTTCATGAAGGATGGGTCCATCAATGGCTATTAGCCAGGATGGGCAGAGATGGTGTCTCTAGCCTCTGTTTGTCAGAAGCTGGGAATGGGTAACAGGGTGTGGATCACTTGATTATTACCTGTTCTGTTCATTCTCTCTGGGGCACCTGGCATTGGCCACTTTCAGAAACCAAGATACTGGGCTAGATGGATCTTTGGTCTGATTCAGTATGTCCGCTCTTATGTTCTTATGGTAATATTTTTCAATATTCCGAAATTACTAAATCTCTTCTGCTTTCATATACATGATTTGTATGATTATGATTCCCTTGGGGCTTTTCTCTGACTCATCTCCTTCTTTTTAATATTTGTGTTCTGCATTTGCTGCTCAGAGTTCCTTCCATGTAAGGCCAATATAAACCTTTTGCCATCTGCTCATCACTGTCATAATTTGTATGTTCCTTGGCATTGTTATATCACATAATACCAAAGCTAAGAGTAGTCTCCAAACCATGACCTGTTATGTATATTTCAGTTTTTTTTATTTTAATATAATATAAAATTCAAAACAAAACAAAACAAAAGATATAGTTGAAACAAAATGTTCTGCCATAATCAAGACAAAACAAGAGAGTAAAAAAGATTCCTCAAAAGTATTTTTGAGATTGACAATTTCCAACAAGCATTTGTGTTTCGATAGCACTGTATTTCCTGATGGAAAAGTGTTCCAGCCAAAGGATTTTTTAAAATCATTTCTGGTGAAGCTAATTGTCTTATTACCATGAGGAAGGTCACATTTAAATCATCATCCTGTTTTTCACTCCCTCCCAGCCCTACTTTCATGCTAAGCACTTATGCATAAAGAAGTGGGCCTGCACGAGGTCTGAGATGTCCTGTGCACTGGCCTCACCAGACATCATGGGCAAGCATAGGACATGGACTGCATATCTACAATGCCTGGATAGAGAAATGATAAGAACATACTGTCAGTGGATAGGAACCACAGGCACCATTCCAACATGACCATGGTTAGAAGTCAGGAGTCCCTGGCTTTCCATTCTGCCTTATGTCTCTGTTTTCACATTGGTTTGATGAAATTTTAGAAGCACACAGCATAATGAAGTTAAGTGTTATCGCTGGTCCTCCACTTCTGAGTCATGCAGGGTTCCAGGGAATTAATCCCCCAAAGCCCTTAAAGAATGGACATGTATAGATCTCTTCCTCAAAGCTATACCCCCTTGCTGCAACTTAAGACCACAATTAGCTATACACAGCTCATCTGAAGACAGCAACAGAGGGTTTGACCAATAGATAACGCTGAACAATCTATTCCCCTTATTGACCAGCAGAACTTTGAAGTTGGGTTAGGAAATACATTATAAATCAGGGATCATCTACAAACTCCACCCCAGGTAGATTAATTTACCTAATCATATTTTATTTATTTTACTTTTAAAATAAATGAAATTAAATTAAAAACTGTACATCTCAAAGATAGCAATAACTCCTTCCTACTTCAAAAGTGATTTAACTCTTGCCTCCTGATGCTAACTTTAAAGAAGGAAGATAGAGTATGCCAGTGAAGAGGATCTAATCTGGGAGCATTCCCATTGGAGAGGTACTAGAATGTTTTGTAACTAATAGAGCTAATTCAAAAATTTTTGATGTAACACTTTCCTATTGGAAAATTATGTTTTTTTAAATCTCAGTGTTTCATAGGTATGTGTCTAGATTTTTGATGGGAAAATTTTGACATGATTTGGAATCAAAATGGAGTATTTTATTCAACTTTCTCATGCTATTTCATTCTAAATTGAATATTATATTTAAGGAGACCCAGGTCTGCATCTGCATCATCTCAGGGCCTTCTGGCTGCTTTGTTCTATTGAGCGGTGACTCCAGTGCTGAATGCAGGTATAACCTGAGAAACAAAAAGCATCTGTGAAGAAAATTATAAGCAAAATATTTCAATTAGTCCCTCAACCTGGCATTAGTATGTCTCTCTCTCTCTCTTTGGAGGTACGTTGACACTGCGCACTTCTTTCAGCAGTATGTAGAGTAGATACATGGCTCGCTCCTCAGCATGGTTACACATAGCAGCGTAGATGGTCAGGCACTACATGGTCCTCTACTCACCCAAGCAGTGCCTCTCTCATCTGCAGAGCTTCTTTTAGCCAGATCGTGTCCCACTGCCTCCCTGCTGCCAGAGTCTTTCACTGCTGCTGAGCCTTTCACTTGCATTTTTGCCACCACACTGTGGAAACCGACTTGTTTTTCACTGTGGTGTGTAGCTACACATACTCTACCTGTCACTGCAAGTGGTTTGCAATGTAGACGTACCAATGCGTGAATTTCTAACCACAATAAAGGTGTTATCTTGAAAGATGTATCTCTGACTTTAACTGGGTCCAGGGCCTGCTCCAGGCATCAGCTAAAGAAGCCAATACTAAGGGGAGGCCCTCCGGCCGCTATTAGGGTGGCAGGTTCTAGTCTTTGGTGGCAATTCAGAGGAGGGTCCATTACTCTCTCTTGGAGCGAAGCACCGGCCACCAAATTGCTGCTGAAGAGTGGAGCGGTGCGATCGTGCTGCTGCGGCTTTTTTTTTTTTTTTTTTTGTGCTGCTTGGGGCAGCAGAAAATCTGGAGCTGACCCTGACTGGGTCCTGCACATCTTAACTTTAAAAATAGAGGTTGGGATTCACAAAAGGGTGCAAGGAAGTAAATTGGCTAAACCCTACTGAAATCCAAGGGAGTTAGACAACTAGTCACATTAGGCACTTCAAAAAATCTCTGTATTTTCTTTCACAGATGCTTAGGCTAGGAGAGATCATTGGGATCACCCAGTCTGTCTATCTGTATAACAGAACTTCCTCCAAAAACTGTTGATTGAATGAGAGCAGATCATTTATAGAAATATCCCATATTGATTTAAAAATTGACAGTGATGGAGAATCCATCACAACCCTTGGTAAATTGTTCCAATGGCTAATTAGCCTCATTGTTAAAAAATTACACCAAATTTCCAGTCTGAATTTGCCTAACTTCAATTTTCAGCCATTGAATTATAAAAGTATTAGTCTTCTGGATCTGAAAACCCACACTGGAAACCCACACCAATTTTTTTTTAGATTTCAAAATCTGGATGCAATTTTCCTAGCTCAGTTCCATCTCTAATGGAGGCCTGGTCTACACTACGCGTTTATACTGATTTTAGCAGCGTTAAACCAAATTAACCCAGCACCTGTCCACACAATGAAGCCCTTAATATCGATATAAAGGGCTCTTGATACCAATATCTGTAATCCTCCCCAATGAGGGGAGTAGCACTGAAATCAGTATTGCCATGTCGGATTAGGGTCAGTGTGGCTGCAATTCGATGGTATTGGCCTCCGGGTGCTATCCCACAGTGCACCATTGTGACTGCTCGGGACAGCAATCTGAACTTGGATGCACTGGCCAGGTAGACAGGAAAAGCCCCTCAAACTTTTGAATTTCATTTCTTGTTTGCCCAGCGTGAAGAGCTGATCAGCACAGGTGACCACACAGTGCTCATCATTGCAGGTAAACATGCAGTCTGAGAATAGAAAAAGAGCTCCAGCATGGACCATACAGGAGATACTGGACCTGATCACTATATGGGGAGATGATTGCATGCTAACAGAACTCTGTTCCAAAAGACGAAATGAAAAAACATTTGAAAAAATCTCCAAGGCTATGATGGAGAGAGGCCACACCAGGGACCTAGTACAGTGCTGTGTGAAAGTTAAGGAGCTTAGACAAACCTGCCAGAAAACCAAAGAAGCAAACAGAAGGTCCAGGGCAAGGCCACAGACATGCCACTTCTACACCGAGCTGCATGCAATTCTAGGGGGGTCTGCCAGCACTACTCCACCCCTGACTGTGGATTCTGAGGCGGGGGCAATCTTAGCAATGCCTGAGGATTTTGTGGACAGGAAAGATGAGGAGGAGGAGGACGAGCTTGCAGAAAACACACAGCACTCGGTTCTCCCCAACAGCCAGGACCTTTTTCTGAGCCTGATGGAATTACCGTCCCAGCCTTCCCAAGCCATTATCCCAGACAATGAAGCCATGAAAGGGATCTCTGGTGAATGTACCTTTGTAAATATAAAACATTGTTTAAAAGCAAGAGCTTTTTAATGATTAATTTACCCTGAGGACATGGGATGCATTTGTGGCCAGCACAGCTACTGGAAAAGTCTGTTAACGTGTCTGGGGATGGAGCGGAAATCCTCCAGGAACATCTCCATGAAGCTGTCCTGGAGGTACTCCAAAAGCCTTTGCAGAAGGTTTCTGGGCAGCGCAGCTTTATTCCGTCCTCCATCGTAGGACACTTGACCACGCCATGCATGTAGCAAGTAATCTGGTATCATTGCATGACAAAGCCTGGCAGCGTATCGTCTCAATGTTTGCTGGCATTCAAGCAACATACGTTCTTTATCTCGCTATGTTATCCTCAGGAGAGTGAGATCATTCTTGGTAACCTGGTTGAAATACAGGAATTTAATTAAGGAGACAGAGGTGACCTTTCCTACTGGACTGTTTGCCTGTGGCTGAAAAAAAATCCTTCCCTGCAGTTAGCCATGCGGCGAGAGGAAGAGGAGGGGCGATTGGCGCTGAGCTTTTTCTCGTTTGGCTATCAGGGATCTTCCCTGAGATCAGCCACGTGGTAGGGGACTTGGGGAGGTGGCTAGCAGGGATCTTCCCTGATACCAGCCACGCAGTGGGGGGAGGGGTAATGTGATCATCCCAGAGAATTGGATGGGAGGGGTTGGTTTCTGCTGCTGCACGTTAACAGGAAAGATGCAGCACTCAACGGGCTTTGCTTGGTATTTGGGAAAGGAGGGCACTGCGTATATGAAGGCTGCAGAAGCCGAAAGACAGTGGCTTACCATGGCAGCATGCAAGCCGAATTCTGTTGCCTGGACCTGCATCTGTGATCTCTAACACCAAAGCCACAGGCACTCAATATTAAGATGCAAAATGCGACCTTTTACTGAAATTACATGTGCAATGTAATGTGAATAGTGTTGTTCACCGTGGGAGAGTATAATCATTGTTCTGTAAAATGTATCTTTTTAAATACTTCTCTCCCTTTTTTCCCTCCCTCCTGCAGCTGCAAATTTTTCAAGCCTCCTTACTCCGTTCTGAAGGCTATCTCAGATGAAGCGGCCGAAAAAAAAGACGAGAGACGAAATGTTCTCAGAAATCTTAAAAGTGACCCTTAATGAAAGAACTCATCTGAATGAGTGGAAGGACATGGTATCAAATTACAGGAAAGATGCCAGTGAACGTGAGGACAGGAGGGTCGCTCGAGATGAGAGGTGGTGTCAGGAAGATCAGAGGTGGCTGGATGCAACGCTGGAGCTGCTGCGTGATCAAACTGACATGCTCCGGCATCTGGTGGAGCTTCAGGAATGGCAGCAGGATCACAGAGTGCCGCTGCAGGCCCTGTAAAACCACCCTCCCCCCTCACCATGTTCCATAGCCTCCTCATCCAGACATATAAGAACGCATGGGGGGAGGCTCCGTGCATCCGCCCATTCCACCCCACTGGACAGCCCAACCAAAAGGTTGTCATTATTTTGAAAAATTTAGTGGCCTTTTCCTTCCCTCCTATCGTCCTCCCAAACCCCACCCGGGATACCTTGTCAGTTCTCTCTCCTCTTTTTATAATGAATTAATAAAGAATACATGATTTTTAAATGATAGTGACTTTATTTCCTTAAGCAAGCTGTAATCGAAGGGGAGGGTGGTTTGTTTACAGGGAACGAGTCAATCAAGGGGGCGGGTTTTCATCAAGGAGAAACAAACACAACAGTCACACCGTACCCTGGACCGTGATGAAACTGGTTTTGAAAGCTTCTCTGATGCACATCGCTTCCTGATGTGGTCTTCTAATCACCCTGGTGTCTGGCTGCGCATAATCAGCGGCCAGGTGATTTGACTCAGCCTCCCACTCCGCCATAAAGGTCTTCCTCCTTACTCTCACAGAGATTGTGGACCACACAGCAAGCATCAATAACAATGGGGATATTGGTTTGGCTGAGGTTTGAGCAAGTCAGTAATATGCACCAGCATCCCTTTAAACGGCCAAATGCACATTCTACCACCATTCTGCACTTGCTCAGCCTGTAGTTGAACAGCTCCTGACTACTGTCCAGGCTGCCTGTGTATGACTTCATGAGCCATGGAATTAAGGGGTAGGCTGGGTCCCCAAGGATAACTACCGGCATTTCAACATCCCCAACTGTTATTTTCTGGTCTGGGAAGTAATTCCCTTGCTGCAGCCATTTAAACAGAGTAGAGTTCCTGAAGATGTGAGCATCATGAACCCTTACCGTCCATCCCATGTTCATGTTGGTGAAACATCCCTTGTGATCCACCAGTGCTTGCAGCACCATGGAAAAGTACCCCTTGTGATTTAAGTACTGGGTGCCCTGGTGCTCCGGTGCCAAAATAGGGATATGGGTTCCATCTATCACCCCACCACAATTAGGGAATCCCATTGCAGCAAAGCCATCCACTATGACCTGCACATTTCCCAGAGTCACTACTTTTCGTAGCAGCAGCTTAGTGATTGCTTTGTCTACTTGCATCACAGCAGCCCCACAGTAGATTTGCCCACTCCAAATTAATTCCCAACTGACTGGTAGCTGTCTGGCGTTGCAAGCTTCCAGAGAGCTATCGCCACTTGCCCTCAACTGTGAGGGCTGCTCTCATCTTGGTATTCTGGCGTTTCAGGGCAGGGGAAAGCAAGTCACAAAATTCTATGAAAATGCCCTTATTCACGCGAAAGTTTCGCAGCCACTGGGAATCGTCCCACACCTGCAACACTATGCGGTTCCACAGACTGTGCTTGTTTCCTGGGCCCAAAATTGGCGTTCAATGGCTAGAACCTGCCCCATTACCATCAGGATCTCCAAAGCGCAGGGGCCCGCGGTTCAAGAGAATTCTGTGTTCATGTCCTCATCACTCTCATCGCCGCCTCCTCCTCACCTGGTTTTGCAGTTCCTGATTCAGCATAGACGGCACGAGAATGCGCGAGGTGTTTACAACTTCCATGACTGCTGTCTTGAGCTGAACAGGCTCCATGCTTGCCATGGAAGGGCTCTGCACATTTCACCCAGGAAAAATGGCATGAAACGGTTGTCTTCTGCTTTCACAGAGGGAGGGGTGAGGCTGTACCCAGAACCACCAGCGACAATATTTTTTGCCCTATCAGGCACTGGGATCTCAACCCAGAATTTCAATGGGCGAGGGAGACTGCGGGAACTATGGGATAGCTATGGGATAGTTACCCACAGTGCAACACTCCGGAAATTGATACTTGCCTCGGTACATGGACGCACACTGCCGAATTAATGTGCTTAGTGTGGCAGCATGCACTCGACTTTATAAAATCTATTTCCAAATCCCGGTTTCTGTAAAATCGGAATAGCCCCGTAATGCAGACATACCCTCAGACAGGATTTGATCCTATAGGCTTCACTAATTTTTTACTTGATCTTTATACAGGCAAAACTCCTATAGACTCCAAGGAGATATTTGCCTGAGTACATCTAAAAATAACTTTGGATTTTAGCCTGTTAGAAGATGGAGTACATAGAGAGAAAGAAAATACCTTCGGTAAAAAGGAGTCAGATGCCTCTTAGGCATTTTACTAGGATTTTCACAGGAGCTTAAGAGAGTTAAGTGAGCAATGAAACTTTCTATGAGTGCAATAGCAACCTATTTTATTAGTGTTATAAATGCTCAATATAAAATCATAGAAGTGTGGGACTGGAAGGGACTTCTCAAGTTTGTGGTCTAACCACTGGGCGATGAGATGTTTTGATATAGGAGCTGCCTCACTCTTTCTTGTTGAAGCTGTTCCATTGTGGATAATAGAGACAATGGGTCCAAGAGACAGAGAGCATGAGAATGATTCTATAGCCTGGTGGTTAGAGCACTTACCTAGGAAGGGAGTGTCATGGGATCCCCCCCACAGGGTTCAGCCTGGGACTGTGGGACCACTTAATTCTCTCCAGCCTGGGCTGTCTATCACAATGCAGCAAACCCCTCCAGGAACTGTGATCACTCAGCACAACAGCATGTGAACCCCACACCCAGCTAGATTACATGAATGCTCCCAGAGCCGCTCATGAATCACACAGAGAAAGGCACCAGAGCCAAATCCCCCCAGTACTGTACTTCAGGAATATACCATCTTGCACTTCTCAAGATGGTCAGTACACATTTATTAATTGGTTCACCACTTCAACAATGGAAAGTGGACATACACCACCCTTTGTCAAACCTGAGCAGATTTGTCCCACACTTCATACTAACTCTCTAGTAAAGAAAGACAATTAAACAAATGTATTGACTATAAAAGATAGATTTTAAGTGATATTAAATGATAGGCAAAAAGTCACAGTTAGTTACCAAAAGAAAAGAAAATATAAGCATGCACTCTACAGTCTCAACTCTATCAGACTGGGCAACAGTTAGATTAAGCAGTTTTTCTTACGGTACTGGATATTGCAGTCCTTGATGTAAAGATTTGTACCTTAAATATGGGCCTCTGTTGGAGTTTCAAGTCTTGTTCCATGTCTTTGTTGCTTGCAGCATAGGTGAGTGAAGGAGAAAGGCTCAGCCTGTGGCCACTGTGTTCTGTTTTATAGCCTCAGTCCCATGTACTTGGGGAACACAAGTCCAGGCATGTCTGGGGGCATTGCTGAGTCTCCAGGCAAGGTTGAGCAATTCCCCTGGTGTGACCTCAAGCAGGTGAGTCATTGAATTGTAGCTCCTTGGCTGGACAATGGTTGTTGATGGGTTGTTGTCACCCTGACCGGGAGTTGGTCACTTTTCTTGCTGTTGGTTCTGGGGAGCTAATATCTGGCTGATTCCCCAGCTTACAACATGTTTTAGTGACAACCATATAACACAATTCTCATAACTTAATATGCATTAATGATAGATATATATGGATGGAGAAATGATTTTCAACAGATCATAACCTTTTCCCTGAAACTTCACAAGCCCTGCTTTATATGTTAGATCACATATAAAAATGAGGAATATGGGGGATTACAGGGTGCTCCCCCACGGTAGAGAATGCCACAGGGAGTGGCCCAAAATCCTGTCCCCTTGATCTTTTGTTATTCAGCCCCAGTGGAATAGCTTCAGTAGTAATCACTGAAGGTGCTACATCAAATCCAGCACCCTGCACTGACGGAGGAAAAAGAAAACCTGGACCGTCCCTGACAGGAGTTTTTCCACCGTCTTCTTATACATTTCCAGCGAAGAGGATTGCACAACCTCCCTTGGAAGCCTATTGCCTGATTTAATGATAGAGACACGGTGGGTGAGGTAATATCTTTTATTGGACCACCTTCTGTTGGTGAGAGAGACAAGCTTTCAAGCTGATACAGAGCTCTTCTTCAGGTCATTATTTCATGAGGTTATTGTGTTTGTATCTGTATGTTGTGCAATATGTGAAGGGTATTGGAATTGGAAAAGGTTCAGAAAAGGGCAACAAACATGATTAGGGGTATGGAATGGCTGCCATATGATGAGAGATTAATAAAACTGGGACTTTTCAGTTTGGAAGAGAGACGACTAAGGGGGATATGATAGAGGTCTATAAAATCATAACTGGTGTGGAGAAAGTAAATAAGGAAGTGTTATTTACTCCTTCTCATAACACAAGAACTAGGGGTCACCAAATGAAATTAATAGGCACCAGGCTTAAAACAAACAAAAAGAAGTATTTTTTTCAAACAACACACAGTTAGTCTGTGGAACTCCTTGCCAGAGGATGTTGTGAAGGCCAAGACTATAACAGGGTTCAAAAAGGAACTAGATAAATCCATGTAGGATAGGTCCATCAATGGCTATTAGCCAGGATGAACAGGGATAGTGTTCAGTTTGCCAGAAGCTGGGAATGGGCGACAGGGAATGGATCACTTGATGATTGCATGTTCTGTTCATTCCCTCTGTGGCACCTGGCACTGGCCACTGTCAGAAGACAGGATAGTTGGCTAGATGGACCTTTTGTCTGACTCAATATGGCAGTTCTTATGTTCTTATGTAGTTTTAAAGAGGACAGGATCCATTGTTCTTCATGTCCACTGAGGACAGGACAAAGAGACATTGTTTTTATTTCCCGCTAGACAGTTTCAGGTTAGATATTAAGAAAAACTTTCTAACTATAAGGATAGTTAAGCACTGGAACATGTCAGCAAGGGAGGTTGTGAGATCCTCGTCACTCGAGATTTTTAAAAAACAGGTTGGACAAACACCTGCTGGACTTGATCTAAATTTAGCTAGTCTTGCCTCAGCACAAGAAGCTAGACTAGATGACCTCCTGAGATCTCATCCGCCTTACATTTCTGAAATTCTGTGTCTATTTATATCTGTGAATTTGTTTGTGTCAGACTATTGTGCTTGTATGTTTATGACTAAGGCCACAATTTTCAAAGGAAGTGATGGGCCAGATTTTTAAAGGTATTTAGGCACCAAGTGGGATTTTCAAACATCTACATGTCTAACACACATTGAAATAATTTGGACCTTAGTGATTTTGGATGCCTCCATTTTCAGTTGTCTAATCTGTGATGACTTTAAGGGGGATGATTTTCAGAAACTACTGAATACCCACCCTCTGAAAAATCATGTCCGTTTACGATGACTTAAATTGGGCAACTCTAATCTTTTAGGCAGCTTTGAAAACCTTTCTCAGAGGGGGAGATTTTTCAAAGGCACAAGGGATAGCTAGGCATCAAACTCCCATTTCAAAGGCAGCCCATGGCTTTAGAAATCCTCCTCGTCCGCCAGTGCCAACTCTGAATGCCATATTAAATATGTTATCTGGGCTTCTGCTCATCTGGGCAGCCCCATATTTTACAGTTCCCATCCCTCCCTTATGTCTGCCAGGCCTCTGCATCCCAAGGCAAATCTATAGTTCCTGGGAACTCAGTATAACTTGACTAATCATGTGAGTCAGGTCTTCTCTAAATAAACACGTAGTTTGCCACAAGCTGGGGTGTTCTACCAGATACAAGATATCTAAATGGACTCTGCTGCTGTGCAATAATAGCTCCCAAGTGCACTTTGAGCTGCAAAGCACATTAGCTCAAAGCACTCTAGGGGAACTGTTAGCATGTGGCAGCAATGTCCAGACATACTCTGGGAATACAGCAGGCTAGTGTGGAGTAGGTTTACACCCATCACTAAGTGTCCACGTAGCTGCGCCCTTAGTGGCTGTCTGAAAGTCTTGTGGCTTGCGTGCTTTATGGCACAGGTGGGAGAGAGATATTAATTAGGTAAGGAGGTGAGAGTAGGGGGTGGCCCCAGAGAGGAAGGAGATAGAAAGTGGGCGAAAGAAAGAAAGTCCTGATAAAGATGATGATAGATAGAGAGTGAGTGAGTGAGAGTGATTAACAAGAGATACGGGGAACGAGTTCATTTATTCTTCTACTGCTGAAAAGTATTATTTGGTTTATCCATGTCATATTCAGTGATGTACCTGGGTATGAACCCAGGCGGGATGTAGTTGAGGAAATGGTGTGCACTGGCTGGCTGGAAGGTGGCATGGAAAATGCACAGAGGTATCAGTGGGAAAGGTTGGTATGAAAATGTTCCACACACTAGCCATGGGAGAGTGTTGCAGAGCTGTTATGAATTTAATACCAGATCTGTACAGAAGGACTGTCCTGAGACAGGATTTCTCTCGTATTGTCCAGCCCTGAAATGCAATAGCATCCCACAGCCCTATCGATAGGGGTTAGTCTCTCCTAGATCAATGAGGAATTTAAGTCCGCAACCCAAAATTGTATTGAGTAGAAATAGCTAAGTACACAAAACCACAGAATTGCGCAAACATATACAGACACAGAATCCACACAAATATGCTACTGCACTTACACACATGCAAACACAATTAAACACACACTGACATTACCACAAATGCACACATAACACACATAATCAAATACATGCACATTGAAACACACATATGCAGATACTACCAGAATCACACAAAAGCACACACAACTGATCAAACATCTACACACAAATTAGCAAAAATTCATAACTGTATGCATACACAATTGAACACCAGTAGGCACTACCACAATCACACAGAATCACATATACAGTCACATACATGAACAACACCACACACAGCACAACCATATCCATATACAATAGAAAATAGGCACTACTGCAATCACACACACAAAAACAAGCATACACATAAGAACATAAGAACTTCCATGCTGGGTCAGACCAAAGATCCATCTAGCCAAGTATCCTGTCTTTGAACAGTGGCCAATGCCAGGTGCCCCAGAGGGAATGAACAGAACAGGTAATCATCAGGTGATCCATTCCTTGTCGCCCATTCCCAGCTTCTGGCAAACAGAGGCTCGGGACACCATCCCTGCCCATCCTGGCTAATAGTCATTGATGGACCTATCCTACATGAATTTATCTAGTTCTTGTCTGAGGCCTGGGATAGTCTTGACCATCACAACATCCTCTGGCAAAGAGCTCCACAGGTTGCCTGTGCTTTGTGTAAACAAATACTTCCTTTTGTTTGTTTTAAGCCTGCTGCCTATTAATTTCGTTTGGTGACTTCTAGTTCTTGTGTTATGAGAAGGAGAAAATAATACTTTCTTATTTACTTTCTCCACACCAGTCATGATTTTATAGACGTCTATCATATCCCCCTTAGTCGTCTCTTTTCCAAACTGAAAAGTCCCAGTTTTATTAATCTCTCCTCATACGGCAGCCATTCCATACCCATAATAATTTTTGTTTCCCTTTTCTGAACCTTTTCCAATTCCAATATATCTTTTTTGAGATGGGGTGACCACACCTGCATGTAGCATTCAAGAACTGGCATACAAAGGATTTATGTAGAGGCAATATGATATTTTTGTCTGATTATCTCTCCCTTTCTTACTGATTCCCAACATTCTGTTCTCTTCTTTGACTGCCGCTGCACACTGAGTGGATGTTTTCAGATGACTGCTGGTGCATATTGAATGGATGTTTTCAGAACACATACAATCATATATATGCACAATAAAACTCTCACACACAAATACACAACCAGATATACTAACAAACACAACTATGCAATCAAACAGAAATACACACATGAAGAGACACACAGATTCACTTTCCTGCCTTTATATTGCACAATTTAAGCTTAAATTATCCTGTAAAGTGTTCTGTCTTACTTCATAAACAACCTAAATCTGAGTTTTTCAAAAACCACCGAAGGGATTTAGATCCCCAGTCCCCAAAAACTGTAATAAGGTCAGGGCATCCAAATCCTCTACATTGTTTTGAAACCTCAGCCTCATTCTTTAAATTTATTCCCTTTTGAGTCCTCTCTCTCAGCTGTGAAGAAAATGGCAAATGAAACTGCCCCAACTGAGTTCATCATCATGGCTTTCTCCATTCTCCAGCAGCTGCAGTTCTTGCTCTTTGGAGTCTTCTTGGTCACCTTCCTGTGCACCCTAGTGGGGAACATCTCCATCATCATCATTGTCTGCATGGATGCCAAGCTCCGCACCCCCATGTACTTTTTCCTGTGGAACTCTCTTTCCTGGACCTCTGCTACACCACCACCAATGTCCCCCAGATGTTGGTGCACCTGGTGGAAAGGAAGAGGTTCAGCTATGCAGGATGCATTATCCACCTCTATTTGTTCCTGGCCTTTGTGGGCACGGAGTGTATCCTCCTGGTGGTGATGGCTTATGACTGGCTATGTGGCAATATGCAACCCCTTGCACTACTTGGTCATCATGAGAAAATCCCTCTGCTTCCAGCTGGCTGGTGCTGCTTGGACCAGTGGCTTCCTCAGCTCTGCAGTGCACACATTTTTCACCTTTCGGCTACCCTGCTATGGGGCCAACCAGATCAACTACTTCTTCTGTGACATCCTGCCACTCCTCAAGCTCTCCTGTGGAGACACCTCCCTCAATGAGATTATCCTGCTTGCCGTCAAGGTCTTCACTGGGTGGATCCCATTCCTGTGCATCGTCCTGTCTTACGTCTACATCATCTCCACCATCCTGAAGATACGCTCCACAGAGGGGAGGCTCAAAACTTTCTCCACCTGAGGGTCACACCTGACCATTGTCCTGCTGTATTACAGGAGATCCATCTTCACCTATGTCAGGCCCATATCCAGCTAATCGCTGGACAGTGACAGACTGATCTCAGTGCTTTACAGCATAATAACCCCCATGTTGAACCCAGTGATCTACACCCTGAGGAACAAAGATGTGAAGGGGGCTCTGAGAAAAGTTTTCATGGGGAAATTGTGTTTGCAATGAAAGTGGCAAATTTCCGCCCATTGGTCTAGGGGGCTGCTCGATATTATCTGGGTGCTAAAGTTCTCTCCTTCGTGCTTTCCTATCTATGTTCAGTAGAATTGCTGAAAACACAAAAAAATAAAATTTACAATAATATACAATAAAAACCTAGACATTTTAATTTTGAACATTTAAATAGTCCCATTTTTGTCCTTTTTGACTAAACTTTGTAACATATTACTAATTACAAGGTTTTTTATTTACAATATTTAAGTGAAATTGTATTCAAAATAATTCTCAAAATGGTTAGCACAACTTTTCATTTACTGAAACTGCTTAGGTAAATAAAAAATAATAAACTATTTCAATAAATGTTTATATACAAAAATAATTGCAACCCGCCTCCCCCCCCCAGAGAATATATGAAAGGTTCAAACTTGTTACTGATCAGTAGGAAAAGGGAAGGTTGTGAATATTTATGGTTTTAATTATTGACTCTCTATTAAAATTCTAACTTCGCCAAATTTATAGTGCAGAAGATTTGTTTATTATTTTTACGTACTGTTCATAGACATCGGAGAGAAGGGAAATTAAACAGTGACAGAATTCATTCTCCTGGGATTTGTGGATCTCCCAGAGCTGCAGATATTTCTCTTCCTACTGTTTCTAGTGATCTACATTGTTAGGCTATAGATATTCAGGCCTGTCTGCAAAGGCCTATACTTTAAGAATTTAGGTGTATTCTTATAACTTAGCTAGTTATAGAGGTATAAAAGAAAGAATCAAAGATCACTGTCTGTATAATGACCTTCTCTTACTGTGACAGGCTAAGGCCTTCAGCTAAGATGTAGTTAGGCAGCCATAAGTTGGGAAATGTATGGTCACATCCTCACATTCCAAACTAGTTACATTGAAATAAGGTGCTATTGGGCTATTAGGAATACAATCCTGTCCTGATATTCCTATCACCTCCAGAGAAAGGGTAGAGCCTAGAAGATGTAAAGGGAAACTTAGTTTGATAGCATCCTGTCTGGCAAGAACTCACATCAATAGACACAGCTGGAAAACCCTTATGTCTGTATAGATGTAGTTGTGAAATCCTCACTTCTGTATTGTTTTGTATGTTTATTTGTGTGGTCTCTGTCTGGTTCTATAATTGTTTCTGTCTGCTGTATAATTAATTTTGTTGGGTGTAAACCAATGAAGGTCGTGGAATATAATTGGTAAATAACCATGTTACAATATGTTAGGATTGGTTAGTTAAATTTCAGTAAAATGATTGGTTAAGGAATAGCTAAGCAAAACTCAGGTTTTACTATATAGTCTGCCGTCAATCAGGAAGTGGGGGTGGGGGGGAGAGAATGGGAACAGGGACCGGGGATGGGGGAATTAAAATCATGTCTTGCTAAAGTGGAAATGGGAATAGGGGATGGGAACAGAAACAGGGACAAAGGCAAGGCTCTGTGGTGTCAGAGCTGGGAAGGGGGACACTAAGGAAGGAAACTGGAATCATGCTTGCTGGAAGGTCCTCCCAATAAACATCAAATTGTTTCCGCCTCTGGAGTTTGGGTATTGTTGCTCTCTGTTCATGTGAGAAGGACCAGGGAAGTGAGAGGGTGAACATGCTTGTGTATTACTTTAGCCACAATGTCTGAGATTAGCATTGGAGACTAAGGGAATTAAATACCATTCCATTAACTTCATAAGAAAATGCTAGAAGAAACATCGTTACTGGGCTCACACCTCATTTACCCATGTTTTCATTACAGAGCACAGCTGAATCAGTTGGAGTGGACCCTAGATTTTGATTCCGGAAACCTGGATTTCATTCCTGGCTCTCCACTCCCTTCCCTTAGGCTTGTCACTTTCTGTCTCTGTTCTTCTGTTTCCTTCAGTGTAATGCCATTTTCCATTTCCTTAATGTGATTTGAGATTTAGGAAACGAGTAGTCTCTGCATATGCTCATGTTCTCTTATGTAAAATGGAGACAGTAATACTCAATCCACTTTGCAAAATTATTTAATATCTATGTTAATAAGTGCTATATAACTTAAGTATTATCATACTGT
This sequence comes from Gopherus evgoodei, assembly GCF_007399415.2. Taxonomy (NCBI): domain Eukaryota; kingdom Metazoa; phylum Chordata; order Testudines; family Testudinidae; genus Gopherus; species Gopherus evgoodei. The sequence continues at coordinate 17,758,686 of NC_044342.1, read as the reverse complement.
AATGAGACCAAAGAGATCTTAGAAGAGAAATCAAACATGGATCACAGTCACATCAAACTTTTCTATTTGATGCTCAGTTTCTACAGAAATGGCATCAGTCATTTGTTTACCAATACATAGTTTAGACATTTTCTTTTCTCATTCATATTACAGAGATATATCTCCCAATTCTCTCCTAAAGGTAATCAGATGCTATGTTTATTTCTCTGCAAGGATAAACACAATTCTTTTTGAGATCTGTTCAGTGCCTAACTCTTAAGGATAATATTTTCAAATATGCCAAAGGCCAAATTTGGAAAACTATCCATGCATCTAAACATGCAGATAGGGCCCTCGGTGCCTTTGAAAATCTGCCCTTGAGATACCATATTAAAGAACATACCATAAGAAAATAAAAACATCTCTACTGGGTCAGAACAAAGGTCCCTCTAACGCAGTATCCTGTCTTCTAACAGTGGCCAATAGCAGGTGCCCTAGAAGGAATAAACACAACAGGTAATCATCAAGTGATCCATTGGCTGTTTGCTCATTCCATGTTTCTGACAAACAGAGGCTAGGGACACTATCCCTGCCTATCCTGGCTAATAGCCATTGATGGACCTACCCTCCAAGAATTTTATGCTGTTCTTTTTTGAACCCTGTGATAGTCTTGGCCTTCACAACATTCTCTGGCAAAGAGTTCCACAGGTTGACTGTGTGATGTGTGAAGAAATACTTCATTTTGTTTATTTTAAACCTGCTGCCTATTAACTTCATTTGGTGACCCCTAGTTCTTGTGTTATGGGAAGGAGTAAGTAACATTTCCTCATTAACTTTCTCCCCACTGTCCTTGTCTGCAGGTATATGGGATCTTGGGGAGCAATTACCACACAGGTGGGGTGCCAATTAATTTCTTTATTAAAGGGAAAAGGAAGTGGTGGGAATTTAACAATGAAATGTGATGGGATGGGGTGTATAAAGTGTTTACAATAGACAATGATGGGGGGGGTCTTCTTATTGCACTGTGTAGGGAGTTTTAACAGTGGGGTACAGTAAGTGGGGTTCAGCACAATGGGATACAGTACAGTCAATAAGCAACTCAACTTTATATAGGAACAACTCTAGGCAGCGGAGGAGCGGGGGCACGAACACAGGGGATACAGGGAGAGGCAGCAGAGAGGTGTAAAGAAGGGCTAGAGGGACACCCCAAAAAAAAGGAAAGAAGCGGCAAAGGGTTTGGGAAGTTACACGGGGGGGTGGGAAGCAGCAAGGGGTTACAATAGGGAGACACGGAGAAGTACACAGAAGGGGAGATTGGAGCGGGGGAAAAACAGACATGGGAAAGTTCAGGGAGAGATTGGGACAGCGGGAAGACGAATTCAAGCAGTAAAAACCTTATCTATCCTCTAACTTAATCAAACTTATATAAATTACAAGCAGCTTATACAAAGTAATAAAACAGGTACAGAATACAACCAGGCAATGGCTTTTTAAAATCTATCTTAATCAACGACTAGGCAAAACAACAAATATTACAATTCTAAGCAAACTATAACAAGCAACTATACAGAGCAACAAAACAGCAAACTATAACAAGGCAGGTGAAACTTACAAGCTCTACAATCTTAGCAAACTATGACTTATTAAACTAAAAAGCAAAACCTACGGTGCACCTTATGCTATGGGGAAGTCACAGAGGGCAGAGTGGTATGTGCCCAGGATACAGCTCCCAAGGCAGCCCCCAAGGAAGCCAAGGGATGGTGGCTGCAGCAGTGGATACAGCTGAAAGCAGGAAGCAGAGATTAGCAGCTGCACAAGCTTATTTTTAGCAGAAAAGTACCACAAAGTTTAAGAGAGGTTTTAAGACACAGACCAAGGTTTAGCTTGAGTCTGTGTGCTAGGGAAACAGAGCCAGCAGTTAAGGTAATAAAATAAAAGTATGGAAAGTTTCACAGAGGGATTCTTACCAATCCCCAAGGCAGCAGCAAAGGCAGAAGCAGCAGCAACATCAGAATAAGCAAGGAGGGCTCCGTATGGTCTTGATAACTAGGATATCTCTCAGGTAGCAATTCGTTCTTCGTGGAGGGGGGGTTTAAAAACCGGGGGTAAGCTCAAAAATAAAACAAGAGCGGAGAAAGGACCCCCTAAAACCCCTGGCTGATCAGACCAGGCAGCAATGCAGGAACCTTTCTGAGGTTTGTTTCAAAAATGTCTGTTTTTAAAGGCAAACTTAGGCAGTCTCCTGCCAGTAAACCTGATAGGATCCCTCTGTCACAGGGGAGGAGGCACAGGGAAAAACTGCAGGTGAGCACAGAGACATGCCTGGGCAAAGTCCTGTGCAATAGGTGACTCAAAAGCACATGAGGCCTATGACTCATGCCCAGGATCTTAAAAACACAATAGGTCTTGCAGCTCTGGACATTGCCTGCCCTACACCAAGCCCAGGTTTAACAAGGTGATAAGAGGACTAACCCTTTGAATAGGGCAGTGGTCCCACTTAGCACGCAGAACAAGTAGCCATCCCTTTGAGAAGGGCAATGGCTCTTAAACAACTTAAGGGGCCCTCCCTTTGAGAAGGGCAGTGGCCCTGGTAAACAACTTAACAGCCAGGGAAGGGCGGCCGCAGGAGGAGAACAAAAACAAAATGGAGTATGGGGACAGCTGTAAGAAACAAAATGGAATAGGGGGATAGCTGTAACAGACACCCACCAATCATGATTTTATAGACGTCAATCAAAGCCCCCCCTTAGTCTTCTCTTTTCTAAGCTGAAAAGTCCCAGTCTTATTAATATCTCCTCATAAAGAAGCCATTCCATAAACCAAGCCATTTTTGGACCCTTTTCTGAATCTTTTCCATTTCTAATATACCTTTTTTAAAGTGGGGCACCCACATCTGCTCACAGTATTCAAGATGTGGGCATACCATGGATATATATTGGGGCAAAATGATATTTTCTGCTTATTAGCTATCCCTTTCTTAATAATTACCAACTTTCTGTTACACTTTTTGACTGCTACTGCATGTTGAGTGGATGTTTTGAGAGAATTATCCACGACTCCAAGATCTTTCTTGAGTGGTAATAGCTAATTTAGACCCCATCATTTTATATGTATAATTGGGAGTATGTTTTCCAATGTACGTTACCTTGCATTTATCAACATTGATAGCAGTTATCAATCTTGTATAACTAAAGAGGCCTTCTTCAGTGGTTTGGGAAATACATTTTTGTCCAGTTAATTCCATTTGGTTTTATGAATGTTATTTCTAATTGTAAGTATATTTTTGGAAGAGATTATCTCTTTTGTAGCAGAAAGTATGCCAGAGGTCATGGGAAATCTATGCCCAAAAAGCAGAGGCACTGAATGGCTCATCTCTTGTGAGCAATGTGAGTGTTGAGATCTCTGCCTCTAGGAACAGTGACTGGTCACTATCCACATCTATGACATGCATCTGACGAAGTGAGTATTCACCCACGAATTCTTATGCTTCAAAACATCTGTTAATCTATAAGGTGCCACAGGACTCTGTTGCCTTTTACAGATCCAGACTAACACAGCAACCCTTCTGATACCATACAGATCTAGAGGGCTCAGCAGCACATAGGATTCAGAGAATGAATCCAATGACTACTTTCCAGTGTCCTTTCAGAGAGGAGAAACAGACCAGGATGTTACAGTTGCATGTAGGTTTCCACCATGATTAATATTTGGAATTACCTCAGCAAAGAAACCTGTGGGGATATCCAATATTCCAAAACACAGAAAGGGCTTGCTGATTTCTAAAGTCACCTATTAGACACAAGGCTTTTGATGACCATAAAAGATTTGCTGCTACAAGCACAACTGTCATGGTTTATTTCACCCTCACTTTTTTTGAAACTCCATTACTGATACCAGAAAGCAGAGATAGGACTGAAATTTAGTAACATGATATAATAACCTAATATATGTGAAAATGTTGAAAGATGTTCTTCATCTATTCAATGTAAGTACAGATGTAATCTGGCACACTGATAGTGCTCATCCCCTATTCATGAACTCAGCTCCTACAAAATCACACACACAACTAGAACCCAACATTTCAACTTCCAAATAAATGGAAATAGTTCCACACATCTTCACAGACAGTCATACTCTTATTCAGGTGTGGATGTTCTAGGCAGGGGAAGCTAGTAATTTCCCAGTGGGTGCAGGAAAATGACTCAGACAGTGGGAACCTGAAATGCAAGAAATGGGGCCACCTAGAAGGAAATTTACGCTGTTCGGAATTTTTATTTCATCCAGAATGAAGGAGTTGACGTTTTTGAAATGCTTAAGTGTTTCAGTGGGATTTATTCACCTAATTAGCAGAGGGGTTTTTTTTTCCAGTGGCAAAAGTAGGGCAGTAGGTAGAAATTCCAAAGATTGGTCATGACTGGCTTCGTTGAAGTAGCAGACAATAAGACTCGAGGATTGTGTCATCCTGGAGCGTGTTCAGCCTGAAAATCAAAAAAGAGTCATACAAAAGATGAGTACAAAAGAACAACACATGCATGTCAGGACAAAATCAGAAAGACTATAGGACAAAATGAGTTTCACTAGCAAGAGATATGAGACAAGAAGAAGAGGAATTAGAAGTACATTAGGAGAAAAGAAAGATGAAAGAAAGTTTAGGTTCCCCCATTTAGCAGGGAAAAAGAGTTAATCACAGATGAAATCAGGAAGGCAAAGAAATTAACACAACTACCCACACAACAACAGAACCACTGCACACAATACCCCTGAGAATGCATAGCCTTTCTCCACAGCCCACACCCACAGAGATCAACCCAAATCTTCCAGCACAACACAACCACCACATAAATCAACATAATGGCAAAACAGTGCAATGAGCATGCACAATAAGCCCAAATACACATAGAATCATCTCTGTAACACAAACCCCTCACGTGCCACACACTCAAATCAACACATGCCCCAGTACAACACAATCCACACACAAATCAACAACAACCACTCAGACAACTCAACCAGCATGCACAGTAACTGCAAACATTGTTCTGAAGCCCAGAATGTCTACTGAGTCCATACGAAATGATGGAAACTGTTCCAAGAATAGCTGATAGCTCTTTCTATTCGGGATAGCACCAGGTTCAATTATCATTGACATTCCCAGTCAGCAATTGCCCAGTTCTCAACTTCTCAGTCATTTGAGGGCTTTTTAACACACAAGTTTACAAATTAGACTCGTATGACATCAACTAGACAAGAAGTCAGCAGGTTGTCTCCAGGGAAAGAAGCGACCTGGCTGACAGGGCAGCTAAAGAGCAGGTAACATTTAGAAAAGGAAAGGCATTAGACAAATTTGAAATGATTAGCTGAAACCTGCAAAAAACTTTGATTAATCCCTAGTGGATAGAAACGAGATGTTACTCTCCTTTTCCTTCCCTGCCCCTCTTCCTCGCTTCTTTCCCTCCCGATCCAATTCTGTTACTTTTCTGTGGTTTCTGGGTGTTTTTTTTAATTCTTCTATTAGTTTGTTTTGAGGGGGGCAATAGCAGATACACAATGATGAGGGTTACATAGAAAATTGTCACCACAATGAGGTGGAAGGAGCAGGTGGATAAGGCCTTTTGCCTGCCAGTGGGGGATGGGTTTCTTATAATGGTGGTGATGATGTGAACATAAGATGCCAGGGTCAACAGAAATGGAGGAAACATGAATATGCAGGAATGTATGACAGCCAAAACCTCGAGCCAATGAGTAACATTGCAGGACAGTTTTATTATTGGATTAAAATCACGAAAGAAATGGTCATTTTTGTTGGGGCCACAAAATTTTATTTGTGACGTAGATATTAAGAAGGCAACAGACACAACTCCACCTGTCCATGACCCAACCACAAGCTGGAGGCAGAACCTGCCATTCATTAGTTGTGTATAATGCAATGGTTTGCATGTTGCTAAATACCGATCATAAGACATCACAGATAGTAGACAACATTCTGTGCCTGCCAGAGAACAAAAGAAATATAATTGTATGATACAACCAGTAACAGAAATGGTTCTGTTCCCAGTCAGGAGACTGTCCAGCATCCTGGGCAGCATGGTGGAGGTGTAGCTGGTCTCCAAGCAGGACAAGTTCCCCAGGAAGAAGTACATGGGGGTGTGCAAGTGTTGTTCAGCCACAACTAGCACAATGATGAGGATGTTCCCAGACATGGTCAAGATGTAGATCACTAGGAACAGCAGGAAGAGAAAAATCTGCAGTTGAGGAAGATCCCCGAATGCCAAGAGGATGAATTCTGTTACAGTTGTTTGGTTTCCCTGGTGTATGTTTGCTGTGGGTTCCATCTAGGGGAAAGAAAGCAAATTCTGCCATTCAAAGTCTAGTTTCCATTGCAAAACAGTCACATTTCCATTATGGCTTCTCTCTGCTGGTTGCCATCCCAGTGGTTGAGTCAAGACTCCAGATAGCAGAGGCATGCTGGATAAGATTTCAAAAGGTCCTATTTTAATTTTCATTGGAAATGTTACTGCTGTCTAGTATCTCTATAGTTTAACAATCTCACCTTCACTTCCTGAACAAGTCTGTGTGTTACGTTAGCCACATCACTGAGATTATCATTGTAGATTGAAGGACTTCTATGTGATTCCATTCTCTTCATCTAAAAACGTCAGATAAATACTCTTGCTGCTCTCATCCCAGTTTTACCCATATTTTAACTGCAGAGTCCACCAGATTCCAGTGGAGTGGAGAGTCAAATCTGATTTCAGAAACCTGGTTTTATTCCTAGCTCTTTCTTTCCCTGACCTTTGGCTTACACTTCCTTTCTCTGTGGCACTGTTTATTAGTTGATGATGATATCAGTTACCATTTTCTTAATGTTGAAATTTAGCGATCTGTCTCTGTGTCAAATAATGGAATCATAGACTGAAAGGGATCTAAAGAGGTCATCTAATCCAGTCCCCTGCACTCATGGCAGGACTACTTATTATCTAGACCATCACTGACAGGTGTTTTTCTAACTTGCTCTTAAAAATCTCCAAAGATGGAGATTCCACAACCTCCCTAGGCAATTTATTCCGGTGCTTAACTACCCTGACAGGAAGTTTTTTCTAATGTCCAACCTAAATCTCTCTTGCTGCAATTTAAGCCCATTGCTTCCTGTCCTATCCTCAGAGGCTAAGACGAACTAATTTTCTCCCTCCACCTTGTAATAATCTTTTATGTACTTGAAAACTGTTATCATGTCACCTCTCAGTCTTCCTTTTTCCAGACTAAACATTGTTTTCAGTCTTGCCTGATACGTCACATTTTCTAGACCTTTAATCATTTTTGTTGCTTTTCTCTGGACTTTCTCCAATTTGTCCACATCTTTCCTGAAATGTGGAACCCAGAACTGGACACAATACTCCAGTTGAGGCTTAATCAGCACGGAGTGGAGAGGAAGAATTCCTTCTCATGTCTTGTTTACAACACTCCTGCTAATACATCCCAGAATTATGTTCGCTTTTTTTGCAACAGTGTTATACTGTTAATTCATATTTAGCTTGTTGTCCACAATAATTTTATAACCCTTTCTGCAGTACTTCTTTCTAGGGAGTCATCTCCCATTTTGTAGGTGTGCAACTGATTGTTCCTTCCTAAGTGGAGTACTTTGCATTTGTCCTTTTGAATTTAATCATATTGACTTCAGACCATTTCTTCAGTTTGTCTATATCATTTGGAATTATAATCCTGTCCTCCAAAGCATTTGCAACCCCTCCCGCTTGGTATTGTGCACAAACTTTATAAGTGTCCTCTCCGTGCCATTATCCAAATCACTGATGAAGATATTGATCAGAACTGGACCCAGAACTGTGGGATCCCAATCATTATCTCTTCCAGCATGACTGTGAGCCACTGATAACTACACTATGGGAATGGTTTTCCAACTAGTTATGCACCCACCTTATAGTAGCTCCATCTAGATAACATTTCCTTAGGTTGTTTATGAGAAGGTCATGCGAGACAGTATCAAAAGCCTTGTTAAAGTCAAGATATACCACATCTGCTGCTTCCCCACATCCAAAAGGCTTGTTATCCTGTCAAAGAAAACTTGCAAGTTGGTTTGACACAATTTGTTCTTGACAAATGCATGTTACTGTTACTTATCTTATTATCTTCTAGATGTTTGCAAATAGATTAGTTAATTATTTGCTCCATTATCTTTCCCAGTACAGAAATGAAGCTGATTGCTCTGTCATTCCCAGGCTTGTCTTTATTTCCCTTTTCATACATTGGCACTATATTTGCCATTTTCATTTCTCCCATCTTCCATGACTTTTCAAAGGTAATCGCTAATGGCTCAGATATCTCCCCCATGAACTCCTTGAGTATTCTAGGATGCATTTCATCGGGACCTGGTGATCTGAAGACATCTAATTTTTCAAAGTAAATTTTAACTTGTTTTTTCCATATTGTAGAAACTATCTATCCATCCATTCCATTCCCTATTTTAGCATCATTTTCACTGGTATTCACTATGTTAGATGTCCGATCACCACCAACCTTCTTGGAGAAAACCAAAACAAAGAAGTCATTAAACACCTTTGCCATTTCCACATTTTCTTGTCCTTCATCTTTCTCTTGCTTCTTATGTATTTGTAGAATGTTTTCTTGTTACTCTTTATGTCTCTAGCTAGTTTGATCTTGTTAAGTACCTTGGCCATTCTAATTTTGTCCCTACTTGTATTATTTGTTTATATTCATCTTTTGTATTTTGACCTAGTTTTCACTTTTTGTTGAACTCTTTTTAATGTTTAGATCATTGAAGATCTCCTTGTTAAGTCAGGGTGGTCTCTTGTCATAGTTCCTATCTTTCCTATGCAGAGGGATAGTTTGCTTTTGTACACTTAATGATGTTTCTTTGAAAAACTGCTAACTGTCTTCATTTTTTTCCCCTTAGACTTTCCACTGTCTCTTACCTACCAACTCTTGATTTTGCTAAAGTCTGCCTTCTTGAAATCCATTGTCTTTATTTTGCTGTTCTCCCTCTGCCAGTCTTTAGAATCATGACCTCTACCATTTCATGATCATTTTCACCCAAGCTGCCTTCCACTTTCAAATTCTCAACCCATTCCTCCAATACATTCTGAGAACTTGTTGGATAATCTGGGCCCGCTGTTATTTTCCCAACAGATGTCTGAGTAGTTGAAGTCCCCCATCACCACCAAGTCCTGTGCATTGGATGATTTTGTTAGCTGTTTAAAAAATGCCTCATGCACCTCGTCTTCTTTCTGATTAGGTTATCTATAGTAAACCCCTACCGTGGCATCACACTTGCTTGTTACCCTTTTTTATCCTTATGCAAAGACTTTTGACAAGTCTGTCTCTTCTTTCCCTCTCAACCTCAGTCCAAGTGTATACATTTTAATATATAAGGAAACATGTCCTCCTTTTTTTGCCCTGCCTATCCATCCTGAGCAAGCTGTACCCTTTTATATCAATATTCTAGTCATGTGTATTATCCCACCAAATCTCTGTGATGCCAACTATATCATAGTTGTATTTATTTACTAGCATTTTGTGTTCTTCCTGCTTATTCCCCCTACTTCTCGCATTAATATATAGATATCAAAGATATTGATTTGATCCCCCCACCCAGTTCTCTCCTGTCTCTCCCTTATCCCTGCTATAACAGCTCATGCTCCCCCCAAATTCTGACCCTCCTCCCAGTTCTCCAAATCTTCACTAAAGGGTAATCAGATAGCATGTTCATTTCTCACAAGCATACACAACTGTGTTGTTGAGAGCTGTCCAATAACTAACATTTATTGGTATTATTTTCAAGGATGGGTGCCACAGCATGACTCACATACAGTGGGAATATGAAATGCAGAACATGGGGCCACTGAGTAGATAATAAACCCATCTCAGAATTTTGACCAAATGCAGAAGCTGAAGATTTTGAAATTCTGAAACCTATTTCAATGAGCCATTTTCATCAAATAGCCATAGAGAGAAATTTCAATGGGAAAAAAGGGGCAGTTTGGTTGAAATTCCAAACATTGCCCATGACTGACTTGGTGAAAATCTCTGTAGTAAGATTCCAAGATGGTGACTCTGTGTCATTCTAAACATGGCCAGCTCCAGGGGTTTTGCCGCCCCAAGCAGCCAAAAAAACAAAAAAAAAGCCGCGATCGCGATCTGCAGCAATTCAGCAGGAGGTCCTTCACTCCGAGGAGGAGTGAGGGACCCTCTGCCGAATTGCCACCGAATACCTGAAAGTGCCGCCCTGCTCTGCAGTTGCCGTCCCAAGCACCTGCTTGATAAGCTGGTGCCTGGAGCCAGCCCTAATTCTGAAGCATATTAACCCAGAGAAAACAAAAGGATTCCTGTAAAAGGTGGAAACATGGACAAATAGCTGAAGACGAGTACTAAAGAAAAGCACAAGCGCACAGGAAGAAAATCAGAAAGACTAAGGCACAAAATGAGCTACATTTAGCAACAGGCATAAAACCCATAAGAGTAAACATCAGTACATTAGCTGGGAAGGTGGAAAATAGATGACATCAAGAAGGCTGACAAATCAACACAACAACTCTCACAATAAAACAACTATGTCACACAATAACCACAAACACACACAGCCTCTCACTGCATCACACACCCATCCAGATCAATTAAAATCTGCCAGCACAACAAAAACACCACAGAAATCATCACAACCACTCACACTGCAACTCAAGCAGTGTACCAATCACACATAATCCCCAACTGGAATACAAATCCCTTATTTATCTCACAAAAAAACCGAGCCCAAATGTCCCAGTACACCAGAATCAATACAGAAATCATCACAACCAAATAGAAAACTGAACCATTACACACAATAACCCCAAATATTGCTCTGAACACTAGACTGTCTATTGAGTCTGTATGACATGATAGAAATAGCTGCAAGAATGGTTGAGAGCTCTGTCTGTTTAGCAAGTCCCCAGGTTCTATTATCCCTGGGATTCACAGTCTGTTGGACAGTATTTAAGTTCTCAGTGATTTTGGGACTTTTTAATACACATCAGTTTCCAAATTACTCTTATGTGACAGCAGAAGTTTTAAGCTTCTAGGGAAGGGCTAAGCCGATTGCCTCCAGGGATAGAAGTGTGGCACAGTGACCTGGCTGAGAGTGCAACTAAAGAGCAGGTAACATTTGGAAGAAGAAGGTCCTCAGACAAATTTGGAAGAAATAGCTCTAATTTTTAAAACCCTTTGATTAATCACTAATGGATGGAAACTGACCTGTCACTCTCCTTTCCTCTCCTTGCCTGACCACCTCCCTCTTTTTCCCTCCCATCCAAATCCTTTAGCTTTTTGTTCTTTTGTCTCTTCTTTTCACTTCCCCAGTAGCTATGTTTTGTGTTGGAAATAAATAAAATATGAATAAATCAATAAATATAGAAAAATGTGCTCACTTAAAAGTTCATCAAAATAACTGGGTTAACATGAAAAATAAAATGAAGATTTAAGCATTTTTAGGAGTTAATTGTGAAAGAATTGCTCTCTCACTTACCCCAGTATAAATCAGGAATAACTGCACTGAAGAGAGATGCACTGCTAGAAAACTGGAGTAAGTGAGAAGAGAATGACACCAAAAGAGAGGTGTCTTCTTCTTCTTCTATTGTTTAAGTCCCTATATAAATTCCTGCCTAATGCTCCTGCACAGACACAGATTATCACTTTTACAGTCCCATTCCTCATGTGCCATGTTGCGATCACCTTTATATACTTTGGTGACCACAAGAGAATTTTTCCCAAAGATAATCTACTCTGGTGTTGCCAGGCATCCTGAGCCACTCTTATTAACAAAGAACGAAGAGGTCAGCCTTCCTGAACAACACAAGGTTTTCTACTACGTCCGATAGAGCAATGGGTTTAGAACGGACAGCTTCAATCTGTGGGGGCTGGAAAAGCTGAGTCCAAGTTGACTGGTTATCAGACAAAGCAGCAGAGAAGGCTGATATGATCCTGGCTCCTAAGGCATTACATTGCAGTGACTGTGCTGTAATGTGATGTGGACATGGCAATACAGCATCAGAGTGCAAATGTTGACAAAGGGAAATCAGCCTGGGGCATCATGATTATAAGAAATCCTCCATCAGTCTTATTTCCCCTTTGGGAGCACATTCATTCCTCCTGTATCTCCAATATCTTTGATGGAATTAGACCTTCATTTCCTCTTTCCTATTTTCTTTCCTTCAACATTTCAGGCTCTCCCTCACTCTTCCTGCATGTGGGAGAGAAGACATGTTTCTTCTCTCTCTTCTTCCTTCTGAATGCTGAGTATCCTCTTTCCCTCTTCATCTCCAAGTCCTTCCTGGGGTGCAATGCTCTTACCATAATGAATGAATAATTTAAACCATTTTGTGCACTGTGACCATGTGGAAGAACAAGACCCTGGGTGGGATTTGGGTGGAGCTGTTGTCTTTCTTCAGAACACCCTGAACTTTCCCATCTATCACATTCAATAACAGGAATTGTCTTTCTTTGCCATCAATCCATCACTCCATCACTCCTCCTTAATGTTACCACAACTTGGAAAGAGCCTCTCTAATATGTGCTCTTCATGACAGCCTTATACAGCAACCCCCAAATCCTTGGAAAGGCAAATGCCGCACAAAGAGGGACTCACTGAGTTCTTATTAGGGCAAGCTTCTGGTGAAGTTAATTGAGCAACTCACATGAGTCACAATGAGGCCCAAGGATTCACAGATGATTGAATGTTGATTCCATGCCCTAACCCATTCTCCCTGAAACTTTACATAAAAAGATTTATAGCATTGGTTTGACATCTATCAGCTCTAGAAAATTGTCCCATAGCTGAGTGCCATTGTCATTTCTGTGCATGCTGCAGCCATGCTGGCTTCCGTCTCTCCTGTTTGGTGGATCAGTAAGATGTAAGACACCTTTGATAATGTGGTGTCACATAGTGTAAATATACCCAATTTATAATAGATAGATTGTATCTATCCCGGCCCATACACATGTTGTTTATCTGCTAATTGTTACACCATTTGCAGATGACACCAAACTGAAAAGGGTTGCATGCACCTGGGAAGACATGTTTAGAATTCCATGAGTCTTTGGAGCTTTGCTACTCTGGCCAGTTTTGATCTGGGTCAGTTTCAACTAGCTTCTGAATGACTCATTCCACTCAGAGAGGAAATGACACACACACCTATGTCTCTTAGGTTGCCCTGAGAGCAAATTTAACCCTTTTTCCATGACTAGGTCATAGGGTTTCCAACTGTCTAATCCCACGAACCCAAACACCCTTGCTTCAACTCCAGCCCAGCACCTTCTGAAGCCCCGTCCCTGCCCCGCCCCTTCTCTGAGGTCCTGCCATCTGCTCACTCCATTGCCCATCCCTCCATTGCTCACTCTGTCCCACCCTCACTCGCTAAGGGTGGGGCAGCGGGTTGTAATGAGGGAGTGGGTCTGGGGTGTGGGCTCTGGGATGGAGTTTGGGTGTGGGCTCTGGTCTGGGGCAGGAGTTGGGGGGCGAAGTCTGGGAGGGAATTTGAGTGTGAGTGGGGGCTCAGGAATGGGGTGCATGCAGGAGGGGATATGAGCTCTGGCCAGGTGGAGCTTACCTCGAGTGGCTCCCAGGAAACAGCCAATGGGAGATGTGGAGTTGGAACTCGGGGAAGAGGCCACAGGCAGAGACACCTTGACTAACTCCATAGCTAAGATCTGGACGTGCTACTTGCTTCCAGGATCCACACAGACTAGGACACTTCAGGAGCCTGCCTTAGCCCAGCTGGGCCACTGGACTTCTAGTATACTCCTGGATTGAGATCAGTAGCCTCCTGCAGATCAAACTCGATTCTGGGAGACTCTCGTCAGTCTAGGAGGGTTGGCAACCCTACTGAGTTGTCCTGAAATTTAGAGAGGAAAGTAAGGCACACATAAGCCTCATAAATATATTACAAAAATTCCCACTTTGTCAGAGGCAAATTAATATGTGCAGGTGATGAGGGGGAATTGTTCTGCTCTGGCACTGGTGAGGATGCAGGTGGAGTACTGTGTCCAGATTTGGGCACCACACTTTAAGGAAGAAGTGGACAATTTTGGCAGTGGTGGGTGGGATGGATGAGGGAATGGTAAAATTGCAGACCCAATGACCTGTCCAGCAGCAAATTTCTGCTGCCAGGGAGCAAGGGGGAGTAGAGATGAGAGACGAGGGAACTGCATCTTCCTGAGTCAGAAACCCTTCCCTTGGCTGGTCCAGGGGCAGTGTAGCAGAGAATTACCACCCCTCTGATGAGGCACAGAAGCAGGTAGCATGTAGCCATGGAAGCTTTAATAATATTGATGGATGCCAAGTCATCAATGAGAACTCTTGGCCCACCTGTCAGATAATAGAACCACCGTATGGAAATTACCAGTAGAGAAAACATGAAGATTGGTTGAGTTACCTCTTATGTAACCATGGCCCCACTTAAGAGTGACCCTGGGCTACAGAGTTTGTCATATGCACCATCTATTCCAAAACTATTATTTAATCACAACATTTCTTAATAAATTAAAATGTAAACTATACAGTATTTAAAATGTGTTCTAATTGAACTGTATTTTTTTCCAATTTTAAGATCACTCAGGACAAAGAAGAAGCAAGGGCAAACGTTAACTTTCTGAAAGCGCGCATTTTAACTTATTTCATTAGCATGAGCTAATTATCATATTTATTTGAAAGTCATCCACACACCAGGAATAAGTACTATACATTCAAGGAGGATACACTGTATGCTTCAGAGATGGGCGTGGGAATGGAGGTGCAGTGCAGGTCTTAAGATTTCATATAGTAATTTTTTTCCAACATATGTCACATAGCCAAAGTAGAAAACTGACAGGCTCTGCCCTTGGACACACAAAGTCCTTATCCTGTTAGTCTTGAGTTCCATTGGCACAGTAACATGAATTAGGGCTACACACATGAGCCAGAGTTTGCAGGTTCATATATCTATGATTGCCTATTAAATATATGTTATTAGGTTGAAATGCAGATATTCCTGTAAATGATAAAAAAAATCTAAGCACAGCTTTTCTCAAGGCTTCTTTTACCTCTGTGTTTCTTAGGCTGTAGATAATGGGGTTAACTAAAGGGGTCAGGACTTCATAGAAAACAGAGCACACTTTATTCAGATCCCTCAGTGAATCAGAATCTGATAGCAGATACACAATGATGAGGGTTCCATAGGAAATTGTCAGCACAATGAGGTGGGAGGAGCAGGTGGAAAAGGCCTTTTGTCTGCTGGCGCTGGACTGGATTCTCAGGATGGTGGATACGATGTGAACATAAGATGCCAAGGTCAATATAAATGGAGGAAATGTGAATATGGATGCATGTATGACAGCTGAAATCTCCAGCCAATGAATGTCACTGCAGGACATTTTCATTATTGGGTTTAAATCACAAAAGAAATGATCAATTTCATTGGGGCTACAGCATGTTAATTGTGACAACATAAATATTATGATGGCAACAGATATAAAACCATCTGTCCATGACCCAACCATTATCTGGAAGCAGAACTTGCCATTCATTAGTGCTGCATAATGCAGAGGTTTGCATATTGCTAAATAACGATCATAGGACATCAGAGATAATAGAGACCATTCTGTGGTTGCCAGAGAACCAAATAAATATAATTGTGTGATCCAGAAAAAATTGTTCTTTCCCCACTCAAGAAACTGTCCAGCATCATGGGCAGGATGGTGGAGATGTAGCAGATCTCCAAGCAGGACAAGTTCCCAGGAAGAAGTACATGGAGGTGTGAAGGAGCTGATCAGTCAAAACTAGCACAACGATGAGGATGTTCCCAGCTGTCGTTTCAAGGTAGATCACTAGGAACATCAGGAAGAGAACACCATGCAGTCCGGGAGAACCCCAAATCCCAGAAGGATGAATTCTGCAATGGTTGTTTGAGTTCCCTGAAATTTGTTTTGTGTGGGTTTCATTTAGGGGAAATAAAACAAATTCTGCAATTGATCATCTAAATTCTAGTTCTAAACAATCAACATTTTAATTTCAGAATTCTCACAAACAGTGGGAACCTGAAATGCAAGAAAACTAGAGCTAATCATTTCAAATGTTTGTAATTTTTACTTCATCCAGAATTAAGGGGTTGATGCTTTTGAAATGCTGAAAGTGTTTCAATGGGACTTATTCATTTAATTGTCAAAGAGAAAGGTTTTTTTCAATGGCAAAAGTAGGATAGATAGGTTGAAATTCCAAATGTTGGTCATGACTGGCTTAGTTGAAATTGCAGATAATATTATAAGAGTCCAGGATTGTGAATCTATATGCCACTCTGAAGTGTATTCAGTCTAAAAATAAAAAAATAGAGTCCTACAAAAGGTGCAAACATGAACAAATAGCTAAGGATGACTACAAAAGAACACCACAAAATCAGAAAGACTGTGGGACAAAATGAGTTTCCAAGAGACAAAGACAAGAAGAAGAGGAATTAAAAGTACCTTAGGAGAAAAGAAAGATGAAGGAAAGTTTAGGTCCCTCATTTATCAGGGAAAAAGAGTTAATCGCAGATGAAATCAAGAAGGCTGACAAATTAACACAACTATCCACACAACAACAGAACCACCACACACAATAGCCACAAGTGCGCACAGACCTTCTCCACAGCCATCACCCACACAAATCAACCCAAATTACCCAGCACAACACAGCCATCACACAAATCAACACAACTATCCACAAAACAGTGCAATGAGCACACATAATAAACCCAAACACACATAGAACCCTCACTGCAGCACAAACTCCTCATATTCCATCCGCACAAATCAACACTTATGTCCCAGTACAACACAACCCACACACAAATCAACAACAAGCACTCAAACAACTTAACCAGCATGCACAATAACCACAAAGATGATTCTGAAGCCCAGAATGTCTACTGAGTCTATATGAAATGATGGAAACAGTTCCAAGAATAGCTGATAGCTCTTTCTATTTAGAATAGCACCAGATTCAATTATCATTGACATTCATTAGCTACTTCCCAGTTCTTAACTTCTCAGTCATTTGGGGGCTTTTTAACACACGAGTGTACAAATTACACTCATATGACAGCAACTAGAGCAGGTACCATTTAGAAAAGGAAGGGCGTAAAACACATTTGAAATGATTAGCTCTAACTTGCAAAAAAAAAACTTTTATTAATCCCTAGTGGATAGAAACTAGATGTTACTCTCCTTTTCCTTCCCTCCTCCCTTCCTCCCGTCTTTCCCTTCACATCTAATTCCTTTACTTTTCTGTGGTTTCTGTTTTTTATTATTATTATTATTTATTATTATTCTATTAGTTTGTTTTGAGGGGAGGAACCAATAAAAATAAATAAATAAAATATATGCACATTTAAAAGTGTATTAGAGTAGCTTAGTTAACCTTTAAAATAAAATGAAGATTTAAGCATTTTAAGGAGTCAATCAGGAAGCAATTCTGCTTTCCCTTACCCCAGTATAAATCAGGAATAACTGAAATGAAGTCAATAGACCTGGACAGCTATAAAACTGGGCTAAATGAGAGGAGAATGACACCAAAAAGAGGACTCTTCTTCGTCAATATTTCAATGTAATGTACCTGCACCGGCACAGAGTAGGCCTTTCACAATATGATTCCCTGTGTGCTGTGTTGCAATCACTTTTATATATTGTGTTGACCAGGTGGGAATTGTCCCCAAATAGACTCCTCAGTGATATTGGCTAGCAACCAAGTAATAAATGGCAGAGAGGTCCATCTTCCTGAACGACACAAAGTTTTCTGCTCCATTTGATACAGGGATGGGATTTCGAACAGAGAGCTTCAATCTGCGGACATGGAAGAGATGAGGAGGAGTCAATTGGTCATCCAAGAAAGCAGCAGAAAGGCACATGACTGTGGTTCCCTATCCAGTGCTTTGCAGTGACTGTGCTGTAGAATGGAGCTGTGTAGCTGCTGCGTGATGTGGACATGCTGATACAGCATCAGAATCCAGATGTTGTCAAAGGGCAGCCAGCCTGGGGGATCATGGTTATAGGTGACCCTCCATCAGCCTCATTTCACTCTAGGGAGACTATCATTCCTGCTGTATCTCCAATGGCTTTGATGAAGTTAGTTCATCATTGCCTCTTACCTATTACTTCTTTTCTTCAACATTTCAGGCTCTCCCTCAGACTTCCTGCATGTGGGGCCTGGTCTACACTACACGTTTAAACCGATTTTAGCAGCGTTAAACTGATTTAATGCTGCACCCATCCATAGAACAAGGCCCTTTATATCGATATAAAGGGCTCATTAAACTGGTTTCTGTACTCCTCCCCGACAAGAGGAGTAGTGCTGAAATCGGTATTACCATATTGGATTAGGGTTAGTGTGGCTGCAAATTGATGGTATTGGCCTCCGGGCAGTATCCCACAGTGCACCATTGTGACCTCTCTGGAAAGCAATCTGAACTCGGATGCAGTGGCCAGGTAGTCAGGAAAAGCCCCGTAAACTTTTGAATTTCATTTCCTGTTTGCATAGCATGGAGCTTTGATCAGCACGGGTGGCCATGCAGTCCCAAATCCAAAAAGAGTTCCAGCTCGGACTGTACGGGAGATACTGGATCTGATTGCTGTATGGGGAGAGAAATCTGTTCTATCAGAGTTCCATTACAGAAGATGAAATGCCAAAGTGTTTGAAAAAAAATCTCCGGGCTATGATACAGAGTCCACAGCAGAGTGCTGTGTGCCAAGCATAACGGAAAGCCAAAGAATCAAATGGCTGCTCATGGAGGGAGGGAGGGGGTACCGAGGACTCCAGCTATGCCACAGTCCCCGCAGTCTCCGAAAATAATGTGCATTCTTGGCTGAGCTCCCAATGCCTATAGGGTCAAACACATTGTCAGAGGTGGTTCAATTTACCCCCCTGTCCCCCGTGAAAGAAAAGGGAAAAAATCGTTTCTTGACTTTTTTATATGTCACTCTATGTCTACTGCATGCTGCTGGTAGACATGGTGCTGCGGCAGTGAACAGCAGCATCCTCTCCCCCCACACCCTGGTGGCAGATGGTACTGTACAAAAGGACTGATAGCTGTCCTTGTCATCAACTCGTGAGTGCTCCTGGCTGGCCTCAGGTGAGGCTGGCCGGGGGCGCCTGGATAAAAATAGGAATGACTCCCGGTCATTCCCAGTAGATGGTACAGAATGGATGTTAACCGTCCTCATCATAGCAACTGGGGGCTGAGCTCCATCAGCCCCCCCCCCCTTTTCATGTTTAAAGAAAAGATTCTGTACTGCCTGGACTATCATAGCAGCGGGATGCTGGGCTCCTCTCCCTCCACCTTTTAATGTCCTGCCTGGGCTATCATAGCAGCTAGAGGCTGCCTCCCCCTCATTTTATCTCACTAAAAACTCAGTGTTTCTTATTCCTGCATTCTTTATTACTTTATCACACAAATGGGGGGACACTGCCATGGTAACCCAGGAACGTTGGGGGAGGAGGGAAGCAACGGGTGGGGTTGTTGCAGGGGCACCCCCCCATGAATGGCATGCAACTCATCATTTCTGTGGGATCTGACATGTAGCGGCTGTGCTCTCTGGTTCTCTGATACACTGGTTCTCTAGTACACTTGCTCCATATTATAGGCAGGACTGACTCTATTTTTAGATAAACCATAAAGGAGGGATTGAGTCGGGGAGTCATTCCAATTTTTGTCTTTGCGCCCCCGGCCGACCTCAGCGAAGGCCAGCCAGGAGCACCCATGAGAGCAGCAGACAGTACAGAACGACTGATAACTGTCATCTCATCACCAATTTACAATGGCACAGCAGATGGTACAGAGCAACTGGTAACCATCTCTGCTACCTTGCAATGGCAAATGAATGCTGCTGTGTAATGCTGCAGTACCGCCTCTGTCAGCTGCCTCCAGTACACATACGGTGACAGTGACAAAAGGCAAAATGGGCTCCATGGTTGCATGCTGTGGCGTCTGCCAGGGCAATCCAGGGAAAAAGGGTGCGAAATTATTGTCTGCCGTTGCTTTCACGGAGGAAGGAATGAGTGATGACATTTACCCAGAATCCCCCGCGACACTGTTTTTGCACCATCATGCATTGGGATCTCAGCCCAGAATTCCAATGGGCGGGGAAGACTGCGGGAACTATGGGATAGCTACAGGATAGCTACCCACAATGCAACGCTCCAGAAATCAAAGCTAGCCTCGGACCATGGACACACACCACCGAATTAATGTGCTTAGTGTGGCCGCGTGCACTCCACTTTATACAATCTGTTTTACAAAACCAGTTTATGTAAAATTGGAATAATCCCGTAGCGCAGACATACCCTGGGAGAGGAGGCAGATTTTTCCTCTCTCTCTTCCTCCTCCTGAATGCTGTCTTCTTTCTGCCTTCATCTTCCAGCCCTTCCTGTGCTACGATCCGCCATCCACAGTGCATGAATAGTTTGAACCACTCTGTACACTGTGGGAGGCAGGAAAAGCCCCTGGGTGGAAGCTGGATGAAGTTGTGTTGTTTTTTCAGCACCCCTTGTCCTTCTCTGTGTATCACACTCAATAACAGGGATTGCTGCTCTTTAGCAGCCACACTCTACTCTGCCTCCATTCTGCCATCACCTGGAAACAGCTTCTCAACCTGTGCTCTCCCTATTAGCCACAGATGGCAGCCCCCAGATCCTTCTAGAAGTCAATGCCTGTGGCAGAGCCAGGGGTTGAGCAGTGAGCACCCCCCAGCACATTGGAATGTTGGCACCCTAGCTCCAGCCCCGGAGTCGGTGCCTAGACAAATATCCACATATTACCTTCTGAAGAGCCGCATGTGGCTCCAGAGCCAAAGGATGGCCACCCCTATGTTAGAGGATATGATCATACTCTTGTGGCTTGTTTACGCAAGGGAAGGGCTTGTCAAAAAAATTCCATACAAATTCTTTGTGGATGGAATTTATTTTTTGACTGAAGTATTTTCATGCAAAGTGTCTGTATTCTTGAAAAAAGAAAATGTCATCAGGAAATAAAATTAAAAAAAAATCAGTTTTTAGCATATTTCAGATTAAAATTTTGATTTCCAGAAGTCTTATTGAACACCTGAACATTTTCAGTTTTCAAACATTCAACCAACAGTTTTGACAAATACTTTTTATTTTCATTTTTATTGAAATTGTACATAAAGAAACAGTTTTCTGACTGGCTGTATTCAATAGTGTAGATACATAATGAAACATGCCTCTAATACACATCATGGACTCCTCCGTAGCCTGACCTATCTTGCTGCCTCACAACACAGGAAACAAACTAGATAGCTAGAGGAAAAGGCCCACAAAGATTTTCCAACGAGAAAAGAGGGAGGTGTGGCCTAGAGAAATATGGGAGGGGTTAGGGAAAAATCACTTTTAAACCTGCAAGTTACTTTTGAGTTTGCACAGAATCTAGCACATTGGAACACTGACAATAAAAAAAATAATGTCTGAGGTTTTTAATGGAGACACACAAAGTTAGGATAAAAATGCAATGTATCCACATATAATGACATTAACATGCAACAGGTAAATGTTTAGGGCCTGATTTTCATTTACATTAAGGCCACTTTACAACTCTTTGGCACTGAATGCAACTATGATTATACTCACTTTACACATTCAGAGCAGAGTAAAGGGAGCTTAGATCCCTTTGGAAATGATTTGCTAGGATAGCTTTGCCAGAATAGTGTAGAGACAGCTTACACCAGCCAAAATGTGCTTTGTTGGTATATCTTATAGCAGTTCCCCCAAATGAAATAATCTGGATCAGCAGAAGCTGATATGTCAACATAATTATGTATTTTTGTCAGCATAGACATGTCCCAGATAATCACACTCTTTAGCAACATTACTAGACCAGCTGAAGTTTCGAGTGTAGACCTGAGTTTACAGAAAATGAGTCAGGCTATCCATACTACTACGTACTTAACTAATGAATTTCAAACATCTTACTGATACTACACAAGGTACTTAGCATCTCTTTTGACAGTCTCAAGGCAAATCATGGATGAGTATGGTCACTCAGAGCTTGTCTTCTCGTTCATCTAGGTTGGGATTGACACCTACTCACTGGGCAGCAAAAAGAATCTTGTTTTGCCACTAATCATAATATGTATCTATTCATAATAATAATTATTATTTTATTTGTTTTACTTGTTTTACAGGGTTTCATGATGTGCTAGCTGCCTTGCAGTACAGCTGCAAAGTTCCCTGAACCATAGCGGTTACAATTAATTTCAGGCAGGACATGGTAAAGAAGTTAAAACAACAGTAGAGAGGGCAGGTGCATTGATTTGCATGCATGCACATTGTGTAAATATATTGACATAAAAATTGCAAAACCGTGGGAAAAGAGAATGTTTGACCACATCACTTGCACTCAGCCTAGTCACCTGCGCTCTACCCATCTCCTCCCTTAATTTTCAAATATTTGAAAAAAGTTCCTTCCAGAGTCAACCTGACAGAGAACAGTTACTTTCTTTCACCCTTCGTACACCATTTCTCCACTCCACCAGAGTAAAACTGGGCAATGTTCCATTGCGCACCCATGACAGTTTGATGGTGGTTACTATTATTTATTGTTTTTGTTGCGTGAGCACCTAGAGCTCCCCAGCTGAGACTGTGACCTCATTGACCCAATGTGTTTGTGTTTTCCCCATCTAGCACCATGGAGGGGTGACAATAATGATAACAACAAGTGAAAAACAGTCCACAAAGTTTACAGTCTAAATGGAAAAGATTGACAGAGTGAGGGAGGGGAAACAGACATGGAGCAACAGACCAGAGGCAGAGTTGAGAATAAAATCCAGTCTCCTGACATTTTGAGCGGGATAGAAATCTCCCAGTTTCACTGGAGGACACGCTGCTATCCATGGAAGCGACCTTATCTCTCTCCATAGACACACATCTATCTATCTATCTATCTATCTATCTATCTATCTATCTATCTATCTATCTGTCTACCTAACTATCTACTTACCTACCTAAACACGTGTGGCAGATACATAGCCTGGTATTTTTAAAGGACCCTTATCTGACACAGCCAGAACACAGAGTGAGGTGGCATCACAATTTTACTGACATGACTAATCCCACTAAGGGATACTGGCCACTCAGTGAGCCCCTGCCACTCAGCTGATTTCACGGAGACAGAAATGCAGTGATCTGACTGTCTACTGAGGGTGATCTACCTATCTCAGGACTGTGTGTGCACATTGACCTGGAAGATATAGGTTAATGTCCCTGCTCTGTCTGATCCAGAGCAGAATTTTTCATCCCAGATTACTCAGAATCTGACGGAACAGAGACTGGGCCCTGGGCATCCCCCTACTCAAGTCATTTTCATAACCATGAGACACACACAAAATTCCTTGGGAATGTTCTGACCAGCACCAAAAGGCAACCCAGACTTTGCTTTCTGATTCTGAAAGCAACAGCCCCTGGCACCCTTGTTGCTATGTGCAGTACTTATGCACATCTGCCTCCCTCACTCCATCTTAACCTAGAAACATCACCTTCGATTTTGTAAATACTTGTGGTGAAGACAGCAATTTACTGTGAGCTTTCCTCAGGGCCTCCTTCTCCTCTTTGTTCCTCAGGCTGTAGATGAGGGGATTAACAATTGGAGTCAGGACTGTGTAGAAGACAGAGAACACCTTGTTGAGGTTTCTCAGTGTGATGTTTTTTGGTAGCATGTAGACCATGACTAGAGTTCCATAGAAAATTGTCAACACAATGAGGTGGGAGGAGCAGGTGGAAAAGGCCTTTTGCCTCCCCATGGTGGACGGGATTCACAGGATGGTGGAGATGATGTGAATGTAGGATGCCAGGGTTAATGCAAATAGTGGCAGCGTGAACACTGAGGAGAAAATGACAACTGTAACTTCCAACACGCAGATGTCACTGCAGGACAGCTTTATTATTGGGCTTAAATCACAAAAGAAATGGTCAATTTCATTGGGGCTACAGAATGTTAATTGTGAAATCATAAATATTATGATGGCCACAGACATAAATCCACCTATCCAAGACCCAGCCACTAGCTTGGTGCAGAACCTGCCGTTTGTAAGGGCTTCATAATGCAGTGGTTTGCATATTGCTAAATATCTATCATAGGACATCACAGATAAGAAACAACATTCTGTGGCTGCCAGAGAACCAAAAATATAAAATTGTACAATGCAATCTCTAACAGAAATGATTCTGTCTCCAGTTAAAAGACTGGCCAGCACCCTGGGAAAGATGGTGGAGGTGTAACAGGTCTCCAAGCAGGACAAGTTCCCCAGGAAGAAGTACATGGGGGTATGAAGATGCTGATCACTCACAATTAGCACAACAATAAGGATGTTCCCAGCCATTGTCACAATGTAAATCATTAGAAACAGTAGGAAGAGAAGGGTCTTAATTTGAGGGAGATTCCCCAAATCCCAGGAGGATGAATTCCACAATGGATGTTTGATTTTCTCCCATTCAGGTTTTTTTATGTGTTGTATCTAGGAAAATTGAACAAAGTCAGCAATATAATTTATAATATGAGAACTTGGATTAATACACAGTGTCAATATCTCACTCATAAATGTCTGGCCTCTTGTTCTGGGCCTACCAGTCACTGTGTTACTTCGGATATGTAACTCACTTATCAGCAGGCCATTTGTCCTGTTTATGCCAGACAGTCCTGTTTTGGGAAGGGTTTTCTCTTGGTCTGGTGCCAGGCATTGTTTTGTCCAGTATCATCAAGGTAGGTGCCATTTTGCAGAGAGCACTGCTCCACCCCTGCCAGCATGCATGTGAGGTGACACCAGAATGGGTGGGCTTATGCTGTTCTGGAAGTACAGAAAACTTTGGTATTCTTGGGATGTGCCAGTGGCTACCCTAGTCACTTAATCTCTCACATCAAGAATTGTAAAAGTATGTAGACATTACGCTGCTCAGTGTAAAAACACCTAAGTAATTTAAGGGCTTAAGACTCATTTTCAACAGGGATTTAGGGCAACTTTTTAAAGGTATTCAGGCACCTAACTCCCACTTATTTCAAAGAAAGTTGCTTTGGAAAATCCCATTAGGCAACTATTTGTATCTTTAGGTGCCTAAATACCTTTGGAAATCCTGCCCTGAGTCACTTTGGAACATAAGACATAGTTATAATTGAAAGCGTTTAGGGTTTTTCCAAACAACAGAAAACTTGCAACCATTTTTTTTATTTCATTTTATTTTGGAGGTTTTGGCACCTTAAAATTAACATTTTTTCAGTTTATTTTTAAAAAAATCAGTTTTTAATTAAAACAAAAATAAAAAAGTTATATGAAAATGAAAAAAAATACTGGAATTTCTGACATGGAAAAAATAATTTCCTCACCAACATGAATCATTATTTTTTATAATGGGACTGTGAGTTGTGTGGCCAGATGTTAATGTGTGTTACTATATCTGTATGTCCATAGTTATATGAGACTCGTGAATTTGTATGATCAATATTTGCACACAGAGCCTGCAAATTTATGGAACTAATACAAATTTCTATTTTTGGCCAAGATCGATTTTGTGTTGAAAAAATATTTCAGTAGAAAATATTTGACTGACTCTAATAATAATTATATATGGAAACACACATACACAATTCTATGCATTTACAAAATAAAACACCAGTTAATATTCTGGGCCAGAAGCTTAGCTAATGCAAACTGGAGCTAAAGCCAAAGGAGTTACACTGATTTACACCAGCTGAGGATCTGGCATACTTATGGAAATACATGGACATATATAAACATAAATCTACTGCACAAAGAAAACAGAAGATTCATTGGCTTTTATCAAGTTCAAACTATTGATCATGAAAGGATTTGAAAGAAATTCAGACGTTATTGTTACAATTTGGATGAAATTTCCAAATTAATGAAAATTTGGTCCACAGACCTCTTTAGCATCTTTGAAAATATCAACCTTCATATATAGGCTTGCCAGAATTAGATTTTTATATATAATTTTGTCAGAAATATTAGTGTTTATTTTGAAGCATTTTTTCAATGTTTATCAATTTAATTTTTCACAATTATGCAAAATTATGGGTGTTAAGCTTTTTTTTTTCCTTCAATTTTTATCTATTTAAATTTTCACAGCTGCAGAAAATTATGGGTGAGGGTGGGCAATGGAGAGGATCAGACAATAATTATATAATGACAGTAGACACTGAGATATAAAAAGTTAAAGTTTTATAATTGTTCAAACACAAATTGTCAACATGACATCTCAAAATATACAACATAAATATCCTTAAATGAAACTCTAATAAGTTGTCAAGTAGCATTTTCCTTACTTTGTCTATGTTTAAATTCTGATGATTAACAATGGAAATTTTTTTTGTTGGCTTGTATGTGTTTGGTGCAATCAACATTTACCAATAAAATGCTAATCCATACAAGCCTAGATGTCTAGTTATGCATGCAAGAAACAAAGAGATAATTCTTTTCTTTTTTTTTAATGCCACTAATACTAACAACTGTCTAACTTACCTGCCAAGAAATTATCTCCCATCATCTCAGCACAGTTGCCAATGTGCTACAAGGCAGTCTATTATATACCTAAACAATTTCTACTGTTGTGTTGTCAGGCAACGTGAACAGCCATTAGCAACAAGAGATGAAGAACTCAACCTTCCAAAGTCACACTGGACTCTGTCTGCCCTGGGGGTTGGGTTTGATCATCTTCAACCAGTTGGGTTTAGACCTGAAAAGATGGAGAGTCTCCTTGGGTTTGAACCAAGCTGCAAAGAGCACCCTTCTTTGAGATGGTGGGATGGTGCCTGCCACTGTCATGAGATACCATGCCACACTGATGCAACTTCAGCACTGATTGCACCAGGGATATAGTACCATGGGCACATTGGGCTAGCCCCACAATTGGGGTTGGGCACCTAGAAGTGTCAGAAAATCCCACTAGGGACCTAAATACATTTAAAACTCTGGCCCTTAGTCATGACAACACTAAGAATTTCAATGCCTATGTTTTAGGTGCCCTGTCGCCCAATGGTAAACCCTCAGCTAGGCATGGGGAGAGTTAGGCACCCATAAATGGGACTCTCAGAGTCCAGCGCATGGAGTGAGGAGCTGTAAAACTAGCCAATAGGAAATGCCGAGGAATGGACTATAGTCTAAGCCCCTGTGGTCGAAGGGAGTTGGGCACCTAACTCCATTCATAACGTGCAGCTGGCAGCCCTTTCATGGAAGCAGGTAACCTATTCATATTATGTCAGCTCTTTCTCAGGAAAAAAACTGAAAAAGAAAGACCCTCCCTTTGGCTTATAGGCTACTGGGTAAAGCACTCATCTGGCACATGGGAGACTTGTTTTAAATTCCCTGCTCTTCCTAGTTTGGAACAAGGGACTGGACCTGAGTCTTCCATATCCTAGAAGAGGTTCCTGACCAGCAGGCTATGTTCGAGGGTATGACTTTTACAATCTCTTCTCTTTAAGCTTTTCCACCAATTAACTAATCATTGGAGCAGGACCTAGAGCACAGGTTTCCCACATGCCCGGTGAGTGCCCAAACCATGGGTTCTATCATCATTCTCACTAGTTTCTCTCACCCTAGTAAAGGCCTAGGACTGCATTTTGCTAAGCACTGCACAAACAGAATTAAAAAAAAAGTCCCTGCCTATTATTTATTATTTGATTGATATTAATCAGTGCCTAGGCACCGACCAAGATGGGAGCTCCGTCCTGCTAGGTGCTGTACAAAAAGAGTAGCAGTCAGTCTTTGCTCCAAAAATCTATCCATCCAAATGTCAGCAGTTACTGCTTGCCCTGGAGGAAACATGTGAGTCTCCTGCACTAGTGCACAGGGCAATGTCCACCTATGTTAACTGCTCACATTCACTGATGCTGTGGCTAGTAATTTCCCCCTATATTCCCCCTCTGCAAAGGTCTATCCATGTGAGCAGGCAGATCATAAATCTTGATTTAAAGACCTGTCTGAGGAGTAATCAGTGGGGCCTCCATGGAAACAGAGCTCGGATACATAAGAACACACTGTGTCAGACCAAAGGTCCACCTAGCCCCATATCCTGTCTTCTGACAGTGGGCAACGCAAAGTGCTCCAGGGGGAATGAACAGAACAAGTAATCAGCAAATCACCTATTCCCAGCTTCTGGCAAACAGAGGCTAGGGACACCATCTCTGCCCATTCTGGCTAACAGCCGTTGATGGACCTATTCTCCATGAACTTATCTAGTTATTTTTTGAACCCTGTTAGAGTCCTAGCCTTCACAACATCCTCTGGCAAAGAGGTCCACAGACTGACTGTGCGTTGCGTGAAAAAAATATTTCCTTTTGTTTGTTCTAAATCTGCTGCCTATTAATTTCATTTGGTGAACCCTAGTTCCTTTGTTATGAGAAGGAGAAAATAACACTTCTTTATTCACTTTCTCTACACTAGTCATGATTTTATAGACCTCTATCATATCTCCCCTTAGTCGTCTCTTTTACAAGCTGAAAAAGGAGGAATATCCATAGGCCCAGATGTGATGGAAATAGCATCACAGCCTCAGAAGAAGGTAACACTCCTTATGATGGCCACAGGGAGCCCTGGGCTTTCTGTCCAAAGATGGATCAAGAGACCCACCTGTCATAAACAGACAGTTAAGGGTTAATTCCTCTTTTACCTGTAAAGGGTTAAGAAGTTCACATAGCCTAGCTGACACTTGACCAGAGGAACCAATTGAGGGACAAGATGTTTTCAAAGAGGGAGGAGGGAAATCAGTCTTTGTCTATTCAGAAAAGTTTGTGCCAGAGTGAAGGATCCAGGAATCAGCCATCTAACATTTCTTAAAAGTAGTAAGCGTATAGAGAAGGAATGTATTAGGTTATGTTTATTTTCTTTTGTGACTTCACTTTGCATAAGAAGGAGAATCAGATTGGGTTTCTTTTGGGTAACTTTAATTTTTTGCCATTCTTTGAATTACATGGAGAAATCCTGGCCCCATTCAAATTAAAGATGATACTCTCATTCAATTACCTGCAGTCAGGATTTCACCCTGTGTTTGCAAAATGGGGCCCTAATCCTGACTGCTGCCTTTGGGTAAAGCAGAGCGTATAGTTGAATCTGTCTCCCTTTTCATCCCTCCCTGCTCCGGAGCAGGAGAACACTTGCACTAAGTCTATACAAAACACAGCTCTGCGCTTCCTGACATGCCAGCCAAGCAACATCACTGGGTGCACTGATAGAAATGAGTGCAAACCACACCATACATCCCCTTCTACTTGCCCAACTCCATGAGTAGGGGGTGCAGCAGTTCTGCCGTGTCATCTTGCTTCCTTACACCAGAATGCAGGACAGATTGTAATCTGGATTTACAAGAAGAAGAAGAAGAAGAAGAAGAACTGCTGCCCCAACACAGCGTACAAACATATAAGAGATATCAATAATAATGGGCTTAAGCATGGATCTACTGTAAGCTCTGCCCTTGAGTGGATAAATTGTCTGGTGAGTGATCCCCTGCTACACCAGGAAAGGCCTTTGACTGGCATAGCATCTGCTTCCCCTCCTGGCCCTCTACCATCCTCCTGCATGAGGAGGGAACATAGCCGCTGTGTAGGTAGCCAGCAGAGAAGTGTAAGGGAGTGCCTTGTGCCCTTCACCACAGCATAACCCAAGCCATGATAAAGTCAGCTACTCCTGCTGCTGAGTAGAATGGCAGCAGTAGAATCAGAGAAATGCAGGGCTGGAAGGGAGCTCAATAAATCATCTAGTCCAGCCCCCTGCACTGAGATAGGACTAAGTAAACCTAGACCAGCCCTGACAGCTGTTTGTCCAACCTGTTCTTAAAACCTCCGGTGATGGGGATTCCACAACCTCCCTTGGAAACCTGTTCCAGAGCTCAGCTACCCTGAGAGTCAGAACTTTTTTTCCCCAAATATCTAACCTGAATCTCCCTTGCTGCAGATTAAGCCCATTACTTCTTGCCCTATGTTCAGTGGATATGGAGAAAACTGATCACCTCCCTCTTTAGAACAGCCCTCAACATATTCGAAGACTGTTCTCAGGTCCCCGCTCAGACTTGTTTTCTCAAGACTTAACATGCCCAGCTTTAACATTCCTCATAGGTCAGATTTTCTGAACTTCTTATCATTGTTTCCTTTCTTCTGGTGTATCTCCAATTCATCCACACCTTTCCTAAAGTTTGGTGCCCAGAATTGGACACAGTATTCCAGCTAAGGCCTCACCAGTGCCAAGTAGAGTGGGACAATTACTTCTCACACACAACAATCATGTTAATATACCCCAGATTGATATTAGCCTTTTTTGCAACTGCAACACATTGTTGACTCATATGCACTTTATGATCCAATATAACGCCCAAATCCTTTTCAGCATTATGACGAGTCAGTTATTCCCCATTTTGTAGTTGGGAATTTGATTTTTCCTCAATAAGTATAGTACTTCGCATTTGTCTTTATTTAATGTCATCTTGTTGATTTTAGACCAGTTCTCCAATTTGCCAAGATCATTTTAAATTCTAACATCCTCAAAAGTTCTTGCAACACCTCTCAACTTGGAGTCATCCACATATATTATAAGCATACTGCCCATACAAGTCTTTAGTGAAAGCATCCAAGTCATTAATGAAAATATTTGAAAAGCACCAGGCCTGACCTCTGCACACATCTGCTAGATACACCCTCACAGTTCACTAGTGAACCATTGATAATGTTTTGAGTATGATCTTTCAAACGGTTGTCTACCCATTTAATGGTAATTTCATCTAGACCACATTTCCCTAGTTGGCTTATGAGAATGTCACGTGGGACTCTGTCGAAAGCCTTACTATGCAATGGGATAATATCTTTGTGCGTTGCTCCTACTCTTTTTACAAAGAAAGACCTTCATATATTACATTCCAAGTCCAGCAGGTTTGCGTCATCAAGTCCAGTCCAGGCTACCACAGGTATCCCCATCATATAATCTTATTCATATTCCAGTTCCCCATATTACATAAGCTATTCAAGCAAAAGTTTTTGTTTGTTTGTTTTGCTTTTGTTTTTGCTGGTGTAATTGTGTCTATCCTAGGGGCTTGGCCGCTACAAAAATGTCTTTAAAATCAAAGCCCTAACCAATATTATTAAGTCAGCAGCTCTTTCTAGTTTAGACCTGGCTTAATTAATGTCCACAAGAGCTAAGGTGGGTACATTTCAGGTGGGAAATTTGTAATAGTAGAACCATAAGGTTAGAAAGGACAACAATGCTTTGTGTAAGAGAACTCTTTCTTCTAGAACCACAACTTACACTAGAAAAAACAATAACCATTGCTACTCAGATTGAGTCAGCTGCAGGGAGACAGGAGGCACAGTCTAGGCTGTGAGTCCTTTGCAGAAATGTTCACTATCACTGCAGACAAACAATTGAAGGAGGAAAACTAATGAAAAGCCACTGAATCAGCAAATTCAAAATACAGTAAAAGCATGCTTTCACGGTGGATCCCCACAACTCCTTGCAAGCTACACAGGATGTCCAGCAAAAGTAGCTCAGAGCAATCATTCCAAAATGTTTGGGCATTTTGCTAAAGTATGTCGCAATAGTCAGTTCAATCAACAGGTGAATGCAGTTACAATACCTGACGTTACTGTGCTGAGCATGAACAAAACCACTACTGCACATATTCCAGAACAAGTAAAGTGCACTGTAAACGTTTCCGCCATATCCTCTGGCAAATCACACTCTATTCAGCTATTGCTGGACACTGACTCAGTAGTATCTATGCCACCTGATTCCATCTATTTGCATTACTTTAAAGATGTGCCTCTGATGAGTTTCTGCATAAAGTTAAAATGTGGCATAATGTGATGTCTGTAGGACAGTAATTATAGCACTTACCATTTTCAGTCAGAGAAGCTGTTTCAGAGGAACTTAGAAAACTTGTTCAAAACGACATTATGGAAGAGAATAATTTCTTGGAATGGGTTTTACCTATAGTAATGACTCAGAAGAAGGGTGGGGGCATTCGCCTTTGTGTGGACTTAAGGGAGCCAAATAAAGCTATTGTGATTGGCAGCCATACTCTTCCTCACATAGAAGAAGTATTTGCAGAACTCCGTGGAGCAAAGATGTTTTCTACTCTTGATTTGCAGAGCACATACCACCAGGTTATGTTGCATGAAGATAGCAGAGACCTTCCAGCATTTATTACACAGGAGGGACTATTACATTTTAAACGTGTTCCATACGGTCTCACATCAGTCCCAAGTGCCTTCCAAAAAATGTTGTCATTGATTCTGAAGAATCAACATGGAGTTCAGTGTTATTTGGGTGATATTATTGTGTTTGGAAATGCTACGGAGGAGCATGACAATAACCTGAAGCCTGTACTAAACAGCATCAGCAAAGTAGGCCTCAAGCTCAATAGGTCCAAATGCAAATTTAGACAAACTGAACGCTCTTTTATGGGGCATAGAATTTCACAGGCTGGACTAAAACCTGATCCAGATCATATCCTGGCAATTTCAAATGCTCCTCCTCCCACAGATTTGCAAACTTTATGTTCCTTCTTGATCTTACGTCCTGGTATGCAAAATTAATTCCCAATTATGCTTCTGTAAGTTATGTAAAGCCTCCGCTCAAATGCAATTGTAAGATCTGTAACTTGTATCATTAAGTTCTGCAATCTTTTTGCAGACTTTGTAACTTCAGCTATTGTTAGCATAGCCTTTTAAGTTTTGTAACCTTTGCAAGCTCTGTGGCCTTTTCAGGTTGCCACTTGTATGAACTTCCAAGCTTTGTAATATCCTATCCCTCAGAGAGAGTGTGAATGAGGGAGTGTGAACAAGGGAGTGTATGTGGGACTGGGAGGAGAGGAACTTCAAGGAGAGAGGAGCCCGGACACAGAAGCGAGGAGCCAGGTGTGTCTGATATAATCTGCCCTGAGAAGGCAGTCATGAAGTGCTGTAGAGTAAAGAAGAACCTGGTATGCATGAAAGGAACAGGTCTGGGAATGCTTCTCGGTGATGGACACAGAAAGGAAACTCAGTGTACGTGACAGGAGCCGCCCAGTTCCAAAATAAGAGGAAGAAGGCATGCACACAAGCCCCTGCTTCTTGACCCTCTCAGCAGCCTGGATTTGTGATCGCAGACAGACACACCAGATCTACCATTCCCCCTCCTTTCCCCCTCCCAGACTTTCCCCCTCTCTGGGTTACCCTGAGAGGCTACACTGATCCAAACTCCTTCGATCTTAAAACAAAGAGGAATTAATCTTCCCCCACTCCTTTCCCCCCACCAATCCCTGGTGAATTCAGACCCAATCCCCTTGGGTCTTAAACAAGGGGAAAAAATCAATCAGGTTCTTAAAAAAGAAAGCTTTTAATAAAAGAAAGAAAAAGTAAAAATTATCTCTGTAAAATCAGGAAGTAAAGTGCTTAAAGAGTATTCAGATTCATACAGACTAGAGGGACTTCCCCTGCCCCCCAGCCTGAGATTCAAAGTTCCAGCCACCAGAGGTAAAAATCCTTCCAGCAAAATACACATTTACAAGTTAAGAAAACAAACATAAGACTAATCTGCCTTTTCTAGCTAGTACTTACTATTTTGAAACATGACAGACTGATTCAGAAAGATTGGAGAAAACCTGGGTGCACGTCTGGTCCCTCTTAGCCCCTAGAGAGAACAACGAACAACACGAACAGCACAAACAAAGACTTCCTTCCACCAACATTTAAAAGTATCTTGTCCCCCGATCGATCCTCTGGTCAGGTGTCAGCCAGGTTCACTGAGCTTCCTAACCCTTTACAGGTAAAAGAGACATTAACCCTTAACTATCTGTTTATGACAAAGTGTGATCCTGGGTTGTTTTTTAGGGGAACTTAGGTAACACTGTCATTGAACCATTACGAGAATTACTACGGAGAAGTTCAACCTTAGTGTGGACAACGAATGCACAAGCTAGTTTTGAAACGGTGAAAGACTTGATTGTACATAGTCCAGTACTTGCACTCTTCTGTCCTGCATTGCCTACAATTGTAACTACTGATGCTTCCGACTGTAACCCTTCTGCCCCTCTGAGTTGGCAGCAACAAGGGCCGGGTTCAGTATCCAGGAGTTCCGTTTCAATAACACAATGCATAACCGGCTCGAGCCCCCACCCAGTGACCTGGGACACTTACATCCCACCCCCCCCGGGCGCCTCTAGGAGGCAATACTTCCTCTCTTGCAAGCATGGAGTCTGAGTGTAGCAAAATCCTTTTAATAAAGGAAGGAAACAATGCGGCATCACATTGGAGAAACACCACAAACAGGATTATAACACAAACCATAAGCAAAAGCCCACCTCCAAGTACGTTTGGCAATGTCCTTTCCCCCTTAGGGTCTTAAGTCCAATCACCCCAAAGTCCAACAACCCAAAAGTCTCTGGTCAGTTCCACTCCAGAGTTCAAAAGTTTATCTGCAGAGTTTTACCCCCTCTCAGCCTGGGTGGAAATGGGGGGTGGGCACACAGAGTGGTGGGGCCTACACAGAGTGGTAAGGGGCACCTTACGTGGGCCAAGGCCAACTGCTCCGCCTCTCCGTGGAGTTCTGCTGCAGCCTTCACCACGACCAGCTCCACTTCACCAGCTGTGCCGCTCCTCCAGCCAACCCGCAAGCCACTCCAGCCGTCCCCACAAACCGCTCCACTCCAGTCACTGTTCCATGGGCTGCTCCAACATGCTGCAAACTGCTCCACTCTGCCAGCCGCTTACCGATAGGTCTTCAGGCTCCCCCACTAGTTAACACAGCACTCAATGCTCTCAGCACAGTAATTCCAGCTCTTTAGTGATTTCAACTCTTAATGATTTCAGCTCATAGTACGGGAGCCCTGGTGCTGGTGCACCATTGGTCCAGCATGAATTCAGCTTAGCAGCCTTTATATGGACTCCTAATGGAATGAAAATTAGCTCTACTCTTTTAACAGTGGAGAGAGGAGGATGTGCAATTGGTTTTCCAGGCCCTCAAAAGGGGCAAACACACCAGTCCCCAACCTCTCTCAATTCACTGGGTTTTGGAACCCATGTCCCTGATCTAGCAAGTGCTACTTAATTTAGGTTGAGTCATTTCTGTCATAAAGCAGTCTCATAGTTCCGCATTCATATAATTAGGGTGACAATACTTTTTTTCCTCCTGCCCCAATAACAAAGA
This sequence comes from Gopherus evgoodei, assembly GCF_007399415.2. NCBI lineage: Eukaryota > Metazoa > Chordata > Testudines > Testudinidae > Gopherus > Gopherus evgoodei. The sequence continues at coordinate 17,723,511 of NC_044342.1, read as the reverse complement.
AATTGGGGATCCCAGCTGTCAAAATAACCACCCCAGGCTGCCGTGGGCTTATGCATAGGTGGGGAGGGTCTGCCAATGCAAATATCTGGAATTCCTTTTCACACTCCTTGAGATTCTTTCCACACTCCCCATAATTCACCACCAGATGTCAGGGTGGAGCTCATCCTGACTCTGCTTACTTGACTATAGACTTGGTGCTGTCCTCACACAACTTCATGAGGACAACATAGAGAGGACTGTTGTGTTTGCTTCAAGGCCACTAAGTAATGCTGAGAGAAAATATTTTACAGTCAAAAAAGAAGCACTTGCTTGTGTCTGGGATACTGAAAAATGGAGAACTTACCTGTGGGGCTCCATGTTCAAGTTGTGCACAGCCCACAGCCCTTTGACGACATTGCTCAGCACGAAACGACTGGGAAGAGCAGGATATTGTATTGCTAGATGCTCTGCAAGACTACTTTCTTTCAATTATGAACTGGAATGTAAGCCTGAAAACAAAAATGTGGTAGCTGATTGCCTTTCTCGCCTGCCCTTGCCTTCACCAGATGGTTCACTGGAGGATGAGGATGTAGTAGTTGCGCTTATTACAAGCACCCTTACAGTAATTACAAGAGAACAATTTCAAGCTGCTTGTTCAGCGTGTCCAATTCAACAAAAACTATGGGAATTTCTGGCAAAGAGCTGGCCCAGTAACCCTAAAAACCTTGACCCAGTTTTGCCACCTTATTTTAGAATTTGGGATTAACTTTATTTGCTCGATGGCTGTGTGCTACAAGGTACACACCAGCTATTTGTGCCAGAAGAATTATAGTCAAAATTCATACACCTGGCACGTGATACTCATCAAGGAATTGTCAGAACCAAACAATGACTACGGGATCTGTATTGGTGGCCAGGGAGGGACTCTCAAACTGAAGCACTCATAAAATCCTGTGTCACTTGCCAAATGCATGATAAGACAGCAGTGACATGTACCCGTCCATTACAGCCTGTTCCTTTTCCTGAATCTGCATGGGAAAAAGTGATGATTGACATTGTAGGACCCTTTGATACTGCTCCAATTGACTGTTGTTATGCAGTCACTTTAATAGACTATTTCAGTAAATGGCCTGAGGTAGCATTTACATTGCAAATCTCTCTTCAGTTTTTAGCAGGGAAGGTAACCCTGAGGAACTGGTTTCAGATAATGGCAGTCAATTTACTTCCCTTGAGTTTGAAACTTTTCTAGCAAAGAGGAACATTTTACACAGAAGGTCACCTTTATATTACCCTCAAGCCATTGGGGAAATCAAATGGTTTAACAGAAGTTTGAAAAGAGTTTGCAAAAGACTAAACTGGAAGGGCAATTGTGGATCCCTTTCACTACTGATTTCTTGCAAGCATACTGGGCTACACGACATGCCACAAAGCAAAGATCACCTGCAGAGTTACTGCATGGGAAACAGATGAATACTAAACTGAATATTGCTGGATTGTTAAAAGTATGACCTGAGACCTCAACCAAGGATGATGTGAGAAAAACAGTTAAACAGAACCAAGCAAAGTATAAGGCTTTCACAGTCAAGCTGCAGGGTGCCAAGGAACCAAAGTTTGAGTTTGATTCTGTCGGAGAAAAACTCAGTTCTCACTTTTTGGTTGGGTGCAGCAGAGTCAGATACTTTATTCTGTTTAGTAGCTACAGCAAGGAGAGAATGCACTAGGACATAGGGTCTCCCCTACCTAGACAGGTCTTTCAACAGGTAAAGAATTACAGCAAACATTTATACTTTTATTACAGACAATAATACGCGACAGCTGCATTTTGTTTATACATAGGTCATCCTGATATCTTGTTTTTCTCACTTAAGAGACTCCAGTATACATTTCGTATTATCTACACAAGGTCGAAAAACAACTTCTCACACAGTTCTTTTCCACTCACCTCACACAATCCTCGCTTCTACAAATCTCGTGTTATTAGGGTTACAGCTAACCTGACTCTTGCTAACAGAGACTGTCATGCATTAAGAGCCCCTACAAATCCTTGTCAGTTCTTTCTCTTCTTCCCCCTTCCCCCCTTTTGTACTTCTAGTACAAAAAATATTTTCAAACCTCTATTTGCATTAAGCCATGGATTTCAGATTCTACATCAGATGTTTCAACCTTAGGGATTTTGATTGGATGTAATGACAATGCATGATTAGCATGGACATGAAAGGTATTACTTTTAGTACATCCTTTACAACAACAATAACATAATCCTAAACTAACTAATAGCAATAGAAGCAATAACATTTCCATAGCAATGATATGATGGGGTTGTACAGTTTTAGTCATAAAGCACAATGCATCATACTTAGTACATAAAGTAAACACTCTATAAGCTGTATGAAAGGCATACTTTTCAACTTGATATATATATTGAAGTATGTGAATTTGCCCTTGTATTTTAGAGATTCTTTGAACCTCTGGTAACACTGAAAGCAATTTTTGAAATCAATCAGATAATAAGCTTGTCCATTTAAAGGGTATCTGGAACCTAGGGCTACTTACAAAATTCTATCTGCAGGCCAGTAAACAATATGATTGCCTGCAGCAGTGGTAAGATTGATATGTATATCTCTCAATGTGGTGGCTTTGACAAACACATAGCTGTCATTGGCTTGAGAAAATAAATGTCCTTTCAGGGCAGTTCCTTGTTCCCTCTACCCTCCCAACAAACCTTGCCATGAACAGTGACAACTTCCCCTGGCTTCAGTTTATGGATACACTGAAACTGTGGGGTTTCTGATGGCCAAAATGTCCATTGACTCCCTATTACTATCCAAAATGTCAGGTATTATTCTAGGGGCACTGACCATGAATCAGTTAGGTATAACAGGTGGTCTAATTTCCCAGATGTCTCGGTGAATAACCCAATCCCACATGAATCCTCCCCATAGACTTGGTAGGATTCAGTATGTGGGAGCCCACACCCCCCTAACCGGTCCATATGCTTGGAAGGAGCACTGTGAATGTCCACACTTCCACTCAGAAAGTCTCCAAGTATGTCTCCATGGCCACAGATCAGATGGTACTCCTGAGGTGTCTGTAAGGGAAGTGGGACAAGCCTGGTGCTTAAGATCACTCCGAATGGTCATCAGCTGGTCATTAAGCAAATCCTGAATTTGTAAACATACTAGATCCCACTGCAATGCCTTCCCAGCCTCAGTGATATTCAATACCATCTCTGTCAGCAACTTCTAGGTCATAGAACTAAGGGCGGAAATGATATGTAACTCACCAGCTCCAGCCTGTACTTGGGTTAGCTGAGCCCCAGAGATAAGGCTAGTGGAATTATATGCAAAGGGGACCATCAATTCATAGCTCCTCTTAAAATCATAGAGAAGAAGGGACCTTACACCTATCTACTTTCTGATGGGCAGGAATGGAATGCTTCTTATCTTGCACCTGCCTATGCACCAAGAAGAGATTATGTCAACACCCAGTCTGCATTGGATGACTTTACCTTAGTCAACACTACAAGACATCTCATTGGAACTGGGGCTTGAGAGATGGCCTGTCAGACCCAGACGACCACCTGTCTGGACTAGAGACTATGTTATGTAGTATCTACAGTGTTTTCAGTGTAATATTTCTGCCAATAGTATATTATCTTGTTTCCTATTTGTTCCTGTGGTTAGAACAACAGTGTTTATTTTAATTGGGAGAGTTTTTTAAGAGAGGAGGGAATGTGGTGTTTAGATGTTGCTTGTAATTATTAGAATTGGGAGCACTGGCTGTTGGGAGTCTGAAAGGAGAGGAAACAGGAAGGCGGGGGGAGGAGTTGAGGAGGCTGAGTGAGAGTTACAGAGGGTGCAGCAGCAGCTTGGTAAAGAGGTTTCCACTTTAAAAACAAAGTCCTGTTGAAGTTTGTTAGTACTTTGCCTGGTTGATATAACACCTAAGTCCTGTTTTCAAGCTCCACTGCGGACCAGAAAGCTCCTGCCAAACCCTGGAAACACCTAACTTCATCCAGTACCTTATTCTTTGCAGTAAATAAGTTCTCTCGGCACCTATGTTTCGCCTCTGGCCATGCATGCTAGTGCTTCACTTTAGGCCCCTGGGGGTGTCTATTTCCTGCCAGACCAGTCCACAAACCAGGAGGCAATAGGTGAAGAAGCACCATTCCCATGGGCGGGATCCAGGCTGTTCGGTGCGCTCAGAGGCTTCCTACAAGATTGCATCCCTCAGGCAAGTTTATACAAAATGGCTGGTGTGGGGCATAGACTTACCAGCATAGCTACATTGCCATATGAGGTCATAACCCTGTAGCGTAGACGCAGCCCACACAATGGAGGTTTTTTCCATCATTGTAGGAGTGCCACCTCCCCAAGCGATGGTAGATACCTCAACTGAGCATCTATCTAACTGTAAATGTAGGTAGACCAAGCCAAAGGCTCCATTTAACAATATGGAAATCAGGCCTAGAGAGGCATGGGAAGTTTGGGAACTTTCAGAAAATCCTGCTTCCCTAGGAGAGGGGGAAACAAACTGAAACTGACAGTTTTTGATTTTGAATGCAGGATCAAAACACTTAGAAGGCTGAGAAATATTGCTTTGCATTACAGGGAAATTTTGTTTTCTGATTAAACAAAGAATTTGTTTTCCTTTAAAGTGCATAATCCATTGTCAGAGAACAAAAAGCTCAAAATTAAACATAATGGGAAGAAAAGCATCATTTTTTATTTTGTGGCTGAAACATGTTCTGTTCTCAGAGGGAAATACTGCTAACAACCAAACATTTTTTTTCTATTAATCCATTAATCTCCAACTAGCTCCCGTTGGGTAGCAGGAGAAGCCACTTTGAACGTTGTGGTCTATTAACAGCAGTCAGCATCCCTCCCAGTATCAGGGGTTTGCAGGGGAAGATCTACAATTAAGTGGGGTATAACTCATGCTTGATCCCTCTTGACACTGCAGCATAACTCAGTCCAGACAGAATGTATCTTCTGTATGGGAAAGTGCCAGCTCCTTCCTTTAGTTCTTGCAAAGGATGAGCATGCTGGCTTCAGAGTGGTATTTCCCTTGGAGCAGGATTGTGCCAGAGCATCCTACACCCCACACACCTCTGGGTTCAAGTCTATGAGTCCATGAGTCTATAACCTATATCGAATGGAAAGGTTCCGTATTGGGGGAGAGTTTGGGTCTTACACCCTAGACCAGATCCTCCAGTGATGTACATCAGTGGTGCTCCATTAACTTCCCTAACATTTCAGCCTCTACAACTCAAGATAAAGGATAATTCCATCAGCTGATAACCATAGAAGATCCTTATGTTTGTGTGAATGGATAGCTAGCTAGCTAGTCAGATTGATTGATTGATTGATTTTTTACAGTGTCCCTCAGCCTAGTATGTAAGTCCTCAATAATTCAGCCAAGGTTAGAAGTTTGATTGCCTTGAGAGTTAATATTGCCAACAAATGAAATGTTCTCTTAATTAAGTCCCCCATCACTTTAACTAAAATATCCAGTGGTAGGTGCGTCAAAGGAAGATGACGTCTTCCTTTACAGGGAATATAAATATCAAAGGATTCATTATTCCCTTTACAAATCCTTGTAGAATGAAGCAAAGCTATCCTACGTATTGTTTTAATTTTCTTTACTGAGAGGAAAAAAAGTACATGACAGGTTCTGGGAAAAAATGTAGACAATTAGAAACTGACAATGCGAAGAGGAGATGTCACAGCATCAGTCTAGTAGGCCTGCAGCTTTGCAGGTAAGATTTATGCTTCCTATTAACCAAAGGGGGGTTCTTCTTCTCCATCATTGATTGTGTCTTAATGACTCTGCACAAATCATATGAAAAGCAACTAAGAGCGACATGGAATAAAGTTTAGAGTTGGTCAGGAAATGTTCCCCCCCCCCGAAAAATTATGGGAAAAAGAAAAAACAATCATGTTCATCAACTTTCAACTTTTTCTCCCAAAAACAAACACTGAAAATGTTTCACTTGGGTCCAGATTTTCAAGGCTATTTAGTCACTTGCAGATGCAAAGAGATTTTCTAAAGCACCAGAGCAGATTAGGCACCAAAATCCCTTTGATTTTAATGTAGGTTAAGGTGCCTACCCTGCTTACTTACCAATCTGTGTCTTTAAGTTAATAAATACATATGGAACTCTGGCCCTTTGAATGAGGTTTCAACCTAAAGGACTGATCTTGTTTGCCATTTAGGGCTGAGATAGTCATTTACTTAGAAATATTTGTGGTTTATCTACTACTGTAGGGCTATATCATAATAATTCACACAGAAAAAAAAATCATGGCAGATTTGTTAAGGTTGCCCTGTTATAGTTCAATAAGATTTTCCTTAAATGATAAGAATATAGGGAAGACATTTTTAAGAACATCCACCATACTTCTGCTTCTCTGCCTCTGCCAATATAAAACTCATTGTTTGGCTTGGAAGGATTCGATTTTTATTGATGAATGTCAAGCAAATGTAAATTTCCCAGTGCACACACCCACTGACAAAAAAAAATTCCCACTGATAACAATCAAAATTTACAGATGGCAAAGTAAGACAAATGCTGCCTGAGAGTCCAAATCTAGCTATTTAGACTTTTGAAGTAAGCTTGTTACAGAAGGATGAGGGGAGAAATAATAAAACCAGGTGTGATAAAACCAGTTGATTTGAGGTGATTTACTCTTTATGTTCTGACGTGATGTTCATCGTTTGTGTTTCAATGGTTATAAAACTGTAACACTTTGAATCTCAGTGACATCTGTCATTTAATGATTGTCTGTATTCCCACAATATCCCATGACTGTGACAATTTAAATCAATACATATCTTACCAAATGCTTAAAATAAACATTGATATAATCCATTGATATTACCAAAAAAAAAAAAGAATGAAAGATTCTATGAAGCCTAGATATCAGCTTCTACCTATTATTGGATTGTTAATGTCCTGGGCTTTACAAATTTGCACTCTAACTCTGACTTGCATAGAAGAAAGACGCATGTGAAAAGTATATGCCCTTGCTTTAAGATATGCTTTTGCTTTTGGCTTTCTTTGAAAGGAAGAGAACAACTTTTAAATTCAAGGATTTACATATATACAAAGAATCAGATGTAAAAAGTACAACTCCTGCTTTCAGTATAGGTTTCAGAGTAGCAGCCGTGTTAGTTTGTATCTGCAAAAAGAACAGGAGTACTTGTGGCATCTTAGAGACTAACAAATTTATTTGAGCATAAGCTTTCGTGGGCTATAGCCCACTTCATTGGATGCATGCAATGGAAAATACAGTAGGAAGATTATCTATCTATCTATATCTATATCTATATCTATATCTATATCTATACACACACACAGAGAGCAAGAAACAATGGGTGTTACCATATACACTCTAATGAGAGTGATCAGTTAAGGTGAGCTATTACTAGCAGGAGAGAAAAAAACTTTTTGTAGTGGTAATGAAAATGGTTCATTTGCTGCAGTTGACATGAAGGTGTGAGGAATGGTAGGAGGGAAAATAAACTTGGGGAAATAGTTTTACTTTGTGCAAGGACCCATCCATTCCCAGTCTTTATTCAAGCCTGATTTAATGGTGTCCATTTTGCAAATTAATTCCAATTCAGCAGTCTCTCATTGGAATCTGTTTTTGAAGGGTTTTTTTGTTATAATATTGTGACTTTTAGGTCTGTAATCGAGTGACCAGGGAGACTGAAGTGTTTTCCGACTGGTTTTTGAATGTTATAGTTCTTGACGTCTGATTTGTGTCCCTTTATTCTTTTATGTAGAGACTGTCCAATTTGGCCAATGTACATGTCAGAGGGACATTGCTGGCACATGATGGCATATATAACACTACTAGATGTGCAGGTGAACGAGCCTCTGATAGTGTGGCTGATGTGATTAGGTCCTATGATGGTGTCCCCCAAATAGATATGTAGACAGAGTTGGCAATGGGCTTTGTTGCAAAAATAGATTCCTGGGTTAGTGTTTTTGTTGTGCGATCTGTGGTTGCTGGTGAATATTTACTTCAGGTTGAGGGGCTGTCTGTAAGCAAGGATTGGCCTGTCTCCCAAGATCTGTAAGAGTGATGGATCATCCTTCAGAATAGGTTGTAGATCCTTGATGATGCGCTGGAGAGGTTTTAGTTGGGGGCTGTAGGCGACAGCTAGTGGCCTTCTGTTACTTTCTTTGTTGGGTCTGTCCTGTAGTAGGTGACTTCTGAGTACTCTTCTGGCTCTGTCAATCTGTTTCTTCACTTCAGCAGGTGAGTATTGTTGTTCTAAGAAGACTTGATAGAGATCTTGTAGGTGTTTGTCTCTGTCTGAGGGGTTTGAACAAATGTGATTGTATCATAGAGCTTGACTGTAGACAATGGATCATGTGGTGTGGTCTTTTCCATGGCTCCAGATGATGAAGATGTCATCAGTGTTGTCCCAATGTATACATTCAAATCAGTGGCATTGCTATGGGTACCCGCATGACCCCACAGTATGTCAACATTTTTATGGCTAACTTAGAACAATGCTTCCTCAGCTCTTGTCCCCTAACACCCCTGCTCTACTTGCGCTATATTGAGGACATCTTCATCACCTGGAGCCATGGAAAAGAAGCCCTCGAGGAATTCCACCATGATTTCAACAATTTCCACCCACCATCAACCTCAGCGTGGACCAGTCCACACAAGAGATCCACTTCCTGGACATTACAGTGCTAATAAGTAATGGTCACATGAACACCACTCTATACTGGAAATCTACTGACCCCTATACTTGCCTACATGCCTCCAGTTTTCATCCAGACCACACCACATGATCCATTGTCTACAGCCAAGCTCTATGATATAATAGCATTTGCTCCAACCCTTCAGACAGAGACAAACACCTACAAGATCTCTATAAAGCGTTCTTACAACTACAATACCCACCTGCTGAAGTGAAGAAACAGATTGACAGAGCCCAAAAAAACCCCACATTTGTAAGTTGCACTTTCAGGTCAAAGAGATTGCAGTACAGTACTTGTATGAGGTTAATTGGAAAATACTATTTCTTTTGTTTATCATGTTTACAGTGCAAATATTTGTAATAAAAATTATATACACTTTGATTTCAGTTACAATACAGAACACAATATATATGAAAATTTAGAAAAACATCCAAAATATTTCAATCGGTATTCGATTGTTTAACAGTGCGATTAAAACTGGGACTAATAGCAATTAATTTTTTTAATAGTTTTTAATTTTTTTGAGTTAATCACGTGAGATAACTGCAATTAATTGACAGCCATACTATTGATTAATATGAGCAGACTGCTGCAATATGGAGATGTGGGTCTCTGCCTAGCAGACAGAATCATCATATCATTAATGCAACTTTTTCAATTTAATGCAGCTCAAATCAGTGATAAAATAAAATCATTTGTCTCAGAAATAGCAAAACAAAAATCTGAATGATATTTATATAAATTACAGATATACAGTAACCTCCTCTGGAAGTCTCCTTTAAAATCTCTGCACCTGCATGTTCTAAAAGGGTTAAAAAAACAGTGAGACATTATGGACTCAATTTCAAAAGGCATCTTCTTCTCTGTCCATAATATCTTTAAATACATGACTCTCTGGCAAATTCCAATGGCACTGAAAATTCAAAGCTCTCTGACACTTAATGATATCTGTTTTGCTTTGTTTTTCTTATAGAATAAACCATTCTAGAGATATTCCCATTCTTTTTCCTGGCTAATCACTATTCTCTGATGCAACAGCATGTATGGCTTTGCTATCACTGCATCTTCATTCACCTTCAGCAACATCCTCCGAATGAACGAAAGGGCATCCAACTCTGACATGGCTGAATGGAATATGAGAAAAGAAACTGTGAAATGTGGAGGCTTATTTTCCTCTGCCTAAATAAGTAAAATATTGTCTCTGGACCAAAGAATTGTTGAATGACTAGCAAGAGTGTTTTATGATTATTATTATTTTTTTTTCTTTTTCTTCTCCCAAATTTTCCTCTAGAGAAATCACACTGAAAATGTAGAGTGGAAAAATGAAACAACCATCACAGAATTCATCCTATTGGGATTTGGAGATCTCCAGGGACTGCAGACCCCTCTCTTCCTGCTGTTCCTAGTGATCTACATTGTGACCATGGCTGGGAACATTCTCATTGTGGCCCTTGTTGTGACTGATCAGCAGCTTCACACCCCCATGTACTTCTTCCTGGGGAACTTGTCCTGCCTGGAGACCTGCTACATCTCCACTATCCTGCCCAGGATGCTGGCCAGTTTGCTGACTGGGGACAGAGCCATTTCCTTTAGCGGCTGCATCACACAACTATCATTCTTTGTATTCATGGTGACTGCAGAGTGTTTACTCTTATTACTCATGTCTTATGACCGCTACTTAGCAATATGCAATCCCTTGCATTATGCAGCACTTATGAGCAAGAGGGTTTGCATCCAGATATTGTCTGGCTCTTGGATAATTGCCTTCTCTTGCAGCACTGTGATAACTTTTATGATGGTCAGGTTAACATTCTGTGGTCCTAACAAAATTGACCATTTCTTTTGTGATTTCTCCCCGATGCTCAAACTCTCCTGCAGTGACACCAGCCTGATTGAACTGGTGGATCTAATCCTGTCATTTGCAATTATACTTCCTACCCTCCTGTTAACCCTGATGTCCTATGTTTGCATCATTGCCACCATTCTGAGAATCCCATCCACCACTGGGAGGCAAAAGGCCTTTTCCACCTGCTCCTCTCACCTCATTGTAGTTGCTACTTTCTATGGGTCACTCATTATTATTTACATGGCACCAAAAGCCGGCACTGCAGGAGACCTGCACAAAGTGTTCTCTGTCTTCTACACAGTCCTGACACCCTTGTTCAATCCTCTCATCTACAGCCTGAGAAACAAAGAAGTCAAAGAGGCCTTGAAGAAAGCTGGAGGCAAATTGGCTGCTTTGATAAGGGGCTGAATGAAATTCCTGTGGTCTCTCTTTTAGACAGAGTTGATCCCCATTTTGTCCCTTGACTCGCTGAAGAAAATGGCATCACGCTTGGACTGGGTGTGGGTGGTAGACTGTCTCCCCTACTGAAGTTAAAATCAATTGAGCGTACTTCCATTTGCTCCTACTCTTTCACCACATCCAACAAAAATTTCTTGTCCTTATTTTCAAAGCCAGAAATAACACCCCCTTTTCCTGTCCCAACTATCCTCACAAGGCTAGCTCCCACTTTCCCTTTGCCAATGATGAAACTCTGGATCTCTCAGTTCTCTGCTTCTTCAACCAGAACCTCAACAAGAACTTGAACTGTTATGGACATTGGCCATCTAACTGTCATTAATTCCTATAAAAATCTTAGCAAGAATTGTTTGATAGTTCCTTTTTTTGTTTTTCAATAACACTGCTAAATTTAACAGTAATCTTGCTCCTTTAACACTAACTTCCTGTGGAATATAGAGTCCTGAAGACTTTTACGGTACATCTTCACTGCACGCTTCTTTTGGTGGTGTGTAGAGCATATACATGGGTAGTCCCCACTCTGAGCATACGTATAAATAGAGATGTAGACAGAGACACACTGCTTAGGTGAATAAAGACATGCCTGTATAGGCTCGATATTTATGTGAGTACATACCCTATATGACTTTCTACACACCCAAGCTGTGGCCTCGTGCCCACTTTGTTATTTTTAGCAGTGTAGTCAGAGATGGCTCTAGGCACCAGCATCCCAAGCATGCACTTGGGGCGGAACTTCTGAAGGGGCAGCACCATTGCTTTGCCGGTGGTACTCCAGCTTTTTTTTTTCCCGCTTGGGACGGCAAAAAACCAAGAGCCGGCCATGAGTGTAGTGTCCCTCTTCCTTCCTGCTGCAGGGGCCTCTCCCCTCTGCAGGAAAAGACTACAGCAGTGGGGAAACAGTCCATCAGCTTTCCGCTGCCAGAGCCTTTCACTGACCCATGTAGCTTGTGCAGCAATGTGGACACAGCGTGCTTTCTATTTCCTTGACACTAGTGTGTAGTGTAGACATAAGAGGACAAGATGTCCGAATTTTATAGGGACAGACCCGATATTTTGGGATTTTCTTATATAGGCACCTATTACCCCCCACACTTTGTCCTGACATTTCATGTTTGCTATCTGCTCATCCTATGGAGACATAGCCTCAGTTCAGCCCTGTGGAGCTTAGAGCCTCTTCAGCACTCATGATTCCCATTATCCAAACACTGTTTTTCCAGGTCATTTGGATGTCCCCTGAGATTCTTGGAAAATTGAAGTTCACTTGTATTTGCATGACCATCATTAAGTTTCAGGTACACTCTTCACTTTTCCATTTATCACAGCTTAGAGGTAGTGTCCCTAGGAATGTGCTATTATGCCAGTATCCCACATCCAAGCACGCATGGGGAACTGAATGGACTTAAGGCAGACATTGGTAGCATCATTGGTAGGTTCACACCTCATTGATGGTCATAAACACAAGACACTACTATAAATAAACTCTATTCTTTCCACACGGAAGAACATGAGAGACATCTACAGGAAGTTCTACCGTATTCCTGGTACCTTGGGCAACTGCTCTGTCTGCAAGTAGAACTGACTGGGAATTTTCCATCAAAATGATTTTTCCATGGGATACGCAGTTTCTGAAAAATTCAAATTTTCCGTGGTGTCAGAGGGTCCCCACAGCAAACCAGTCACTGTGTTTCAATAAGCCGATGTCTGTGCTCTACACCGTGCCAACTCCTGTGGAGAACCCCATCATATACAGCCTGAGAAACAAGGAGGTCAAGGTGGATCTGAGAAGACTTTTTGAGTAGAAGATTCTAGTGGGTTATGCGCCTTTTTCTGGCCTTGTGCCCAGGGATGAATTTCCCTCTTTGTGAGCTGTAAAGGGAATAGCCATTTGGAGTTGGAAGAACTGTTTGCAGACTCTGAGCCAGATGGTCAGTTTCTGTAAAAACCCAGAGCTCCATTGACTTCCCTGGAACTAAACAGCTGATGAAGTGACCTAAAGTTTTTTTTCCAGAAGTCAACCAGTCTGCCCAATCCGCAATGCAAGAAATGATCAACTGTTATTAACTAATTGTCCTGTTGGGCACATCAGCTATACTCCAGAGTGACTCCAGGAAAGTCAGCAGAGTGGCTCCTGATTTGCAGAAGTGTGTGTGTGTGTATGCAAGGAGAATCACACCCTCTCAATCCAAATAAGCAGGCAGCACTGCTCATGTCTTTAGCATATTCCTGAGTCTTAGAGATTTTCTTAGCTCTCTGAGATGTCTCTAGTGTCTTCCACTTCCTGAATCTCTCCATTTACAATGTTCTGTATCTCAGCGCGTGGAAAATGGCTGATATAAAAGTAACAAAAATCTATCTTTTGTAAGTACCTGTGTGACCCATCACCATTGAATCTTAGTGTCCCACAGATATTAATGTATTTGTCCTCACAACACCTTTATGATGTAAGAAAGTGTTATGATCCCAATTGTCCCAATGGAGAAACTGAGGCAGAGGGCGAGAGAGAGACAGACTATCCCAAGTTCACACAGTCTGTATAAAAGCAGCCACTTGAATTAGAGAGACATTATTTTACTTCTCTATTTTGTGCTGATGTGACCATTGCTGGAATATGATTTCCAGTGCTGGTGTCTGCAGTTAAATTGAAGAGGGTTCAAAGAAGAGCCACAGCAGTTATTAAAGGATTAGAAAACCTGTCTTATAGTGATAGACTCACAGAGCTCAATCTACTTAGCTTAACAAGGAGAAGGTTAAGGGGTAACCTGATTACAGTCTATAAGTACCTACATGAGGAACCAATACTTGAAAATGGGCTCTTCAATCTAGCAGAGAAAAACATAACACAATCCAATAGCTGGAAGTTGACGCTACATATAGTGCTGCCTTGCCTAGTTTACCTCACAATAAAACTGCAGTGCCTTATCTTCATGGTGTTTTTATTTCACAGTAGTTCACACACATTAGTTACCCCTCGGCATAATAAATCCACTTCCACAAGAAGCTCTCATGCCAGCATAGCACTGTTCACATTGGCGCTTAGTTCGGTGTAACTTACATCGCTCAGGGAGGTGAGGTGGCTTATTCGCACCCCTGAAGGATGTAAGTTGTACCGAAGTAAGTGATAGTGTAGATCTGGCCTAAGGGAGAATGGTGGCACCAGTCTACCTGGCTGGACTACATCTCCCATAGTGTATGAGGGTTGAGACTCCCATGATGCATGGTGCAATCCAAACTGCTGGATCCACTTTGCATTGTGGGAGATGTAGTCCTCCAGAGAACTCAGCCCATAAGTGACAAAGGGGCTTGAACTACATAAGTCAATGTGCCAGGGAAATGGTGTTTTTTTATTTTTAAATTATTTGAAATAAAACATTGTGGACAACTTTTAAAAAAATATTACAATTTGAGTGGACCTGCCCACCCAACATTTTTTAAAATAATTTTCCTGATAGAAAATGTTTTTTTTGATTGGCCAAAATTTGAAATGTTCCCATGTGTCACAGGGCAGTCGCACCTGTAGTGCCCTCCAGCAGCAGGCCATGGCAGAACAGCTGCACTTGCCTCAGTTTCCCTCCTTTATAATCTCCACTGACTCCACAACAAGCTCTCTTGCTTAAATATTACCTCTCCTTGGGGGTGGCTTATTACGAAAACATTGTTCAAATGATTCCTGGAACATAAATCCGTTTCTGACACCGAGTGCATGTAGTTCTTAAAAATCCCGCTCTTTAGGGTGGCAACTGACACATCCCCAAATACAGGACATTCCCTTGACTGTCCCCACCGCTGTCTGCATGATCCTGCTCCTCCTCCCATAACCTCGTACGTGCAGTGGACGCAAGGTGGTGCCACATGGAGGGCATCATGTCACAGATCTTGCTGCTCCATCCTGCGCTGGCGGTGCGTGTGAAGTCACACCGATGGGGCAGAGTAGCAGCCTCTGCAACTTTACCTCTTGCATTTGTGATACCAGGCAAAATCACATCTGGTTTTATATCTTTACTGGAGGGGGGACAAAGCAGGACAGTCCAGCTCAAAACTGGGCAAAAGGTAAGCCCCTTGGCTGCCATCCAGACATAAGCCTGCTCCAGCTCTCTTGGTCGGGCAGATCTCTCTGCTGCTGCTCCTACCTTTAATCCTCCCTACCCTTTGGCTCCACTCTCTGGCTGGAGAATGCCAGGCAGCAAAACCTTCTTGCTGCTCTTCAGCATTTCTCCTAGGAAAAACTACAGCTTCCTTCAGGGCTGAGAATTTAATCTCTTGTGTTCATATGACAAACCTCTTTACATCAATCAGACAAACAGACAAACAGCGAGCATGTAATATCCTTGAATTATCTCATATCAAAGCCTATCAGAAGAACAAAAGGGGAGTATCATATGGGCAAGTATTATTTATTGGATGTGGTGAAAGAGTAGGCGCAAATGGAGGTACCCTCAATTCATTTTAACTTCAGTAGGGGAAATATTCTACCACCCACACCCAGTCCAAACATAATGCCATTTTCTTCAGCAAGTCGAGGGACTGGATAAGGTTCTACTCATTTTAAAAGAGAGACTGTATGAATTTCATTCACCTCTTTATGAAAGCAGTCAGTTTGCCTCCAGCTTTCTTCAATGCCTCTTTAACCTCCTTGTTTCTCAGGCTGTAGATGAGAGGATTGACCTAGGGGGTCAGGACAGTATAGAAGACAGAGAACACTTTGTGCAGGTCTCCTGCAGTGCCAACAGTTGGTATCATGTAAATGATGATGAGTGATCCATAGAAAGTAGCAACTACGATGAGGTGGGAGGAGCAGGTAGAAAAGGCCTTTTGCCTCCCCATGGTGGAGGGGATTCTCAGGATGATGGTGATGATACAAACATAGGATATCAGGGTTAACAGGAATGTAGGAAGTATAATTGCAAAACACAGTAATAGATCTACCAGTTCAATCAGGTTGGTGTCGCTGCAGGAGAGTGTGAGCATCGGGGCAAAATCACAAAAGAAATGGTCAATTTTATTGGGGCCACAGAATGTTAATCTGGCCATCAAAAGAGTTATCAAGGTACTTGTAAAGAAGGCCATTGTCCAAGAGCCAGACACCAGCTGTATGAAAGCCCAGCTTCTCAAAAGTGCTGCATAATGCAAGGGATTGCACATTGCTAAGTAGCGGTCATAAGACATGACTAATAGGAGGAAACATTCGGCAGTCACCATGAATACAAAGAAGTACAGTTGTGTGATGCAGCCACTATATGAAATGGTTCTGTCTCCAGTCAGGAGGCTAGCCAGCATTCTGGGCAGGACAGTGGAGATGTAGCAGGTCTCCAGGCAGGACAAGTTCCCCAGGAAGAAGTACATGGGGGTGTGAAGGTGCCGATTAGTCACAACTAGCACAAGAGTAAGGATGTTCTCAGCCATGGTTATAATATAGATCACTAGGAATAGCAGGAAGAGAGGGGTCTGCAGTTCTGGGAGATTCCCGAATCCCAATAGGATGAATTCTGTGATGAATATTTGATTGCTCCACTCTACATTTTCCATGATTTTTCTCTAGAGGAAAAGAGGGAAAAGAGAAATAATAATAATAATAATAATCATTAATAGCTTTTAAAAAACCCTGCTAGTCATTTGACTGTTCTCTGGTACAGAGAAAATTTATTTCTTATTTAGGCAGAGGTAAATATGCATCCACGGTTCACATTATTTTTTCTCTTCTTCCATTCAGCTGTGTCAGAGTTGGATGCTCTTTCATTCATCTGGAGGATGTTGCTGAAGGTCAATGATGGTGGAGTGATAGCAAAACCGTACATGCAGATTAGTTTAAGCAGGCTAGGCATCTAAACACACATAAAAGTCAAAGAGAGTTAGGTGTCTAATCTTCTCCCATGCTTTTGAAAATCCCTCAAGATGCCTTTCTTCATCTTCAGGTAACTAAATACCCACAAGGAAAACATTTTTACTTTGTTATTTTTGGACAAAAGGTTGCCATTTTCCACTGAAAACTTTGATCCGGATGAAAAAGTTTTCATTTTCATAGAATTTTACATGGGGGAAAGGGAGGACATTTTCTGACCAACCTTAGATTTTATTCCATGTTTCTTGTTCTGAGTTTCTTCATATGATTTGCAAACTCAGCTAAGGGTTAGTAAATGACAGAGAAGATTAAAACTCCTTTGGTTAATAGGGAGCATAAATCTTACCTGCAAAGTTGCAGTCCTGCTAGACTCATCATGCTGTGACATCTTCTCTTAGCCTTATCATTTTCTAACTGCCTGAAGTTTCTCTCAGAACTTTTCACATACTTTCTTTCTCTTAGTAAAGTGAACTAAGACAATTTTGCAGGAGACATTGATTCATTTTAGTAGCATTTGTAAAGGGAGTAATGCATCCTTTTATATTTATATCCTTTACGCCGTCTTCCTTTGAGGCAGCTACCGCAGGATATTTTAGTTAAAGTGATGGGGGACTTAATTAAGAGAACATTTAATTTGTTGGCAAGTTTCACTCTCAAGGCAATCAAACTTCTAACCTTAGCTGAATTATCAAGGGCTTACATACTAGGCCAGTGGATCTCAAACTTTTGTACTGGTGACCCCTTTCACATAGCAAGCCTCTGAGTGCAATTCCCCCACCCCTTATAAATTAAACTCACTTTTTTATATATTTAACACCATTATAAATGCTGGAGGCAATGTGGGCTTTGAGGTGGAGGCTGACAGCTGACAACACCCGCCCCGATATAAGAACCTTCCAACCCCTTGAGGGGTTCTAACCCCTAGTTTGAGAACCTCCTGTGCTAATTTGAGGGACACTGTAGAAAATCTATCTGTACAGATGTATAAGAATCTTCTGGAGTTACCAGTTAATGGAGTTATCCTTTATCTGTTTTTTAGAGGCTCAAATGTTAGGGAAGTCAATGAAACACTGCTGACATATATCACTGGAGGATCTGGTCAAGTGTGTAAAATACAAACTCTCCTCCCAAATGAAATCTTTTCATTTGATATAGATTATTCTAGGGTTCCTCCTTCAAGACTGCTCATCCCACTCCGTAGATCATCTCTCCACCACAAAGCTATTCCCCAATCCCTTATACACATATGGGGCAAAGAATCACCTATGTCAGTAACTCAGAAGAATAGTATAAGTCTAGTGACTGACTCTTTTGAGTGCTTCCACTACTCCTTAGGCTGGGCTACTCCTAGGGTTCCTTCCTCATTAATTTCCAGCCCATACCCTAGATCCGTTGTCACCCACTCATTCCCACACCCCTTAATATCATGGCAAAACTATGAATCACTGTCTGAGTGAGGCATCAGAATGGTATAGCCATGCTGGCTATCTCCTCCATTCATGAGTGACTCCATTCATGAATCACCATGTAACTCATGGGATGATTCCTGGTTTACAATATTACAGCTATAATTACCATATTAACATATAGTTATTACCATAATATATTGGTAACTGATGAAAGGGCCAATTTAGTGTAGGTCTATGGGGGTCAGTCCTGGGTCTGGTTCTGTTCAATATTTTCGTTAATGACCTGGATAATGGAGTGGAGAGTATGCTTATAAAATATGCAGATGACACCAAGCTCTTTGGAAGACAGGATCAGAATTTATAAATCCTTGATTAAACTGGAGACTTGTTCTAAACTCAGCATAAAGAAGTTCTGTAATGCTAAGTGCAAAGTACTTCATTTAGGAAGGAAACATTAAATGCAGAACTACAAAATGGGGAACAACTGGCCAGGGCCGGCTGCAGGCCTGTCATAAACAAATAGTTAAGGGTTAATGTCTCTTTTACCTGTAAAGGGTTAACAAACAGTAAACCAAAAACACCTGACCAAAGGACCAATTAAAAAAACAAAATACTTTAAAATCTCGGTGGAGGAAAGCCTTTGTTTGTGTTTTTTGGGTTTTGCTTTGTTCTCTCTGGGTCCTGAAAGAGACTAGATGTGCAACCAGGTTTCTTGCCAATCTCTCTGCTACAGTCTCTTATATATTTAAAATAGTGAGTATTAAGTAGGAAAGGAGGTTATAGTCTTTTAATTGTTTTCTGTATTTGCAAATGTGTATTTTGCTGGAATTATTTTAAATTGTATTTTTGCTGGGGGGAGGCTTCTCTCTAGTGTCTATAAGCTGAAAGACCCTGTAACTTTTACCATCTAAATTACAGAGACAACTTTTACTTTTTATCTTTCTTTTTATTAAAAGTTTTGCTTTTTAAGACCTGTTTAATTTTTTTCCACTTGTTGAGGCTCAAGGGAATTGAGTCTGTTCTTACCAAGGAATAGGTGAGGGACAGGGAGAGAGAAGGGAGAGGGGAAGGGTGGAATCCCTTTGCTTTAGATTCATGGAGCTTGAATCTCTCTATCTCTGCAGGATAGCCCAGGGAGGGAACACCTGGGAGGGGGAGAGAAGAGGGTGGGGAAAACCTGATTTCTCTGTGTTGTGATTCAAGGAGTTTGAATCACGGTGATCTCCTAGTGTACCCAGGGCAGGAAAGATCTGGGAGGAAAAAAGGAGAAGGAGGGGAAATGGTTTATTCTCCTTTGTTGTAAGACTCAAGGAATTTGGTCTTGGGGACCCCAGGGAAGGTTTTGGGGGGAACCAAAGTGCCACAAAACACTATATATTTTGGGTGGTGGCAGCTTATCAGATCTAATCTGGTAATTAAGCTTAAAAAAATTCATGCTGGTACCCCATTTTTTTGGACTCTAAGATTCAGATTGGGAATAGAATACCATGACATGGTGGCAGTGTGTGGGAAAAATGGAATCCAAAAGCCAGTAAGATTATTATTTTTCTTTTCTCTCTGCTAGCTGTTTGTAAGCAGGAGAGAGAGTTTTTAAAACTACAACCAGAGAAATTTTTTTTTCTTGTTCCTTTCTGGTTGTCCAGAGAGACTGCCTGAGGGCACACACGTTAAGGTTTAACAAGGGTCTTTTGTTAAACAAAGCAGGCTTAAGTGGTAAACAATAGACTCCAGCAAAGCACATCTGCAAATGAAAGGGTTTTTTATTTCTTTTTACTTTACCGTGAAAGGCTATGGAAAAAAGTTAGAAAGGCACTGTTGCTAGGCAACCCCAAGGAGGCAACAGAGAAGCAGCAGTTCAGGCAATAAACACCAGAAGGCGCCCCACCACAAGAAATCAGAAACCATGAGTACCAAGGACACCCTGAAGCAGGACCAGGCAAGGCTACAAGCCATAGAGAAAGACAACGAACATAAGAGATGGATGGAACTCATTAATGCAGAAATAGCCAAGGAAGAGGCAGCCTACGAAACAGAACAAGCAGCCAAAGAGACAATTTACCCCTTCATGTCAAAAGCTGTAGACTTGCCTACAGCTAAACTGCCTGTCCAGTACAAAGGCTGGTCAGGAATGTGGACTTTTGCAGTTTATGACAATTATCCCATCCCCATGCTGTTGGGGGAAGACTTGGCCAACCAGGTGAAGCGGGCCAAGAGAGTGGGAATGGTTACACGTAGCCAAACCAGGCAAGCTTCCAGACCCATTCCTGTTCCTGAGCCTTCCACAGGGGCCCCGTCTGTGTTACCAGAGACCCAGACAGAGGTAGTGGACCCAGATCCCCTACCAATGACTGAAACAGCCACAGTGCTTCCAGTCCCAGATCAGGAACTGGAAAAGCAAACAGCACCAGAACCGTTGCCAGCACTGATGCCAGCGCTTGCAAACCCATCTTCAACCCCAATGCCAGAGGGCGCCAGCGAGCCTGAACTGGCAGAAGCAGCAAACAACCACACCCAAGAGGCTCAGCCAGAGCCTGAAATACCACCTGGTGCACCAGCGGAGAGCAGCTCACCAGCAACGAAAACAAACTCATCACCTACATCGCTTCCAGAGGGACCAAGCCCAAGTCCACAGTCCAAGGAAGAACTGGTGTCTCCAGCTTCAAGGGAACAGTTCCAGACTGAGCAGGAAGCAGATGACAGCCTTCACAAAGCTTGGGCGGCGGCACGGAGCACCTCACCGCCTCTCAGCTCTTCCAATTGATCCCGGTTTGTTGTAAAACAGGGACTTTTATACAAGGAGACTCTTTCTGGTGGACACCAGGAAGACTGGCACCCACAAAAGTGGTGGTTCCAACTAAGTACCAGGGGAAGCACTTAAGCTTAGCCCATGATCATCCCAGTGGCCATGCTGGGGTGAACAGAACCAAAAATCGGTTGGAGAAGTCCTTCCTCTGGGAGGGGATGGGCAAGGACGTTGCCAAGTATGTCTGGTCTTGTGAGGTGTGCCAAAGAGTGGGAAAGCCCCAAGACCAGGTCAAGGCCCCTCTCCAGCCACTCCCCATACTTGAGGTCCCATTTCACCGGGTAGCTGTGGATATTCTGGGTCCTTTCCCAAAAAAGACATCCAGAGGAAAGCAGTACGTACTGACTTTCGTGGACTTTGCTACCCGATGGCCGGAAGCAGTAGCTCTAGGCAACACCAGGGCTAAAGCTGTGTGCCAGGCCCTAAGAGATATTTTTGCCAGGGTAGGTTGGCCCTCCGACATCCTTACAAATTCCGGATCTAATTTCCTGGCAGGAACCGTGAAAGAACTGTGGGAAACTCATGGGGTGTATCACTTGGTTGCCACCCCTTACCACCATCAAACCAATGGCCTGGTCGAAAGGTTTAATGAAACTTTGGGGGCCATGATATTTATATTTGTCAATGAACACTCCAATGACTGGGACCTAGTGTTGCAGCAGTTGCTTTTTGCCTACAGGGCTGTACCACATCCCAGTTTAGGGTTTTCACCATTTGAACTTGAGTATGGCCACGAGGTTAAGGGGCCATTACAGTTGGTGAAGCAGCAATGGGAGGGGTTTACGCCTTCTCCAGGAACTAACATTCTAGACTTTGTAAGCAACCTACAAAACACCCTCTGACACTCTTTAGCCCTCTTGGGGCGGCATGCCACTGGGGGTGCTCTGCTGGTTGCCCAGAGGGCGGCAGGCGGCTCTGGTGAACCTCCCATGGGCGTCCCTGCTGAGGGTCCGCTGGTCCTGTGGCTCCAATGGATTATCCACAGGCACGCCTGCAGGAGGTCCACCGGAGCTGCGGGACCAGCGGACCCTCCTCAGGGACGCCTGCTGGAGGTCCACCGGAGCTGCGGGACCGGAGAGCGGCAGAGTGCCCCCCGCGGTGTGCTGCTGTGCTTAGGGCAGCAAAATGGCTAGAGCCGGCCCTGCAACTGGCTAAGTGGTTGGACTGCGGAAAAGGAGCTGGGAGGTTGAGTGATATGTGATGTTGACAATTTGTGTTTAAATGGTTATAAATCTTTAACTATTTGAATTTCAATGTCTTCTGTCATTAAATAATTACTGTCTGAACCATCTTCCCCCCCAATTTCACTCAACTGTTAACATTTAACTAAATAAAAATTGAAAAAAAACCATGCTTAAATCCTATCATTTTGTGCAGATGCGAAAATTTTACATGTACAAAAATCTAAAATGACAAACAAAGAAACACTTAAAAACTATGGCCCCAACAGAGATACTGTTTTTATGAGTCATTACAAATATGTGTAACCCCTTAACCTTCCTTTTTCCTATGACTGCAGAAGTGTAATTGCCCATTTCATCTTAAATGTTCCCTTGCAACATGTGTTTATCCCTTATGCTACACAATCTGTCCCACTGTTGTATTGAGCTCTGACACTCCGATTACATGAAGAACTGAAGAAGAACTCTGTTTAGCTTGTGGGCTTGTCTCTCTCACTAACAGAAGTTGATCTTTCTTAAAAATAAACATTGATATTATCGGCTGAAATGATCAAAAAAAAAAAAAAATTTTGCCAAGCCTAATTATATGTGGCAGCTCTTTATCTATGGAGATAGCAACAAAAGTATTATACAACTTAAAGAGTCCTATGGCACCGTATAGACTAACAGATGTATTGGAGCATAAGCTTTCGTGGGTGAATACCCACTTCGTCAGACACATATGCACGCAAGAATCAGTTTAGAGATAATGAGGTTAGTTCAATCATGGAGGATGAGGCCCTCTTCTAGCAGTTGGGGTGTGAACATCAAGGGAGGAGAAAGTGCTTTTGTCATTGGCAAGCCATTCACAGTCTTTGTTTAATCCTGAGCTGAAGGGGTCAAATTTGCAAATGAACTGAAGTTTAGCAGTTTCTCTTTGGAGTCTGGTCCTGAAGTTTTTTTGCTGCAGGATGGCTACCTTTAAATCTGCTATTGTGTGTCCAGGGAGGTTGAAGTGTTCTCCTACAGGTTTTTGTATATTGCCATTCCTAATATCTGCCATATCCATTTATCCTTTTGCGCAGGGATTGTCCAGTTTGGCCGATGTACATAGAGGAGGGACATTGCTGGCACATGATGGCGTATATTATATTAGTGGATATGCAGGTGAATGAAGCGGTCATGTTGTGACTGATCTGGTTAGATCCTGTGATGGAGTCGCTGGTATAAATATGTGGGCAGAGTTGGCACTGAGGTTTGTTGCATGGATTGGTTCCTGAGTTAGAGATACTATGGTGCAGTGTGTAGTTGCTGGTGATTTTACAACTACTCCTGGGGGAATTCTGCACCCCAAATAAAAAATTCTGCAAGAACAACAACAACAAATTCTGCGCATAATATTTCAAAATTCTGCATATGAACTCCCAGCAAGGAGGCGGTGCACGTTTTTGCTGGGAAGAGCAGGGGTTTTAAGGCTTACACTGCACTGAGTGTGAGAAATGGATTTAGGTTTGGGATTTGTACCGGGGATCATTTGAACCACGTTTTAACAGTAAACCAGCCCAAAGGAAATGTATTATTTAAGCAAGAGAGCCTGTTGTGGAGTGAATGGTGACAAAGGATAAGAGAAATTGAGGCGGGAGCGCATGTTCTTTTTTTCTCCCCCTTAAAACACCAGAGAGAGGAGAGGAAAGGGGAAGCAGGTCAACCACTCCTCCCCACTAGGCTGCAGGCAGGGGAGGAGGACGCCAAAATGGGGGCGGGCAGATAGGGGGGCTATCAAGGACTTAAGGGGGGGAGGGGTCAGTGACCTATGTAAGATGGAAGTCCGGCTCCTCTAGCTGCACCAGGGAAGGGACAATTATGATAACACCGGGGATGCAGTGATCAGCCAAAATGGGGGGGGAGGCACAAGTGCATGATAGGAGGCATGGGCACATGAAGGGAGGGGCCAGTCAGGGCAAGGGGGGCCATAAAGGAAGGGGAGCAACCAGGCTGGGAGTGGGGCAGAGGAATCAAAGGGGCCAACTGTAGGGCTGGGATGGGACAAACAAACCAGGCTGTAGAGGGAAAAGGGCAGGGCAGGCAAACAAACTGGGCTAGCAAGGGGCTTAGGCAAATAAGCTGGGGGAGGGGCAACGGGTTGTAATTGGAAAGGGGGAGACTGATACAGGGGTGGGGGGCAATAAAAAAGAGGGGGCCCGTGCACCCACATGCGCATGCGAAAAGTCAATATTTGGGCTGGCTGCTGCTGCAGGCCCAAGAGGTGGAAACAGCGTGGCAGGCCAGGAGAGCTGCCGAGTCCCAGAGGCAGGAGCTGAGGCAGATGGTAAGTAGCCAGTGGGGGTGATGGAGGAGGCAGCAGTGGTGGTGGTGGTTGGGGGGGACACAGATTGACCGGGGTCAGGCTCTACATCACAAACCCTGTGTCCCCACAAACACAGTCTAGACCCCCACCACAAGAGCACAGTTCAAAAGTTACTCAGTCCTCGATGGCCCCTCCACAGTGGTCTGCAGAATCCCTGAGCGTTTCCCCAACAACAGAAGGTCCTCTTCGTCTTCCCACTCCTCTAGGCTCCAGCAGCTCCCGGGAAGCAAAGACAGCAGCAGCAGCTCCAGCAGCTCTGGTGGCCAGGCAGAGAGGACCTCTCACAGGTGGAGGTGGTGGTGAGGTCCTGGCTTCTCCCTCCAGAGGTGTGGGGGGGCTGGCCAGCAATGCCCCCCCCACGCTCAGCAGTGGTAGCAGCAGTCCAGGGAGGGAACTCCAGCCAGCAGCAGCAGCCCAGGAAGGGAGGAAGAAAGAGCTCCAGCCAACAAGGCAGCCGGAGAGGAGCAAGAGTAGCCAGAGCACACTGACCACTCACTCCCTGTACCTATTGGGTTCTGAAGGACACCCCCCCACCCAGCCTAAGGGGAGGATCTGGAAACCAAATGATTCCGGGGGACAGCTAATGAAATAACAGGGACAAGAGTGCTGTCAAAGGGTCAAAAGGAGGGAGCCTGATGGGAGATTCTGTTCTACCATGACCTGCTGCTGGAGGATGCCCTAGGACCAAAAGCATTGACTCTGTGGATTCTCTCAGTCTCAAGTGCCCACCAAAAAAAATAGGAGGTGCTCAGCAATCTTTTGTGAGCTCTACTCCTGCTCTGCCCACACACCACTCAGCTTCTTCCCCAAGAGGCCCCGCCTGCCCCTCGCATGGGGGGAAGGGACAGAGACAGGAGCACCCTCCTACAAAAACAAAAGTCAGCACCTGTGCCCAGGACACATGGGAAAATTTCAAATTTTACCAAAACATTTCAATTTTCTAACAGGAAAAGCAAAAATATATTGGAGAGAAGGAGTAAGAGGGGAAGTTCAGTCCCACTCAAACTATAATTTTTTTTGACCCAACATGTTTTATTTCAGCTCTGTTCTTTGCAGTGGTGTGTGTATAAATCACATTTTGCCGGTACTGCACTCATGGGGGGGACACAAGGAGGGGGCACATGACCTTCGCACGTGACTCTCCATGTGACTTCTCCCCACCCTGCCCCCAGCCCGGGTCTCCCACATTCTCTCCGTCCTCTCTGACACAAACAGGTGCATTTGTAAAATGATGCTTTGGGCCCCTGGTGCCACCTGTATGTCCAGGTGTCATTGAGAATCCAGCAGTACCTCAAATCGAAAACTTCTTAAATGAAAGAAGAATAGGAAGGACAATCACCCCACTTTGCCTTAACACACTATCAGTGCTGCCCTTATGTCTAAACTAAGCTTCTGCCACCTTCCCTCTGTCTAAGAGTATGTCTTCATTTCCAATGTTAAAGCACTGTTGTGGCTGCGCTTTGACTTGGCTGTGTAGTCACGGCACCAATGCTGGGAGAGAGCTCTCGCAGCAAGGTAAAAAACCACCCCCACGAAGGGAGTAGCTCCCAGCGCTGGCAGTGCGGCTCCCAGCGCTGGTGCACTGTCTATACTGCCACTTTACAGCGCTGAAACTCGCATCACTCAGGGTTGGCTTTTTTTTTAACATCCTGGGTGAGACAGTTTCAGCGCTATAAAAAGTGGCAGCATAGGCAAGGCCTAACTATTGCTCTCCACCAGGCACTAGGAAAGTAAAGATGCTGCATCACTTGGGTTTGATGGAAAAAAGGCATAGAACTGTGTGTGCCATGTCCATCTTGATAGAACTGCAGCCCAAATTGATTTATTATTTTCCCCAGCATGACATACAGGAGAGGCAACCAAAATCAACCTGGCAGAATGTGCATGAGAACTGTCTCTGGACAGATAAACAATTGATCAAAATCACATTTTCTGATCTCTTGGGGCAAATCCTGTTCCCATTGAGATCAAAAGGAATTTTGCTATTGAGTTCAATGGGATCAGGCTTTAACAACTGGAGAGGAAAGAACAAAACCACTCAAGCAAGAGCTATGTTGCTTATACCACAGGTATGAAAGGCTGCTGACTGGTGAGAAAGTCAGCAGACATCTGATCTTTGTCCATTGCAAGGGAGATCTCAGCAATCAATGAGGCTAGAACAGTCTCTGTACCATATCCAACTCATAACTCCATCTGCAAAGGATCAAGGAAATATGAAGGCTCCAGATTTCCTTAAAGTTCTCAATCCGTTGGTTAGAACGCTCCCATCAGTATACGTTCATAGTCCAGAGGCTGGAGCGGGAATCAAAAACACTATATAAACACCTTCCATCCCCTCAACACCACCACTACTACCCTGACTGTTGTCCAATTTAACAGCACGCTACAGGGGAATACCTCAGTGGTTTGAGCATTGGCCTCCTAAACCCAGGGTTGTGAGTTCAATCCTTGAGGGGGCATTTAGGAATCTGTGGCAAAGATCTGTTGGGGGATTGATCCTGCGTTGAGCACAGGTTAGACTGGATGACCTCATGAAATCCCACCCAACTCTGATATGCTAACAAACTTATACAAAACATACCACCCTACTTGCAATCCTACTCTGAGAATGTTAAGCTGCCTTTCCCTAGCATGTTGCCTCATGGGAGGAGTTGTTCCTGTCTCCATCAGTAGAGGACTACATCTCCCACAATGCAATGTGGATTTAGTAGTGAGTTGGGAGGGCATCAGGGGAGTCACACGAATGTGGTTGCATCATGGGAACTGTAATCAGCCAGGGATCCTGGACCAGAGGGAAGAATGGGAGAAAAACCCCTCTCAGTGCACCTGCTCAGGAAACAGGCCCCACACTAAGAGAAGTGTGATTCTGCTGCTGTCAGACTGGGGCCAGGGTTACAGCACCCGAGGTACCAGTGTGATTTATCAGTGGGTCCCATTGGTTTTCACATCATTGGTTCTTCCCTTGGGCAACGAGTGGTAAGGAGAGCTGGATAGGAAATGATCTTCCTGTGCTAAAAAACTTTTTTGAGATGTTAAAAGATTTTCAAATAGCACTTGCCACTGAGACCTTCCAAAGTTTCACTGCAGAAAAGTCAGAGACAGAAAGGAGATAGCTCAGTGGTTGGGACACTTAGATTCCAGAGAGCTGAGTTCAAATTCCTGTTAAGCCTGATTTGGAGCAGAGACTTTACACTTTCCTGGGTTTCAAGTGCTTGAGCTGCAAGGCTGCTATCCACTGGCAAAGACTTACTATCCATTGACAGAGACCACAGGCAGGTCCCGTTTTCTTCCAGGAGCCTAAATGCAGGTGTCTATTTGTGAGACTCACTTCTCATCATCGGCTCCCTAAAACAACTGCCACTTCCTTCAACAATAGCACTTTTATCCACCCTAGAAGCCCTTTGCCACAGGTTCCTGGGCTTTTGCGGTTCTCTTGTGTTTACACACTGGAATCCCTCCCTTGGCTGATGGTCAGAGATGGGGACATCAAAGTGAATTATTCTAGTATTGTCCCTTAACAGTTGTTAGATGAGCAATTATGTGAAGGCATTATTCTTTTTCCTCCTTCTGTTGGTTTAGTCCTACACAAACTCAATAAATATCCCAGCATTTAATCTCTTGTGTTCATATGACAAACCCCTTTACATCAATCAGACAAACATAGAGAGCATGTGATATTCCTGAATGATCACATATCAACACCTATCACAGGAACAAAAAGGGATTATCATATGGGCAAGTATTATTTATTGGATATGGTGAAAGAGGAGGAGCAAATGGAGGTATCCTCGATTCATTTTAACATCAGTAGGGGAGATATTCTACCACCCATACCCACTCCATATGTGATGACATTTTCTTTATCACCTTCAGGGTCAGGATAAGGTTCTACTCAGTCTAAAAGAGAGACCTTAAAATTTCATTCACCTCCTTATGAAAGCAGTCAGTTTACCCCCAGCTTTCTTCAATGCCTCTTTGACCTCCTTGTTTCTCAGGCTGTAGATGAGAGGATTGACCTAGGGGGTCAGGACAGTATAGAAGACAGAGAACACTTTGTGCAGGTCTCCTGCAGTGCCAACAGTTGGTATCATGTAAATGATGATGAGTGATCCATAGAAAGTAGCAACTACGATGAGGTGGGAGGAGCAGGTAGAAAAGGCCTTTTGCCTCCCCATGGTGGAGGGGATTCTCAGGATGATGGTGATGATACAAACATAGGATATCAGGGTTAACAGGAATGTAGGAAGTATAATTGCAAAACACAGTAATAGATCTACCAGTTCAATCAGGTTGGTGTCGCTGCAGGAGAGTTTGAGCATCGGGGCAAAATCACAAAAGAAATGGTCAATTTTATTGGGGCCACAGAATGTTAATCTGGCCATCAAAAGAGTTATCAAGGTACTTGTAAAGAAGGCCATTGTCCAAGAGCCAGACACCAGCTCTATGAGAACCCAGCTTCTCATAAGTGCTGCATAATGCAAGGGATTGCACATTGCTAAGAAGCGGTCATAAGACATGACTAATAGGAGGAAACATTCGGCAGTCACCATGAATACAAAGAAGTACAGTTGTGTGATGCAGCCACTATATGAAATAGTTCTGTCCCCAGTCGGGAGACCGGCCAGCATTCTGGGCAGGATGGTGGAGGTGTAGCAGGTCTCCAAGCAGGACACGTTCCCCAGGAAGAAGTACATGGGGGTGTGAAGGTGCTGATCAGTCACAACTAGCGCAAGAGTGAGGATGTTCCCGGCCATGGTCACAATATAGATCACTAGGAACAGCAGGAAGAGAGGAAACTGCAATTCTGGGAGATTCCCGAATCCCAATAGGATGAATTCTGTGATGAATGTTTGATTGCTCCACTCTATATTTTCCATCAGTTTACCCTAGAGGAAAAGAAGGAAAAGAGAAATAATAATAATAATAATAATAATAATAATAATAAATAATTAATAGCTTAAAAAAACCTCAACTAATCATTCGACTATTCTCTGATCCAGAGATGATATTTTTCTTATCTAGGCCGAGGAAAGTACACCTTAATGTTTCACATTTTCTTTTCTCATCTTCCATTCAGCTGTGTTAGAGTTCGAAGCCTGTTCATTCATTTGGAGGATGTTGCTGAGGGTGAATGATGATGGAGTGACAGCAAAGTCATGCATGCTGTCGCATCAAAGAATAGTGATTAGCCAAGAAAAAGAATGGAAATGTCTATTGACTGTTTTACTCCAGAAAATAAAACAAAGTAGATGTCACTGAATGTTGCAGGGCTTTTAATTTCTATGCAGTTGTTATTTGCAAGGGAGTCCCATATTTAAAAATATTATGGACATAGACGCAGATGCCTTTTGAAATTAAGTCCATGGTATCTCACTTTTTTCCCCTGGAACCCTTTTGGAAAGAGCACTCACTGAGATTATACAGTGAACTTTCAGAGGAGGCTCCTGTATATCTGTAATTTATACACATACCACTGTTACATTTTCTGCTTTGCCATTTAGGAGACCAATGATTTTATCACTGATTTTAGCTACACAAATTTAGAAATGCTGCACTAATGATTTGATGATGCTGTTTGCTAGGCAGAGACAGATATCTGTATGTGGAAACAGATTGGTCATATTAGTCAATATTTGTTCTTTTGTTTGACATAAGAAATGAAAAAAAGAAAACCATATCTTGAAACCATATATTTCAGTGAAATCCAAGAGCAAAAGAATATCGTAAAGGAAGTACATATATTTTTAACCTATGTCTCCCTCCTGTGTGCATGTCAGAGTTACGGTGTATGTTATATATGAATCCCAGGTTGAAGCAATCCAGTAATAGGTAAGAGCTGCTACCTAGGCTTGTCAGAAATCATTTCTAAATCATTTCAATGGCTATTATCAATGTTCATTTTTAAACAGTTTTTACTATTTTTATTTATTTAAATTTTCTCTGTTTTGAAAGACGGTAGGACAGACAATTATTGAATGACATTAGATATCAAGATACAAAAAGTTACAGCTTTATAACTATTAAATCTATATTGTCAACAACATATGTCAAAATATACAAAGCAAGTAAGCTAAAATCTGGTTTTGCTCTGTTTCATTAAGTAGTTCATGTGTAACAAGTCTAATTTAAGAGGCTAAGTCACTGGATTTGGAGTCTAAGTTCTCAGGCACCATTTTTCTTACTTTACCTAGCTGTAAGTTTTTATTATTAACAGTGGAAATAGTTTTTCCTTGGTATTCGGTGTTTACAGTGAAATCAACATTTGTTGACATGCATGGGTAGAAATCGAATCCTTCCAAGCCTCCTGATCAGTTTTATATTGGAGAAGGCAGAGAGGCAGAAGTATGATTGCGTGTCATTTATTTCATTATGGCCCTATAACAGTAGATACTTTACAAATATTTATAATTACTAGACAGTCCCAGCCTTGAATTGCAAACAAAATAAATCTTTGAGGAAGCTTTGAAATCTCAACCTATGGGCCAGATATCCAGTGGTATTTATATACCTAAAGATTCTGATTAGTTTAAGCAGGCTAGGCACCTAAACACACATAAAAGTCAAAGGGAGTTAAGTGTCTAATCTCCCGTGCTTTTGAAAATCCCTCAAGATGCCTTTCGGCATCTTCAGGTGACTAAATACCCACAAGGAAAACATTTTTACTTTGTGATTTTTGGACAAAAGTTTGCCATTTTCCACTGATAATTTTGATCCGGATGAAAAAGTTTTCATTTTCATAGAATTTTACATGGGGGAAAGGAAGGACATTTTCTGACCAACTCTAGATTTTATTCCATGTTTCTTGTTCTGAGTTTCTTCATATGATTTGCAAACTCAGCTAAGACATAGTAAATGACAGAGAAGATTAACACCCTTTTGGTTAATAGGAAGCATAAATTTTATCTGTAAATGTGCAGTCCCGCTAGACTGATGCTGTGACATATTCTCTTAGCCTTGTCATTTTCTAACTGCCTGAAGTGTCTCTCAGAACTTTTCACATACTTTCTTTCTCTTAGTAAAGTGAACTAAGACAATTTTGCAGGAAACATTGATTCATTTTAGTAGCATTTGTAAAGGGAGTAATGCATCCTTTTATATTTATATCCTTCATGTCATCTTCCTGTGAGGCAGCTACCGCAGGATATTTTAGTTAAAGTGATGGGGGACTTAATTAAGAGAACATTTAATTTGTTGGCATGTTTAACTCTCAAGGCAATCAAAATTCTAACCTTAGCTGAATTATCAAGGGCTTACATACTAGGCCAGTGGTTCTCAAACTTCTGCAGTGGTGACCTCTTTCACATAGGAAGCCTCTTAATGTGACCCCCCCTTTATAAATTAAGAACACTTTTAAATATCTTTAATGTAATTATAAATGCTGGAGGCAAAGCGGGCTTTGGGGTGGAGGCTGACAGCTCACAACACCCCCTCCCCCCATGTAAGATCCTGGCAACTCCCTGAGGGGGTCCTGATCCAAAGGTTGAGAACCCCCTGTGCTAGTTTGAGGGATACTATAGAAAATCTATCCGTTTATCTATCTATCTACACAAATGTATAAGAATCTACTGGAGTTACCAGTTAATGGAGTTATCCTTTATCTGTTTTTTAGAGGCTCAAATGTTGGGGAAGTCAATGAAACACGGCTGACATATATCACTGGAGGACCTGGTCAAGTGTGTAAGATCCAAACTCTCCTCCCAAATGAAACCTTTTCATTTGATATAGGTTATTCTAGGGTTCCTCCTTCAGGACTGCTCATCCCACTCCCTAGATCATCTCTCCACCACACAGCTATTCCCCAATCCTGTATATACATGTGGGCCGAAGAATCACCTATGTCAGTAACTCAGGAGAATGGTATAAGTCTAGTGTCCGACTCTTTTGAGCATTTCTAATACTCCTTAGGCTTTGCTTCCTCATTAATTTCCAGCCCATACTCTAAATGCGCTGTCACCCACTTATTCCCACATCCCTTAATATCATGGCAAAACTATGAATCACCTGTCTGAGGCATCAGAATGGTACAGCCCTGCTGGCTAGCTCCTCCATTTATGAGTGACTCCATTCATGAATCATCATGTAACTCATGGGATGACTCCTGGTTTACAATATTATAGCTATAATTAACATATAGCTTATTACCATAATATTGGTAACTGATGGGAGGACATATTTAGTGTAGGTCTATGGGGGTCAGTCCTGGGTCTGGTTCTGTTCAATATTTTAATTAATGACCTGGATAATGGAGTGGAGAGTATGCTTATAAAATGTGCAGATGACAGCAAGCGCTTTGGAAGACAGGGTCAGAATTTAAAATAACCTTGATAAACTGGAGACTTGTTCTGAATTCACCATGAAGAAATTCAGGAATGCTAAGTGGAAAGTACTGACTTAGCAAGGAAAAATCAAAAGCAGAACTATAAGATGAGGAATAACTGGCTAAGTGGTCATACTTCGGAAAAGGATCTGGGGGATTGAGTGATGCTGGCAATTTGTATTTCAACAGTTATAAATCTTTATCTTTTTGAATCTCAGTGTCTAATGTCATTAAATAATTACTCTTCCACACAGTTTCACTCAACTGTTAACATTTAGTTAAATAAAAATTGAAAAAAAAATGCTTAAAACCCATCATTTTGTGCAGATGTGAAAATTTTACATGTATAAACATCTAAAATAACAACAAACAGTTAAAAACTATGGCCCCAGCAGAGATACTGTTTTTGTGAGTCATTACAAATATATGTAAACCCCTAACCTTCCTTTTTCCTATGACTACAAAGGTGTAATTGCCCATTTCATCTGAAATATTCCCTTGTATCTTGTGTTTACCCCTTATGCTACACAATCTGTCCCACTGTTGTATTTAGCTCCAACACTCTGATTACATGAAGAACTCTGTTTAGCTTGTGGGCTAGTCTCTCTCACCAACAGAAGATGGTCCGATAAAAGATATTACCTTACCCACTTGGTTTCTTTTAAAAAGCTAACATTGATATTACTGTCAGAAATGATCAAAAAATAAACATTTAATTTTGCCAAGCCTAGTTATCTGCAGCAGATCTTTATTTAAGGAAAGAGCAACAAATATATTAGAGGAGAAATTCTGTGACAAAAATTACGCAACCAAAAAAAAAAGAAATCTGTGCACAATATTTTAAAATTCTGCATACTTTATTTGTCAGAATAACACAGTATATTCACAGCAGATTCAATTATTTTTGGTCATTTATTTCAAAATATCTGTCAGCAAGTATGTCTGTAACAATACAATACGGACAACAAAAAGTATTCAGAAAATGTTTAAAAAAATAGATTCCTTGCTAGGCATATTAATAGAGAACTCTGAGAAATAATTCATTTAAACTACAGTACAGAACCATCCCCTGCAAACACTTGAGGGAGTCAGGGGTAACAGAGGAGTTGAGGGAGAGGGAAGTAAATTGCTGGGAGGGAGCCTCGGTGTGAACTTGGAGGCTTGTTGGGTATGAGTGGGAGAAGTCTTGAACAGTTTTTTTCAGGGGGCAGGGAGGGATTGTTAGGGAGCTTCCCCCATGCAGACTCTTGCTGACCCCTAGCCTCTTGCATTCAATCAGGCACATTTGCATTTGTCCCCATGTGTTCCTATACCCCCATGTGTCCTTGCACTCCCTGTTCACATGTCCCTCCATCCAGACTCAGACACCCACTCCGCACATCCCCATGTGGCCCTGAAGCATCTTCCACGTCTCCATGTGTCTCTGTGCTCCCACAAGGCCACTCCGCTGTCCCCTTCCCCATGTTTCTCTGTGTCCCACAGAGCCACTCCCCTGTCCCTGTCTCCCTCCCCCTTCCCAATGTGTCTCTGTATCCTCACATCGCCATGCGCCTGCCTCTGTGTCACTGTCCACTTCTCTGTGCTCATGTGTCTCTGTGCCCCCAATCAGCCACCCCTATCCCTATACGTCCCTGTCTCCATGTGTCTCTGTGCCCGCCCCCAGCCACCCCATCCCTATATGTCTCTGTCCCTCTCCCCTTTCCCCACGTATCTCTGTGCCCCCTCCTAGCCAACCCCGTCCCTATATTTCCTGTTGCCCTCCCTGTCCCCATGTGTTTCTGTGCCGTCACCCAGCCACCCCTCCCTGTCCCCATGTGTTTCTGTGCCACACAGTGCCACTCAGTTGTTCCCCTCCCCCTATCCCTATGTGTCTCTGTGTCCCCACACAACCACTCCCCTGCACCTCAGTCCCTCTGCCCTTCCCCCATCCCTATGTGCCTCTGTCCCCCTCCCTGTTCCCATGTGTCTCTGTGCCTCACAGAGCCACTCCCCTGTCCCCCTTCCCCTGTCCCCATGAGTGTCTATGCTGCCACCCAGACACTCCCATCAGTATGTGTCTCTGTCACCATCCCCATCCCTATGTGTCCCTGTCCCCTTCTCCTGTACCCATGTGTCTCTGTGCCCCCACCCAGTCACCCCGTACCTGTCTCTGTCCGCCTCCCTGTCCCAATGTGTGTCTCTGCCCCACAGAGCCACTCCCCTGTCCCCTTCCACCTGTCCCAGTGTGTCTGTGCCACCATCCAGCCACCCCATCTGTATGTGTCCCTGTGCCTTCCCTCATCCTCGTGTGTCTCTGTGCCAGCACCATCACCCATGTCCCTGTGTGTCCCTGTCTGCCTCCCCTGTCCCTATGTGTCTCTGTGCCACACAGAGCCACACCCCTGTCCCCCTCCCCCATCCTCTTCCCTGTCCCTATGTGTCTCTGTGCCACACAGAGCCACACCCCTGTCCCCCTCCCCATCCCCTTCCCTGTCCCCATGTGTCTCTGTGCCCAAACCCAGCCACCCCCAATCCTATATGTCTCTGTCCTCCTGCACCTGTCCCCACATCTCTGTGTCCCCAGCCAGCCACCCCCATCCCTATGTGTCCCTGTCCCTGTCTCCATGTGTTTCTGTGCCCCACACAGCCACCCCATCCCTATGTGTCCCTGATATCCTCCCTCGACCCCATGTGTCTCTCTGCCTCACAGAGCCACTCCCCTGTCCCAGTGTCACTATCCTCTTCCCTTTCCCCACGGGTCTCTGTGCCCACACCAAGCCACCCCGGTCCATATATATCTCTGTCCCCCTCCCCTTTCCCCATGTGTTTTTGTGCCCTACCCAGCCACCCCTGTGCCTATATATATCTCTGTCCCCTTCCCTGTCCCTATGTTTCTCTGTGTCCCTACCCAGCCACCTGCATCCCTACGTGTTCCTGTTCTTCTCTCCCTGTCCCCATGTGTCTCTGTCTCCACATAGCCACTCCCCTGTCCCTGTGTCCCTGTCCCCTTCCCCCATCCCCATGTGTCCCTTTGTGTCTTCTCTCCCTTGCTGTTCCCATGTGTCTCTGTGCCCCACAGAGCCACTCTGTTGTTCCCCTCCCCCGTCCCCATGTGTGTCTGTGCTGCCACACATCCATCTCCCTCCCTACGTGTCCCTGTCCCTCTCCACATGACCCCACCAAGCCAATCCCCTATCTGTGTCATAGAATCATAGAATATCAGGATTGAGAGGGACCTCAGGAGCTCATATAGTCCAACCCCCTGCTCAAAACAGGACCAATTCCCAACTAAGTCATCCCAGCCAGGGCTTTGTCAAGACTGACCTTAAAAACCTCTAAGGAAGAAGATTCCATCACTCCCTAGATAACCCATTTCAGTACTTCACCGCCTTCCTAGCGAAAAGGTTTTTCCTATTATCCAACCTAGACCTCCCCCACTGCAACTTGAGACCATTACTCCTTGTTCTGCCATCTCCTACCACTGAGAATAATCTAGATCCATCCTCTTTGGAACCCCCTTTCAGGTAGTTGAAAGCAGCTATCAAATCCCCTCTCACTCTTCTCTTTTGCAGACTAAACAATCCCAGTTCCCTCAGTCTCTTTTCATAAGCCATGTGCTCCAGACCCCTAATCATTTTTGTTGGCCTCTGCTGGACTCTTTCCAATATTTCCACATCCTTCCTGTAGTGTGGGGTCCAAAACTGGACACAGTGCTCCAGATGAGGCCTCACCAATGTCAAATAGAGGGGAGTGATCATGGCCCTCGATCTGCTGCAAACGCCTCTACTTATGCAGCCCAAAATGCCGTTAGCCTTCTTGGCAACAAGGGCACACTGTCGACTCATATCCGACTTCTCATCCACTGTAACCCCTAGGTCTTTTCTGCAGAACTCCTGCCTAGCCATTCGGTCCCTAGTCTGTAACAGTGAATGAGATTCTTCCGTCCTAAGTGCAGGACTCTGCACTTGTCCTTGTTGAACCTCATCAGATTTCTTTTGGCCCACTCCTCCAATTTGTCTAGGTCCCTCTGTATCCTATCCCTACCCTTCCTGTCCCCCCTTGTTCCCATGTGTCTCTGTGCCCCCACCCAGACACCCCCTTCCCTATGTGTCCCTTTCCCTGTCTCCCTCCCCCTGTCCCCATGTGTTTCTGTGCCCCTCACAGGCAAAACCGTCCCTATGTCTCCCTCTCCCACTCTCCCTGTCCCCACGTTTTTCTCTGCCCGCACCTAGCTACACTCATCCCTTTATGTTCCGGTCTCACTCCCTGTCCCCATGTATCTCTGTGTCCCATGTGTCCCTGTCTCCCTTCCCCTGTTCCCATGTTTCTCTGTGCCCAACCCCAGCCAACCCGGACCCTATGTGTCCCTGTCCCCCTTTCCCTGTCCCCATGTGTTTCAGTGCCCCCATCCAGCCACTCCTATCTCTATGTGTCCCTGTCACCGTCTCTGTCCCCATGTGTCTCTGTGCCCCCACCCA
Source organism: Gopherus evgoodei (assembly GCF_007399415.2). Taxonomy (NCBI): domain Eukaryota; kingdom Metazoa; phylum Chordata; order Testudines; family Testudinidae; genus Gopherus; species Gopherus evgoodei. The sequence continues at coordinate 17,686,155 of NC_044342.1, read as the reverse complement.
GGCAGCCCCAACCCTATGTGTCCCTGTCCCCCTCCCTCTGTCCCCATGTGTCTCTGTGCCCCACACAGCCACTCCCATCCTATGCATCCCTGTCCAGCTCCATGTCCCCATGTGTCTGTGTGCCCCACAGAGCCACTCCTGTGCCCGTCCCCCTGTCCCCATGTGTCCCTGTTCTTCTCCTCCATCACCATGTATCACTGTGCACCCACCCAGCGACTCCATCCCTATATGTCCCTGTCTCCTCCCCCTGTCCCCATGTGTCCATGTGCCCCACAGAGCCACTCCCCTGTCCCAATGTTTCTCTGTGCCTCCCAACCCAGCATCGCTATATGTCTCTGTCCCCCTCCACTGTCCCCATGTGTCTCTGTGCCCCCCAGAGCCACTCCTCTGTCTGTGTCCCTGTCTCTATGTGTCTCTGTGCCCCACAGTGCCACTCCCCTGTCCCCCTCCCCCATTCCCATGTGTCTTTGTGCACTCACTCAGCGACCCCATCCCTATGTGTCTCTGTCCCCCTCCCCTTGTCCTCATGTGTCTCTGTGCCCCCACAGAGCCACTCCTCTGTCCCCGTGTCCCTGTCTCTATGTGTCTCTGTGCCCCAATGCCACTCTTCTGTCCCCCTACCCCTGTCCCTATGTGTTTCTGTTCCCCCACCCAACCTCCCACATCCCTATATGTCCCTGTCCCCTTCCTTGTCCCCATGTGTCTCTGCGCCCCCACCCAGCCATCCCATACCTATGTCTCTGTTCCCCTCCCTGACCCCATGTGTCTCTGTGCTATGCAGAGCCACTCCCCTGTCCCCCTCCCTCTGCCCCATGTGTTTCTGTGCCCCACAGAGCCACTCCCCTGTCCCCCTCCCCCAGCCCCCATGTGTTTATGTGCCCCCACTCAGCCTTCCCCATCCCTGTGTGTCCCTGTCCCTCTCCCCCTGTCCCCACATGTCTCTGCAGGGCTGACTGCAGGCGCCAGCCCAGGAAGCAGCTGCTTGGGGCAGCCAAGGGGAGAGGGTGGCACTTCTGGGTCTTTGGCAGCAATTCCTAGGTGGGTCCCTCGATCCCTGTCATTAACAGATAAGTAAGAGTTAATAGAACAGAAGTACTTCATGTCTCCTTTGCCTGTAAAGGGTTAACAAGATCAGTGAGCCTGGCTGTCACCTGACCAGAGGACCAATCAGGGGACAGGATTGTTATAACCTTATTCCCAGATTCTGGACCTTAGCGTCCAAAATTTGGGGGTTAGCATGAAAACCTCCAAGCTTAGTTACCAGCTTGGACCTGGTACTGCTGCCACCACCCAAAAAATTAGAGTGTTTTGGGGCACTCTGGTCCCCCTGAAAAACCTTCCCTGGGGACCACAAGACCCAAATCCCTTGAGTCTCACAACAAAGGGAAATAATCCTGATTCCCTTCCCCCCTCCAGGTGCTCCTGGAGAGATACACAGACACAAGCTCTGTGAAACTACGCAGAGTGAGTCCCCCTCTCCGTTCCCAATCCTGGAACAAAAGCACTTTCCTCTTCACCCAGAGGAAATGCAAAATCAGGCTAGCAATCCAACACACAGCTCTCCCCTTGATTTCTTCCTCCCACCAATTCCCTGGTGAGTACAGACTTAATTTCCCTGAAGTAAAGAAAAACTCCAACAGGTCTTAAAAGAAAACTTTATATAAAAAAGAAAGAAAAAATACAAAATGTTCTCTCTGTATTAAGATGATACAACACAGGGTCAATTGCTTAAAAGAATATTGAATAAACAGCCTTATTCAAAAAGAATACAAATCAAAGCATTCCAGCACTTATATTCATGCAAATACCAAAGAAAAGAAACCATAGAACTTACTATCTGATCTCTTTGTCCTTACACTTAGAAACAGAAGACTAGAAAATAGAACTACTTCTCCAAAGCTCAGAGGAAAACAGGCAGACAGACAAAAGACTCAGAGACACACTTCCCTCCACCCAAAGTTGAAAAAAATCCGGTTTCCTGATTGGTTCTCTGGTCAGGTGTTTCAGGTGAAAGAGACATTAACCCTTAGCTATCTGTTTATGACACGCCCCCCAAATTGCAGACAGTGGGGAAGCTCACTGGCGGCAATTTCCTTCTAGAACTTGAAAATAAACAGATTAATACAACACATGCACCTTTACATATACTACTAAGTATATAACTAACAGACTTTTACACTTTAAGAACACTTTTTAACTACTGGATTCTGGGAAACTCTTACGGGAGAGTGCATCAGCAACTTTGTTAGAAGCTCCTGTGATGTGTTGAATTTCAAAATCAAAATCTTGGAGAGCTAAACTCCAACGAAGAAGTTTCTTGTTGTTCCCCTTGGCAGTATGAAGCCACTTTAGTGCAGCATGGTCAGTTTGTAATTGGAACCGCCGTCCCCAAACATATGGGCGTAGCTTCTCCAGGGCGTACACAATGGCATAGCATTTCTTTTCACTGACTGACCAGTGACTTTCCCTCTCAGACAGTTTTTTGCTGAGAAACACGACAGGATGGAAGTTGTGATCTGTTGCTTCCTGCATGAGTACTGCTCCTATACCACGCTCAGATGCATCCGTGGTTACTAGGAATGGCTTGTCAAAGTCCGGGGCCCTGAGTACAGGGTCAGACATGAGCGTTGCCTTAAGCTGGGTAAAGGCTTTTTGACACTCATTAGTCCACTTAACGGCATTTGGCTGGGTCTTTTTGGTTAGGTCGGTCAATGGGGCAGCGATTTGGCTGTAGTGTGGTACAAATCGCCTGTAGTATCCGGCCAAGCCTAAGAAGGATTGGACCTGTTTTTTTGACCTTGGGACAGGCCACTTTTGGATAGCATCCACCTTGGCCTGTAGGGGGTTTATGGTTCCTCGACCCACCTGGTGCCCCAGGTAAGTCACTCTGTTTTGGCCTATTTGACACTTTTTGGCCTTAACAGTTAGTCCTGCCTGCCTGATGCGCTCAAAGACCTTTTCCAGGTGTAGTAGGTGTTCTGGCCAGGAGTCTGAAAAAATGGCCACATCATCGAGGTAGGCAACTGCGAATTCTCCCAGTCCAGCTAGTAGACCATCTACCAGCCTCTGGAAGGTGGCGGGCGCATTTCGAAGGCCGAAAGGAAGGACATTGAATTCATACACCCCCGCATGGGTGACGAATGCTGACCTCTCCTTGGCAGGTTCATCTAGCGGTACTTGCCAGTACCCCTTGGTTAAGTCTATTGTAGAGATGAACTGGGCACGTCCCAACTTTTCCAATAGCTCATCAGTACGTGGCATCGGATAGTTGTCCGGACGAGTTACAGCATTTAGCTTACGGTAGTCCATGCAAAAGCGTATTTCCCCATCTGGTTTGGGTACCAGAACCACTGGAGATGCCCATGCACTGGTAGATGAGCGGATTATACCCATCTGTAGCATGTTCTGGATCTCCCGTTCTATAGCAGCTTGGGCATGAGGAGACACCCGGTAGGGTGGGGTTCTGATTGGGTGAGCATTACCTGTATCAATGGAGTGGTATGCCCGTTCAGTCCGTCCTGGGGTGGCTGAGAACAATGGGGCGAAGCTAGTGCACAGCTCCTTGATTTGTTGCCGCTGCAGACGTTCCAGGGTGGTTGAGAGGTTCACCTCTTCCACGCCACCGTCTTTTTTTCCATCGTAGTAGACACCGTCAGGCCACTCAGCATTATCTTCCTGGACTGTAAACTGACAAACCTGTAAGTCTCTGGAATAGAAAGGCTTGAGAGAATTAACATGGTACACTTTAGGCTTTAGTGAGGAATTGGGAAATGCTATGAGGTAGTTTACAGCTCCCAGGCGCTCTTGGACCGTGAATGGCCCTTCCCATGATGCTTCCATCTTATGGGCCTGTTGCGCCTTCAAGACCATAACCTGGTCTCCTACCTTGAAGGAACGTTCTCTGGCATGTCTGTCATACCAGGCCTTTTGCTCTTTTTGAGCATCCTTTAGGTTCTTTCTAGCAAGGGCTAAAGAGTGTCGGAGGGTGCTTTGTAGGTTGCTTACAAAGTCCAGAATGTTAGTTCCTGGAGAAGGCGTAAACCCCTCCCATTGCTGCTTCACCAACTGTAATGGCCCCTTAACCTCGTGACCATACACAAGTTCAAATGGTGAAAACCCTAAACTGGGATGTGGTACAGCCCTGTAGGCAAACAGCAACTGCTGCAACACTAGGTCCCAATTATTGGAGAATTCGTTGATGAATTTTTTTATCATGGCCCCCAAAGTTCCATTGAACCTTTCCACCAGGCCATTGGTTTGATGGTGGTACGGGGTGGCAACCAAGTGATTCACCCCATGAGTTTTCCACAGTTTTTCCATGGTCCCTGCCAGGAAATTAGACCCTGAATCTGTAAGGATGTCAGAGGGCCAACCTACCCTGGCAAAGATGTCTGTTAGGGCCAGGCACACAGTGTTAGCCCTGGTGTTGCCTAGAGCTACTGCTTCTGGCCATCGGGTAGCAAAGTCCACTAAAGTCAGTACGTACTGCTTTCCTCTGGGCGTCTTTTTTGGGAAAGGGCCCAGAATATCCACAGCTACTCGCTGAAATGGGACCTCATTTATGGGGAGTGGCTGGAGAGGGGCCTTGACCTGGTCTTGAGGCTTACCTACTCTTTGGCATACCTCACAAGACCGGACATACTTGGCAACATCCTTGCCCATCCCCTCCCAGTGGAAGGACTTCCCCAACCGGTCCTTGGTTCTGTTCACCCCAGCATGGCCACTGGGATGATCATGGGCTAAGCTTAAGAGCTTCTCCCGGTACTTAGTTGGAACCACCAACTGTTTTTGCGGCTGCCATTCTTCCCGGTGTCCCCCAGAAAGAATTTCCTTGTATAAAAGTCCTTGGTCTATAACAAACCGGGATCGATTTGAAGAGCTGAGAGGCGGTGGGGTGCTCCGTGCCGCCGCCCACGCTTTCTGAAGGCTGTCATCTGCTTCCTGCTCAGCCTGGAACTGTTCCCTTGAGGCTGGGGTCACCAGTTTTTCCTCAGACTGTGGACTTGGGCTTGGTCCCTCTGGAAGCGATGTAGGTGATGGGGTTGTTTCCGTTGCTGGTGAACCGCTCTCCGCTGGTGCACCTGAGGGTATTTCAGGCTCTGGCTGAGCCTTTTGGGTATGGCTGTCTTTTGCTTCTGCCAGTTCTGGCTTGCTGGCGCCCTCTGGCGTTGAGTTTGAAGATGTGGTTGCACTTGCTGGTGCTGGTTGCTGTTCCAGCTCCGGGCCTGGGACTGGAGATGCTGTGGCTGTTTCAGTGGTAGGCATGGAATCCGGGTCCACTACCTCTGTCTGGGTCTCTGGTAACACAGACGGGGCCTCTGTGGACGGCTCAGGAACAGGAATGGGTCTGGAAGCTTGCCTGGTTTGGCTACGGGTAACCATTCCCACTCTCTTGGCCCGCCTCACCTGGTTGGCCAAGTCTTCCCCCAGTAGCATGGGGATAGGATAATTGTCATAGACTGCAAAAGTCCACATTCCTGACCAGCCTTTGTACTGGACAGGCAGTTGAGCTGTAGGCAAGTCTACAGCTTGTGACATGAAGGGGTAAATGGTAACTTTGGCCTTTGGGTTGATGAATTTGGGGTCAACGAAGGATTGGTGGATAGCTGACACTTGTGCCCCCGTGTCTCTCCACGCAGTAACCTTCTTTCCGCCCACTCGCAAAGTTTCCCTTCGCTCCAAGGGTATTTGAGAGGCATCTGGGCCTGGGGATCTTTGGGGTGATGGTGGTGTAATGAATTGCACTCGCATGGTGTTCTTGGGACAGTTGGCCTTGATATGTCCCAGTTCATTACACTTAAAGCATCTTCCATCTGATGGGTCACTGGGCCGAGGTGAGTTACTGGAGACTGGTGAGGTTGAAGAGTAGGGTATCTGTGGCTTTACTTGGGTGGTATGGAGGGTCTTTGGCTGTCCTCGGTTGTAGGGTTTATGGTCTGTGTGCCCCCTGGGGTAATCGTTCCCCTTGACAGTAGCTTTTTTGCTTTCTGCCAGTTCCATCCATTTGGCTCCAATCTCCCCCGCCTCAGCGATAGTTTTGGGATTTTTATCTTGTATGTACCGTGTGATGTCTTTAGGAACACCATACAAGAACTGCTCCATTTGTATGAGGAGGTTCACTTCTTCCAAGGTTTGAATGTTGTTTCCTGTTAACCAGGCCTCATAGTTTTTTGCAATGTAGTAGGCGTGTTTGGGAAATGACACCTCTGGTTTCCATTTTTGGGTTCTGAAGCGCCGACGGGCATGATCTGGGTTTATCCCCATCCTGTATCTGGCCTTGGTTTGAAAAAGTTTATAGTCATTCATTTGCGGCTTGGGCATTTCAGCTGCCACCTCTGCTAAAGGTCCACTGAGGTGTGGCCTTAATTCTACCATGTACTGGTCTTCGGGGATGCTGTACCCAAGACAGGCTCTTTCAAAATTTTCCAAGAAGGCCTCGGTGTCATCACCTGCCTTGTAGGTGGGAAATTTCCTGTGCTGTGGAGCAAGACTTGGCGCCGGGTTGTTAGGGTTGGCTGGCACCTGCAGCCCAGCTTTTGCCAAGTCCAGTTCATGTTTTCTCTGTTTTTCCTTCTCTTCCTTTTCTTTCATCTCCATCTGTCGCCTGTGTTCAGCGTCTTTGATTTGTTCTTCGGCGTCAATCTTTGCCTTAGAAGTCATGGTTCCTGTTTTCTTGTGTTGGGGTGCCCTCCGGTGTTTATTTTCTGAACTGCAGGCTCTCTGTTGCCTCCTGAAGTCTGCCTAGCAACAGTGCTTTTTTCCTTTTCTCTCTCTAGCTAATGTTCAATTAAGGGAAACCAGAAAAACCACTTTATCTGCATGCATATAAGTGCTGGTATTTGCCTCCTAATGGGAGGGCTATTGCATGACAAAAGACCCTTAACCGTCTTCTCGCTTAATATGCAAACCACAAACTGCTAGAGAGCAGAAAAAAAAAATTCTCTCTGGTTCCCTTTTAAAACCAAACTGTTTCTCTCTGCTAAAAAGCCCTTAGCAGAGAAAAGAAAAATATAATATTCCTACTGGCTTCTGGGTTCTGTCTATATCCCGCCGCTGCTACACCATGTTATAACCTTATTCCCAGATTCTGGACCTTAGCGTCCAAAATTTGGGGGTTAGCATGAAAACCTCCAAGCTTAGTTACCAGCTTGGACCTGGTACTGCTGCCACCACCCAAAAAATTAGAGTGTTTTGGGGCACTCTGGTCCCCCTGAAAAACCTTCCCTGGGGACCACAAGACCCAAATCCCTTGAGTCTCACAACAAAGGGAAATAATCCTGATTCCCTTCCCCCCTCCAGGTGCTCCTGGAGAGATACACAGACACAAGCTCTGTGAAACTACGCAGAGTGAGTCCCCCTCTCCGTTCCCAATCCTGGAACAAAAGCACTTTCCTCTTCACCCAGAGGAAATGCAAAATCAGGCTAGCAATCCAACACACAGCTCTCCCCTTGATTTCTTCCTCCCACCAATTCCCTGGTGAGTACAGACTTAATTTCCCTGAAGTAAAGAAAAACTCCAACAGGTCTTAAAAGAAAACTTTATATAAAAAAGAAAGAAAAAATATAAAATGTTCTCTCTGTATTAAGATGATACAACACAGGGTCAATTGCTTAAAAGAATATTGAATAAACAGCCTTATTCAAAAAGAATACAAATCAAAGCATTCCAGCACTTATATTCATGCAAATACCAAAGAAAAGAAACCATAGAACTTACTATCTGATCTCTTTGTCCTTACACTTAGAAACAGAAGACTAGAAAATAGAACTACTTCTCCAAAGCTCAGAGGAAAACAGGCAGACAGACAAAAGACTCAGAGACACACTTCCCTCCACCCAAAGTTGAAAAAAATCCGGTTTCCTGATTGGTTCTCTGGTCAGGTGTTTCAGGTGAAAGAGACATTAACCAGCAATTCCTAGGTGGGTCCCTCGATCCCTGTCATTAACAGATAAGTAAGAGTTAATAGAACAGAAGTACTTCATGTCTCCTTTGCCTGTAAAGGGTTAACAAGATCAGTGAGCCTGGCTGTCACCTGACCAGAGGACCAATCAGGGGACAGGATACTTTCAAATCTTGAGGGAGGGAAGTTTTTGTGTGTGCTGTGAGGTTTTGGTTGTTGTTCACTCTGGGGGCTCAGAGGGACCAGACGTGCAACCAGGTTTCTCTCCAATCTCTTTGATACAGTCTCTTATATGTCCAGAATAGTGAGTACTAGGTAGATAAGGCGAGTTAGGCTTATGTTTGTTTTCTTTATTTGCAAATGTGTATTTGGCTGGAAGGAGTTCAAATCTGTATTTTGCTGAAAGGATTTATTTTGTACTTGTATACTTAGGCTGGGAGGGTATTCCCAGCGTCTATAGCTGAAAGACCCTGTAACATATTCCATCTTAAATTTAAAAGATAATTTTTACTGTTTTCCTTTTTTTAATTAAAAGCTTTTCTTGTTTAAGAACCTGATTGTTTTTTTTTATTCTGGTGTGAGATCCCAGGGGACGGGGTCTGGATCCACCAGGGAATTGGTGGGGAGAAAGGAGGGAAGGGGGAGAGAGAGGTTAATTTTCTCTCTGTGTTAGGATTACTTTCTCTCTCAGGGAGAGTCTGGGAGGGGGAGAGAGAAGGAGGGGGAAGGTGAATTTTCCTCTGTTTTGAGATTCAAGGAGTTTGAATCACTGTGATCTTCCAGGGTAACCCAGGGAGGGGAAGCCTGGGAGAGGCAATGGTGAGGGAAAAGGTTTACTTTCCTTGTGTTAAGATCCAGAGGGTCTGGGTCTTGGGGGTCCCCGGGCAAGGTTTTGGGGGGATCAGAGTGTACCAGGCACTGGAATTCCTGGTTGGTGGCAGCGCTACAAGTACTAAGCTGGTAATTGAGCTTAGAGGAATTCATGCTGGTTCCCCATCTTTTGGACGCTAAGGTTCAGAGTGGGGAATTATACCATGACAGTCCTTCTCGAAGAGAAGGACCGACCACCGAACTGACACCGAAGAGGTGCTTTTTTTTCTTTTTTCCACCGCTTGGGCTGGCAGAAACGCTGGAGCCGGCCCTGGGTCTCTGTGCCCCCACTCAGCCGCCCTCTATCTCTGTGTGTCCCTTTATCCCCTCCCCCACCCCCATGCGGCTCTGCACCTCCCTCCCCCCTGTGGCCCTGCACCTCCACTTCCACTGAGCCCCTGCCCCAGTCCGATCCCCTCAGCCCCCAGTGGTGTCTGTCTCCCCACAGCCCCTTTCTCTTCCATCGGTGGCAGGGAGCTGCTGCTGTTCTTGTGCCACAGCTCCCTCTCTTGAGCAGAAGGTGGAACTGCAGCAACATTTCGGCAGAAGCTTTTTTCTGCGCAAAATAAAATAAAATAAAATAAAATAAAATATGCAGGGCTCATAATTATGCATGCATGCAGTAGTGCAGAATTCCATCCACGTACAATGCAGTAAGTGATCAAAATATTCTTGGATACAAGTCCATCTTCCCACAGTATTCCAGATGAAAGAAAGAGCATATATATAATAATTAAAGACTCCTTGGGCAAGAGAGAGAGAGCATGGACAAGCATTAGGATGACTCCATAGCTTGGTGGTTAAAGCACAAACCTTAGGCTGTGGGAGAGACTGGATCAGGTACCACTGTTCCCATGACTCTTTAGGTTGTTGTCCAAAGTGGAAAGGCTTCAACAAGAGAAAATGAGGTGGCAGATACATTTTTTAATCCCTTCTCCCCACTCAGCTGGAGGATGGAGTTGAACGAGTGTGGCCTACATCTCAGGTGTGTGCCTAAACCACTTGGCTATAAGTTATCTCTCCACCACCACAACAACATGGCTGCATGGGCGCCAACTTTCACTTTTCTGTGTGGGTGCTCCACTCCCGTCCACCCTGAGGCCCCGCCCCCACTCCACCCCTTCCTCCAAGGCCTCACTTTTGCACCATTCCCCCAGGAAACATATCCTTGCTCAGCCTTTTCCCACTCCTGCTCCACCTCCACCCCAATGCACCCCACCCTTGCTCCACCTTTTCCTGCCCGGGCTCTGCCCCCTCCCCCAACGCCTCCCACCCACCATTGAACAGCTGATCAGCAGGTGGCTGGTGGGTGCTGAGCACCCACTCTCCTCTTCCATGGGTGCTCCAGCCCTGGCCTATGCATGGCTGAGAATCCCATGCAAATGGAGGCTCATCCCTACAGCCCAAATTCAGGTTTAGAACATCCTGAGAGGGTAGGATTTTGCACACACCCTTCTACCTGGCATCTCTCATTGGCTATTTTAGGCAGCTCCCCTCCAAGTTTGTTGGCTTTTGCCAGTCCTCTTCTTAGGCACTTATCTTTCCCCATTAACTGTGTAAAGAGCCAAGACACCAAACTCAGGTTTTGGGAATAGCTGTGATTTTCTAGGCCCATAAAAGTGAGGCATTGCAACCCTCAGCATCCCAGTGCCAAAGTCCCGTTGTGAATCTAGCCCATAAGCACTTGACCCTGAGTTCAGTGGAAGCTTTGCCTGAATAAGGAACAAGTAAGGTCATCAGACTTTGTGTCTGTGGGACATTTGGTTGAGTAAGGAGGAGGGAGGACTTGAGGTTATCTGTCCACCAGCTGGTGGCTCAGATTTCTTTCTTTTTCACATTGTTCTCCCTTGGACCACAAATGATTAATGGAGCTCTTTCTGGTGCAATCTGAGACCAAGCCGGGGTTGATTTGGGGTGATCAGTCTGTGTGAATATCTCCCTCTGCAGGGCCGGCTCCAGGCACCAGCCCAGCAGGCAGGTGCTTGGGGTGGCCAAGGGGAGGGGGTGGCATGTCGGGCTCTTTGGCAGTAATTTGGTGGCGGGTCCCTCAGTCCCTCTCAGAACCCTAAGAAGAGGCTGAATTGCCGCCGAAGAAGAAAGTGACGCAGTGGAGCTACCACTGATCATGATTGCAGCTTTTTTGTTTGTTTGTTTTGTTTTGTTTTGCCTCTTGGGGCAGCAAAAACCCTGGAGCCGGCCCAGTCCCTCAGACACAGCAGCATTCAGAGTCACACAACTGAAAAGCCACTGGCTGGGAATGTGTGCAAGAAGTTCAGATGGAACAAGATTTTAAATAGGGCTGAGTTTTGAATCATCATGACTTGTTCTCTGAAAACATTCACTCAGTGTGCAGGGGCAGACAGAAAGCAAACAGAATGTTGGGAATCATTAAGAAAGGGACAGATAATAAGACAGAAAATATCATATTGCCTCTATATAAATCCATAGTACACCCACATCTTGAATACTGTGTGTAGCTCTGGTCACCTTATCTCAAAAAAGATATATTAGAATTGGAAAAAGTACAAAAAAAGAGCAAATAAAATGACAAGGGATATGGAGCAGCTTCCATATGAGGAGAGATTAAAAAAAACTTGGACTTTTCAGCTTGGAAAAGAGACGATTAAGGTGAATATGATAAATGTCTATAAAATCACGACTGGTATGTAAAAAGTAAATAAGGAAGTGTTATTTATGCCTTCACATAACGCAAGAACCAGAGAGTTGTCTGATGAGATTACCCCCCCCCCACCCAGTTCAAATACCTTATCATCCTCAAGCAGAGGGAGGGTTGATCTTGGGGTTGTGTCTCCCAAAGCCCAGGTGAGTGCTGTGATGCAATTGGGTTCATGGCCTGTGAGTGGAACACTGAGGCTGCCATGATAATAATAATTTAATCGTAATTTGATTAGGCCTCTTCTTAGGGTCAGATTTCCAAAGGTATTGGGCTCCTACAGTGCAGCCAGGAGGTTAGGTACCGAATGACCATTGATTTAAATGGGAGTCAGGCACCTAACTCCCTTAAAGCCTGTTGCAAACCTTACAAGGCACCCAAGTTGGTCTTTGAGCACCTCTATACCTTGGAAAATCCAGCCTTGTGTGACTTGTGCCACATTCACACAGGGAGCCCATCAATACCACATTAAAAAAACAACAACAACAAAACAAACCACCAGGGGCGAGTCTCTGAACCTGGGTTTCCACACTTGGGTTCACACTCCAGTGCTAGAAAACAGCCATGCAGACATTCCCACTTGGGCTGCGAGACCCCTGCCCCTTGCCAGCTTTCAGAGACCAAATGGGAACATCTGTTTCTAGTGCCATTGTGTGAGCCCCAGTGAGTTGACCCAGGATCTGAGACTCATGGCCATGCATCATTTTTATTTGTAGTGTAAGAGATAAAGGAACCTTGTTTTCTGAGACCTAGGCCAGCGCCCTCACCTCTCAATCATCCTTCCTTTGACTTGCAGGTCTGCTGAGGGACTGTGGCTCGCACTGGCCTCGTTGCTCAGCCCCACTGGAAACCAGGCCAGAATTGAGCAGTCCCTATCTTGAGACACCCCGAATCACTGAAAATTGTGGCCTGTGCTTTTTCTTTCCTTGGTAGTTTAGGCTATCGTTTTCTAAGGAAAAAAAGAGAGTAATGCGCCTGTTTCTACTTCTGTTACTGTGGGAACTAATGCCTCATTTCCACAGGCTTTTTAATGCCCAGAAATCTTTGAATGAAGGCTGGGATTTTCAAAAGGACCCTCAGGGAGTTTTGTGCTCAGGGCTACGGCAAGGTAACTATTACACTGTCATTTCGGTAGCGAAGACACGCCTTAAATCTTTGCAAAACTTGGAAATAAGTAGGCTTGGCAGAATTTAATTTTTTAATCTCATAATTTCAACATATAATATCAATGTCTATTTAAGATTTTTTTTTCACTTTTTATCAATGTAAGTGTTCAGTTTTGGAAAATGATGGACGGGTCTGACACTAATTATTAATGATGGTAGACACTGAGATTGAGAGTCAAAGCTTTATAACTATTAAAACACAAATTGTTAGCATTGTGTCAATAGATATCAAGTAAATAGCCATAAATGAAACTAAGAATTTCTCAAGTAGCATTTTTCTTACTTTGCTGAGCTGTAAATTTCAATTATCAATGGAAATATTTGTGTGTGTGTGTGTTTATGATGAAATTGATATTTACTATTTACTGACATTTACAAAAAAAAAATCCTTCTAAGCCTAAGATTGAAAATCTTATTTTAAGACGACAAACAAACAAATAGGAATTGAGTTTGACACTGGCAGGATTTGAAGCAAAACCCTCAAAATTGCTGTCCGACCTTCCTCTGCTGCTGCTGCTGATGATGATTTTCTATTGACCTTTTTGTCCCCTGAATAGAACATGATAGTAGTGGGCTATTAAATGAACATCAAAAAGATAATTTGCATTTTTTCAGTTTTGTGGATCTCGGTTTTCACAAAAAGTCAATGTTTACCATAACCACACTCCCCAAATTGTGTTCCAACCACCTGTAATATTTTCAGATGTGCCTAAGAACACAAATTCCATTGGTTTAAATCTTGTAGGTCCCATTGAAAAATGTCCCCTACTCAGATTTAATACATTAGGGACTGTTGAGTTGAGAGAGGGATCCTGCATTTGCTCTTCAGTTGGGATAAATTGGCAGAGATCTGGCAGCAATTAGTTTAATACAAACTGAATCCAGAAGGGAACATAGTGATAATCTAGCCTGACTTCTGATATAACACAGGCCATAGAACTTCCCCAGAATAATCCATGTTTGAACTAGAGCAGATATTTTAGGGGTGGGGGAAAATGCAACTTTGTTTTAAAAATTGCCAGTGATGGAGAATAAATGTTTAAAACCGCACACTTTGTTTCTGGTCTGAGTTTGTCTAGCTTCAGAATCCAGTTGCTGGATTGTGTTATACCTTTGTCTGCTAGATCGAAGAGCCCATTATTAAATATACTTGTTTCCCATGAAGGTATCTGAGGATTAGGTTTATTTTTTCCCCCATAATGCTGAGGGATTAAAAAACTGCAGGATGGGATCTCATATAAAAAATATCAAACTAAAGAGCGATGATAAAAAAAGATCTCATGAAATGGGCATCTGTGATATTAAAATTTCTGTTCTTTCTTTCCCCTTCTCTCATTCCCTTCCTCTGACTTCCTCCTTCCCCTCTGCAGACCCTCAGCTGAACGATGGAGCAGGACACCCACATCAGAGTTCGGGAGTTCATTCTGCTGGGGTTCCCGACCATCCTAGAGCTTCAGGTGATGCTCTTCGTGGTATTCCTCACCATGTACTTGCTGACCATCCTGCAGAACATGGTCATCATCACCCTGATCAAGACAAACCATCACCTCCACAAGCCCATGTATTTCTTCCTCAGTCATCTCCTTCCTGGAAGTTTGGTACATCTCGGTCACTGTTCCAAAACTGCTGGTGAATTTCCTGGCAGAGAATAAGAGCATCTCCTTCATGGGCTGCATGGCCCAGCTTTACTTCTTCATTGCCCTGGTCTGCACTGAGTGCGTCCTCCTGGCCGTCATGGCCTATGACCGGTATGTGGCCATCTGCCACCCACTGTGCTACCCAGCCATCATGAGCCACCAGCTCTGCCTGCAGCTGGCAGTGGGCTCCTGGCTGGCTGGCTTCCTCATCTCCATGCTGAAAGTCTTTTTCATCTCCCAGCTGTCATTCTGCATCCCCAATGTCATCAACCACTTCTTCTGTGACATCTCCCCATTGCTCAGTCTTTCCTGCACGGACATGATGGTGGCAGAGATGGTGGACCTTGTCTTTGCCTTGATCATCCTGCTCATCCCGCTCTCCATAACCATTGCCTCATACGTCTGCATCATCAGCACCATTGTGTGCATTCCCACTGCCCAGGGCAGGTGGAAAGCCTTCTCCACCTGTGCCTCCCACCTCACAGTGGTTGTCATCTTCTTCTCGGCCACCCTCTTCATGTACGCCCGGCCCCGGAGGATCCACTCCTTCAACCTCAACAAGCTGGTGTCAGTCCTGTACACGATTGTGACCCCCATGCTAAACCCCTTCATCTATTGCCTGAGGAACCAGGAGGTGAAGGGGGCACTAAGAAAGATGCTGTGTGTCAAGAATGCTGTCCCCAAGGTCTTCAGCAGTGACCACTAGCTTTGGACGGGGCTGATCATCATCCCATCCTTGGAATCTGCCTTCTCTTACTGCACACAAGGGGCTCAGTGGAAGTGACTTCTTAAGAATGGCTGGATGGGATTCTACTCAGGACAATAGATGGCATGAGGTCACCTGAGTATGAACTGAGTTTCATGTCGAGGTTGAGCTGTATCTTGAGTGAAGTACGTTGAGTGCAAAGAAGCCAAGAACATACAGATGTAGAGGAGGAAGGACATTTATGCAAGCTCTGAACATAAATCAAGTGGTTTGTGGCCAAGAGCAAGAACAACTGAAAGGTTGTTCTTTCCTTTTCGAGATCTATGTGAAATGAGTTGTGTGGTCTGGATCTCTCTCTTGCTGAGTTTATGCTCAGTTCTGGCTCAGTTTGGCTACCAATCTGAAAGTAAAACAATTCCATTTAATGATAACAAGGATAAAATCATACTCTTGCCAATTTGAGGAACAAGCTGTAGTTTCACTGAACCATCACAAACAGAACTCCCTTCTACTCAGTAGGGTTATAGGTTGAACCTCCACTATCACCAGTATGTGTTAGGAATAACTTAATTGAAACTGAAAACCCTAACTCTCCTCGGACTGGGGTAAATCAGAAGTAACTTCAGGGGGTCAGTGGGGCTCATTGTCCTATTTTGCACCCCATTTTGAATTAGGAATAACTCCTCTGGAGTCAATGGGTCTGATTCTTCTCTGACTCAACCTTGTGTAAGCCAGAAGTAACCTTATTGACATTCCTGGTGTTACACTGGATTAAAGGCAGAGTAAGTGACACCAGAATAAGGCCCTGAATTAGAAGTGAAACAATAAATGTTTACAGGTTACATTTCCCTCCCAGATTGAGAGAGAAGAGATCATGCATTTTCAGCCAGTTGTTATTTCCGATTAAAGAGAAAACCAAACCAAATCCTAAGAACACGCAGTTTTGGATATTTTAAAGGGGCATACAGGAGTCATCACATAGCTCACATTTACAGCTGGATGAATGATGATATTTTTCAGTTTGCTGTCAATTCAAAAAATAAATAACATTTTAATTTCAGGATGAATGGAAAATGACATGGTTTGAAATTCTTCAACAAACTGAAAACTCAATTTTTTTTCCAAGTAGAAATAAAGCCTTTCAGTAATGTTGAAATGAAATGTTTTGTTTTGACCTGAAATATTTCATTTTGATTGTCAGCCTTTTGTGGTGTGCATTCTTCTGTCATGTGCGAGATCCAAATTCAAAACACTTTCCCACCTCAGACAGAGCGCAGAATCAAATACAGACCTTTGATGTTCCAGATAGGCACGCTAACTGTAACAGAATGCTAATCTGTATTATTCTGCTCAGCCATTGTGTTCTACATACCTTATTTAAATGAACCTCAGCTATACCTGACAGAGCATTACAGGATCTTGTGATGAGCACATCTGCTGTCTATAAGCAAACTTTGTAGCCTGAGCTAAAGTTTATAAAGGAGAAAATGTTACCGCTTCCTCCTACCCGTACTTCATTCATTTAGTCACACTGCCTTTGCTTTTGACAAAAGCCTGGAAACTGAAACAATTTGGAGGCTCAAAACATTTTGTTTTGTTTCAACTTTACCAAAAATTTCTGATTTTTTTGGCTCAGTTGAAACTATTTGGCCAACTGTACCCAAAGTCAATAATTATTTTTGCTCATCCCCAAACTGCATGTTGTTTGGTGAATTAGCCACACACCTGAAAAATTTCACCCACCTCTACTCACAGGATCTGTCAATAGGGACTTGGATACCTAACTCCCTGAATCTCCTTTGAAAAATTCTTACCATAAAGTCCAAAGACATCATTTTAGAAAAAAATTAGGGTTAGGGGCAAAGTTGTGTCAATATCTCTGTCTCTTCCTTCCTGCTGAGGATGCAGTTGCTCGTGTGGGGTTAGCAGGCTGTTTCTGCTTAGGTTGGATATTAGGAAAAACTATTTCACTAGGAGGGTGGTGAAGCACTGGAATGGGTTATCTAGGGAGGTGGTGGAATCTCCTTCCTTAAAGGTTTTTAAGGTCAGGCTTTACAAAGCCCTGGCTGGGATGATTTAGTTGGGAATTGGTCCTGCTTTGTGCAGGGGATTGGACTAGATGACCTCCTGAGGTCCCTTCCAACCCTGATTTTCTATGATTCTATGATTTGTATCCCAGACAGGGGCAAGGATGTGACAGACCAATCCTATCCCAGGGAATGTGGGGAGGGGGGCACTGGAGTGGATATCTGGGCTCAGGTTGCACCATGCTCAGCTGAAGCCTTGGCTACCACCACTGATTCCTCTCAGTTTGGCAGGGAGAAGGGGGTGGTGCTGACAGATTAAGTCAATACAATCTGCCACTTCCACACTTCATAGGCCTAGGGTGGCAAATTTGTCCCAGCTGCCCTTCCTTTATGATGGATGGGCGGTTTGGCCAAATGTGAGTGCGAGGGTGGGATCCAGTGCATTAGGCCACAACACCATGCAAATCAATTACTGGCCCAGCCGTAGTGTAGACATACCCACAAGAACCCACACAGATGCAGGGAAAGCACCACCAAGCTGGCTGGTGAAGACCCCTCACACAGATATCCACCTCTGAGGGGGAGATCCAAGACTTCATGGGACCTCTGAGGGCTACAGGCACAGCACTTGGATTTTACACACAACTCCCACAGACAGACACAGAGCAGAAAGCAATCGTTACAGATAAGACAGATGAAGACTGGGATGGGAAAGAAAGGCACAGGCTGAGGAAGTGAGTTGGTCAAGGTCACACAGCACATCAGTGACAAAGCCTACAGCAGAACCGGGGTCCGCTGAGCCCCAGACAAGTGCTGCATCTTCTCCTGGCTAGGGTTGAACTCTGTGGCTATCCCACCTCTAGTTCCCCTTCATCCAGGCCCATTTAAGAATTCATAGTTGAAAGAGGTTTCAAACAATCTCCACAAAGGGTCCCACGTATGGAGTCCTCTGGTACATACTACCCACCAGGCCTCAAGCCCTGTTCAGTGTCCCTGTCCTGTTTCATCCAGACTGACATAGTCTTCATATCAGCTGGGCCTGTACAGTCTCTCCCCAGCTTGAGCAGGGTCTGTCCCAGACCTATGTATCTGGAGAGCTTTCTCCCACTGTCCCCTGCTTTTTCAACTTTTCCCCTACTGGCTCAAGGTCTCACAGGAGACTTCATGGACCCTGCAGTAACTGCAAGCATGGCTGCACTCCCCTGGAATTTCCTCTTTGCTGCAACTTCCTGATCTTTTATTCTGTGAGCACCTGATTCAACCCAGGTCCGGGGCTGGCTTTAGGCCGATTCAGTCGATTCCCAGGAATCTGGCCCATCCCCTAAAGCCGGAGCCCCGGACGGAGCGCAGCAAGCAGCCCCGCTCTCCCAGCTGGAGCTGCGCCCGGAGTGCAGCAAGCAGCCTCGCAGTCCCGGTCTCCCGGCTGGAGCCCCAGCTGGAGTACAGCAAGCAGCCCTGCTTTCCTGGCTGGAGCCACGGATGGAGAGCAGCAAGCAGCCCCGCAGCCCCGGTCTCCCGGCTGGAGCCCCGGCTGGAGAGCAGCAAGCCACGCCGCAGCCCTGCTCTCCCTGCTGGAGCTCCGAGCCCTTTAAATAGCCCTCATAGCCCTGGGATAGCGGGGGAGCACCAGGGGCTATTTAAAGGGCCAGGGCTCCAGCTGCCTCTGCTGCACCCTCTGCCCTGCCCCCAGCCAGCTCTGCCCCCAACCAGCTCTTGCACTCCGTGCCCACAGCCAGCCCCTGCCAACCCCCCTGCCCTGTCTCCAGCCACCCTCTGCCACACACCCCTGTGGCACTGCCCAAAGCCAGCCAGCCGCCACGCACCCCTGCCCGCACCAGCCCTGCACACCCTGCCCCAAACCCCCTGCCCTGTCTCCAGCCAACCCCGCTGCACTCCCCTGCCTGAACCAGCCAGTTCTGCACTCCTCTGTCTTCAGCCCTCCCAACCCCTGCTGCATCCCCCTGCAGCCCTGCCTGAAGCCAGCCACCCCACACAGCCCTGTCTCCAGCCAGCTCTGCATCCCTTTCCCTGCCTGCAGCTAGACCCTACCTCCAGTCAGCCCCTGCCCTGCCTCCAACCAGCCCCATGTCCACTGTTGCCCTGCAGTTCCCAGGACAGTAACCCTGCACATCTGCTTCAATGAGGGGGGCAGGGAGCAGCTGGGACCCACACATGTGAAATGGTGGTCATTAATAAGCAATCAACAGCATATATGATGCAATGTACAGAATATATAATTGTATTATTTATATATTTATGGAAAGTAAATAATACAAGGAAGAAATGAAAGGCTTTTTTTTTACTTTTTTTTTTTTTTTTTAGTCATCCCTGCCAGGGCCCCGCCGAAAATGTTTGAATTGGGTCCCGCACTTCCTAAAGCCGGCCCTGCCCAGGGCTGGCTCATCAGGGCTGGCTTAGCCCCAGACTCTCTATTCAATGGGGCAAGCCACACTGTTACACCTCCAGATTAGACCCCACTGCCTTCTGCAAAACCCATCCCTCTAGAATCCCAAAATTTTCTGCATGGCTGTGACTAGGATACCAAGAGGAAGGGGTAAGAGTAATCTTTCATCAATATTAGCTCAGATGCATCCCTGAAATATTGAAAAACTACTTAACGGTGGGAAGGGATCATTTTTGTTTTCCTTGCAAGTAGACAAAAAGTTTACTGCTGTGCTCCAGGCTTGTTTGTCCAACCCCCTAGCATAAACAATCAAAAGAAATGACAGAACCCAGGTTACACAAATAGGATAGCTGTCAGGGATGGAACCAGGGTGCTTAGGAGCTAAAGACATAAGTGACTATATCATGAGCTAAAGAGGCAGCTGTTGTTGGTTGGAGTTTTAACATTGTACTTCCTATGGAACAGGCAAAATAGGGAGACTCAAAACATACACAGGGCTAGCTGATTACCAATCAACACACATAACATCCAAATTTGCCAAAGAGTTGGCCATCTTTGGAAATCTTTTGAGTTAACTCCTGCTTCATAGATCTGAAGATGTCATAAACAGATCGTAAAGGGTTAACAAGTCCAGTAAACCTGGCTAACACCTGACCAGAGGACCAATCAGGAGACAAGATACCTTCAAATCTCGGTGGAGGGAAGCCTTTGTTTGTGCTTTCTGGGTTTTTTTGTTGTTCTCTCTGGGTTCTGAGAGGGACCAGACATGTAAGCAGATATCTCCAAATTTCTGAAACAGCCTCTTCTGTTCTATTTAGTAAGTACCAGTTAGGAAGGCAGTTTAGTCTTTTTGATTGTTTTCTTTATTTGCAAATGTGTATTTTACTGGAAGAATTGTATCTCTGTTGCAACTTGTATTTGTGCTGAGGGGAGGACTCTCCCTGGTGTCTATAAGCTGAAAGACCCTGCAACATTTGCCATCTTAATTTTACAGAGACAACTTTTACTTTTTTCTTTCTTTTATTAAAAGTTTTTTCTTTTTTAGAACCTAATTGATTTTTTTGGTTATCTTGTGTAAGACCCCAGGGGAGGGAATCTACACTCCCCAGGGAATTGGTGGGAGGAAGGAGAGAAGGGGGGAGGAAAAGCTGATTTCTCTCTGTGTTAAGATTACTTCTCTCTCTCAGGGAGAATCTGGGAGGGAGAGAGAAGGGGAGGGGAAGATGAATTCCTCTCTGTTTTAAGATTCAAGGAGTTTGAATCATAGTGATCTTCCAGGGTAACCCAAGGAGGGGAAGCCTGGGAGAGGCAACAGTGGGGGGAAAGGGTTTACTTTCCTTGTGTTAAGATCCAGGGGGTCTGGGTCTTGGGGTCCCCTGGGAAGGTTTTGGGGGGGACCAGAGTGTACCAGGCACTGCAAGTCCTGGTTGGTGGCAGCACTACAAGTTCTAAGATGGTAATTAAGCTTAGGGGAATTCATGCTGGTACTCCATCTTTTGGAAGCTAAGGTTCAGAGTGGGGGCTCATACCATGACAGAAGGTCAGACGAGACCATGTTGAATATCGAGTCTGACCTCGTGCAAAACTATGTAGATTGACAAATGTACTTACTGACTGGACTGGAACCCTTGGCTCTGAGAAGTCAGTCCTCCAACACTCAAGCATAGAAAAAACAGAGTTAAATCTCTTTTCTGCTAGTTGGATTAGCCACTGGAGGGTGGGACTGC
This sequence comes from Gopherus evgoodei, assembly GCF_007399415.2. Lineage (NCBI taxonomy): Eukaryota > Metazoa > Chordata > Testudines > Testudinidae > Gopherus > Gopherus evgoodei. Next base: position 17,665,043 of record NC_044342.1, on the reverse strand, counting down.
TCATGGATACACAAAATAGCTAGTATATTACTGAAGCTTTAGGTCGTCTTGCGTATGTGTCCAAATGAGTGGTGACATCTTGAGACACATCCAAATGAGATCCGCAAAACAGTGTGATAGAATGTCAATGGGCCTTAGGTACCTAAGTCACTTAGGGACATATTTTAAAAGGTATTTAGGTGCTGAGTGGGATCTTGGTGCCTAACATCTATGGGTATTAAGTGCACAGGAGCATTTGAAAAATCCCACTCAGTGCCTACTTATCTTTAAACATCTGCCTTTTGGTGCTTTCAAAATTATTCACAAGTTTCCACCAAACTTAGCTGTCCAACCTGACACCACTTGGACTTCATGTCCAGAGCACGCACAGCAGCCACTGCTGTCAAGGACACTCAGTGAAAATTGGTCCCAAGGGGGACTCAATTTAGTGGACATTTGAAAATCTGGGCCCCAAACCAGCCTTCCCTCTTTCTCAATACAGGATTACGATATGTAATAGTGTGAGAATGCCTATTGCAAGGTGTGTTGTGCACTGAGAGAAAGATAGATGTGTGCATGGGGATGGCTAGAAAGGAGATCAGCGTAAAATATCTATGGATAAAGACATAGATTATTATTATTATTGCATTTATATAAATTGGAGAAACCATTGCTTTCCAAGTGTCTCACCAGATTTTTTCACATTATTGATCCGGCAGATTATGCCAGTGCAGGAGATACTTTTATTATTATAACTCCATAGAGAGCGCCTATCTCAGATTAATGTGACATTATCCTAGATCCTCTATAGCTAGGATTTTCCAAACTACAACGCAGTTTGATAACCATTTCCTATTCATAATCATTGAGAGTTTGGTTTCTAACTCCCTTAGGCTTCTTTAAAGCCCAGCATGCACAGACAATGTTAAGTATTATCATCCACTCTTTCCAGTTGGAGAACATAGTCACGGGCTAGACTGTTAATGGGATTTAGGTACCTAAAACTGTAGCTAGGCACCTAGTGAGATTTGCCAACCATGCAAGCAGGTTAGGCATCTAACTCCCATATATTTTTATGACAGCTGGATGCCTAAACTCCTTAGGCACTTTTGAAAAGCCTGCTAGATACCTCATAGATGTTAAGGCCAGAAGGGGCCATCATGATCATGTAGTCTGACTTCTTGGGAAAGAATAACCTGTTTTTGTATCTTTCAAAATCTGGCCTGAATGAGTTTTCCAAGCTCATACAGGAAGTGTGTAGTAAAATTAGAAATTGACTGCTGCTTGCTTGAGTCCCATTACAGTGTCTTAACCCGATGACCCGTCTTCCTGCCTAAATCTTCCTTTAAGTAACAGCAATAATAATAACAGCAATTACTGTCCTAGGCCAGACACATGCACCCTGATTTAGCTGGGCTACATGGGCTCTAGGTCACTACATGCCCATGAGCACAGAATCAACTTTGTCTGCATTCAGGTTTCATGTCCAGGACCCATTCAGCCAATGCTTATACAGCCCTTAGTCAGTTACACATACATAGGGCTGAGAAGGAGGGTGGGGGAGGGACAATTGCACTCAGGTCCGAGCTCAGGTGCCCCCTCCCAAAAAGAAATGTCTGCAACATCTGTGCAAATAAAGTGAAATGTGACGGGTTGCGGTTCCGTTGCACATGATGTAAAGGGGCCCCAAATTTCTCTCAACTAGCATGAATGACATACATGGGCTACCAGCACTGGGAGCTCAGAGGGACAATTAGACCTCAGTGGTTAACGAGTATATTTAGTTTGCTGTTTCTTGCTTCTGGGACAAAGTCAGAACTGCTAGAAACAGGGCATTTAGTTTGTGGCGTTGCACCTGCTTACATCACATTTGAATGTGGCCCTGAGTGGATGCAGGGAGGAGATTTGGCTAATAAGTTCGAGGATGTGACTAGATCTTCGCTGTTGATCTGCTGCTAAAGTAAAAGAATGGAATTTTCTTTTCTTTTATTCTTACTTGGGAACTTTGCTTGGATAAGATCCTTCATCTGTAATGTAACCGAAATTATGTTGATTTTAAAGGGAGTTTTGGGAATACACTCCTCTATCATCCTGATAGATAGATAGATAGATAGATAGATAGATAGATAGATAAATAGATAGATGTTTGCAGTGTTGTTATAGCCGTGTTGGTCCTGGGATATGAGACAGACAAGGAAGGTGAGGTAATACCTTTAATTAGACGGAAAGATAAAATGAGCCAAAGAGAAATATAAAGAGTGAGTTTAATTTAGAAACACCAATACTGCTGTTGTCGTTGTCATTATTTCTTCTTGGGAGGGCTTGCTTGTGGCTGGATTTATTAGATTCTTGAACCATAATGTGCTGGGAATTTTTGCAAACATGTATCTGGATTTAGACTGGTGCAGAAATTATACTACTTAAAAAATTGCTAAACAGCTAGGCTTTAAGATCAGCACTATAAAAACTGTGATAGAAAAATTGTGTGTATAGAACTGAGGTGGTTGCGGGGTGGGAAAGAGATTAGATCAGACAGCCAGAAACTCTTTATTCAGTGTCTACTCACTTCTAGTTACTCTACTCTAGTCCTGTCTGTGAGGAAACATCCCTAAATCATTGTTATCCCTGTTGTAGTAAATGACATTGCTTGTGGCACTAAAGGCTCATAGTGTTACCAATCCTATGCACAGGAATTTGCAGGATTGGGCCATAGTGTGTCTGGCATATGCACTGTTGCCTCTGAATCTATGACTGCTTATAGATTTACTTGTGCCAATTTTCAAAATATTTATTTTATGAAAATGAGATCTCATCTATCAAAGGTAAATATGAGTCTGGGTATGTTTTTGTTTCCTTTTTAAAATACAAGTTTTTTTGTACCATGAAAAGAATGTTAAACTAGTATCATTTAAAATTATGTTGAAAAGGCATTCTGACGCTCATGAATAGAAGAGAAAAATGTAAATGGGGAGAGAGAGAGATGTTCTGATACAATTTCTTAATTGTTGTTAAAATGTTTGTCACTTCTGCTTTATATTAGACAATTTGACAGTTAAGGTAGATAGATAGATAGATAGATAGATAGATAGATAGATAGATAGATAGATAGATAGATAGATAGATGGGGTGTATGGGGATAGATAGCTGTTTTTGTCTCTTTATGTTTTTGTTAGATCAACTGTCACAGAAACAGTATTTTAATTTTGCATTTAAGTTTCTATATCATCATCATCGAAGTGTTGGCCCTACACACTATAAAATTGTAGCACATAATAATAACAAAGTCATTGTTTTCAGTACAATAACACCAATGATGAAAATAATTCCGTATAGGTGCTAGATCCTGCTGGCCCCAACCCGGAATATCACTTAAGCAGTGTTTTGAAGTTAAGCATGTGAGCTCATTGACTGCTATGGAATTACTCATGCTGAAAGTTAAGCACACACATAAGTGATGGCTGGTTCAGAGCAGTGTGCCTAGAAGATAGCAGGATTAAGCCCCAGTGAGTTTTGTCTATTTCTTGGGAACAGCCAGAGATTGGATCCTGGAATGGCCTCAATTGCTCCTGTCTGATGCTGATGCTGGTGTGAAGTCCCGGGTGCAAAGCTGAGTGTGTGTGAATCAATTAGTCTATTTTCCTCTCACTGTTCTTAAGTTCCAGGTCTACTCCCCCACATTGCAGCAAAAAGGACTGCTGGTCCAGATCCCTAGCGGCTGTAAACTGGTATCACTCTGTGGGAGTCAAAGAAGCTATATCAGTTCACACCAGCAGGATATCTGGCCCACTGTTTTCTTGCTTTTCTGTGATTACACAGAAAAAGTATGGTTTGTTTGTTTTAAAGAAACAAAGAAATGACAAATAAACATAAAACAAACCAACTCATGGCCTAAATAAGGCCCATGAAGTTATCAGCAAACTAGAAATGTGGAAAACATTGGGCTCAGGTGGGGACTTTCAAAGTTTGCCTAAGGTATTTAAGTACCCAACTGCCACTAAACTTCAATGGGAGCTGGATGCCAAACTCCTTTAGGTTCCTTTAAAATTCCAATTTGTCATCAATGGAGCTCAGAGTTCTTTACTTACAAGGGCCATATCATTATGCTCATCTTACAAATGGGAAAACTGAGGCAGGGTCATGAGCAAAGTCATCCTGCAGGTCAGGAACAGAACCCAGAACACCAGCCCTGTACTGGAGTCATAAAGCCACACTGCTTCTTGTACGTCTGAAGTATGGTCTCTGGCACTGTAGATTAGTTTATGAGCTGGCCAAAGTATTCACTACAGATTTAGGCTGGGACATCCAGTGAGTTGGGGGCCAACCTCCATTATGCTCTTTAAAACCACAACCTGACCTCCTGCATTAAACATTCAGCTTTGGAGAGCTACCAAGTTTTCTGAATCAAGATGTGGTATAGCTGAGAGCGAGACATTGGCGAGGGGTCCTCAGAACTATGGTGCAGAGTCTGCTGCTGAAGGGAGAGAATTTTGAAGGCACATTGTAACTCAAAGGGATTTGTGCACCCAACTCCTATTTGTGTCTTTTAAAATTTGATCCACAAAATATAGAAGTAAAGGCCTGCTGTGAAGAATCACAGGAAGTGGGTGTTTGTGTCTTTGAAATGCTGTATGTAGTCAATACCATATAACTTTATTTTGTCTTTTTGCTCTTCATTTTTTTTCTTTTCATCACTTCTCCTTTCCATATTTATCTCTCCTGTCTCTTTCTCCACCTTTCCTCTTCTTCTGACTATTGCTTTCTATTTCTTATGTTCTTTGTTCTTTTTTCTTCTTCTTTCTGTTTTTCTCCTACATTTTTATTTCTTTGCTGCTTGATTCTGTGCCTCTCAGCATGGAGTGGGAGAATGACACCAGATTCCAGGAGTTCATCCTGATGGGATTCCCAACTGTCCCAGAGCTGCAAGTGTTTCTCTTCATGGTATTCTTGGCGGCTTATTTGCTGACCCTCCTGGAGAACGTGGTCATCATCACCATGATCAAGACAAACAGTAACCTCCACAAGCCCATGTATTTCTTCCTCAGCAACCTCTCCTTCCTGGAGGCCTGGTACATTTCAGTCACTGTCCCAAAACTGCTGGCTAATTTCCTATTGGAGATCAAGAGCATTTCCTTTGTGGGATGCATGACACAACTTTACTTCTTCAGCTCCCTCATATGCACCGAGTGCGTGCTCCTGGCCGTCATGGCCTATGACCGGTATGTGGCCATCTGCAACCCGCTTCGCTACCCAGTCATGATGACTCACCAGCTCTGCCTGCAACTAGCAGTGGGGTCCTGGCTAGTGGGCTTCCTGGCTTCCATGCTGAAGGTCATCTTCATTTCCCAGCTGTCATTCTGCGGGTCCAATGTCATCAATCACTTCTTCTGTGATATCAGTCCTTTATTGAACATGGCCTGTACAGACATGACAGTGGCAGAGATAGTGGACTTCATCCTGGCTTTGTTCATCCTTCTGGTCCCGCTGTCCATCACCATTGTCTCCTATGTCGGCATCATCGGCGCCATCTTGCGCATCCCCACCACTGAGGGCAAGAGAAAGGCCTTCTCCACTTGCACTTCCCACCTCACTGTGGTTGTCATCTTCTTCTCAGCCACCCTCTTCATGTATGCCCGGCCCAAGAGGATCCACCCTTTTGATTTGAACAAACTGGTTTCAGTGGTGTACACGATTGTCACCCCCATGCTAAACCCCTTCATTTACTGCCTGAGGAACCAGGAAGTGAAGGGAGCTCTCAGGAGAGCTTTCAGTGATGTGAATGCTGTCCACAAGGTTCCTATTCTGGTCACCATCTCTTAGTCGACAGAGATTTCCCTATTGGTGGAAAATTAGGTGTGAAGGCAAGAAGGAAGACGTAGCACACTTATGATGGAATATAAATTTGGTAGTTATGGAGTCTCTGTTTGCAATACAAGATGGGTGCTCAAAAACCTGAGGGAACCACATTGCCAGTCTGTCTCCAGAAGCCTCAATACTGAATCTCCTTTCTAGTCAATATATCCAAATCCTATCTCTTCTTTGACTTCAGGGGACCATAAAATGACTGAGGTCTAAAAATGTCAGTATGGGTTGGAAGGTCCTGGAATTTGGGTTGCATATTAGACCTTGTGTTCCAATGCCAGCCAATATTTGGTGTCTAATAGTCAAAGAGATTTGGAAATTGGGATATAGACTATGGAGTTAAGTCCCCAAGGGAACAGATGGGAGGCCAGTCTCCTGGGATAAAGCTGGACAAAGCCCTGGAAATGGTTTGCAGGGATAACTTTTTCACTGGCCCTAAGAAATCAATAGACCAAATCCAAGGGGTTTTAGTTATTGTGTACTCATGCAGATTCCACAGAAGTAGTGAATTTTCTTGAGTAATAGCTGAATAAAAATTGTGTTGGGAATTGGGTGTCTCTCCTTCAGGTCAGTGTGGATTCAATTCTATAGGATAATTAATCTCCACAGAAAATGATTTTTATATTTTTATAATTTTGATGGATAATATTGATGTTTATTTTTAAGCATTTTTGTCTATTTTCCTTGATTTATATTTTCACCGTTGTGTGATATTTTGGGTTTTAAGCATTTTTTCCCCCAATTTTCTCAGTGGTAGGAAATTTGGGGGAGGGGCAGACAATTATTTAAAGTTGGTATCTAATACGTTCTCAAGTAGCATTTCTCTTACTTTACCAATGTGTAAATTTTAATTATTATTGATGGAAATATTTTTCGTCGGTTTGGTTGTGTACGATGAAACCAACGTTCACCAGTCTCCACCAATAAAAATCAAATCCTTCCTGGTCTAGGGATAATTACAATAAAACCACATCATTATTTTATACAGGACATTTCCCATATGGGAGATCTATAATGGCTGAACCCAAACCCAATATCTCAGTATGTCTGAACTTTGAAGAAGTTTAATTTTGGCTTCCAAATCTGGAGGTAGAGCCCACCTGTGGCTAGGCTAGAAATGCTCACTATGAAATACTCTGAAAATGTTATTGGGAATATCCATGCTTGGAGGGGAATTCAAAGGGGCCTAAAGGATTTAGGCACCAAAATACAAGACAATTGAGTGGATAATTCCCTTAGGTAGGCAGCATAGTTGGTTAAGAGGGATGTGGGTAGGACATCATCTCAGAACAGATTTCTTTACATTTCTTTATCCTGACCTTAGCTCCTCATCTGTGAATTAGGATATTTTTCTGTTCTCAGGAAGGAATCCTTTACTGGTTGTGAGCTGCTCAAATACTAGGGAGATGATGGCCATATAATTACCAAAATAGATTAAATGCCTGCTCTATTGTCTCCTGATGACTCCAGATCACATACCTTCATATTTAAAGTAATACAGGGTAGACAGGCCCTACAAACCCACCTGGGATCTGAGTGTCAAGCTGGTTTCTTTCCTTCTCAGACAGAATCCTCAGCAACACTGCTTCTGTAGGACAAATTACAGCTTCAATTACCTGGGTGCAGCCCCTATCCTCTTCGCGCCCTGCACTCTGTGACCTCTGCACAGCTCCATCACCTTCAAATCCTGATCTCCATGACCTTTGCATAACTCCTCCTTTCCCAAATCCTACCCTCATTTCTACCTGTACAAACTCATTATCTTCAAATTCTTCCCTCGTCAGATGCTTGGAACTTGGTGAACAGTTCTGATGATGTTGGACACGCAGCCAAAAGGAGGAATACAATAGTCACTGGGAGCAATAAGGCTGGTTGAAAATTTTCCATTGATGATTTATGACAGACAACTGGGTTTTCAAATAAAAAAACATGTTTATGGAAAATGTCTGCTTTTTGCATTTTTTCCCCATTTTTCATTGAAAAACAGAAAACCAAAATGGTTCCAGTTTTCAGCTGAAAAAAAAAATTTTTTGGCCAAAACACCTTTTTTTTTTGGTTACAAAAAATAATTCTTTAGCCAAAAATGAGCACAATGTTTAGTTTTCTCTTTTTTCAGTGACAAGTCAAAATTTTCCACTGGGGGAAAAAAAAATCTGACCAGTCCTATTCTAAACACACATGGGAGTAGATCTGTGGGGGATAACAGGGCTAATTTTATACAGGTCCTGATTTTTATGTGTCTAGCGGGGGGTTTAAGACAGATTGGTGCCTAAAAGTCATTAATTTAAATGGGAGTTACTCATGCAGGGCTGAATTCTCGAAAGGACTTAGGTTCCTGACTTCTATTTAATCTCCTAACATCTATTGAAATCAATTCCCTTTGAGCATTCAGCCTTTGAAGGCTTTTGAAAAGCTTATTAGGTCAGAATCTCCTCTGACATTGCCTTCCACCCTTAAAGAAGGGTTGCAGACAGATGTGCATGTGACAGTGAGGTTTACTTTTGTGGCTGGAAAATGAACCAATACTGAAAAATAAAGGAAGAGCGGCGTGAATCCTTGTCCTTTCCTTCTGCAGTATCAGGAACAAGGGGAATTAAAATGCAGGGATAATATTAGGCTAAAATTAGAATTCCCTTCTTATTGGGTCAAACCCTGAAATCCCTCATCCCTGAAGGACATCACTGTCTAGGGGAGCATTTCTTGGTTAAAGCATTTTCCATCTGACTGGTCACTGGGTCAAGGTGGGTTACTGGAGACTGGGGAGGTGGAAGAATAGTGTGTCTGTGGCTTTACTTGAGTTGTAGGTGGGGTTTTTGGTTGTCCTCGGTTGTAGGGTTTATGGTCGGTGTGCCCTCTGGGGTATTCGTTCCCCTTGACAGTAGCTTTCTTGCTTTCTGCCACTTCCATCCATCTGGCTTCAATCTCCCCGCCTCGGTGAGATTTTTGGGTTTTCCATCTTGTATGTACCGTGTTATGTCCTCAGGAACACCATCCAAGAACTGCTCCATTTGTATGAGGAGGTGCAGTTCTTCCAAGGATTTAACATTGTGTCCTGATATCCAGGCCTCATAACTTTTCCCAACGTAGTAGGCGTGTTTGGGAAATGACACATCTGGTTTCCACTTTTGGGTTCTGAAAAGCCGACGGGCATGATCTGGGGTTATCCCCATTCTTAATCTGGCCTTGGTTTAAAAATGTTTATAGTCGTTCATTTGCTCCTTAGGCATTTCAGCTGCCACCTCTGCTAAAGGTCCACTGAGCTGTGGCCTCAATTCTACCATGTACTGGTCTTCAGGGATGCTGTACCCAAGACAGGCTCTTTCAAAATTTTCTAAGAAGGCCTCAGTGTCATCACCTGCCTTGTAGGTAGGAAATTTTTTGGGATGTGGAAGCATAATTGGCGAAGGTTTGTTAGGATTGGCTGGAGCATGCAGCCCAGCTTGCGCTAAGTCCAGTTTATGTTTTCTCTGTTTTTTCTTCTCTTCACTTTCTTTTTGTTGTTTTTCCATTTTTCGGCGGTGGGCCACCTCTTCTTCTTGTAGTTTTCTGTGGTGGGCTGCATCTTCTTCTTCTTGTTTCCTTCTGTGAGCTGCCTCTTCTTCTTGTTGTTTTCTTTTGTGGGCTGCCTCTTCCTTGGCTAGTTTTGCATTAATTAATTCTATCCATCTCTTATGTTCATTTTCTTTGTCTATGGCTTGTTGCCGTGCTCGCTCCTGCCTTAGGCTTTCCTTGGAACTCATGTTTTTTGCTTTCTTGTGCTGAGGCGCCCTCTGGTGTTTATTGTCTGAACTGCAGCTTCTCTGTTGCCTCCTGGGGTCTGCCTTGCAACAATGCCTTTTTCCCTTTCTTCCTCTAGCTAATTTTTTAAATGTAAAGTAAACCAGAAAAACCACTGTATTTGCATGTGTATTGCTGGATACTTGTCTCACAATGGGAGTGCTATTGTGTCACAAAAGACCCTTTTGTCACAGCTTAATGGTTCCTTGCTTAATATGCAAGCCAAAAACTGCAAGAGAGAGCAGAAAAAAATTCTCTCTTGTTCCTTTTAAAACCAAACTGTTTCTCTTTGCTTAAAAGCCCTAGCAGAGAAAAAGAAAATAATATTTCTACTGGCTTCTGGATTGTATCTTTCCCACAACGGCTGCCACCATGTCATAACATATTTCCCAGATTTGGACCTTAGCGTCCAAAATATGGGGGTTAGCATGAAAACCTTCAAGCTTAGTTACTAGCTTGGACCTGGTAAAGCTGCCACCACCCAAAAAATTAGAGTGTTTTGGGGCACTCTGGTCCCCCCAACAACCTTCCCTGGGGACCCCAAGACCCAAATTCATTGAGTCTCACAACAAAGGGGAATAAACCATTTCCCTTCCCCCCTCCAGGTGTTTCTGGAGAGAGACACAGAAGCAAGCTCCGTGAATCTAAACAGAGGGACTCCACCCTCCTTATTTCCAGTCCTGGAAACAGAAGTAATTCCCTTTTCACCCAGAGGGTATGCAAAGTCAGGCTCTAACACACAGAGGCTTTCCCCCTGACTTTTTCCTCCCACCAATTCCCTGGTGAGCTAAAGACTCAATTCCCTGGAGTCCCCCACTAAAGAAAAACTCCAACAGGTCTTAAAAAGAAAGATTTATATAAAAAGAAAGAAAAAGTATATAAAAATGGTCTCTCTGTATTAAGGTGACAAATACAGGGTCAATTGCTTAAAAGAAATATGAATAAACAGCCTTATTCAAAAAGAACACAATTCAAAACACTCCAGCAGCTACACACATGTAAATACAAAAAAAAATCTCTTTGTATTTACAACTTGGAAACAGAAGATTAGAAAGGCAGGAGACAGAAAAAATCCCTCTCATAGCCGAGAGAGTACAGGCACAAGACAAGAACAAAGGACTCACACACAAACTTCCCTCCACCTAGATTTGAATAAGTCTTGTTTCCTGATTGGTCCTCTGGTCAGGTGTTTCAGGTTACTCTTTTCCAGGTAAAAGAACATTAACCCTTAGCTATCTGTTTATGACAAGGGCACCGGGGAGGTTGTGAGATGTTGAGTCAGCAGGGAGGATGGGTAAAGAGCAGGCTTTAGCAGGGAAGGTAGTTGTCAGGGGAGCCATTCAGGTATGGCAGGGGGAGCTGGGAAGTGGGAGCTGGTTATGGAGGGGCTGGTCAATAGAACCCAAGGGCTGGTGTGCTGAACTGAGCCCCACAGCCCAGCCGGGAGTTATGGCATGAGGGGTGGACTGAGAGCAGCCCAGGGGGAATACTGTGCAATCTATCATGCCCATTCCTGTAACTCAGAGGTCAGAGTCCCACGTCTTTACAGTCAAAGACTGGTGGGTTCTGTCCTAATATAAGGCCCAGCCACGGGTATATTTAATAGACAATGGGTGACAGGGGAAGCTAGAGTGGCCAGATGGCAAGTGTGAAAAATCAGGATAGGGGGTAGGGGTAATAGGTGCTTATATAAGACAAAGCCCTGAATATCAAGACTATCCCTATAAAATTGGGACTTCTGGTCACCTTAGGGGAAGCAGAATCACAGAAAGGGTGAAGGTGACTTGTCAAGGCCCATAGCTCTAAAGACAAGCCAGGACACCTGACTCTCCAGAATAGTTGGCTGTGCTGGGCAAATCTGATTCCTTCATGCACCTTGCATGGTACTTCAGTCTGGATCAGATGGCAGCTTTCTGGCTCTGTATCTCTCGCGTGGGCCTTTCACCAGACCTGGGCAAATAAGGGATTTTTCAGTTTTCTGGGAGGTCTGAAAAACTGGAAAATGAAATTGTTTAGGCTTGACCCCAAAATATTTTTTGGCATATCAAAAGTCGATTGTTTTTTGTGTTGCTTGTAAATGAAACATTTCAGTTCCAGTCTGAGCTTTAAAAAAAAAATCCAATTTATTTTAAAAATGAAATGAAAGAGAATTTTGAAACAAAAGGTCATTTCAACTCAAAGTGTTGAAACATTTTGTTAAGAGAATGTCAAAATGAAATATTTAGATTTTTTTGGTTTATCTGGGGTGGGGAAGGAGTCAACAAAAACAATTTGCTGAAATCCACAGAAATTTCTAAAATGTTTTGATCGACCCAAATAGAATTTTTTTTGGAGGGGGGAGGGGGAGTTTTGTTTATTTTTTTTAACCCAACTCTACATTTTGTAATGTTGCTTGCAATGGATGAGTGAGGGGTAGGGGGGAGAAGGGGAACAGTTTGTGGGCAGGCAGAAAGAGGATTGGACAAAATCTTGCTTCCACACAACTCCGACCCCAACCCTGAGATAGTGCAGAGGGGGCAGTCAACTGTATCAGTTGGAGATTATCTCCCATGTGGAACCAATGGGAACTAGGGTCCGGATCTCCAAGTGCCAGTCTGGTGTGCTTTGGGGGCAGTGCAGCCACAACACACTCCCTTGCTCCAGGCTTGTGGTGACAATCTTGCCCTCTGCAAGCTGCCCTGTCAGGCCCCCTTTGCTCAGCCGCCTTTGCTCAGAACTTTACTCTGGGCCAAAGTGTGACTTCAGGCCCAGATTTGAGCAAGAGGGGGTGGGGTATAAGGCCTTGCACCAGGAGCCATGTGTCTCAGGTGCATTACTTCCCTCGCTCCCTTAGGCACTTCAGGGCCACCCAGAGGATTCAGGGGGCCTGGGGCAAAGCAATTTTGGGGGCCTCTTCCATAAAAAAAGTTGCAGTACTATAGAATACTATACTCTTGTGGGGGCCCCTGCAGGGCCCGGGGCCTAGGGCAAATTGCCCCACTTGCCCCCTCCCACACTCTGGGAGGCCCTGAGGTACTTTGGAAAATCTCATCCACACTCCCAGAATCTGCCAGCACTCCGGGAAATTCTGCAAGGTTTCTTCACACCACCTCTTGCTTAGCCTGGAACTTCTAATTAGCACATAGACCTAATCATCTCAGGTATCTTTTCCCCACAGACCAGGCATCTGCTGATTGCAGATACAAAGCATTCAGCCAGGGCTTTGTCTGTGGACCTGTCCTCATGGGTCACCGAGGAAGCCGACAGAGTGGATACATTTTTATGTGTGAGCGTGGGGAGTAAATCAATGAAGATCTTCAGTGAAAGTGCTCTGTTGGAGACAGCAAATTTCTCATGTCTGAACAGGTTCCATTTGCAGTACACGGAAGCACCGGCTCAGGTATGGCCTGGATGGTGCAGCTCATGTTCCACTCCTAGCACAGTGACATCCCAACTCAGTGCCTCTTGCATCTCTCCGCAGCTCTTCCAGGTAGGAGCTAAGGCTGAGATTTTCAAATGGCTCCTAAAGGAGTTAGGTGTCCCATTCCTCTTGAAATGTGAAGGGATTTGAGCACCTAACTCCCTAAAATCCTTTAAAATCCCAGGCTTATGTCTTGCCCCTGGCTTTGGTGCTTGGGATCAATTTCTTACACCAACATGTTGCACTTTTGGAGATCAATCTATCCATACAGCAGCCCTGTTTGGGAGCTCAGCCAGTGTCAGAATGCATAATTTATGAGTGGGGAAACTGAGGCACACGGGGTTAAGAGACTTGCCCAAGATTACAGAGGAATTCAGTGTCAGATTAGGACCCAGAGGTATCTGATTCCCAGGCTCCTGTTGATGGCATTCGATCATGTCTCTCTGGTAAAAATTGTGATGGCTGTTTCTGAGGAATGCGTTAGCTGGGCTGAGAATATAAAGATACATACACTGGAAGCAGGTCTCATTTCTTCCACTAGGGAGCAGGAGTCACACCCACAGACACAAACACACCTCTCAGAGGTCTGCATCAGGTGATAACAACTTTTAAGGTGGGCTGCAAATGAAGCATCTGAGTTTAATGGCAGCTCCTTTCTTTTTGCCAGACAACTATTTTTGGAATTATAGAGTGTGGGCAATATGAAATGGCCAGGATCCAGATTGCCTCTCTGAGGTGAGTTCCTTCTTAATTTATATACAGGGCTGGGATTTTCACAGGAGCCTAAGGGAGTCAGGCACAAGGCTTCCGCTGCAATTCAATAAGTATTAAGCACCTAACTCCCTTAGCCCCCTGTGAAAATCTCAATCCAGATCTCTCTGCTATGAGGAGACTGTGTTTGGGAGAGGACACTGAAAAGAGCGATACAGACATCTCCAGTTGTGGGTGACTTTACGGGAGCTGGGCACCGAAATGCCCTTACAAGTGTAGAGTTCATCCTGTAACGTGAGGCTGAGGAGTAGCTGAATGCTTACTTAGATGGGGGGTTGTTCCAAGCTTGTTGAATGGACAAATGGTCCAGAAGATGAACATGGAGATCATAACAATGAGTTGCTAATTGGTAGAATCATGCAACACTTATTCACATATCTTTCTCTTTCTTTCTTTCTTTCTTTCTGAAGCCTATTTGAAGTCACTCATGTGAGTCAGGACTACTCATGAGGGTAAGATTTACTGATTTGGTCTCCATATCTGTTCTTATAAATGAGCACAGTCCAGAGGTTAAGTCATGTCAGGACACTGAGGTTGTATTTCTGGCTCTTCCACTGACTGTCTCGATGTGTGACCACAAACAAGCCAGTTCACCACTCTTTCGGTGCCTCAGTGTCCCTGTCTTAAATTTGGGTTAATGGTATCTGCCCACTTTGAGGTGCATGGATCAAAGGACAGACGCTCGCCTGTTTGTGACTTGGGGTGAATTTGGAACAACAGTAATTTACACCCACTAGGAATCTGGCCCCAAAGTGCTATGTAAATGCTCAGCAGAGTAAGATATTTAATGCAAGGTAAAAATGATCCGGTTTCCAGTGTATGTAAAATTCTCCCTTACATTACATTTTCCAGTCAGCAACATGTCAGCAAATGTCATTCCTGATATTTAAGGACCTCTCATTAAGCCCCTCCCTGCCAGACCCTGGTGAGTTGCCGCTCAGGATGGCAATGCTGTGTCATTTCATAGGAGGCACTAGCAGATTTTGGTATGGTGCCTTAGGCTGCTATATTAAGTGGTGCTACTTGGTAGATCTCAAAGCACTAAACCCACCTGGGTGACAGTTCACCCCTGAGGGTGTCTGATAGACAATAGCCCTACACCATCTAGCAAGTCTCTATCCGATCCAGGAGTAAAACCAGGATTCTTACTTCTACTTTGTCCCCATCCCACCCCTAGACATCAGAACCCTCTGACCCCAAGTTGTGTAGGGAGTGTCAGGTTGTATGCCACTGACTAAAGCCATCACATTATAGATTCTAAGGCCATGAGGGACCAATGTTTTCATTTAGTCTGAAGTCCTGCATCGGACTTCCCTAAATTTACCTCACTTTGAACTAGAGCAGATCTTAAAAAAAAGAAAAAACATCGTCTTGATTTTAAAGTTGTCAGTGTTGAAAGATCCACCACAACCCTTAGTAAATTGTTCCAATGGGTAATCAGCCTCACTATTAAAAACGTGCACCTTATTTCCAGTCTGAATGTGTCTAGCTTCAACTTCCAGCCATGGGATCGTGCTACACCTTTCTCTGCTAGAATGAAGAGCCCATTATAAAATCTAGTACTTAAAACTGTAACTAAGGCTATGATTTAGTCACGAGTATTTTTAGTAAAAGTTGTAGACAGGTCATGGGCAATAAACAAAAATTCAGGGTCCAAATATCTGTGTTTAAATGGGAGGAGCACTGGGTGTGTGTGGGGGGCTGCTGCTGGATGGCTCCGGCCATGGACGTTCCAGTCAGTTGACCGGGGACTGCTGCCAGGCGGCGCGGGCTGCGGTTGCTCCATTCGGCCAGCCAGGAACCGCTGGCCAGAGACAGGAGTAGCAGCTGGTGTGTCTGTCCCTGGGACCACTTCAGTAGCTGGCCCCAGAGCCAGCTGCTTGGGCATTCCTGGGATCAGCCACTCTGGCCCCTGCAGGAGTCACGGAACCGTGACTTCCATGACCGCCCTGACAGACACAGTGCCCTAACTCTCATCAAACACCCTTTGAACTGTTTGTTTATTCAGACTGTTTTCATGTCTGCCCTCCTCCCTTCAGCCTTCTCTTCTCTAGACTTAACTCCTTTGGAACATGCTTTGTTGAAAATGCTCTATGGGCTAGCAAGCTACTGAATTCATAGCTCCCAACGGGCAACTTCTCTGGTAGCTTCTTGTCTTGCTTTTAACTCCCTTTGTAATGCTCTTTGAGATCTTTAGCTGAATGTTATTTTAAAGGAGCTAAGTATGACTATTATTAATAGTGCACGAGGTAGCTGGGTGCCTAAATTCCTTTAAAAACCAACTCATTGTTCCTGCAGGTTTCTATCAAAGCCAGAGCCAAGACAAGAACCTAGACCACCTGAGACAGAGGTTATGGACACACTGCAATTAAAAACACGTGGCTGGCCCATGCCAGCTTACTTGAGCTTACAGGGTTCAGGCCAAGAGGTTGTTTAATTACGGTGTAGACATTTGGGTTTGGTCTGGAGCCCAGGCTCTAAGAACCTGTGAGGTGGGACGGTCCCAGAGATTGGGTTGCCTGAATGTCTACACTGCAATTAAACAGCCCCTTTGCCTGAGTCCCTTAGCCCAAGTCAGCTAGCATGGGCCAGCCACAGTGGTCTAACTGCAGTGAAGACATACAGTTAGCATGGTACTAAGAGCACCTTTCTGTAATTCTTCTCTTCCTTTATGATTTGCCGTGCTACACTTCTTCTATGAATTATTTTCGTTCTTTGGCCTGTGTTATACAGGAGGTCAGATCGGATGATCCCAGAGGACCCTTCTGGCCTTGGAGTCTATGGCTCTAGGCAATCGCTGAATGATGGTTTTATTACTGTATCTCCAGGTTTTTCTCAAATGTGGAGATGAAGAAGGAAAACCAGAGCAGTGTCTAGGAATTCATCCTCCTGGGGTTCCCCACTGCCTTGAAGGAGGTGCAGATCCTGTTCTTCCTCATATTCGTCCTCATCTACATGCTGACGCTCGTGGAGAATGTAGTTATTATTGTGATGGTCCAGGTGAGCTACCCCCTCCACAAGCCTATGTACCTCTTTCTAAGCAGCCTCTCTTTCCTGGAGATCTGGTACATCACCATCACAGTGCCTAAGATGCTGTTCGACTTACTGAGAGGAAGCCAGCACATTTCCTTCCTGGAATGCATGGCCCAGCTTTACTTTTTCATCGCTCTGGCCTGCACCGAGTGCGTCCTTCTGGCTGTCATGGCCTATGACCGCTATGTGGCCATCTGTATCCCCTTGCGCTACCCGGCCATCATGACCCATGGGCTCTGCTTCTGCTTGGTTGCTGGGTCATGGGTGAGTGGCTTCACCAGCTCCATGCTCAAGGTCATCTTCATCTCCCACTTGACCTTCTGTAACTCAGTCATCAATCACTTTTTCTGTGACATCTCACCTCTGCTAAACCTGGCCTGCACCGACATGTCATTGGCGGAGAGGGTGGACTTTATCCTGGCCTTGATCATGATCCTACTGCCACTTCTTCTGGTGGTGGTGGCCTCTTACGCTTGCATAGTGGCCACTGTTGCAGGGATCCCCACGGCTCAGGGGAGACGGAAAGCCTTCTCCACCTGCACCTCCCATCTGGTGGTGGTGATCATCTTCTACTCCACCACTCTCTTCACCTACGCCCGGCCCAGGGTCATGTACGCCTTTGACTCCAATAAGTTGGTGTCCATGCTCTACACGGTCATAGTACCCTTCTTCAACCCCATCATTTACTGCCTGAGGAACCAGTATGTCAAAAAGGCCCTCAGAAAAATTAATAGGGGCAGAAGTATACCAGAAAATAATGTTTCTGGGTCTCAGATAGGTTAATGGGGAATGGATGGCTCAGTTAATGGCTCCTGTTGGAGATCCCATGGGATAGATTAGAAGTTGAGTAAGTCCCCTGGAGTCAATAGCTATCCTTCCTCTCCTAATAGTTCTCCAGCCCTATTCTTCACCCATTGGTCCTGACTTTGTGAGGCATCAGCTTTACTTAGTAAAGACTCTGCCTCCCAATTGCAAGGGAACAGTGCTATATCTTTGTACAGCACGTAAGAGAGCAGGGCCCAACTGGGCTGTGGCCTTGAAGTGTTCCCACAGTGGTGAATAAATGAATAAATAAATAATTGAGAGGGCCATATCTACATTTGATATAGAGTCAGGCCATCTATTAATCTATGGTGTAGCTCCACTCATTTCAGAATTCAACAGATGGCAATCTGGCCCCATTGACACTAATGGAGCGATGCTGATTTACACCAGCTGGGGATCTGGCCCCACTGATGTCAATGAAGCCATATTGATTTACACCAGTGGGGGATCTGGCCCAGCATTTTTCATTGTACTTCTGTTCTGATTGATAGGCCTGACAGTCTGGGAATCTGTTGGCCTTTAAGGCACCTTTATCCAGTTAAACTCAGATTTTCAAAGCTGCCAAAGGTACCTCAACATGCCTGAGAAGCCCCTGGTGTAGCTTACACAGTCTGAATGATCTGTGATCCTGACAACAGCCAACCCCAGTGGTCCCATGGTCATGGACAGCTCTTCCATTAGGCGACCCAAGACGGTAGCCTAGGGTGCCAGGATTCAGGGGGTAGCATTTTGTGCGCTCCCCACGGGGTGCACGGGAGCTTCCAGTTCCGCTCCTGTCATGCCGCTGAAGAAGTACCTTCTGCCAACATGCCGCGAAAAACAGCAGCAGGCAATTGAGCAGCTCAGTGACTGCCGCTATCGCCTGGGGCATTTCGGCCGAGGGTCCTTCTTCAGCAGCATGATGGGAGCAGAACTGGAAACTCCTGCGTGCCCTGTGGGGAGCGCACAAAATGCTGCCCCCCAAATTCTGCCTATGGTGCCAGAAACCCTGGCTCCGCTCCTGCCCATGGGATACAACACTGCCTGGAATCGCTGTCTGCTGTAGACCCCAGCTCAAACCTTGTACAGAGAACCTCAGAAGGCAACACTGCAGCTGTCACCCACCTTGCCTGCAGCTGGGGTATCCTCTTGGCACTGAGAGGCAAGAATGTGGGTCTTCCTCCCTCAGTCTCTCTCATGGCTAGTCTTCTACAGATGGGTGAATTTCACCTATTATTGACTCTTAATTACCTGGGCAGCTCCAGTCAGGATCTCCAGGAGCTAACCAATGTATCTGGGTAGTTTGTGGAGCTCTACTCAGTTAACAAAGTGCCTGAGATTTCCCAGGGGATCTAAAAGAATCAGATGTCTAAATTCCATTGAAACTCAAAGGTTGGTGAGAACCCAAGGCCTATTGAAAATCCTGGTCAGCATCAGCTTAGATTCTTTATAAAATGAACGTATATTATAGCTCAATTGATGTAGCTTAACAAAGAGAAGGTTAAAGGGGAACTTCCTTGAAGTCTCTAAGTACCTCCAGGGGGAACAAATACTTAACAATGAGCTCTTCCATCTAGCAGAGACAGGTCTAACACCATTCAATGGCTGGAATTGAAGCTAGACAAAATCAGGATGGAAATAAGATATATATTTTAAACAGTGGGATTAATTAACCATTGGAACAATTTACCAAGGATCATGGTGGATTCTCCATTATTGACAATTTTCAGTGTTGTTTTTTTCTTTTAAAGCTCTGCTCTAGGAATTATTTTGATGCAGTTCTCTGGCCTGTGTTATCCAGGAGGTCAGACTGGAGGGTTACAATGGTCCCTTCTGGCCTTGGAATCTATGAATCTATAAATTGCATATTGATAGGATGGAAAAAAAATAATTATGAAAATGTTTACTTAGGAATGCTTCTACATGGCTGACAACTGCATGATCACAAAAGCTGTGGAGGCAAGATAACATTGCCAATGACGGACATGAACTGACTACCTAGCCACATCACCTTATGGACATAGCCAGAGAAGGATCTGGGAGGTGCTTGATCTGCAAGGAGGCCACGTCTTTTGGGGATTTGCGATGATGATGATGATAAATTGCATGTGCACCTTCCTATTTTTCCAGGTTTGCTAAATAAAAAAGAATATAAATAAACAAATATTAGCCGCGTACATTATTATGTTTTCCCAGTTGAAAAACAGAGCCGGTAGCACAAAGAAGCACACGAATACACATCCATACCAAACACACAGTACACAAAACAAACACAACCAAATACCAGCATATAAAGATCCTCCAAACCCCAATAGAAGAGGAAAGCATAAAACCTGAGAGAAACACAAACTTAACCAAAGCAAACATATAATATAAACAGAAAGCAAACCACAATCAAACACACAAAGACACATAAAGCAAAATAAAGGAACCAAATGAAACCAAGCACAAACATAAAAACAAAACAAAAGAAAAAACAAAACACACAGCTAAATGCAATGAAACAAGGTGGGTGGGGTCATATCTTTTATTGGACCAAGTTCTCCTGGGGAAAGAGACAAGCTTTTGAGCTACACAGAAGTCTCAGGCACACACCAAATACAAACTCTAAACACATATACAGATAAAATAAACAAACACAAAAACAAAATGAAAAGCAAGCTCACAGAACCCAGCACACACGCACACATATGCACAAAAGCGCAAGCAGAAATACAGACAACCCAAACAGATGCCCACCAACCACAAACACTAAACAATATCTGCAAAAGTCAAAACACAAATATATCTACATATCACACACATGGAAAAGCACTAATGTCACCACATGTCAAACTAAAAACCTACAAGTAGTGGTTGTGTTGTCCTGCCTGGAAAAGTAAATGATAATTAGTCTCATTGACTTCGGTTAAGTTACTCCAGGTAAAGAAGAGGAGAAATCAGGACTTTTGACTAAAACTGTGTTACTCTGGATTTTAAACCCTTTAAAGGAGAGGAGAATCAAGTCCATTGGCCATACTGCATTTCTGCTTGTTTACACCATCGTGTGTGAAAGCTGACTCAAGCCCACTACTTGTTGTTTACATCCCTGACTGTCCCTCTTGGTCTGCCTTGGTTTTGCACATTGCACATCCTTCTGTGTTTGGACAATGAATAATTTTGGATGTTACCATAACAGAAGACAGGGATTTTCAAAGGTGCCTATGGCAGTTAGGTGCTGAAACCCTTTGAAATTCAGTGGTAGTGGGATACCTGTCTTCCATAGACTACTTTAAAAGTTCCAGAATAAATATTTATAGTAGTTTCTAGTGCTGTCTTTCCCTACAGGAATGTGGAAATGTCACCTTTGCCAAATGCTCTGGAGGAAAACATAAGAATAACAATTGCCTAGGGATTTGCAAAGGAATTTAAGGAAATTAGGTGCCCAATTCCATCTGGGTGCCTAACTTCCTTACGTGCCTTTGAAAATCCCAGCCTTTTAAAGTTGGGATCATTTCAGAGTTGAACATGGACCTTTTGTAATAATTAGACCTACTAATTTACCTTAATTGTGAGCTCAACTGTAAAAAGTATGTGAAAGATCATAAGATATCACAATAACCTCTAACAACAATGGGGAAAGGTTGATGGGAAAAGGTATCATAAGGAATCAGAAAAACTGAATTAGCCCAAACAAAAAGGCCTCCTGTTGAAACTCAGCGACTGTTTTAAGACTATCCCCGGTAAACAAAAAAAGTGTGGAAATTCATGAAATACAATTGGTATGTCAGAAATGAGGCCTGACTGGTGGAAAAAACAATGAAGGGATGGGATATTCCACCCATCACTCCCTTTTGGGGTGCTTCAAAAAAGAAACTTTGGGGGAAAATGGCTACTGGAATGAGCTTTTCCATCATGGCTGCAAGCCCATGGACCGTTATCACCATCTTTGATACCACCTCGAAGATTGTCAAATAAGATTGTTTTGTTTTCCCTTCTAAAAGCTCTCTCCAGCTCAAGGGAAAGGGAACAAGGGATGATGTTTCAATGAAAAGTTTATTTAATACATTATATTTCAAGGACTTTAACTGTTCCTCCTCCTTTCCTGTACCTTTCATAAAAGATCAAAGGGGTTTTTAATGGCGTGTTTGCCATGGCACTGAACAAGCTGAGGTCTCTGTGTATCAAACCTTGTTAAACATGTTTAATGTTGGACAGTGACTGAGTTATGTTAACACCTTCAGCCCATTTATTCCATTTAAATTAATATAACAGACTCCTTAAGACCCAAAGTGAGGCTCATACACCTACATTATGCTGCCATTTAAACACAATGAGAAAACAGAAAACAATCCATCAGTAGATGACCTTGGTGCTGTGATGTCCTGGGAAGGATATCCATCTCTCAATCCACCATCCAAAGGTCTTAAGGCTGCGATTTTCAAGGAGTGGAAGGGAAGGAGGGCCCAAATCAACACTGAAATAGATTTAGGCACTTAGGGCTAGATATATAAAGATATTTAGCTGCCTAACTCCCAACATCATGGGAGTTAGGAACTTGGGCTAGATTTACAAAGGGACTTAGTCGCTTAACAGCTACTTTAGGTGCCTAATTCCCAGACTTAGGCATCACTGGTATTCACAAAACCCCTGCTCAGCTGCCACCGAACCCTGTAAGTGCCTAACATCACTCGACACCTAAATGTTTGCAGTAAAAGTTTCCCAGGCACATATGTTTCTGCCTCTGGGCATGCTCATTGCTGCATAGTAGATGTCCAAGAGCCTAGAGGCCCAGTGTGTTACATGGCCTGGGGACAACATGGGTTTCGTCCACCGCTATCTTGCTCTGACATTCTAGGTGTGCTCTGAGGACACCTAAGTCCACACCTAGCACAGCCTTGCCTCATAAATGTTAGCCCAGCGACCAGGTTGCTCACCATGACAGATACTACAATCACATGCAATGTCTCTGAGGAAATATATGTCATTACGCTTATGTTTCGCGGCGGGGCAGGGATTGTATGGACATTGCGTTCTACTCCATGGGGAAGGGTTACTGACGGTTCTTTGGTGAGTGGGGCATGGGTAAGGAGAATCATGCACATTGTAAACACCTCCAGAGAGATGCCACCACCAGAGGTGATTGCATATATGGTTCGAGCTGGATTTCCAGAAATGAGGAAACCAAACAAAAAGCAATTAGCTTAAAAAGGCTTCATTTAAACTGATTCAGGGCCTTCTTTCTGGTTCAGATAACGGACAGGATCTTCTGTCCTACAGTGCTCTGGAACAGCTCTCAATCAGTTTCAGTCAGTACCCTCTTCAGTGTGAGAACCCCACACAGTGCACTTGCACTAGAGTAAGCCTCCTTGGCTTCAGTGCCTCCTGGGACAGACCTCGGAGTGTGCAGCACCCCTGTTCCATACTGTAGGCTCCCTCCAGGCAGTTCACCTGGATAGGACAGTTGGGGAAGCCTTACACCCCCCCAAAGGGGCCATGCACCCCAACTTCTGCAGTTAGCACTGACTCTCAGCCAGTACTGTAAAACAGAAGGTTTATTAGTTGTCTGGAAAACAGTGTAGGAAAGTTCTTCGTTAGCACAAAAGCCAGAAAGTTACAGTAAAACTCATCTTGGGTAGACCCAGAATCCCCTGGCTCCCCCTTACAGCTCCAAAAACCAGACGATGGATTCACTTTCAACAGCCCACCCCCAGTCATGTCCAGTTGTCTTTCCATCCTTTGTTCAGTTTCCCAGGCAAAACTTGTCACTTGGCCTCTACCTCTCTTTCTCTCTCTCTCTCTCTCTTTTTCTTCTCCAACATGTCGTACCTGGCTGGCTTCTTGTAGAAGTTGTCCCTCTCTCCCCGGCCATCAGTTGCTAAATTACAAAATATTAGGCCATTGTCTGGGGTTCTGGCAGCTAGACCACAGTCAGACCCAATCTTCTAAGGGTCTCTGCAAAGATTAAACACCGTTATCCCACTACCTGGTTAATCATGCAACACATAAGGGAAACTGAAGCATACACACAATATTCATACAAATCATTAAAAAAACCCATATTTCATCACAATCTCTAATTAATATTAGGACTTATTATTCCATTTATTGAAAAGTCCCGTCTGGACACATGAGAGACTCTATGATCAGTCTAGATGACAGGTTTCATGGAGGTATTATGGTTTTCAGGATAAGGCACTGGACTAAGAGTAGGAAAGTCAATGAGAGTTGAGTGTCTATTCCTCCTGGGGATGCACGGTTGCTATAACCATGTCAGTCCCAGGATATTAGAGAGTAAAGGTGAGTGAAGTAATAGCTTTTAATGGACCAACTCCTTGTTTCTATCTCCAACAGAAGTTGGTCCAATAAAATATATTACCTCACCCACCTTATTCCTCTTGGGCTCTTTTTAGAAAATCCCAGTCAGAATATTTTGGCTGGACCTTTAAGCAGACGCAGGTGGATTTCAGAACCAGGTTACTTCAGTTGTGACCAGATAGGCAACAATATTTCATCTATAGTACCAGAGGGAATGATGGAGATGATTCAGCCTAAGATTTTCTTCCCTGGATCACATCAGGAAGAGATTTATGAAGGTGTTCAGTGGTGACCTAACACTGTTTCAGTGATAAAGCCTTCATAAGCCTTGATGGGAGCAGAGTTGGGCAATTTGAAATGCCATCTTTAGGCATGGAATTTCAATGCCCCCTGTGGGTTTTGATGTGATTGTGTCGCACACTATAGCACTGTGGCAGTTATAGGAGCAGAGCAACTCAGTGATACCCAGTTGAACTTACTCACCAGGGCAGGACATAACCAGTAGTGCAACGGGAAATGTAGAGTTGCAGGACTCTGTCTCTCAGCTTGTCTAGCTGTCTATTGTCATATATACCCCTCTGTCTATCCATGTAGGCTGAGATTTCAGTGCTACTGAAGGTATTAGATTGACCTATTCTCACTCATTTATACAAGAATTGGGTGCCTAAATGCCCATGGTGGGTTGAAAATCTTCTCTTTAATGTGTCTATGAAGTCTATCAGCAAGTCTTTAGTGGGGAGGGATAGCTCAGTGACATGAGCATTGGCTTTGATAAAGAAAGCCGACCCCAGGCCCAAAGGCCGGGTCTTAACCAAGTTAATAATCATATCAAGGCCTTAGGCCTCAATCACACTAACATATATAGCAAAGCAAAACATTGATTTTATACTAACCCTCCTGAGGCTCACTTTCTGATTTTACTATATTATACACTACTATTATGTTACTTAATGCTGCTAAATCACAGAATGCTGCTATAAGGGGTTAAACTGACATAAAGTCCCTTAAAAAACCCCATCCATCACTGCTAAAATGTATTAACAACTACTAGGCTACTATAGTTTATCAAGCAGCTTGTGCACACAGAAAAATAACCTCTAATAAACTTGGCCAAATGTGCATTTTGGGCCCAAGTTCCTCAATTTTGCTTAAGAAACATAGCTGCTGACACTGCAAGTAGGCGAAAACCAGGTGTCAAAGTCCTGACATTAACAAAAACCCGTATAAAGGGGAAGTTGCAAAAAGCAAGCTTGCAAATTAGCTCATAACCGGTATAGTAATGGTAAAAGTTTTTGCAGATGGTTAAAAAATGTCATTGTATTAACCAAATATGGTATCCTCGGATGTATAAGCTCATATGGTAATTTGCGGTTTTAAGCTTTATAAACCCAGGTATTATTGCTGTAAGGTAGAACGACTTCCCTCTTGCTAGAGGTCCTGTCGTCTCTCCCTGCATATATGCTTGTAATCTATGATTAATCAATAAAGGAGCCTCAGGCTGTCTGATCAACTCAACTGACTGGTGGTCAATTTCCACGACAATTTGGTGTGTTGGCCGGGAACCCACAAGAGGGCTTCTCCTGGATCGGAGGACCGCAGGCAGTCTCCTTCCAACCCCCGGGCCCAATTAAAAGGTAAGAGACCTTTTGAAATCTCTATGGGGTTTGGCAGAGGACTGGTCTGTAGGCTCCGGTTTGGGTAAGTTGGGTTCGAACTTTTAGCTATCAGACAGACCAGATGCCCTTTCTCTAAGGTTTCTAAGATTCCAAGGTTTTTGCCTTTCTAGAGGCTCCCGTGGTTTCAAAAGGTACCGCTAACAACCCACGGACCACGCTCCTTTTGGTCCGGAGAGTCCTGATCCAGGAGTGGATCAGAGGTCCCCTTCCTACTAGGTTTGATGGGGATCCGGGTATAATGTTCCAGTGTTCCGTGGTTTCGCCTTGACGTCTGTGTCAAGAAAGTGCCTAGATATGTGTGAGTGAGGGCCAAGCGGCCAGAGTGAATGCAGCTGTGGGAAGAAGCCCCAAGCCTCCTGCGAAGGGAAAGCTCGTGACCGGGAGTGTCTCGAAAGCAAGCCCCACAGCTGAGCTTCTGTATGTGCAGAGATTGTGAAGCTTCCCAGCTGGCAGGCCTTGGTAAGTGGCTAGCCTGTTGGGGTGCTTGTGTGTTTCCCCGTCCCTTTTCCCTTCCCTTCCACGACCTATGACCCTGTGACCGCTCCTCGAGCACTGTCCTTACAGGACCGCAGGGTCCCTATTTTGCCCACTGGAGCCATAAGCTCCCTTCCCTTCCCGGAGAGGAGGGAAGCTCCCAGGAAAACCGTACCGCTAAGTCCGTAGCTTCAGAAGCATCGTTGGCTTAAGGCTGGTGCTCTGGGCTGACGACAGGCGTGCGGGGACTGCGGGTTCTCCGGAAAGAAGCCCGTCCCATCCTTTACCTCCTTCCTTGTAGGTACCTGCTGTTTGGCGGGTCAGAGAAAGCCTACTCCACCCAGTTCCCCTGCCCAGGGCAGGTAAAGAGGCCACCGGTGTTAAAACCGTGGTAATCCTGATTAGCGCTCCCCTGGTGTGAAAGGCTTGTGTGAAAAAGGGCTGAAGTAAAGATGGAGTCTGGTCCAACAGGCACTCCTGCTGCTTATATGTATGTGCACCGTGGCCCGTCGACATGTAAATATTTGCAAAAGTGGAGCTGGTATACCAAAGATAACCCAAAGCTGCAATTCCCTGTAGAGGGCAGTTTTGATCTTGACAAGATCGTGCACCTCCGGGGTGCCCTTCTTGCCAATTCTGTGGGACGAGGGCAGTTTAATGCTTATTTTGAATGGTGTGGTGAATCCCAAGCAAGGGATCAAAAAAGTACCCAAGAAAAGTTAAAAACTCAGCTTACCACACGGGAAAAATTCAAAAAAGAACCCCATCCCTCTTTAATAGACGAGACTTCCCTCAGCCCATCCAAAACGTGCCTAAAACTAACTGCCCCAGAAAAGATCCACCCTTCACCGTCTTCTAATGAACCAATCGAACTGTTCACAGAGGATCGGCAATGGCCAGATGCTCCTAATCCTACCCCTATCCCTCCTCCCTATAATCTAAGTAATCAGGATGGCTCCCCTTGGGAAAAGTCCCCAACCACAAACTCCACAGACAGCCTTAAAAATGAAGAAATCCTTCAGGACCTTTCCTCCTTATCTTCCCCGGGTTCTGACAGACTGACCCCTTCCCCGACCCCTTCCAGTGAAGCCTCATCACATTCAACTTTGTCGCTAAAGTTGATGGACGCCCTTGGGGCTATAACAACAACAGGGGAACTGTTAATAACTAAATGGCAACTTGAGGCAAGCAAAGAAGGTGTAAAGTGGGAGGAAGGGGATATAAATTGGGAGAAGGTGTCTCCAGACTCCCGGCTGTGGCGATTGTCAAGTACCATCGC
Organism: Gopherus evgoodei; assembly: GCF_007399415.2. Classification (NCBI taxonomy): domain Eukaryota; kingdom Metazoa; phylum Chordata; order Testudines; family Testudinidae; genus Gopherus; species Gopherus evgoodei. The sequence continues at coordinate 17,637,694 of NC_044342.1, read as the reverse complement.
TGAAATAATGCAGCTTATGACATCATCAGAATATAAATCCATTCTAGAAAATCCCATTCCCAGTTTTAATCTTGCTGCCCTTCACACTCGCGGTAGTGCTTTACTGCGTAAGGCAGCATATATAAAACCCCTGCCATGGACCGTTAATAATTTCTCTCTTCACCAATTGCCAGGCCAAGGAGGGTTAGTAACAGTTCAGGCCCCCTGGTCACCTAGTGATCTTTATAACCTCGTTAAAGAGTTTCCAGAAATCAGGGAAAATCCCGATAAATTCCAAGAACAATTAAGAATAATAATTAACTGTTACAACCCCTCATATGCTGCTATGCACCAACTATTATCAGCTATTGTACCCGAGGAAATTCTTACCCGCCTCTATGCAAGGGCAAATTGGCCGGTTGACCCTGATCAGATGTCTGAGGCCGATTTGGTCCAAAGAAGAAATACCCTAGTTACTGAAGTTCTCAATGTATGCCCAAGAAAAATGGACTGGGCCAAAATAAATGCCTGTAAGCAAAGTGAGGAAGAAAATCCAGCTAGCTATATGGAACGTATAAAGCAAGTGTTTGAAAGGCATTCGGGGATTGAAAATGCAGAGCAAAAAGCCACACAAGAGGTAGTGGCGGCCTTTGTGCAGGGACTCTTGCCAAAGGTAAAAGAGCGGTTAAAAAGCAATGTGGTAAATTGGAAAGAAAAGGATCTAAAAGGAATTTTGGCAGCTGCACAGCATTTTTACTGTCAGTTAGAAAGAAAAAAGGATGAAACAGAGTCTAAGCTTACAGCCTCAGGTTTCCAAACGATTCAAAATTCCCCTGGGGAAAAACCCAGGAAAAAACCAAAACAAGCAGTAATTGAACCTTATAACCCCCTGACTAATTCTAACCCCATAGTTTGCTTCTGGTGTGGGCAAAAAGGACATTGGAAGGCCAATTGTCCACAATTAGGAAAAGTTCAGTGCAGGTATTGTAAAAAGGAGGGACACCTTCTCAAGGATTGCCCTATTCGACCTGCTAGACCATACCCGCGGCAGGAAACAATACCTCCTTTTATTCCACTGCCCCCTAATAGATGGCTTCCCTACCCCCAGCCGGGTGGCTACGAAAACTTCTAGCTCTAAAGACACAATTTTCCCCCTTTTCTTCTCTAAAGTTGTAACGGTGGTAAAGGGTGTTCCCAAAATTTAGTGTACATTAACCCAGCTGGTGTGTATCTGGGGGTGCCAAATCCTGCTCACAGTAAAGAAAAGACTAACCCAGCCCTTCCTCGTTGCAACAGGAACGGTTGGTCACAGTCTCTCCCTCCGTGTAAGCATGGTAATGCAATTGGGCACCTTGGATCTGCACAGTTGGCTGTGATTTACCTGAACCCGGTAAGACCACTTCCCATAGTACAGTTAAATTTGCAAAATTAGCACTACTATTGTCCTTCTTTAAATATAGTAAAAGGGGTCTATACGGTATCCAATTTCTCAAAAAAAAGGGTCCTCATTTAAAACACAATAATAAAACAATGTCTGCAAATAGCGCATCAAACTCAACCATACAGGTCACATACTACCTAACCCCCCTATCAGATGAACAGCTGGTGGGACTATCGCTGGCGGATCTGCGTGGCTACCTGTGGGGCCTCCCCTGGGAGGAGGCAAAACAATTAAAGGAGCGCCGGCGCAAATTAAAAAATCGGAAAAATTCAGCCACTTGGCGGAAAAAGCACCTGGACCAATGGGGAAAGCTAGAAGAACAAAATACGATACTAAAATGGGAGGTACAAAATTTGGCCCAAGAAAATGCGCTCCTACGTTTGCAACTAAAGGCCCTGCAGGACCCGTCCAAGCCATTGCAAAACTCTGCCGCTTACATGACCCCCATTAAACATGACAACTCCCCAAGCTGTTCCTGCTCTCTTAACTAAAAGCAAAACACAGCATCTTTCAAATTCTAGACTTACTAAGTATGAAATGCTTTTGTTAATTGCTGTAAATGTTGCTTTAGTCAAATGTCCAGTACTAGATCCTGCTTCCCTTCTCCCCACAGCAACCACATGGGAAACCCCATAATTGCTTATCTATAACCACTAAATTTTCTGCTCCCAGATCTCATCTGTACAAATATTCCCCTGCAAAACCCAAAGTTAAGTTGTTATTTGTTATGTAAAAGGTTCCTGTTTAAAAAATGCAAAAAAAAAAAAAAAAAAGCTACTAACAGGCTATGCTGGGTACAATCAACAGGATAAACATCTGTCTCTCCCTTCAGCTTTTAATGTAGCTTAAGTTGCTAAAACTGTTTTGCTCTCATTTAAGCCTATTGCTTGGCATATGTTCTAAAGTATTATAAGCAACTGTGTAAATATAAAAGATTTCTTGCTTCTACCAAAGCACCTATTAGCCATGACCCACGTGTTAATGCTCTTTTATCTGCTTTACACTTTCCCTCTGCTATTGCTGTGGTCAAATGTGCAGCCCACCAAAACCCCATGACAATGTTACTCAAGGAAATGCACTGGCGGACTCCTCCGCCAGGCAAGCGGCCCTTTCCGGGTCTCCGGCTCCTATTGAAATATTTACTCTTTGCATGTCCCAGCCCGTCTCTTTAGCTGACTCTTTACAGGACTTAGCACTTATACAGGAGTCAGCATCAAAAGATAAGAAAAAACTGCTGGAGACAGCCTGGATGTTCCAAACATCCAGAGGATGCCTTGTGGTGTGCCCCAGATGGTCGCCTGGTCGCACCCTTGGCTCTGCTCCCACACCTTGCCCGGCTAGCACACGGGCTAGCCCATGTAGGCAAGGAGGGGATAATTGCTTCTGTATTTAAGTATTGGTATGCTCCAAAACTTACAGGCACTGCCCAGCAATATTGCCAAACATGCCCTATCTGTCTGGCATACAACAGTGGGCGACCGGTTCGAACCACCCAGGCGGCACACCCACCGCCCTGGGGACCGTTTGTAAACATCCAAATAGACTTTATAAGTATGCCTAAGTGTTGTTCATATGAGTATGTACTTGTGTGTGTGTGCATGTATTCTGGATGGGTGGAAGCTTACCCATGCGCCAAGGCAGACTCAACCACTGTAGCAAAGAAGTTGCTCAAGGAATTTATTCCTCGCTTTGGTATCCCTGTCTCAATTAACAGTGACAGAGGAACCCATTTTACAGGTCAAATCACTCAACAAATCTGTAAGGCCCTCCATGTGGACCAATGTCTACATTGTGCTTATCACCCTCAAAGTGCGGGCGCAGTGGAACGCAAAAATGGGGATCTGAAAAACAAGCTAGCAAAGCTGTGTGCAGAGACAGGCCTCAAGTGGTCGGATGCACTCCCTCTGGCACTGATGCAGATGAGGAATACTCCCATGCGTAAACATGGGTTGTCTCCCCATGAAATTCTCGTGGCTAAACCAATGAGAATGCTAGTGTCTCCGCCCCTATCCCCAAACTCCCAGCATTTGCAACTCAGTGATAAAAATGTACTAGAATATTGCAAAACGCTAATTAGATATGTCAGATTTATTCATTCACAGGTCCAAAGTGCCCTACTAGATCCAGCTGAGACCGCATGCCATCCCTTGAAGCCTGGTGACTGGGTTTGCTGTAAGGTGTTCCAACGAAAGTCTGCCTTGGAGCCCAGGTGGAAAGCCTCAGCCGGCAACGCCAGCAGGTAGACCTGAGCAAGAATCCAAGTATCACCTTCGAAGTCGGCAGGTTATATAAGGCATCATGACCGATCCACAGACCAAAATCAAACAGACTGCACGAGTGCGCAAATGGCTGTTGCCTTCTATCTGGTTCATCACCATTCTGATGTTCTTTGTGTTCCTTCTAAACATTTATGACTCCTACCTACTCTCAGTTGCTGCCCAAAAGACTACTTCGCTACGTCTCCTGTCAACAGGAAAACCAAAAGCCAAAACAACCACTCCACCCTATCCAATGTGTGGAATTGCAGCTGAAGAAAAGGGAAAGACCGCCCCTCGTTCTGCTTTGTGTAACCTCGCTGCCGAACAAAAGGAAAAAGCAAGAAGACCTCGGGAAGCCTCCACCGATAAGCCACAAAAGACTCTTACTATAGAAGACGTGAAAAATTGGCCATGGTATAAAAGACGTTACATAATGTGGTACCAGGGAGGGACTTGTGGTCACTGGGCATGGGTTTGTGGGACACACTGGATATTGGGATTTATCCCCAGTGCGGCCAACTGCCGCCCAGGTCAGGTCCCCTGGCCATGTAAAATCATTCCCGAATTATTAGACCACACCTCTACTGTTCCCCCTTCGGTCCCTCCTTTAAGTAATCCCTTGGTAGTGACTCCATCCATCAATATCTCAAAAGGTTACACCCGCCCTGAGCCCCAAGCAGATCCATACTTACCCAAAACCTCGACCGTCATGCAGTGGCCTAGACCTTCCTCCGCTGGTGATTTGTTCTCCTACTGTCTAACCAAGTTGATTTTCTCCTTGCAGGGTCAGGTATATGAACGATATGTTAAATGGAATGCATTTGGTATGGTGTATCTTAGTTACCGTAATATAACCTCTTATGTTACTTACACAGGAGAACCTGACCAAGCTGAAATTTACATAGACACGTGGGACACTGATCATGATATAGACCTCGTGTTAGTCCCAGGTACATGTTGGCCTCTCACTGATGAGGGCCCCGAATGCTTTGTAGCCACGCATGCCACCAGGACTAA